>NC_056054.1:170186908-170811908 GCF_016772045.2 Ovis aries | reverse complement strand
AGAATTCACTGGTCGTAGCAAACACACTTTACCAACAACTCAAGAGATGACTGTACATGTGGCCTTCACTAGATGGTCAATACTGAAATCTGATTGATTATATTCTTTGCAGCTAAAGATGGAGAAGCTCTATTCAGTCAGCAAAAAAGAAGATCTGGAGCTGACTATGGCTCAGATCATGGTTCCTTATTGCAAAATTCAGACTTAAATTGAAGAAAGTAGGGAAAGCCACTGGACCACTCATGTATGACCTAAATCAAATCCCTTATGATTATACAGTGGAGGTGACAAGTAGATTTAAAGGATTAGATCTGGTAGGCAGAGTACCTGAAGAACTATAGCCAGAGGTTCATAACACTGTACAGGAGGTGGTGACCAAAACCATTCCAAAGAAAAGTAAATGCAAAAAGGCAAAATGGTTGTCGGAAGAGGTTTTACAAATATCTGAGGAAAGAAAAGAAGTGAAAGACAAGGGAGAAAGGGAAAGATATACCTGTCTGAATTCAGAGTTCCGGAGAATAGCAAGGAGCCAAAAGAACGCCTTCTTAGATGAACAATGCAAAGAAATAGAGGGAAAAAACAGAATGATAAAGACTAGAGGTCTCTTCAAGAAAACTGGAGATATCAAAGGAAAATTTCCTTCAAGGATGGGCCCAAAAAAGGGCTGAAAAGGAAAAGACCTAACAGGAGCAGAAATGATTATGAAGAGGTGGCATGAATCCAGAAAAGAACTATACAAAAAAGGTCTTAATGATTCAGATAATCATGATGGTGTGATAACTCACCTAAAGCCAGACATCTTGGAATGTGAAGTCAAGTGGACCTTAGGAAGCATCACTATGAACAAAGCTAGTGGAGGTGATGAAATTCCAGTTGAGCTATTTCAAATCCTAAAAATGATGCTGTGAAAGTGCTGCACTCAACATGTCAGTAAATTTGGAAAACTCAACAGTGGCCACAGGACTGGAAAAGATCAGTTTTCACTCCAATCCCAAAGAAAGGCAATGCTAAAGAATGTTCAAACTACTGTACAATTGTGCTCATTTCACAAGCTGGCAAAATAAAACTTGAAATCTTTTAAGCTAGGCTTCAACAGTATGTGAGCCAAGTTCTTTCAGATGTATAAGCTGGATTTAGAAAAGGCAGAGGAACCAGAGATCAAATTTCCAGCCTCTGTTGGATCACAGAGAAAGCAAGGAAATGCTAGAAAAACATCTACTTCTGCTTCATTGATTATGCTAATGCCTTTGACTATGTGAATCACAACAAACTGTGGAAAATTCTTAAAGAGATGGAAGTACCAGACCATTTGAAAAACTGTCTGTGGGTCAAGAAGCAACAGGTAAAACCAGACATGGAACTATTGACTGGTTCAAAATTGAGAAAGGATACGTCAAGGCTGTATATTGTCACCCTGCTTATTTAATTTTTCTGCAGAGTATGTCATGCAAAAAGCAGGGTTGGATGAATCACATTCTGGAATCATGATTGGTGGAAGAAATATCAACAATCTCAGATATTCAGATGATACCACTCTAATGACCAAAACTGGAGAGGAACTAAAGAGTCTCTTTGAGGGTGAAAGAGAATAGTGAAAAGCTGGCTTAAATCTCAACATTCAAATCTAAGATCATGGCATCCAGTCCCATCACTTCTTGCCAAATAGAAGGGGAAAAAGCAGAAACAGTGGCAGATTTTATTTTCTGGGGCTCCAAAATCACTGCAGATGGTGACTGCAGCCATGAAATTAAAAGACACTTGGCTTTTGGATGGAAAGCTACAATAAACCAAGACATATTTTTAAAAAAGCAGAGATAGCACTCTTGCTGACAAAGATTCATATAGTCAAAGCTAGGGTTTTCCCATTAGCTATGCACAGATGTGAGAGTTGTACCATAAAGAAGGCTAAACACTGAAGAACTGATGCTTTCAAATTGTGATACTGGAGAAGACTCTTGAGAGTTCCTTGTACAGCAAGGAGATTAAAGCAGTCAACCCTAAAAGCAATCAATCCTGACTATTCTTTGAAAGGGCTGATGCTGAATCTGAAGCTCCAATACTTTGGCCTCCTGATGCAAAGAGCTGACTCACTGGAAAAGACCCTGATTCTAGAAAAGATTAAGGGGAGGAGGAGATGGGGACGAAACAGGATAACATGGATGTATGGCATCACCGACTCAGTGCTCCTGAATTTAAGCAAACTCCAGGAGATAGTGGAGGACAGAGGAGCCCGGGACCTTCAGTCTATGGGGTTGCAAAGAGTCGGACAAGTCTTAGAAACTAAACAACAATAAGCAGACTGGTGACAGGGAAAGCAAATACTTTAAAAAAATTCTACCTGAATAGCATGGTAAGTAAAGTTAACCACTATCTGAAAGGACACAGGAGCAGGATATGAAAGTGATCTTCCTTTTCAAGTTAGGATGATCTTTTTCAAAAAGAACACTTGCTGGATTAAAAAAAAAAAGTACCTAAGTGATTTTTAAAAGCTGATCACTTTAAGATTACATTTTAGGATACAATATATTAAAAATAGAACCAAGTAATGAGAATGGAATTAAAATGTGCCAAATGCATAAGAACTTCTTTTGCAAGTGTTTTTTGAAAGTGTGTAGGTCAGGGAAAGAATCCAGAATATAATAATAAGAAAATGCAATGAAAATATAAATACAATATATAAGAAAGTATGGAATGTTGCCAAAAGAGCACTTAGGAGAAAAATTATCACTCAAAATACCTCTGTTTGTATGGAATAAAGGGAAAACAATGAAGTAAGTCTCTACCTGAAGTGTTTAAGAAAAGAATAAAGCAACATGCCAAAAGAAAATAAGAAAAAAGGAAATGATAAGTATTCAATAGAAATATGTGGGAACAGTAAAAATAAAAGAATCCAATTCACAGTAAAGCAAACATTAAATAGTTAGAATAAATTTGAAAGCTGAAAAGCATGCTTATACTACCAACATTTATTGTGAGAACACTGAAATAAAAGGCAAAGCAAATGATATTTCTGAATATGAAGGCAATAACATTCCAAAATGTCACTAGTTCCCAACTTCCATTAAAGCAAAAGCATCAACATGATAATCTAATAAGCTGAACAAAATTTTTTTCTAAGAATGTATCTGATAGTATTCATGGGTCAGAATAGCCAAGATTTTTCTGAAAAAGAGAATTGAGAGTTATTAACTTCCATGTATGAAAACTCAGAATAAAATGATAAAAAGAAAAAACAGGTTCACTTTTTGTGGAAATAAAATAAAATGAATAAATGTGAAATATGTGAGAAATTTAAATATTAAAATTTATATTACAGAAAATAAGAAAAAAGTTGACTATTGACTAGAAGTTTGGATTGGTCACTTTGTAAGGAGAGGTGATAGGGAGTATCAAAATGGAAAAGAGCCAGAGTTTTCTCTTCTGTACAAAGGAAAGAATGCAACTAAATTAAAAGAACAAATGCAGAAGCAGTTTCAGAAAAACTGAAAGCATTTTAAATCAGTCCTATATAAAAGTGTCATTAAGTATTTTAAGAAAAATTTCAACTACATAGCAAATAATTAAAGGATATTCAAAAATAGTTACTTATTTCAAAATATATTTATCAAACTCCTAGGTTCTCAGGATACTTATAAAAATATTATCACCGCCCTCAAGGAGCTTGCAGCTGCTAGCCATATAAACATATGGTAAATAAATGCAAATTAGAAGACTATTAAACCATTTTATACCTACTTAAGTGGTATAATTAAAGCTAAATATAAATCCTTTGTATAGATGATTTTTTTAAACCTTAATTCATTCAAATTACAGGTATCAATTCTCAAAGTCCATGTACATTTTGTACAAAATCCATATTAGCTTTTGAAATATTAAAAACATTTATATTTGTGAAAGCATCATTTATGCAGAAATATTTATAGTTGACATTTTAATGTACATTCTTCTCAACTTTTTTCTATGCATCAGTTCAGTTCAGTTCAGTTGCTCAGTCATGTCTGACTCTTTGTGACACCATGAACTATAGCACACCAGGCCTCCCTGTCTATCACCAACTCCTGGAGTTTACAAAAACTCATGCCCATTGAGTCGGTGATGCCATCCAACCATCTCATCCTCTGTCATCCCCTTTTCCTCCTGCCTTCAATCTTTCCCAGCATCAGGGTATTTTCCAATGAGTCAGTTCTTCGCATCAGGTGGCCAAAGTATTGAAGTTTCAGCTTCAACATCAGTTCTTCCAATGAATATTCAGGACTGATTTCCTTTAGGAGGGACTGGTTGGATCTCCTTGCAATCCAAGAGACTCTCAAGAGTCTTCTTCAACACCACAGTTCAAAAGCATCAATTCTTCAGCACTCAACTTTCTTTATAGTTCAACTCTCACATCCATACATGACTACTGGAAAAATCATAGCTTTGACAAGACAACCTTTGTTGGCAAAGTAATGTCTCTGCTTTTTAATATGCTGTCTAGGTTGGTCATAACTTTTCTTTTTTATGCATATTATTTACCAAAATAAAAATCATAGAGTAATATTATTTCTAGACTCTCAGTATTTGATTATATAGTACATATACATATTTCCATATTAATAGCATCCTTTCAAATTATAATTTTCATTTATTTCAAGTTTCATTGTAAAGATTTACCATAATGTGTTTGATTAATCTCCTTGTTTTGGCTTTCTGTTTCTAGATTTTTTACTATTATCTAAATGATTCATTCCATAGGTGATTATTGCATTAATTGAGGTCTTCGGTTTTGTGGACAGGTTGATGAGCACAGCACACCTGGTGCTTTTTTCCATGGGGCTTGTATTTTTGGATTGCTGTGTTGATCATGCTCTTCTCTTTGGGCTCCAACTTGATAAGGGATGCCAACATGAGGACCACATTCTACTGTTGCAATATTCTACTTTCTGAAGGGGATGCTACTAACATACTGTTAGACCTTGTTCCCTAGATAATCCTTGCTGCACTTCTCCCCATAGTCAGAGAAAAAAAAAAATCTGACCCTACATTAGAATCAGCTGTCTTTTTATTCCAGCCTAAAGTTGAATTCTCTAAATACACCTTGCTTTCTATCTGCAGGATACTGTTAAGACCAATTTCATCATGCTTAACTTCTTTTTATACTTGGTCATGTTCAAAATGTGAATTCTTGTGAACATCTAGCTGATTCCTACCTGTATTACTCAAATGCCTGGAAAAGCTTTTCTTTTTAACTTTCTCTCTGTCTCCTCCCAAGTTTTCTCATAGTGCCCTGTGAAATTCTCCCTATATTACACACAGGTTTACATATATCCCCAAATGTTTATCTTTTTTAAACCTTTATTTCCTGTGAGGAAATTACTACTAGCCTCTTATAGGCTGTTCATTTTTCTTCAGTACCCAACTACCTTAAGTTTGGATGAGAAATTGTTACTTGTAGGGTCAATATCATGTATTATTTTGCATTTTCTTTTATCTCTCTTCCCCCAGGCAGTTGTTCTAATTTGTTTAATTTGTATATTTGGTTTGTTAGTGTTCTTCCAAAAAATATGCTTTCTGTGTGCATCAATTTTTAATATGGGCATTCCTTGTTTTATTGCACTTTGCAGATATCGTGTTTTTCTTTTTTTATAAATTGAAGGTTTGCTGCAACCCTATCAGCGGCATTTTTCCAACAGCATTTGCTAATTTGGGGTTTCTGTGTCACATTTGAATAATTCTCAAAAATATTTAAAACTTTCTCATCATTATATTTGTCATGGTGATCTGTGATCAATGATCTTTGATGTTATGATTGCAATTATTCTGGAGCACCGTGAACCATGTGTTAAGAACAGGGCCAACAATAAAATATTTTGTGTGTTCTGACTGTTCCATTGACCAGCCGTTCCCATCTCTCTCCCTCTCTTGGCTTCCCTGTTGGGAAGGCAGAGCAGTTTTAAAATTGGGCTTCTCTATTCCCTGAGGCACAGAAATATTAAAATTAGGCCAATCAATATCCTACAATGACCTCTAAGAGTTCAAGTGAGAGGAAGAGTTGCAATTCTCTCACTTGAAATCAAAACAAAAATGATCAAGCTTAGTGAGGAAGGTGCACTGAAAGCTAGGATAGACTAAAAACCAGGCCTTTTGTACCAAATAGTTGGTCAAGTTGTGAATCCAAATGAAAAGTTCTTGAAGGAATTTTAAAGTACTATGCCTGTGGACACATGAATGATAAGAAAGCAAAACAGCATTGCTTCTGATTTGGAGAAAGTTCTAGTGGTTTGGATAGAAGATCAAACCAGCCACAACATTCCCTTAAGATAAAACCTAATCCAGAATAAGATCTTCACTTTCTTCAAGTCTATGTAGGCTGAGAGAGGTAAGAAAGCTGCAGAAAAGGTGTGAAGCTAGCAGAGGTTTGTTCACAAGCTTTAAGGAAAGATATCATCTCTATAACATCGAAGTACAGTGTGAAGCAGCAGATGATGATGTAGAAACTGCAGCAAGTTATCCAGAAGATCTAATTAAGCTTATTATTGAAAGTGGTTATACTAAACAAAAGCTTTTCAGTGTGGATGAAACAGTCTTATATTGGAAGAATATGCCCTTGAGGATTTTCATAGCTAGAAAGGAGAAGTCAAAGGCTGGTTTCAGTGGTTCAAAGGACAGGCTGACTCTTGATATGTGGTATGTACCATTCTGGTAATCCTTTAAGAATTATGCTAAATTAACTCTGCCTATGCTTTATAAATGGAAAAGCAAAGCCTGAATGATGGCATATCTGCTCACAACATGGTTCACTAAGTATTTTGAACCCACTGATGAGAACTACTACTCAGGAAGAAAGATTCTTTCAAAATATTACTTCTCATTGACAATGTGCCCAGTGACCCAAGAGCTCTGATGATGTGCAAGGAGATTCATGTTGTTTTCATCCATTTTCATCCATTCTGCAGCCTGTGGATCAAGGAGTCATGTCAACTTTCAAGTCACTATTTAAGAAATAAATTTTGTAAGCCTGTGGCTGCCATAGGTAGTGATTCCTCTGGTTGATCTGAGCAAAGTAAATTGAACATCTTCTGAAAAGGATTCACCAATCTAGATGCCATTAGGGATACTTGTGACTCATGGAAGAAGTCAAAATGTCAACATTAACAGAAGTTTGGAAGAAGATTCCTACCCTCATGGATGACTGAGGAGTTCAGAAATTCAGTAGAGAAAATAACTATAGTTATGGTGGAAATAGCAAGAGACCTAGAATTAGAAATGGAGCCTGAAATTGTGACAGAATTGCTGCAGTCTCATGATAACCAACAGAAGACAAGATGGTTAGATGGCATGACCGACTCAATGAACATGAGTTTGAGCAAGCTCTGGGAGATGATGAAGGACAGGGAAGCCTGGCATCCTGCAGTCCATGGGATTGCAAAGAGTTGGACACAACTGAGTGACTGAACAATAACAAGATGATAAAATTTAATGAATGAGGAGTTGCTGCTTGTGGATGACATAGAAGGTGATTTCTTGAGATGGAATCTTCTCCTGGTAAAGATGCTGTGGAGATTGTTGAAGCGACAGTAAAGGATTTAAACAGTGGCAGGATTTGAGAGCACTGACTCCAGTTTTGAAAGAAGTTCTAAAATGCTAGATGCTCTAATGTGTTGAATGTTCTGAAATGGTACAAGGCTATCAAACAGCATTTCATACCATAGAGAGAATTCTTTCTTGTGTGTGAATGGGAGTTGACTGATGTGGAAAATTTTATTTTCTTATTTTAAGAAATTAACCACAGTCACTCAGACCTTTAGCAACCAAAGCCTTGATCAGTCAGCAGCCATTGACATCAAGGCAAGGCCTTCCATCAGCAAAAAGACTAGGACTCACTAAAGGCTCAGATAATGCTTAGCATTTTTTAGCCATAAAGTATTTTTAAGTATGTACATTGTTTTTTGAGACATAATGCTATTGCACACTTAATAGACTACAGTATAGTACAAAAATAACTTTTATAAGTACTGGGAAATCAAAGTATTCTTGTGACTCACTTTTGTTGTGGCACTTGCTTCATCGTGGTGATGTGGAACCAAATCTGCAGTATCGCCATGGTGTAGCTGTATATTTTAAAGATATTGAACAGTGTTGTCAGTAAGACGGCAGAATAAGATGTCCCAGGCATTTTTCCTCCTCATAAACACACATAAAACAATGCTGTTTAGCCCAAAATACCTTTTGGAGAACTCCCAAGACCACTTAAAAATGTTCAGCATTCCAGATAGGAAAAAACAACAACAATGAGAAAAACAACTATGAAACAGGTGAGGAGAGCAGTTTCACTTTACCAGTGTCAGCCCCTCCCCCAGGTAGGCACAGTTTGGTGCCAAGAGAGATCCACTAGGCCCAGGATTTCACCCTTGAGGAGAAAGTGTAAGTTAGGCATGCATTTGATATCCCTGCCCTTAGGGATTATGCCCAAGAAATTTTCTGCAACCAGCGGGTAGCAAGCCCCTAGGCAGCTAAGAACAAAGAAAGCAGGGCCCTGCTAAACAGAGAAGGTCCACAGTTCTGACATTTCTCTTTCAGGAGACAAGGAGAGAAGTGGACCTGGCACCCAGCCTCCTGTCAAACCAGCCTGCTTCCTTCACTACTGTTCAGTCGCCCAGTCGTGTCCGACTCTTTGCAGTTCCATGGACTGCAGCCCGCCAGGCCTCCCTGTCTATCACCAACTCCCAGAGTCCACTCAAATTCATGTCCATGGAGTCTGTGATGGCATCCAACCATCTTATCCTCTGTCGGCCCCTTTTCCTCCTCCCACCTTCAATCTTTCCCAGCATCAGGGTCTTTTCCAATGAATTAGTTCTTCACATCAGGTGGCTAAAGTATTGGAGTTTCAGCTTCAACATCAGTTCTTCCAAAGAATATTCAGGACTGATTTTCTATAGGGTGGACTGGTTTGAGCTCCTTGCAGTCCAAGGGACTCTCAAGAGTTTTCTCCATCACCACAGTTCAAAGGCATCAATTCTTTGGCTCTCAGCTTTCTTTAATGTCCAACTGTCACATCCATACATGACCACTGGAAAAACCACAGCTCTGACTAGGTGGACATTTGTTGGCAAAATAATGTCTCTGCTTTTTAATATGCTGTCTAGGTTAGTCATAACTTACCTTCCAAGGAGTAAGTGTCTTTTAATTTCATGGCTGCAGTCACCATCTGCACTGATTTTGGAGTCCCCCAAAATAAAGTCTTCACTGTTTTCCCATCTATTTGCCATGAAGTGATGGGACCAGATGCCATGATCTTAGTTTTCTGAATGTTGAGCTTTAAGCCAGCTTTTTCACTCTCCTCTTTCACTTTCATCAAGAGGCTCTTTAGTTCTTCTTCACTTTCTGCCATAAGGGTAGTGTCATCTGCATATCTGAGGTTATTGATATTTCTCCCAGCAATCTTGATTCCAGCTTGTGCTTCCTCCAGCCCAGTGTTTCTCATGATGTACTCTGCATATAAGTTAAATAAGCAGGGTGACAATATACAGCCTTGACGTACTCCTTTCCTGATTTGGAAGCAGTCTCTTGTGTTCCCTTAGTGAAAAGTAATGGGTGCTCTCCATGGCTAGCCAGGTGCTGCAAGACTGAGAGAAGGTGTGCGATTCTGAGACCTCTCCACTAGGAAGGAGAGAGAGAGTGGACTTGGACTCAGCCTCCTGGCGTTCCAGTCCACTTCCCCAGAGAAGAGGAGTGGGTGGACCTCAGTGGACTGCACGGCTTTGCAGGACTTAGAATGACTCCTGTCCTGAGACTTCACCTTTAAGAAGAAGGAAGAGAGAAAGAGCTTGCATCCAGCTCCTTGGCATTTCAGTGCACTCCTGTAGGAAAAGAGAGTGATTAGTGTTCAGCAAGCAATGTGATTCTGTGGGATTAAGAGAAGAAGCCTCTTTCAGGAGGCTGGGAGACAAGGGAAGTTTGGGTGGCTGTGAGCAGTCAGCACATCTTTGCAGGATAGAGAAAAGCATGTATAACCTAGCATCATCTCCTAACAGAAGAAGGGAAAGAGGTAGAACTTACACCCAATATCCTGGCATTTTAGAAATGAAAGAAAATATTTGCACATCATAAATCTCATAAAGGGATAATACACCAAATAAAGAACTCATACAGCTTAATTGCAAAAAAAAAGAGCAATTACATTAAAAACAAGAACTGAATAGACATTTTCCCAAAGAAGACATACAAATTGCCAACATGTATATGAGAAAGTGTTAAAATTACTACTCACCCTGCAAGCACAAATCAAACCAAGATGAGTTATTGCTTCATAACTGTTAGAATGGTTATTTTTAAGAAGTCAAGAGATGACAAATAGTGAGGATGTAGAGAAAAGAGAACACTTGTGCACTATTGATAGAAATGTAAATTGGTACAGACACTATGGAGACTATTATGGAGTTTCCTCAAAAAATTAAAAGTGGAACTAACATATGACCCAGCACTTCTACTTCTGGGTATATATCTGAAGGAAATAAAATCACTATCTCTAAAGCTTACCTTACCCCAGTGTTAGTTGCAGCATTTTTTCCATAGTCAAGACACGGAAATAACCTAAGGGTACATCAAAAAATAAATAAAGAAAATGTGGTGTGTATTCACATGCACAAGGAATATTACTCAGCCATAAAAAGGACATGTTGCCATTTGTGACAACTTTGATAAACCTTGCAGGCATTCTATGTCTGTTTCTGTGCATGGGCTCAGTCATGTCCGTCTCTTTGCAATCCCATGGATTGTAGCCCATCCTGCTCCTCTGTTCAAGGAATTTTCCTGGTAAGAATACTGGAATGAGTTGTCATGTCCTCCTCCAGGGAACCTTCCTGACCCAGGGATTGAACCCACATCTTTTATGTCTCCTGCATTGGAAGGCAGACTCTTTACTGCTAGTGCCATCTGGGAAGCCCTTTGCAGGCCATTATGCTAAGTAAAATAAGGCAGAGAAAGACAAATACTGCATGATCTCACTCACATCTAAAAAGCGGACCAGATTAGTGATTGTCAGAGGCAAGGGGTGGTGAGTGGGTGAAATGTGGGAAGGTTGTCAAGAGGGACAAGCTAAGAGTTACAAAATAATAAATGTTCGGGATTGTAGCATGGTGACTAAAATTATTGAAAACAATGTTGTATTTGAAAGTTGCTAAGAGAGTAAATCTTTAAAGTTCTCACTATAAGAAAAAAAGCAAAGAAAGTGGTCAAATAGCAAATTCCTTGTGCATTATCTTTGAAGGAGAACTGTAGGAAACATCATCCTATTCACAACATTCTAATATTTGTAAAAATATTTCAGCAAAATATTTGAACTACTGTCTGTGAAGAACTTCCCTATAGCACTGCTTCAGGCCAAATTCTAGCAGAACTGGCTCTCTTGCTTGTCAGGAAGGCCTTTTTTTGTCTGCATTGAGGCTAGAGATGGAAAATTGGATACTACTGGCTTATCTGATTATTCTCCTGTTCAGCTTTGGCAAAATACACTTTAATAATAGGAAATACACTTTAACATAAGAAATAATAATGAATTTCGTGTTAGCTTGAATTTGACTTTGTATTTTCTGCATAGTTATATGCAGGAATCTCAGAGGCCTGGGGTAGGAACATGCCTGTGGATATTTGAATGGCAGACATTCTTTAAATGTCTGTAGCCCACTAGACTCCTCTGTCCATGGGATTCTCCAGGCAAGAATACTGGAGTGGGTTGTCATGCCCTTCTCCAGAGGATCTGCCCAACCCAGGGGTCGAACTCAGGTCTCTTGCACTGCAGGCAAATTCTTTACCATTTGAGCCACCAGGGAAGCCCAATTAAATAAATTGTTTTAAATAGAAACACACATGAAGCAAAATTATATATTGATTGGTTGATGAAAATTTTGAAATTAGAAGCTTTCAGTAACCTAACCTATATTTCACCTAGGACAAAGATTTCAGTATTAGCTAAAGCAAAATTCAGGGTGACTTTATAGAAAGTAACTACCATGAATAATGAAAATCTACTGTTTTTCTGGAAGGTTAACTGAAGTGTGTTTCTGAGAAAAACAAATGCGATAAATATTTTCTTTTAATTTCAGTAGGAAATAATACAATTTCTGCCAGTTTTGTTCATATATTTGCACATGTTTGTATAGCTGTGAAGAAAAGCATGGGAAGATATGCATGATGATATTACTAGCATTTGCCTCTGAGCAGTGAGAATGGAGTAGGTGAGCAAAGATTGTTAACTTTCTTTATTGATTTTTTTTGATGTGACCATTTTTTAACATCTTCATTGAATTTGTTACAATATTGCTTCTTTTATACATATATATATATATATATATATATATATATATATATAGGCTTTTTGTCTCTGAGGAAGGTGTCATCTTAGCTCCCCATCCAGAGATTGAACTTGCACCCCCTGAACTGGAAGGCAAACTCTTAATGACTGAACTGCCAGGGAAGTCCCTGGATAGTTAACTTTAAAAATATATACCTTTCTGTAAATTTTCTTATCACATACTACTTTTACTATAAAATTTAAAAATTTATTGCCCAAGATCAGAGACTTAGTGACTAAAAGTGACATGACAATTTTCTTTTAGTTATTAATTTATAATTCATAATCTAGGGTTATTTTCACCACATCATATTGTCATTAATACTTGGGTGGATCTTATCAATACCTAAATACAATGAACAGAAAATAATATTGTGTTCTGATGTTCTATAGATGATGTGTAGATGTGCCTATAAGGGAATTTTATGAATTTCAAGTTTGGTTATATATTCATCCATTTTTTTCCCTTTTAAAGTTTAATGTAAAATAATAGCAGCAGTATAGTAAGGAGGCTAATGTATTTCATTATACAGATTCCAAAAAATATCCTGTCCCTTTGTATAATGCCCTAACCAATATAATAATTTATAAAGAGTACTTCTTATTGAGTACTTGTTGAGTACTTATTAAGTCAGCTACTTGACATATATAGTTCTATAATACTTTAGATGCTAATTTAAGGTTAATTTCTTCCTGAATTTTCTTTTGTATCTATTAAAGGAGGCAGCTTTGCTCATCCTTAGTCCCTCAGAGGAGATAGGAAGAAGGGCAGGAGATGGAAATAGTTTACATATTTCTCTGATTTTTATGTTCCATAAGTCAGAGGCTTGAGAAATATTTGGATACTTTTCAAACTAGGCTTGGGTCATATCAAATACTATTAGGTCTCTCCAGTATCTCTTTTTTCCTTCTTCCATAACAAGAGTTCACTTTTAGTTCTAGACACTTCTGTCCTCCAAAATAACTATTAGCTAGCCCTATTTATCTCTTCAAGAAAATTAGAGATACCAAGGGAAAATTTCATGCAAACATGGGCACAATAAAGAACAAAAATGGTATGGACCTAACAGAAGCAAGTGATATTAAGAAGAGGTGGAAAGAATACATAGAAGAACTATACAAAAAAGATCTTCATGACCCAGATAATCATGATGGTAGGATCCCCTAGAGCCAGATATCCTGGAATGTGAAGTCAAGTGGGCCTTAGGAAGCATCACTATGAACAAAGCTAGTGGAGGTGATAGCATTCCAGTTGAGCTATTTCAAATCCTAAAAGATGAATCCTAAACGTGCTGCACTCACTATGCCAGCAAATTTGGAAAGCTCAACAGTAGCCACAGGACTGGAAAAGGTCAGTTTTCATTCCAATCCCAAAGAAAGGCAATACCAAAGAATGTTCAAACTACCACATAATTGCACTCATTTCACATTCTAGCAAAGTAATGCTCAAAATTTTCCAAACCAGGTTTCAACAGTTTATGAACCATGAACTTCCAGATGTTCAAGCTGGATTTAGAAAAGGCCCCATGGACTATAGCCTACCAGGGTTCTCCCATGGGATTTTCTGGGCAAGAGTACTGGAGTGGGTTGCCATTTCCTTCTCCAGATGATCTTCCCCACCCAGGGATCGAACCCAGGTCTCTCGCATTGTAGGCAGACGCTTTACTGTCTGAGCCACCAGGGAAGTCCTTTAGAAAAGGCAGTGAACCAGAAATCAAATTGTCAACATCAGTTGGATCATCAAAAAAGCAAGAGAGGTCCAGTAAACATCTACTTCTGCTTCATTGACTATGCCAAAGCCTTTGACTGTGTGGATCACAACAAATTGTGGAAAGTTCTGAAAGGGATGGGAATACCAGACCACCTGACCTGCCTCTTGAGAAATCTGTGTGAAGGTCAGGAAGCAACAGTTAGAACTGGACAAGGAACAATGGACTGGTTCCCAACTGGAAAAAGAGTAAGTCAAAGCTGTATATTTTCACCCTGCTTATTTAACTTATATGCAGAGTACATCATGTAAAATGCCAGGCTAGATGAAACACAAGCTGGAATAAAGTTTGCTGGGAGAAATATCAACACATCAGATATGCAGATGACACCACCCTTATGGCAGAAAGCGAAGAACTAAAGAGCCTCTTGATGAAAGTGAAAGAGGAGAGTGAAAAAGTTGGCTTAAAACCCAACATTCAGAAAACGAAGATCATGGCATCTGGTCCCATCACTTCATGGCAAATAGATGGGGAAACATTGGAAACAGTGACAGATATTATTTTTGTGGGGCTCCAAAATCAGTTCAGATAGTGACTGCAGCCATGAAATTAAAAGATGCTTGCTCCTTGGAAGAAAAGCTATGACCAACCTAAACAGAATAATAATAAGTAGAGACATTACTTTACCAACGAAGGTCCATCGAGTCAAAGCTATGTTTTCTCCAGTAGTCATGTATGGATATGAGGGTTGGGCTATAAAGAAAGCTGAGGGCTGAAGAATGTGCTTTTGAACTGTGGTGTTGGAAAAGGCTCTTTTTTTTTTTTAATTTTAAGTTTTTTTATTTTTAAAATTTTAAAATCTTCAATTCTTACATGCATTCCCAAACATGAACCCCCCCTCCCACCTCCCTCCCCATAACATCTTTCTGGGTCATCCCCATGCACCAGCCCCAAGCATGCTGCATCCTGCGTCAGACATAGACTGGCGATTCAATTCACATGATAGTATACATGTTAGAATGTCATTCTCCCAAATCATCCCACCCTCTCCCTCTCCCTCTGAGGAAAAGGCTCTTGAGAGTCCCTTGGACTGCAAGGAGATCCAACCAGTCCTTCCTAAGGCAAATCAGTCCTGAAGATTCATTTGAAGGACTGATGCTGAAGCTGAAACTCCAATACTTTGGCCACCTGTTGCGAAGAACTGACTCATTGGAAACTGACTCATGGAACGGACTCATTCCCTGATGCTGGGAAAGATTGAAGGCAGGAGGAGAAGTAGACGACAGAGGATGAAATGGTTGAATGGCATCTCTGACTCGATGGGCATGAGTTTGAGCAAGATTGGGGAGTTGGTGATAGACAGGGAAGCCTGGAATGTTGCAGGCCATGGGGTCACAGAGTTGGACATGACTGAGTGACTGAACTGAACTGAACTGATTTTCAAACCAGCTGTGGACATAGAAAGAAATTTTGTCCAAGGTAGAGGTTCCTACAGCAGATTTGGGCACTTCCCTTCAAATAGGTATGTGTGTTGCTCTGTTTATTTTGTCTCTTCTGTTTCCCTAACATTCAGAATGTGGCCTTGATGGCTGAAGCCAGCACAGCCATCTCTGACTATGGTGATGGTGATGGTGGCCTTGGTTGGTGAAACAACATGGTAGAAAGATTTGGTGGAGCAGATACACCTTCATTACTCCTGGACAGCCTACTACTGACTTTTGCCTGAGAGAGCCTGTACTTTTATTTAACCATGGTTGGTAGCTTAGATGGCAAATAATCTGCTTGCAATGCAGGAGACTCAGGTTCAATACCTGGGTCAAAAACATCTCCTGGAGGAGGGAATGGCTACCCACTCCAGTATTCTTGCCTGGAGAATTCCATGGACAATGGAGCCTGGTGGGCTACAATTCATGGGGTTGCAAAGAGTTGGACAAGATGAGCGACTAATACTTTCACTTTTTTTCAGTATCCTCAGCTTAGCTTATTCCTAACTGATACATGGATATGTAGGGGGAAAAGGGTAATCGAAAAAAAAGAAGAGAGAGCAGGCATTTCTCACACAGACCCCAGGGATGTTTTCTACAACTAGGAACTCAAGGTGGGGCAGATGGGACCTGCATTCTTTCTAAGCCAGCAAAGAATGACTTCATGCTACACCTATGAGGGTGGATCCCAGGCAACCTCACAACAGATGCTATGCTTGACAAAGAACAGAGAAACACTATAAACACTATGCCTTATGTATGCTGTGATTCTGGGAACAGTCAAATACTTTTAAATATTCAAATCATAGTGTGTGTTTGGTATTTCTTTTCTCTTTTAGCAGTATAAAATGAACAAGGTGCCAACATCTGCATAAATTATTTCATCTAATATTTATAATTCTTATAAGATAGAGATTCATACTGGTAAAGAAAACAGAGTTAGGACTTCCCTGGTTGCCCAGTGGTTGGGACACCACACTTCCATTTCAAGGGGCATGGTTTGATACGTGGTTGGGGAGCTAAGATCTTGCATGCTGCATGGAGTGGCAGGAAAAAAAAAAAGAAAAGATTGAAGAGTTTAAGTAATTTACCTAAGGTCACATAGCTATAAAAATCATAAGCAAGCTAGTTTTCAAACACAGGTCCATCTCTTTCTGAGCTTCATAGTTGAAAACATGAATAAAAACAAAGTTATTTTGGATATGTTAGAACTTATTAAAGGAAAATATTAACAAAATTCTAAATCATTGAATTCTTGATTGAAAAATGATACAGCATATTGATTAAATGTATACAATATGTACAAATATAAGTTAATTACTTAAAGAAATCCTAAAGAGGAAAAGAGTATTTTCATATTTTACATGCATTTTAGCAAGTGAAACTCTTTTTTAGTAGATCTAGTAGTCTAATATCATTAGTACCAAGAAAATAACACTATCTATCTATATATGGCAACCCCACTCCAGTATTCTTGCCTGGAGAATCCCAAAGACAGAGGAGCCTGATGGCCTGCTGTCTATGGGGTCGTACAGAGTTGGACACGACTGAAGCAACTTAGCAGCAGCAGCAGCAGCAGCAGCAGCAGCAGCAGCATCTATCTATCTATTTATCTATCTTCTATCTAGAGTAAGGACTAAGAGGAGCTACTCCTCGTTCAAGGTCAGGAGGGGAGACCTCATCCAAGGAAAGGAGCAATGGCTGTGCTTTTCTGGAGCAGCCGTGAAGAGATACCCCACATCCAAGGTAAGAGATACCCCATGTCCAAGGTAAGAGAAACCCAAGTAATATGGTGAGTGTTGCGAGAGGGCATCAGAGGGCAGACACACTGAAACCATACTCACAGAAAATTAGCCAATCTGATCACATGGACCACAGCCTTGTCTAACTCAATGAAACCAAGCTGTGCCCTGTGGGGCCACCCAAGATAGATGGGTCATGGTGGAGAGGTCTCACGGAATGTGGTCCACTGGAGAAGGGAATGGCAAACCACGTCAGTATTCTTGCCTTAGGAACCCCATAAACTGTATGAAAAGGCAAAATGATAGGATACTGAAACAGGAACTCCCTGGGTCGGTAGGTTCCCAATATGCTACCAGAGATCAGTGGAGAAATAACTCCAGAAAGAATGAAGGGATGGAGCCAAAGCAAAAACAATACCCAGTTGTGGATGTGACTGGTGATAGAATCAAGGTCTGATGCTGTAAAGAGCAATATTGCATAGGAACCTGGAATGTTAGGTCCATGAATCAAGGCAAATTGGAAGTGGTCAAGCAGGAGATGGCAAGAGTGAACGTCGACATTCTAGGAATCAGGGAACTAAAATTGAATGGAATGGGTGAATTTAACTCAGATAACCATTATATCTACTACTGTGGGCAGGAATCCTTAGAAAAAATGGAGTAGCCATCGTGGTCACAAAAAAGTCCAAAATAGAGTCAGTTCTGTTCAGTTCAGTTCAATCGTTCAATCATATCTGACTCTTTGTGACCCCATGAATCGCAGCAAGCCAGGCCTCCCTGTCCATCACCAATTCCCAGAGTTCACTCAGACTCATGTCCGTCGAGTCAGTGATGACATCCACATATTCATTCTCTGTCATCCCCTTATCCTCCTGCCCCCAATCCCTCCCAGCATCAGAGCCTTTTCCAATGAGTCAACTCTTTGCATGAGGTGGCCAAAGTACTGGAATGTCAGCTTTAGCATCATTCCTTCCAAAGAAATCCCAGGGCTGATCTCCTTCAGAATGGACTGGTTGGATCGCCTTGCAGTCCAAGGGACTCTCAAGAGTCTTCTCCAACACCACAGTTCAAAAGCATCAATTCTTCAGCGCTCAGCTTTCTTCACAGTCCAACTCTCACATCCATACATGACCACTGGAAAAACCAAAGCCTTGACTAGACAGACCTTTGTTGGCAAAGTAGAGTCTCTGCTTTTCAATATACTATCTAGATTGGTCAAAACTTTCCTTCCAAGGAGTAAGTGTCTTTTAATTTCATGGCTGCAATCACCATCTGCAGTGATTTTGGAGCCCCCCAAAATAAAGTCTGACACTGTTTCCACTGTTTCCCCATCTATTTCCCATGAAGTGATGGGACTAGATGCCATGATCTTCGTTTTCTGAATGCTGAGGTTTAAGTCAACTTTTCACTCTCCACTTTCACCTTCATCAAGAGGCTTTTAGTTCCTCTTCACTTTCTGCCATAAGGGTGGTGTCATCTGCATATCTGAGATGATTGATATTTCTCCTGGCAGTCTTGATTCCAGTTGTGCTACTTCCAGCCCAGCATTTCTCATGGTGAGCTCTGCATATAAGTTAAATAAGCAGGATGACAATATACAGCCTTGACGTACTCCTTTTCCTGTATGGAACCAGTCTGTTGTTCCGTGTCCAATTCTAACTGTTGCTCCCTGACCTGAATATAGGTTTCTCAAAAGGCAGGTCAGATGGTCTGATATTCACATCTCTTTCAGAATTTTCCACAGTTTAATGTGATCCACACAGTCAAAGGCTTTGGCATAGTCAATAAAGCAGAAATAGATGTTTTTCTGGAATTCTCTTGCTGTTTCGATGATCCATCAGGTGTTGGCAATTTGATCTCTGGTTCCTCTGCCTTTTCTAAAACCAGCTGGACCATCTGGAAGTTCACGGTTCACGTATTGCGGGAGACTGGCTTGGAAAATTTTGAGCATTACTTTACTAGTGTGTGAGATGAGTGCAATTTTGTACTAACTTGAGCATTCTTTGTCATTGCCTTTCTTTGGGATTTGAATGAAAACTGACCTTTTCCAGTCCTGTGGCCACTGCTGAGTTTTCCAGATTTGCTGGCATATTGAGTGCAGCACTTTCACAGCATCATCTTTCAGGATTTGAAATAGCTCAACTGGAATTCCATCACCTCCACTAGCTTTGTTTGTAGTGATGCTTTCTAAGGCCCACTTGACTTCACATTCCAGGATGTCTGGCTCTAGGTGAGTGATCACATCATGATTTTCTGGGTCATGAAGATATTTTTTTATACAGTTCTTCTGTGTATTCTTGCCACCTCTTCTTAATATCTTCTGCTTCTGTTAGGTCCATACCATTTCTGTTGTTTATAGAGCCCATCTTTGCATGAAATGTTCCCTTGGTATCTCTAATTTTCTTGAAGAGATCTCTAGTCTTTCCCATTCTGTTGTTTTCCTCTATTTCTTTGCACTGATGGCTGAGGAAGGTTTTCTTATCTCTCCTTGCTATTCTTTGGAACTTTGCATTCACATGCTGATATCTTTCCTTTTCTCTTTGTGTTTTTGCTTCTCTTCTTTTCACAGCTATTTGTAAGTCTTCCCCAGACAGCCATTTCACTTTTTTGCATTTCTTTTCCATGGGATGGTCTTGATCCAGGTCTCCTGTACAAGGTCACAAACCTCCATCCATAGTTCATCAGCAACTCTGTTAAATCTAGTCCCTTAAATCTATTTCTCACTTCCACTGTATAATCATAAGGGTCATACCTGAATGGTCTAGTGGTTTTCCCTACTTTCTTCAATTTAAGTCTGAATTTGGCAATAAGGAGTTCATGATCTGAGCCACAGTCTGCTCCTGGTCTTGTTTTTGTTGACTGTATAGAGCTTCTCCATCTTTGGCTGTAAAGAATATAATCAATCTGATTACGCTGTTGACCATCTGGTGATGTTCATGTGTAGAGTCTTCTCTTGTGTTTTTGGAAGAGGGTGTTTGCTCTGACTAGTGCATTCTCTTGGCAAAACTCTATTAGTCTTTGCCCTGCTTCATTCCATATTCCAAGGCCAAATTTGCCTGTTACTCCGGGTGTATCTTGACTTCCTACTTTCGTCTTCCAGTCCCCTATAATGAAAAGGGCACCTTTTTTGGGAGTTAGTTCTAAAAGGTCTTGTAGGTCTTCATAGAACCATTCAACTTCAGCTTCTTCAGCATTACTGGTTGGGGCATAGACTTGGATTACTGTCATATTGAATGGTTTACCTTGGAAATGAACAGAGATCATTCTGTCATTTTTGAGATTGCATCCAAGGACTGCATTTCAGACTCTTTTGTTGACCATGATGGCTACTCCATTTCTTCTAAGGGATTCCTGCCCACAGTAGTAGATATAATGGTTATCTGAGTTAAATTTACCCATTCCAGTCCCTTTTAGTTCGCTGATTCCTAAAATGTCAACATTCACCCTTGCCGTCTCCTGTTTGACCACTTCCAATTTGCCTTGATTCATGGACCTAACATTCCAGGTTCCTATGCAATATTGCTCTTTACAGCATCGGACCTTGATTCTATCACCAGTCACATCCACAACTGGGTATTGTTTTTGCTTTGGCTCCATCCCTTCATTCTTTCTGGAGTTATTTCTCCACTGATCTCCAGTAGAATATTGGGCACCTACTGACCTGGGGAGTTCCTGTTTCAGTATCCTATCATTTTGCCTTTTCATACTGTTCATGGTGTTCTCAAGGCAACAATTCTGAAGTGGCTTGCCATTTCCTTCTCCAGTGGACCACATTCCGTGAGACCTCTCCACCGTGACCCATCTATCTTGGGTGGCCCCACAGGGCATAGCTTAGTTTCATTGAGTTAGACAAGGCCGTGGTCCTAGTGTGACCGGATTGACTAGTTTTCTGTGAGTATGGTTTCAGTGTGTCTGCCCTCTGATGCACTCTTGCAACACCTACCATATTACTTGGGTTTCTCTTACCTTGGACATGGGGTATCTCTTCACAGCTGCTCCAGCAAAGCACAGTGGCTGTTCCTTACCTTGGACGAGGGGTATCTCCTCACCACCACCCCTCTTGACCTGGAACATGGATAGCTCTTCTAGGCTCTCCTGTGCCCGAACAGCCATGGCTCCTTGGACTTGGGCTTGCTCCTCCCGGCCGCTGCCCCTGGCCTCAGGCGTGGGATAGACCTTCCCAGCCGCCACTCCTGATCTCGGACGCAGGGTAGCTCCTCTTGGCTGCCGCTTCTGACGTCGGATGCAGGGTAGCTCCTCTCAGCCATTCCTGTGCCACTGCAACCTGGCACTCTCGGCCACTGCCCCTGACCTCGGACCCTGGGTAACTCCTCTTGGCTGCTGTCCCTTGGGCATGGGGTCCTCCCGGCTTCTGCCCCTGACCTCAGACGTGGGGAGTCCGAAAGAGTCCAAAATAGAGTACTTGGATGCAATCTCAAAAATGACAGAATGATCTGTGTTTGTTTCCAAGGCAAACCATTCAATATCACAGTGATCCAAGTCTATGCCCCAACCAGTAATGCTGAAGAAGCTGAAGTAGAATGGTTCTATGAAGAACTACAAGACTTTTTAGGACTAACTCCCAAAAAAGGTGCCCTTTTCATTATAGGGGACTGGAAGACAAAAGTAGGAAGTTAAGAAACACCTGGAGTAACAGACAAATTTGGCCTTGGAATATGGAATGAAGCAGGGCAAAGACTAATAGAGTTTTGCCAAGAGAATGCACTAGTCAGAGCAAACACCCTCTTCCAACAACACAAGAGAAGACTTTACACATGGACATCACCAGATGGCCAACCCTGAAATCGGATTGACTATATTCTTTCCAGCCAAGATGGAGAAGATCTATACAGTCTGCAAAAACAAGACTGGGAGCTGACTGTGGCTCAGATCATGAACTACTTACTGCCAAATTCAGACTTAAAATGAAGAAAGTAGGGAAAACCGCTAGACCATTCAGGTATGACCTAAATCAAATCCCTTATGATTATACAGTGTAAGTGAGAAATAGATTTAAGGAACCAGATCTGATAGAGTGCCTGATGAACTATGGACGGAGTTTTGTGACATTGTATAGGAGACAAGGATCAAGACCATCCCATGGAAAAGAAATGCAAAAAAGTGAAATGGCTGTCTGGGGAAGCCTTACAAATAGCTATGAAAAGAAAAGAAGCAAAAAACAAAGGAGAAAAGGAAAGATATAAGCATCTGAATGCAGAGTTCCAAAGAATAGCAAGGAGAGATAAGAAAACCTTCCTCAGCCATCAATGCAAAGAAATAGAGGAAAACACAGAATGGGAAAGACTACAGATCTCTTCAAGAAAATTAGAGATACCAAGGGAACATTTCATGCAAAGATGGGCTCTATAAACAACAGAAATGGTATGGACCTAACAGAAGCAGAAGATATTAAGAAGAAGTAGGAAGAATATAAAGAAAAACTGTACAAAAAAGATTTTCATGACCCAGATAATCATGATGGTGTGATCACTCACCTAGAGCCAGACATCCTGGAATGTGAAGTCAAGTGGGCCTTAGAAAGCATCACTACAAACAAAGCTAGTGGAGGTGATGGAATTCCAGTTGAGCTATTTCAAATCCTGAAAGATGATGCTGTGAAAGTGCTGCACTCAATATGCCAGCAAATCTGGAAAACTCAGCAGTGGCCACAGGACTGGAAAAGCTCAGTTTTCATTCCAATCCCAAAGAAAGCAATGCCAAAGAATGCTCAAACTACCGCACAATTGCACCCATCTCACACACTAGTAAAATAATGCTCCAAATTCTCCAAGCCAGGCTTCAGCAATGCATGAACCGTGAACTTCCAGATGTTCAAGCTGGTTTTAGAAAAGGCAGAGGAACCAGAGATCAAATTGCCAACACCTGATGGATCATCGAAACAGCAAGAGAATTCCAGAAAAATATCTATTTCTTCTTTATTGAGTATGCAAAGCCTTTGACTGTGTGGATCACAATAAACTGTGGAAAATTCTGAAAGAGATGGGAATACCAGATCACTTGACCTGCCTCTTGAGAAACCTATATGCAGGTCAGGGAGCAACAGTTAGAATTGGATATGGAACAACAGACTGGTTCCAAATAGGAAAAGGAGTACGTCAAGGCTGTATGTTGTCACCCTGCTTTTTTAAAATAATATACAGAGTACATCATGAGAAACGCTAGACTGGGAGAAACACAAGCTGGAATCAAGACTGCCAGGAGAAATATCAATAACCTCAGATAATTAGATGATACCACCCTTATGGCAGAAAGTGAAGAGGAACTAAAAAGCCTCTTGATGAAAGTGAAAGAGGAGAGTGAAAAAGTTGGCTTAAAGCTCAGCATTCAGAAAACAAGATCATGGCATCCAGTCCCATCACTTCATGGGAAATAGATGGGGAAACAGTGGAAACAGTGTCAGACTTTATTTTTTTTTTGGCTCCAAAACTACTGCAGATGGTGATTTCAGCCATGAAATTAAAAGACGTTTACTCCTTTGAAAGAAAGTTATGACCAACTTAAATAGCGTATTCAAAAGCAGAGACATTACTTTGCCAACAAAGGTCCATCTAGTCAAGGCTTTGGTTTTTCCAGTGGTCATGTATGGATGTGATAGTTGGACTGTGAAGAAAGCTGAGCGCTGAAGAATTGATGCTTTTGAACTGTGGTGTTGGAGAAGACTCTTGAGGGTCCCATGGACTGCAAGGAGATCCAACCACTCCATCCTAAACGACACCAGCCCAGGGTGTTCATTGGAAGGACTGATGCTAAAGTTGAAAGTCCAGTAATTTGGCCACCTCATATGAATAGTTGACTCATTGGAGAGACTCTGATGCTGGGAAGGATTGGGGCAGGAGGAAAAGGGGATGACTGATGATGAGATGGCTGTATGCCATCACTGACTTGATGCACATGAGTTTGGGTGAACTCTGGGTGTTGATGGACTGGGAGGCCTGGTGTGCTCCAATTCATGGGATCACGAAGAATTAGACACAACTGAGTGACTGAACTGAACTATCTAAAGTAATGGTATTTAGACAGATAATTGGTAAGAATATGTTCTTTAACATGATAATATATAGAGAGAATAAAGGTTTTATAATAAAAAAATGTTAGACACTCAGTCGTGCCCAACCCTTTGCAACCCCATGGAATATAACCTGCCAGGCTCCTCTGTCTATGTGTCTTCAGGCAAGAATACTATAGTAGGTTGCCTTCCCTTCTCCAGGGGTCTTCCCAAACCAGGGATCGAACCTGAGTCTCCTGTATTGCAGGATGATTCTTTACTGTCTTTGCCATTAGGGAAATCCCCTAAGTGTTATATCTCAATGGTTTTCTAAATAAAAAATCCGACTACATTCTGCATTTTTTCAATGTTTATAGGAAATAAAATCTCAGACATGCCTCTTGGTGGCTACTGTTCCTTTTCTAGGATTATTTATGAGCTTTGAGACATTTAAAGTCCAAAAAATTTGGGAAGCAAATTTTGGTTTACTAGATTTCAGTTGCCATTGTGATTCTTATTGCCTAATGTGGTTCATTTCAGGGAAATAGCTCTGCTCCCACTTTCCAAACTCCAATAGTTACTTTCTATTTCCAGCTCACAAAGCTGTTCTACTTAGTGTAGATACCCCAGTGATAACATATTGCTCCCAGACTCCATTTTGTAGCAGCAATCTTATCTCTAGTTATGTGCAGGATCACTTGTTTCCACTGGTATGATATTTCCTTTCTTTGACTACAAATCTACTGGAATAAGTGTCTCAACCTGGTAGAAGTGTTTTTTTGTTGTTGTTTTTTTTCTTAAGCTGGACTCCTACTGTATCCAACGTGGAAGAATCTCTGGATATCAGTGTTTCCAGCCTTAATGAAACCAAATTTGAGAAGATAGGAAGCACTGATTTCAAATTGGTTGTTGAGGCTAAAGATGAGTGAGATGAGTGATTTCACTCCTAATTTTCCATCTTTGTTCATGAACCCATGCATTCTTTCTAATGGGATACTGTTGCATACAGTGGCCATCGGGTTAAACATCTTGAAGGATATTTCTCTGTTTTTGCAGGGTGTTATTTCTAAGCTAATGTATCACCTACAGCCAAGGTCTACTTCATCACTTTCTGACTATGAATGGTATTTGGTATGTAATCCCTGCAGATGTCATTTCTTTAATCCACTTTTTCCTAAAATTCCCACCTTGCTTCTTCACATCCCTGACCAACCAGTTAGGTAGTGAGGCACTGCCCATGAACCTGTGCAAATCCTTATCATGGGACAGTTTTATTTTTACAAAAAGTAGCTGATCAAGTATACAGCAGGAAGCTCTGTGCCTTGATTTGCCTTTCAGGGTTACTCCTTACAGGGGCTGCAGTTCAGTAACAGTCATCGTTCATCTTGGAATTGTATGTCAGACAGTCTCAGTCCATGAACCAAGCTTGTGTTTTTTCTTCCTCTGATAGGTGATCATAGGGAACTCTCTATGAAGTCATAGGTGTGAGCTGAGAAAGAGACATAGAGGTAAAAATAGTAGGTGACATGGAGATCTGGACCACTTATTTGTGCAACTCACTTAAGTTCTTTAGACTTCATTGCAGTCCTAGATATACTGTTTGTGTTTTAGGATATATTTCTTTTTAGCTCATGCCAGTTTATGACTTTGTACAATTGTGAGCACTCAGTTATCATGGACTGGAGTGTAAGATTCATCAACCAACAGTGTGCCCATTCTGACTTCCTAGTCAGAAATTGGAAAGCAATCACAAAACAGGCTTGGGTCAGAACTCCTTCACATAACCCTATATACCATTGACCCTAATAGGTGGGTGATGATATTTGAAAATCCAGCAATGTTTCATAGGATATTTGGTATTCTTCTTTATTCAGTTGTGTTTACTGACAAAAAGTAGGAGGAGCCTTTGGGGAAGGGCTGGGGACTGCACTGACTTGTCCTCACCTGTTCTCCTTTATGATTACAGGATGTCAGCTGTGTTTCTAGGCCTTAGATACAAATATTACAATGTCAGCATATATGTCCTCACTTATATCAGTAAAGAAACTTTCCTCGGAAGTCCTCAGAAGACTTCCCTTCATTTTTATTGGCCAGAATTATATTAAATGCCCTTGCTAAAACTGGCTATTGAGAGGGGAATGGACGTTTTACGACTGGCTTAGTTCAATCAAGATTTATTCCTAAAGTTGGAAACAGGGCCAGTTTCATCCAAATTTAAAAGATAAAAAAAAAATTGTTAACACATCTAATTTTATTCAAGTGTTCTCAGATATTATCCTTAAAACAATCACCAGCAAGCTTTCTGTCAATTAACACGTAGCGCACATGACCTAGGATAGAAACCACAAGACTTTTTACCCTCTTATGCACCAATATATGTTAGAATACAGGATAATGAATATTTCTGTGAAAAGAAAGAAAAAAAATAAACCTGATCACTATTTAATGCTTGTTAGTATGCAAACAAAATGATATAATACAAAATGATATAATAATCTATATGTCTGATGGAAGTTTTATTGTAGTAAGCTTTTTGTTTTAATGCTGCTCCCAACAAGTGAACCAATCTAGTTAAGAAAGTTAATTTATCTGAGTGGATCTGTTAGCATCATTTGACAGTAAAACAACAACAAAGAGTGATTATAAATTGTTCAGAAGATATTTTTAATACTCTCTCCACATGCACACAAGCACACACTCTATTCCAGGAAAGAATATTTTCTGTATGATACTTAGAGACTTAGCTGACCTGAATGTGAGTCATTTTCACATGTGCTTAGAAAGTTTGATCCCTGGGTTGGGAAGATCTCCTGGAGAAAGGAACAGCTACCCACTCCTGTATTCTGGCCTAGAGAATTCCATGGGCTGTATAGTCCATGGGGTCGCAGAGAGTCAGACACAACTGAGCAACTTTCACTTTTCTAGAAGATAAGCTAGGAGGACATCCTGAGGCTCAGCATCCTTACTACTGACTGGATGCCTGTAGAGCTGTTAATAATCCTGAAGACCAAGTTGCTTTCAGCCTCCTTAAAATGGAAGGACTCTGGTATTGTTATTATAGTATTATTTAGCTTAAACCAGATGCTAAGTGCATGAATTTGTCAGACAAAGACTGCCACCAGAGATTAAGGATATTATCTTTTAGAAATACTATGTTCTGCTTTTGTGAATAGCACAGTCTCATGACTGGTTCTTTGTAAACATTTTCTAAAGACATAAAACATTTGTGACTTCAAATTGCACCCATTTTGAAGAACCTGAAAGCTGTTTCAGAAAGGAAATGCCAAATTTATTGCAAGTCAGTACAAAAGGAAACACTTGTCTGTTGAATATGTTTCACAGAACTGAATAGTTAGTTGTCTTTTCAGGTATAAAATAATAGCCTGATGTTTTTGTACATTGTATTTTGATGGCAGGTTATCTATGGAGCCAATAGAAAATCAAATATGGTTTTGTGAAACTGCAAGGTTTTCCAACACTCTTCGAATGGATGACTGAAAAAAAACAAGTGAACAAATAAACACACAAATTTTTACAGTGAAGTGATTTGAGAATTGCTGACTGTAGTTAGCTATTTTCTTTCTTGCAATATTTAAAAAACAACCTATTAGTCCATGGTTTTATCAATTTTATTTGCATTATACAAAGTGATATATTATTATTAGGCAGATGTAAATTGTTACATATATCCCAGGTAGGGCAAGATTTGCTTTTTCTCTTATATAATACATATCTTAAAAAAGAACAGTCAACAATTCAATGTTTAGGTCCCAGAGTATCTGCATTACTGCAGGCTACATCAATAAAATAGAATAATTCTAGGTTTGTGCCCTGCGTCTTTATTGAGATTATTGTTTGTAAATTGATTGTTGATTGCTATAGTGAAAGTGGAGTGGGTGTTCAAGATTTATTTGACTTGATTTTCCCATGAACTGTGGAAAATACAGCCTCCATGGCTTGAGAGGAAGGATAAATGTTTCTGACTTTATATTGTAATATTTTTTCTATGGCAATCTTGCCAGATAAAGGTTTAAACAGATTCATTTTCAGGGTTAACACACAACTAAGTTTCTGTAAACCCCATGTTTTCTCCTTATGAGAAGGAAAATAAAGATGGTGAGAAGAGGATTATAAGCGAATTAGTTCCCTTGAAAAATGGAAATCACCATTCTGATTCGGGATAGGCCATCTAAATACCAGTTGGTACCTGTTGCCATGAGTCTTCTGAGAGAGAAGAAGAGCAGAATTTAGTATGTGGTTACCTTATGCATCGTTACTGTGGAATATCAGAATTAAAATCAACGTGTGATGGAGGGTCTCAATGAGGTTAACCCGCAAGACAAGAAGATGAAGTCATAAAGGACCAAAAGATTAATTAAGGGAAACCTGGCCTTTTTCTCAGTCTCTGGTGCTTTCCCTGCTCTCCCACCTTTGCTCCCCACTACTTCCACTCTACACCCTGCTGAGGTAAAGTCATCCATCATTTCTTGCATGTCTGCTTCCCAAGTCTGGTCATAAGTGACCAAGATACCGTATTTTTTGTGAACAGCAACACTATTCGTCTACAGAGCAGATGGGCAGCTCAGTTTGAACAAAATTTCAAGCTAACTATGGAAGTTGACCCCATCCCTCTGAGAATGACTAGTCAGACACAGCTGCTAGATTTATTCACCTGAAGTCAAACTAGGCTCTCTTCTGAATCTCACTCTTTGCAGTCAAATTTAAAGTGAAGAAAAACAACAATAGAAAAGTTACTTTGACTTGAAATCTAATTGGCATGAAGCTCTAAATTGATTTGCTTTGCTATCTGCTTTACAACTGCCTATGAATACCTTCCTGGCAAAGTTTTTACATCTTAAACTCTGTTCAGAAAACTATCATTTTTCACCCCTAATTAACCCTCCTGTCCAAGTTCTATATTTGTGCCAACTCCACTATTATCCTCTCCATTTCCTGAGTGAACTATTTGATATTATTCCTTCTTTCACTCGTTACATGTATACTTTCCAAAGCCTGGACAGTCATCCTTTACGAGAAATTTTAGATTTATGCTTTCCTCCCCAATATCACTGTTAGCACTGAGATATAGGCTCCTAACTCACAATACCAAAACCTTCTACCTGGTGTTCATCTCTGGTCTCTTTTCATTGTATCACATTTGCTCGTAGAATAGGCACATCTATTATAATATTTGATGATGTTAAAAGTTTGGGCAACAAGAGATATTCTGTGGGTTTTATTATCTGATTTTATGAGAGATTATATAGTGACAGTGAGCAAGTCAGGTAACCCCATGTGCCCCAACTTTTTATCTGTTACCTGAGGTCAATGATCTGTATTGTTGTTGTTCAGTTGCTAAGTCTGTCTGACTTTGAGACCCCATGGACTGCAGCATGCCAGGCCTCTCTGTCCTTCGCTGTCTCTTGGAGTTTGTTCAAATTCATGTCCATGGAGTCAGTGATGCAGCCTAACCATCTCATCTAATATGATCTAGCTTAGAGAGTTTCTATAAGGATTTTAGAAGACTTCTTTAACGTATTTCTCACATGAGAAGAGCTACATGTGTTTGTTGTTTTTGTTGTATGTTTCTTATAAAAAATTCCACTTTTATACAGACTGATTAAAAGTCTAGTAGTTTTCTGCCAACTCTTGGATAGAGTTTTTAATATGGTTGTATAAACTATTATTTTGTCTTTCCTTGCCTAAGCATTGTTAATCTTTCTCCTCAGCTCCAGTTAAACACTCAGCTGCAGTCTCTGTTCTTCCCTAGAAACCCAAGACTCAAGCCCAACCTTTTGAGTGTTACTGCTTATTTAGAAATTAATCTCCCTTCTTTTATAACTAGGCTTTGTCTCAAGTACTTCACATAATATTCTTGGAGGAATCCACAGTGGTTCTATATTGTTCTATATTGTTCCTCAACTTAAAAAGTTAAACATACAACTTGTGCTCTAATTCCTTCTGGTTATTTAGAGATTTGTGATAGCACTGCTCTCTAGTCTTTCCGTTTATACAGGTCTTCTCAAATAGGTTATAAGTTCTCTGAGGGTAAGAACCATGTCTTCTGCCTTCTGTATCTACAGTGCCAGTAATAATAAAGCAAACGGTAAGTGACTAATAAGCACTTGTCAAATTTAGTTGACAATTTGTAAGTTTTCCATTGACATTCCTTTGTATATACATTCTTGGAAAAAGTCCAGAGAGAGGGAAAATAAAGCTTTTTGATTTGACTTTTTATAGTTTAAAGTAGCTAATTAAAAAGAAAATTCCCTACTTAAGAAACTGGCAAACTAGGGAGAATGTGTTTGTCAAGAAAAGAAAAACAATTTTTAACCTTGTGAAAGGCCATTTTCCTTTCTCCCCCTATAGTTCTCAACCACTTGCTTGATCCTCTCTTTTCTCCCTCGTTCCTTCCTCTAACCAAACCCTTCAGTGGGGTTCCTTCCCACCTTCCAAGCTCATGCCTGCCATTCTCCCTTTTCTTACAACCAAGCTACGTTGCCTGCTTTCTATTCCTTAAACACACCTGGTTCTTTCCAGAGACTTTAGGACTTCTGCATTTATAGTTCTGTTGGCTTAGAATGCTCTTCTTCTGACTCTCTATCTCCTTCTTCCTCACATTCTTCTAGTAAAACTCAAGGGTACCTTTTCAGGAGTCACCTCTGTGACCACCATGTTCAAGAGAAGATGTTGTTCTTTTCCCATCATCCTCTGTCGTATGACCCTGTTTATTTCCACTCCAGCCCTGGCCACAACTTGGGCTGATCATGTCTACTTTCTCCTTGCTGCTGTCTTCTTACACTGGTGTGTATGCTCCACAGTGGGTGGGACCTTAGTCTCCATGTTTATTACAATGTTTCTTGTACTTTATAAGAGCACCTGATATACAGTGGGCACTCACATGATAATTTAATGAACAATAAACTTATAATAATATGTTTAAGCTGCAAAAATACATATATTATCTATTGAGGTATAAAATAAATATTCTTAAAAGGGCTGTAGTGAGGCATGGGGATACAAAACACTGAATGCTTACATATTTGCCCACAGAGAGGAAAGGGGTCTGGAGTGAAGCTAGTATCATGTAATAAGCCAATTACTTTGATAAAGCAAGGTTTCATTTCTCCCCAGCTGTGAAAGGACTAATGGATCTTGGGTATATGTGTTTTTCTCCCATGTGTTTCCTGTCTATTGTGTAACAGATGAAATGAAGAGAATTATTTTAATAGCTGCTAATGTTTCCAAGCAAAAGTAAAACATGTCTTGCCCTCAGAGCTTGCTAGGGTTTCTGACTAACTCTGCCAGTTAGTGTAGAGAGGAAATAAAATTTACCTCTGCAATTTCTGCAGACTCTCATAGATGTGGAAACAAAACAATGTCTTAGCTTACGGTGTAAGAATTTACAGCATGACATTTAATATATAAATTATGTACTCTTACTAATCTAGGGAGACTTATATACTTACTTTTTTGCCCTCCTAGCTATCCTTGTTTATCTCCTGCTGTCAGCTCTCCATTTCTCCCAATATACAGTTCTCAATCTCCAATAAAAGTCTGTTGTTTATTCTTTCCTCCAAGTCTTGGCTGACATTACTTCCCTGGCCTACATTCACCAACTTTATTTCAAGGTCCAGTCCAAGTCCTCTGTCTTCTCTGAATTGTTCTTTTCTAATCTTATCTTTTGGATTTTTTTGCTTGTGCCCTAAATCATTTGATGTTAATGTTTCCCACTTAAAAAAAGAAAGTCTTTATGTATTCCTTCTCTAATAAAGATTTAAAGATTCTCTAGGGAAGAAACTATTCCATATACATCTTTTTCAACCCCTATAACTCCTAGCACTGTCTACATTCATCACATGTTGGTGCTCATTAAATATATGCAGAATTGAATTGGCTTGTAAGAGACCATGGAGATGATGGAAAATAGAAGTCCACATTGTATAATTGAGCCTGTTAGGCCTGTATTTTAAATCTTCTTGCCTACTAAATATTTGCAGAGAGTTTCAATGAAGTTATAAAACTAAGTTTTTTTTCTTCTTATAAAATCAAAGTGTCAATAAGAATGACCAGGGGCTTCCCTGGTGGCTCAGTAGTAAAGAATCTGCCTGCCCATGCAGGAGACACGGGTTTGATCCATGATCTGGGAAGATACCACATGCTGTATAGCAGCTAAGTCTGTGGAGCACAAATGTTGAGCCAGCACTCCAGAGCCTGGGAGCCACACTGCTGAGGCCCAGGCGCCCTAGAGCCCATGCTCAGCAACAAGAGAAGCCACCACAGTGTGAAGCCTCTGCTCTGCAGCTAGAGAGTAGCAGCTGCTTGCTGCAGCTAGAGAAAAGTAGCCAAAAATAAATTTAAAAAACAATGACCAAAGGACAACAGTCTGTAATAGAAGAAGGGAAAATTTTAGCTATTAGATCAGTGAGATTGTTCTTATTAGTTGGAATCTCTACTTGTCTTAAAATTTGCTTTCTGTAGAGAAATATATACACAGTTTAGGAGGCCCAGAAGTAGCTAAAGAGAGATTTATTTCGCAGTAGCTCATATTAAAGAAATGTGGTCTTACGGATTAAAGCAAAGACCATATGGTGTCTGTTTTAGTTGTTATATATTTTCAAAAGACCCACACTCATGTTTCTCTCTGCCCCATTCAAAGAAAAAACCTTGCGTTTATCCAGAGAATGAATTACTCCACTACTGGTTCCTTTCAGCTCTCCTGTATAGGAAAGTATAGTCTTTGGTCAGATGAGCATTCTAAATTTTGGTGATGAGAATTCTACTTTTCCTTCCTTTCTCTTGGTAAATAGGAAGGTTCAGACTGCCATAGGACTTCGTGAGCATAGATTTTATGGCATGATATTTTTATTTCTCCACTTCTCTTATGCCCAAGTCAGTATTTCTGGTGAGTTTTTTTAAACATAGTTTTAATTTCATTATTTCTCTAATTTTAAATTTCATAAAAGTAGGTGGAGCAAACAGTTTTTGAAGATCCTGACTTACCATTACAAGCGAATACCCTATCCTAAATAAAAGTGCAATGGAAGGTTCTTCTTCTTTTTTTTTTTTTCCTCTTCAAACTGACATATTTTCCCTATGGCAAAAGGAGAAGGGGGTGGCAGAGTATGAAATGGTTAGATAGCAATACTGAGTCAATGGATATGAATTTGAGCAAACTCCAGGAGATAGTGGAGAACAGAGGAGCCTGGTGTGTTGTAGTCCATAAGGTCGCAAAGAGTCAGATAATTTAGTGTGTCTGAAAACATCACTTCTCCCAACTTGCTTGCTCTAGACTGCACTAAATGTTGCTGTCCCTGAAAATATGTCTTCACATAGGAGTCTCTTACTTACTCTGGCCTTCAGAAGGAGATGTAGGACGTAACCTCTTATTTCTGTATAGCACCATAAAAACAAACTTCATCAAGTTAGTGATTCCAGCTAATGGCGAACAAAAAATATTAACACAGTGTCAATAAGGGAGATACATTTTTCTTTCAGAGATGAGATATTATTTATGAACTATCTGAATCCAGAGACACAACTGGGCAGGAGAGCAGGATACCTATTTTAGTTCTCTTGACATGCAACTTTGAAGAAGGGGCACAGAGAAGAGAAGACAGGGGAAGACTGGTAAAATCCTCTCTATTTATGAGTATTTATAACCCACATTCTGCAATGTTGAATTAATCCAAGAGAAACACAAACTTCACCTCTGGAACAGAAACATTAGAATATCTTCATCTAACACTATGTTTGCACCATTCAGAATTCCTTTTGCCTGATCCAAAGCAGCCAAATATAGATGAGTTTATTTCAGAAGAAGAAATATCATATTGTCTCTTTAGAGATGGAAAAATCTATGTTGGAATAAACATTATAATAAGTGTTATTATGTTGATATAGCAGTAATTTATATACTCTAATGGAATACAATGATTTCAGGCCAGTAAATTTTCTTGATAACCCAAATTATTCTTATTTATTGTGGCTTTACATTTTAATCATTTGGGGTGGAAGTTATGATTTGCTTCTCTAAACAGAGCATAATGATCATTATATGCTCATTTTAGTAATGATCAAGAGTCATCTGAATGAAGAATAATTATTATTTGGTGCTATAGCATAGAAATATTATTTACAATCTGAAGTGAGCAGAACCTTCTCAGTGGCTCAGTGATAGAGTACAGTGAGAAACTCGGTATTCTCATAGCATGAAGAAAGAGAATACCATTCCATAAGGAAGAAGTTGAAAGGTTAAATGATTAAAGTCTGGAGTTAATATTGAGGTACAAACAACTTATAGAAATACTGGCCTCATGACACCAAAACTCAATATTACTTCATTGATTCAAAGATAGATTGAGGTATCTTGAGGTAGCTTATTCTCACACTTCCTCTTAAAATGAAAGTGAATGATTTGAAATGGGCATAACTGCTACACAAACCGCATTACTCTCCCCTGCCCCCCACCAAGGAAAAAGATGGCTCTAGTTTTCTTATTGTTTTCCACTTTGATTATGTCTAAATGCATCTTTCAGTGAAAATATTCTACCCGTCTTAGAGTTGTGGTTATTTTTCAGTTATTCCTGAAAGGTCCCTGTATTGCTTATGAGGATCATTAAAGTTGTTTTGGTTGAATGTTAGTTGTGGGAATACTCTCTATTATTATTAGCTCCAGTGTAGTTTGGGTGATAAACGGACAGTTTCATATCGGGTCATAAACAAATGTCTCCTTTGAAGGAAAGGACATTGCTTTGCTGTATCTAATTTTAATTTTTCAGAAAGCTTTTCTGACCCAGTCTATTTACCCAGCGGTAGTCTATTTACCCAGTGGTTAATAACATAGCATTCAGATCTCACACGCCCTTTCACTAAAGGAAAAACTTTAGATCTTTTCCAGACTGTAGTCCTCTTTCCTGCTTTATACCTCTGATCTGATTAACAATGTTAAGACATTTCAGGAGAGCAAAACTGCTCTTTCTTTGTACTTAATGGCAGATAATCTTAGGGAAACAAACAAGTAACAATTTGATCAGAGACAACTATAATCCCTCAAATAACAGCTCCTAGCTCTTTATCACACTCCAACTTGGTCTTTGCTAAATAGCTGGAATCTGTACATTTCTTTCTAAAAAAGGCTTACCTTTCTAATGGCATTGAAAAGTGGCCTTGTGGAGGAATGTTCTGTAGCACTAACTAGTAACAGCTTTTTCTCTGAACTCCAAGCCCTCTCAACTGAGAGACAGATAAAACCCTATCATCTACTTCATTTTCTCTAATTCTTTTTTCCCCCTTGCCTCTAAGGGGGAAAAAAAAAAAAAAAGGAAAATAGTTGGCAGCACATTAAGGACACAAAACAGAGAAAAATGTAGGTTCCTGAAATGTTTAAGGGAGATGAAAATCATCTATGTTTGGGCACTGCCTCATGGAATTTAGCTGTGGATTAGTTATCCAAATTACCTCTTGCTTTTATCACACAGACAATATACAGCTGAATTGTTAAATGATGTGCACTTTTTTTTTTTTTCCTGAGAGCAAGATTGGGTACTTAATCAGGTCAATAATTATTCACACATTAGCACAGTCTTCTTCTTAAAGTGTAACGGTGACTCATTGGGTATATAGTCATTATTACTGATTAGAAGGAAATTATTTTTGTGGATCAGTGGTTCATGTGAAAACAGCTAAATTTATTATGCTGAGCTATTTAACAGTTGGACCATGTGAAAATTCTGGTGTTACTACTGTGATTAAGTCTTTATGTATATATTAGGAGATGACTATGAAAAAGACCATACTGCATTTACTGTTAAATTTGAATTTTGCTACTAATAGACCCAAATAGAAGTTTGGTACTAAACTTGGACATCCATTATGCACTTCCACAATGAAATTTCTTTATAGGTAAATTTATTTCACAAAGAAATAGGGAGCAAGAAGGTAAATAATATAGAAAAAGGAAGATGAAATATGAATATAGAGAATAAGTATAAAAAAGAGAGAAAAGAAGTGAATAAGGAAGAGGAAAGAATGAAAGAAATACAATTTCACTTGGTTTGAATTGTTAGTTGGATTTCATATTTGATGAAATATCTGCAATTCTACTTGGTTTGTGCAATTAATTTTTAATATTATGAGTGAAGGACAAATCCTACATTTCATTTCAATTATTTTACATAGAAAATATTCTAAGAATATTATAAATGTATTCCAAGAATATGCTATAAATATAGCAGCATATATTGTTAAAAGGTAAGGATTCCCTTTTAAACATACCTACAGTATTATCTTATCTTAAAAATGCATTAGAAATAACCCATTAATATTATCTGATAACATGTCCATGTTCAAATTTTGCTAGTTATATGATAGTTTATTTACAATGAGTTTGTTTACATCAGTATTCAAATAAAGTCAAAACTTTGTATTTATTTTTATGTATCTCTTTAGTATCTTTAAATCTTATATTACTTTTCCTATTAATTTTATTCTTGCAATGTATCTGTTTAAAACTAGATTATTTATATGGCTTGATCTGATTGAAGCTTGTTACTTCTGGCAAAAACAATTTATATGTGTTGTTGTGTCTTTTATCAGCTGGCACATAATATATGGTTGTCTGTTTTGAGGCTGTCAAGTATTTTGTTAAACATTTGTTTTATATGGGAGAAACATGTTAGATACTTGATTATTTCCCTTTATTTACCACTTTCTAAATAGTGAATTAGTTAACTATTATCTTCTAAAATGATTGGTATATTTTCAATGTAGTTTGAATTTGTGGATTTTAACATATTTGCTTGTCATCAATCCTGTACAGTTATTTTTTTATACACAAATCTATAATGCTAAAATAAATAGCATTTCCCTTTATTGAATTGTTTCCTCATGATAAATTGTCATGATTGGAATTACTGAGTCAAAAGATATAAAAATCTCCATAGTTTTTGCTATACTGTGACTTACAGGTTTTCAAATAATGCAGCTTTAATGCTACTAGAAGTAAGTAGTGAATTCTTTGTAGCTATGGATTTTTAATTCACAGATTGTGTGCCTTATGTAAAAATAAATCTTGGAAATGATATAAAAATCAAAATGTAATATATAAAATGTAAACTGTAGTCTCCTGTCCATCCTTTCCAGCAACAGTTCTGTACTCCTTGGTGGATGCCAATTTTAAATTTTTTAGTCATTTTCTTTTTTATTTGGCTAGGTTCTAAAATAACTCATTTTGAATATCTCCCAAATTTCAGATATTGTGTATTGACTTCTCACTATAGAAACTGGAAATATAGCTCTGTTAAACTGCTCTCACATCCTGATGTTCCTCTTACAGATATGCGTATCTCCTCTTCCTAGCTAACGAACCCAGGTTTTAACATTCAAGTTGAATCTTTCTTCAGAGTTTCTAGTTATTATGGCTATGTGTATATTGTTTAATTCAGAGCCAAACTGGGCGCACACATACACAGTATTAAAACTTTTTTCTTGCACAACTTGTATTCATCTGTGGAATTAATTTCTCATTATTATTATTATTGTTATTTAGTGTTTCTTACAATCTGTGACTAACTTTTCCATATTGTTTAACACTTCTCAGTTCCATTTTCCACTAAGTCAAAATTGTCAAATAATCTATTTTTTGAAATAATTTTAATTTAATTTTAGGAAATCTCTTCCAGAACTTTAATTCTGAAGTCTTCCATTCCAGTCTGTCTGGTTGTTCTCTAAGTTCAGTGAATAACCATTGTCCTCATATTCCATGTTGTTCTCTAGGAAAATTCCTTTCACCTCTCTCTAGTGTTAGGGCCACTATTTCATGGATATCATATAAAAAGGTAAAAATACAACAAAACAAACACTTGTCTGTTTTGTATGCCCAGCATCTGAAGCCTTTTATGTAATTAGGAAAGTTCTCTCTCTGATGGACATTGTAGGAAAGTAAAGAATGTCTTACTGTATAGTAGCTGAAAATGCTGGGCTTCCCAGGTGGCTCAGTGGTAAAGAATCCACCTACTGAGCAGGAGACATTCTATCCCTGGGTTGGGAATATTCCCTGGGTTGGGAATTTCCCTGACATAGGAAATGGTAACCCATTCCAATATTCTTGCCTGGAGAATCCCATGGAGAGAGGAGTCTTGTGGGCTACAGTCCACTGGGTCACGAAGGAGTTGGACATGACTTAGTGACGAAATACCAACAGAGCTGAAAGTGTTAGATTCTCATTTCTCTAATACCCTTTCACTCGGGATGCAGATGTATGAGCTAGGATGTCTCAGTCAAATGTGTCCATGGCCAACTTTAACTTGGCTTAGGATGGATAAAGGAAGGGGCAGGGAGTGCTCTTCTCCATTGGTTTCAGAAATAACTGTAAGGAACAGTTCTTTTTATAGGTAGGGGCAACTCAAGGCCCCCAATCAATTCTTGAAAGGAATTCTAGTAGTTAACTGCCCTCTCTGATTCCTGTTCTCACTGCTTCTTTCGAGCTGCTACAGAAGTTTGACCATCTGGATTGTAATCATGTGATACACCGAAATCACTGTTTTTTTTTTTTCCTTACCTCTCCTACCAACTGGCTGGAGCCAATATGTATCTAGGTTGTCATCTCCAAGGTGTCCACTGATCTCCAGTGATTTTGTTTACAAAATAAAACAAAAAGCTTCAGTGATTTTTTCTTTTCATTTTGTTTCATTTTCTTTATTACTTACATCAAAATCATTAGTAACAAGGCAGGATACTGGGTTAGTATTCGGAGCTACATCTGTCTGGTTGGACTTTGGCACGCTGGAACCTCTGGTCCCACAAGGGTTTGGTGTGGTCATGCTGTTCCCCAGGCCTTGAGGAAATGCCTGTATACCTCCCTGCTTTCGTGAGGGCCGGAGAGCAGGCTGGTGCTGCAGCCCTTGGGGGAGTCCAGGGCCAGCTGGCTGAAGGCGAGGATCTTACCCCTGGCCTTGAGGATGTGGTTCCACACATGTCTGCTCATGCACAGCCCATAACTTCAGTTTGGGCATTTCCTGGATATGCACGTTGTTCTCCACTATAGTCCCGGCAGCCACAGCTGTTTTGTCTTCTGGGGCCAGGATGCTTCATCTTCTGGATCATCAGGGAAAGGGACAGAGCACCGCCAGTTGGTGTGACTCTTGAAAAGTCTCTTCAGTACAACTTGATTGAGGGCGGAATTGAGCCTCTGGCCAAAAATCTGTACAATTTAATGAACAGACTTCGTTAGATGTACATGATCTTGGGTTCTTTGAACTGAACCTTTCATTCTACCACCCTCACCCCACTCTTATCTCCACCACTCCTTGAGAGATGGAAAATGTCACATTTCTTTGGGGTCAGTGCAGTGGTATGGCTTGTTTTTCTAGCACATCCAATGAGTCTACAATGACCCATATCTTTCAGATAATACTATTCATCTAGGTAATCATCTAGAATTCTCTTTGGTTTTTTGAAACTAGGAACTCTAATAGAAAGTTGGAAGATATATCGTACTTTCCTATTTGTTCAGTCACTAAGCTGTTTCTGACTCCTTTGTGACCCCATGGACTGCAGCCCACCAGGCTCCTCTATCCATGGGATTCTCCAGGCAAGAATACTGGAGTGGGTTGCCATTTCCTCCTCCAGGGAATTGTCTGAACCCAGGAATAGAACCTAGGTCTCCTGCTTTAGCAGGGGAAATTCTTTACCACTGAGCCACCAGGGAAGCCCTCCTCTCTTGTTTCTTCCCTTGTTTTGCTTTAGAACATTCTTGAGCAGCTGCTGGTGATTATATAGAGGGAGAAATTATTTGAGAGCATGTATATTGAAAAATACTTTTCTATTCTCACAGCTGATCAGTTCAGTTCAGTTCAGTCACTCAGTCGTGTCTGACTCTTTGCAACCCCATGAATCACAGCACACCAGGCCTCCCTGTCCATCACCAACTCCCAGAGTTCCCTCAGACTACTGTCCATCAAGTCAGTGATGCCATCCAGCCATCTCATCCTCTGTCATCCCCTTCTCGTCCTGCCCCCAAGCACTCTCAGCGTCAGAGTCTTTTCCGGTGAGTCAACTCTTCACATTAGGTGGCCAAATTACTGGAGTTTCAGCTTCAGCATCATTCCCTCCAAAGTAATTCCAGGGCTGATCTCCTTCAAAATGGACTGGTTAGATCTCCTTGTAGTTCAAGGGACTCTCAAGAGTCTTCTCCAACACCACAGTTCAAAAGCATCAATTCTTCGGCACTCAGCTTTCTTCACAGTCCAACTCTCACATCCATACGTGATCACAGGAAAAACCATAGCCTTGACTAGACGGACCTTTGTTGGCAAAGTAATGTCTCTGCTTTTGAATATGCTATCTAGGTTGGTCATAACTTCCCTTCCAAGGAGTAAGAGTCTTTTAATTTCATGGCTGCAATGACAATCTGCAGTGATTTTGGAGCCCCCCAAATAAAGTCTGACACTGTTTCCACTATTTCCCATCTATTTGCCATGAAGTGTTGGGACCAGGTGCCATGATCTTCATTTTCTGAATGTTGAGCTTTAAGCCAACTTTTTCATTCTCCTCTTTCACTTTCATCAAGAGGCTTTTTAGCTCCTCTTCACTTTGAGCCATAAGGGTGGTGTCATCTGCATATCTGAGGTGATTGATATTTCTCCCGGGAATCTTGATTCCAGCTTGTGCTTCTTCCAGCCCAGCGTTTCTCATGATGTACTCTGCATAGAAGTTAAATAAGCAGGGTGACAATATACAGCCTTGACGTACTCCTTTTTCTATTTGGAACCAGTCTGTTGGTCCTAGTTTAGACCTAAATTTTTAAGTAGCAAATCATGCTTGGAAATTTAAAAGCATGTTTACCTTGTTGTTAATCTTCCTTCTTCTCACACAGAAGAATCTCCCTGTCAGCTCTCCTAAATCTCTAACAACTGCCCATTTGGCTTCCAGTATTCTAAAATTTAGTTAACATCACTACATTGTTCTAATTTTCTTTGGCTTTGTGGGTCTACCCTTTTTTCATAAGACTGATTCACTGCCTACTCTGCTAAGGAGGCAGATGAGTCTGTTCCTTTTTAATTGCTTGCATGTGTGTGTGTGTGTGTGTGTGTGTGTGTGTTAGACAGAATAGAAATAAATGCATGTATTAAATTCACAATGCTTAACAGAAAATTTTAAGTATATTTCTTTCATAAGCAAATATCAGGTGCTAAAGAATCCTTCCATGGACAGATTGAATAATAATGGGAACTGTGAATTCTATTAACTCTTCCTGGGCTTTCTCATATATCTGCTCTTCATTGATTGGCACAGATTGGAATTGGTTTATTCTAGAATTGTATATTTTCTACTTTCCCTCTCTTACTGTGTTCAGTATTAAAAATGTGTTGATATTATTTTGCCTTATATGCTTCATCTTTATCTCTCTTTCTTTCCATGGATAAGATTAATATTATCAAAAGGTTATAAATTTTGTTCCTTACATCCCAAATTCTAGTTCTGTATTCTGTAGCTTGACTGAGTCCACTTATTGAATCTGTGCTCTTGAAGCTACTCTACCACAATAACTATGTTCAAAAATACCTCTTTGTCTTTGCTCTTTGGAATTTTATTTCCTGTCTGCGTGCATGTGCGCAAAGTCTCTTCAGTCGTGTTTGACTCTTGGTGACCCTATGGACTGTATAGCCTGCCAGGCTCCTCTGTCCTTGGGATTCTCCAGGCAACAATACTGGAGAGGGTTGTCCTGTCCTCCTCCAGGGGATCTTCCCCACCCAAGGACTGAACGTGCATCTCTTACCTCCAGGCAGGTTCTTTATCACTAGCACCACCTGGGAAGCTCCTTATTTCCTTTCTAATATAACTTATTTTAAGATTATAAACATGCATTAAATAATATTTATGTAACTATTATGTTTTATTAATTATACATATAAAGCATTCCATCCTCTTATTTTTCTTTCTATCTAAAAACATTGTAAGTACCTAGCAACTGTTAGGCTTCTCTGGTAGCTCAGCTGGTAAACAGTGTGCCTGCAATGCAGGAAACCCTGATTCGATTCCTGGGTAGGGCAGTTCCCCTGGAGAAGGGATAGGCCACCCACTCAGTATTCTTGGGTTTCCCTGGTGGCTTAGATGGTAAAGAATCTGCCCACAGTGCAGGAGACCTGGGTTCAACCCCAGGGTTGGGAAGATTCCCTGGAGGAGGGGATGGCAACCCACCCCAGTATTCTTGCCTGGAAAATTCCCATGGACAGAGAAACCTGGCAGGCTACAGTCCATGGGGCTGCAAAGAGTCGGACATGACTGAGTGACTAAGCACCCGCAGCAAGTGTTAAACATTGCAGATAGAAGGAAAACAAGAATGTAGAAAGATTAGAGAATGTGAATTTATCAGACATAAAGATGCACAGAGAGAAAAACAGGGGAAAAATAACAGGGTAGTCATTATAGTTGTACTTATCCTCTTGATAATTTCTGGATATTTGTTTTTATTTTATTTAACTATAATTATATAGCATATAAAATCTGATTTGTTTTTTTTTTTTCTTTCAAAATAAGCTATTGGGAAAATTATTGCTAAGTGTTATATGTTGTTACAATGTCACCAGTAGCAACTGTCCAGAACTTCATACCTAATAGAGTGCTTCCTTATGAAGTTAATCTAAATGGAAGCAAGAGACAGAGTATATTGCACATTCCCTTTCTAATGTCCATGGAATACAAGTAAAGGACTTGTCAAATGAATAAATACCAAATAGGTTGCTTGAAATGAGCAATTCCTTTCTGTAGATGTTTATACAAATTTATTCTAACATCCGTCTCCTCGCCAAGCTCTCTGGAGGGAAGAGAGTTCACACAATCACCTATTGAAATCTCCTCAATGTATTTGTCATTTCAACTTTCCTTTCTCTGTTGTTCAAGATTACAAACAGAATACACTGTTGTAAAGAGACATGAATGAAGATAGCCTGGTTTGATAGAAATTTTGCAGCCATTGTGATGTACTAAACTGTGAAAACTTTTGCAAGAGATAGCTACTTTTCTAGCATGTGAACTCAATTTCCCTAAAATATGAACTGAAAGAAATATGAGAAAATACAGAAAACAAATCCCCAGAAACCTCCTGTATATATATAATTTAAAATTTTCAATGGCTTGTTTTGTTATGAAAACCATTTAGGTAAAATGCCTATCTATCCTACAAAAGCTTTGAAAGTGAAAGTCACTAAGTTGTGTCCGACTCTTGCGACCTCCTGTACTGTAGCCCTCCAGGCTCCTCTCTCGATGGAATTCTCCAGGCAGGAATACTAGAATGGGTTGCCTTTTGCTTCTCCAGGGGATCTTTGCAACCCAGGGATTGAAACTGGGCCTTCCACATCGGAGGCAGGTTCTTTACCATCTGAGCCATGAGGGACACTCTTAAAATAGCTTTAAAATAAATCAAAATGATTCACACAGGTAGAAATAAAAAAGAAGATATTCAGGGTATGAGTTTAAGTAAATAAAAGATGAGTAAATGCCTCCTGGCTCTGTTGCTAGTCCAGTATTACCATAAGCACTCTTATCTAGTTTGAGAATATCTGCTTGTTCTTGACTGAGATGACAGTAAAATCTTAAAGTATGTCGTTTTTGTTTCCGTATTGAAAACTTCTATGAGTTCACCTTCCACCCCCTTTTGTTATTAGACAAACAAGTCTATTTGCTTTCCTACATTTTTGTTTGTTTAAGTCAGGAATTAAAACCCCAGATATTTTAAGACAAAAGGTTCATAAATCAGTCAGGCTTGGGAAACAGATATTTTAAATTTCTGCTTCTTTTCTTATAATGCTTTTTACTCTAATCCTCGTGGCACATTTCCCTGATCACTGAATTGTTTGCTTCATGTTGATTCAACTTGATACTGTGTTTTCATTTTATGCATATAGAAATTTCCAGGACAAATACTGAAAAGTGTTCATATTTTTTAAGAGTTTAATTCTCTGCTTTAAGAAAAAGATAAAAGAATTGTCCTCCATTTTCTTTTGTTAAATATTAACACTTCTTTTACTCTTTATCATCACCAAATTCTCTGAACAGTTTTCTTCCCTTCTAGGCTGTCTGGTCCGATATGAACAGGGTTTCTCTTTTAGCTCACTGTTTTATCGCAAGCATCTAAGATCCTATCTTTCACATAGTAGACACTTAATAGTTAGTTCATTATAAAATGCCTGCATTCTGCCCTTTCATAAAAGGCAGAGTACTTGCTTTTCACTTTCCATATTCTGTAATATTGTTTTAATATTTTTAATTATGGGAATTGGATATGAAAAATGATTGCTGAATTGCCTTTTCAACCAGAGTGGTGTATGATGAGTGAATAACAATAGCAGTATTGTCTTATTTCACAGACTTAAAAAGAAACTTAACCATCTTCCTCCGCCCACCTGTTGACATCTCTGATGTTGGAAAGGATCTACAATAATGGCATACTATGATTTAATTGTAGACTCTTCTTCCTTCCTCCGTCCACTCCTTCCTTTTCATGGATCATAACATAGTGACGATATATCTTAGGGTCAGTGCAAACTTTTATTTGATTAAAGAGCATAACTACAATTAGATGAACTCCTATTGTATGTTAATGCACATGAAGTCTTATTTTTTTTCCTATTTTACAAAAATCAGGAAATTTATGTCCAAAATTTAGCAACTCACTTGAGGTTATATATCTAGCAAATGGTGGCATCTGAGCTGATATTGTTCTAGTCCAAAGATTGTGTCTTTTTACATAACTTAAAGATACACTATTCATCATATGTGAAGTATAACTGAAGTTATAAAAATAGAATCATACATGTTAGAGTTGGAAGAAAATTAAGAGAGCATCTATTCTAATTCCCTTATTTTACAGATCAGAAAAGAGCTCCAGATAGGTTAAGTGTTCTGGGTAATAAATCTAGAAATTTGTGAACATAGGACTATGAGAAAAATCATACATACTCATAGTAACAAATTAAAATACTACAGAAATGTATGATGAAAGAAACAATCTTACGGTACCCCAGTTTGGACATATTCCACCTTTCTGAGATATACTATTTATATGTATGTATGTATACATATTTATTTTCTAGTTTTTCAATAGGACTCAAATATATGGTTTATGATACAAGATCTGTAAAACTCATTCTTAAAATTATTTTGGAAGTCAAAAGCTAAATATTGATACACATATAACTTCTAATATGTTTCTTGTAACCTTCATTTAAAGAAGAATTGATGCAGAAAACATATAGAACGAATTTCAAAATATCTACAATGGCACCCCACTCCAGTCCTCTTGCCTGGAAAATCCCATGGACGGAGGAGCCTGGTAGGCTGCAGTCCATCGGGTCGCTAAGAGTCAGACACGACTGAGCGACTTCACTTTCACTTTTCACTTTCATGCATTGGAGAAAGAAATGGCAACCCACTCCAGTGTTCTTGCCTGGAGAATCCCAGGGACGGGGCTGCCGTCTGTGGGGTTGCACAGAGTCGGACACTACTGAAGCGACTTAGCAGCAGCAGCATTATGTACTTAAAATTCATCATACCTTAACTCATTTAAACTGTATCACAAAGTTTTGAGATGAAAACTAGCTATTTGTAACAAGAGGTTAAAGAGGACAAGCAACTTACCAAAGGTGCAAGGATGAAATAATTGAGGACTCAGAATCTTTGGGTCATTTAAACCCTGGTTAATTAAAGTTTTGGCTGATGATAGAGGTAATAACTAATGGATGATGAGAAAGCCAAAGATATTAGTAAAAGTCCCAGGATCAATCACAGAAATGAGGCCTATAGAAGCCTTGTATAATTTTATTTGACTGTTGTTTTATATGTGTGTGTGTATGTGTGTGCACTTATTTGTATCCTACAATTTTCTTCATATCTCACCTTATTCTCTGTGTCATATGAATGCTATTGGCAGTTAAATTTATAATTTAGTGTTTAGGTAACAGAATATTCAGTGGGAGTCTTACTGAATCTGAGGAGCAATCAGCATAGCCAATGATGGGTACAATGACTGGACTGTTTCTCATTTGGAGGAAGTAATATAATCTCTTTTAAGAAAGAATTCATTTGAATCAGTTCTGATGAGATGGATGAAACTGGAGCCAATTATACAGAGTGAAGTAAGCCAGAAAGAAAAACACCAATACAGTATACTAACACATATATATGGAATTTAGGAAGATGGCAATGACGACCCTGTATGCAAGACAGGAAAAAAGACACAGATGTGTATAACGGACTTTTGGACTCAGAGGGAGAGGGAGAGGGTGGGATGATTTGGGAGAATGGGAATTCTAACATGTATACTATCATGTAAGAATTGAATCGCCAGTCCATGTCTGACGTAGGGTGCAGCATGCTTGGGGCTGGTGCATGGGGATGACCCAGAGAGATGTTGTGGGGAGGGAGGTGGGAGGGGGGTTCATGTTTGGGAACTCATGTAAGAATTAAAGATTTTAAAATTAAAAAAAAAAGAAGCATAACTCTACATTATTATGTAGTGATATGCAGTTGTTTTACTGTATGGGATCTAAAATGTGAGCAGCAGGGACCATGCAGAAGTTGAGAGTCAAAGAAGTAGACTGTACTCCTTATCTATTGATTACCTATGTGCTCCAAATTAACACTTTTTATTTGCTCTGTGCAAAGGGATCTGGACCCTTTGACAATTGGCACAATGTTAAGCCTTATCAGAAGGATGGCGCGTTAATGCAGAAGGAAGGGCTTTGTTTTCCGGTTTTGGAGTGCTTGACCAGCGGTCTCCAATAATGTGGCTGGCTTCTTCATTGCTTGGCTTCTGCGGCCCCTGAATTGTGTAACTTCTCAATTAGTCCCAGCTCCTGCAGTGCGTGGCAGCAAGCAGCATCTAGTAACCAGTAGCTTCCAGGTGGCTGATTTTGTAGTCACAGGCACGTCTCTGTGAACAGCTTTCACAAGCAGCACTTTAGACCACAGATATCCATCAAGTTCTGCTAGCTAGGCACCACAGAAAATTCTCTGCCATTCAGCCAGTCATGGCTGTGCCTTCCTCACCTTCAAGGTCTATTGCTTAGTCCTGGTGGGGGCAGGAATTCTTTAGGGTGTTCTCTCTCAGCTCTAAGAGTAGTGATTGCTTCTTATGTCTGCTATTCCTATATTTTTTAGAGTTCTCTTTATGTTTTACTAGCCAACACCTCCTTATTCCAATCCTTCATTATAGTTAATAATTCATTATATTAAACTTTCCTTTTTCAAATTATTGTGTGGCTTCTCTTGATTAGATGTAAGACTGTCTGACATCTATTTCTGGGCTTTTAGACCATTACCATTGTTCCTTACCATTAACAGGGATAAATTAAAATGGATAATAATGAGGCTTTGCATAATTTTAAACATAAATAATTAATACTTCAGGTAGTAGAATCATAAAATTTGCAGGTGAGAAGGAACATTAGAAATGATTTAATGTAGTCTTCTTTTTTGAGATATGGAAACTGAGGCCAAAATAACTTTAAAAATGAGGAGATCCATGTTCTATCTGTTTTTTATATCACCATTGTCTATCATAGAGTCAGTGTTCAGTGACTGTGAACTGAATTGAATTGAAATAAAAGGGAATTAACTTTGAAAATATTTATTGAGCACTGTGATTTAGACATAGTTCTTTCTCTCAAGAGATTTTCAGGCAAGTAGCTAATTTGGAATCATAATTATAACTTTGGTTAAACCTATGCCCTCATTAGTTTGGTTATTACCACTAATTGTGGATTGAAATCAGAAGTTAGTTTTCTTTGTGTATTCTTTGTACATATGTCTAAATTTTCACTGGAAACAGGATGATATTGGCATATTTAAACCTAAGTTACTCTTACTCTGGTATGGTTATTATAACCATCCGTCTTCCAGGACAAGTGTTGTATGCTGCTGCTGCTGCTACTGCTAAGTCGCTTCAGTCATGTCCGACTCTGTGCGACCCCATAGACAGCAGCCCACCAGGCTCCCCTGTCCCGGGATTCTCCAGGCAAGCTCGATTTCCAAAACACACATGTATGATTTTACTTTTTCATTTATAGGAATATTATTTTTACACAAGAGTCTTAAACTCATTTTAGATTTTAATTTGTCAGAAATCTTCTATTCCACTTCCTAGAATGAAGGGTGACAGGAAATAAGGCCACAATCTTGTAGGGTCAGATTGTGAAATACCTTGTTTATTTAGCATATGTAATTTTAATAAACCTTGCCTGAATTGGTTTATGAATTCTTATAACCTTTATAAATTTAATAGATTTCTATCTTTAGCATGTCTTTCTGGATATATTTCTTTGATAACAGTTTGTGATACTCTAGACCATTTATTTTGTTAATGTTAATCTACCACTCTCCCCCATTTGCAAGAGAGGTTAGGACATATTTAAATCCATTAAGATTTTTTTCAGACAAATTCTGTTGCATTTTAATCAAATATGTATTTTAAAATTTCTGGGTATAAAGATAGGGACATTATAACTTTGTAATCTTCATAAATGGTTGTGCTATCTTGTACTTCATGTAGATATCTTGCCTCAATTCACTGAATGGGGTTGGGGGGATTGAGTATCAGAATATCTCACAAAACTTGTAATAAATAGTTCAGTTCAGGTCAGCCTTTCAGTTGTTTCTGACTCTTTGTGACCCCATGAACAGCATCACTCCAGGCCTCCCTGTCCATCACCAACTCCCGGAGTTTACCCAAACTCATGTCCATTGAGTCGGTGCTGCCATCCAACTATCTCATCCTCTGTCGTCCCCTTCTCCTCCTGCTTTCAATCTTTCCCAGCATCAGGGTCTTTTCAAATGAGTCAGCTCTTCACACCAGGTGGCCAAAGTATTGAAGTTTCAGCTTCAACATCAGTCCTTCCAATGAACACCCAGGACTGATCTCCTTTAGGATGGGCTGGCTGGATCTCCCTGAAGTGCAAGGGACTCACAAGAGTCTACTCCAACATCACAGTTCAAAAGCATCAATTCTTTGGTACTCAGCTTTCGTTATAGTCCAAATTGCACATCCATACATGACTACTGGAAAAACCATAGCCTTGACTAGATGCTACTGGAGATTGATGGAGAACTAACTGCAGAAAGAATGAAGGGATGGAGCCAAAGCAAAAACAGCACCCAGTTGTGGATGGGACTGGTGATAGAATTAAGGTCTGATGCTGTAAAGAGCAATATTGCATAGGAACCTGGAATGTTAGGTCCATGAATCAAGGCAACTTGGAAGTGGTCAAACAGGAGATGGCAAGAGTGAACATCAACATTCTAGGAATCAACGAACTAAGATGGACTGGAATGGGTGAATTTAACTCAGATGACAAGTATATCTACTATTGTGGGCAGGAATCCCTTAGAAGAAATGGAGTATCCATCATAGTCAACAAAAGAATCTGAAAATCAGTACTTGGATACAATCTCAAAAACGACAGAGTGATCTCTGTTCATTTACAAAGTAAACCATTCAGTATCACGGTAATCCAGTTTTATGCCCCAACCTGTAACGCTGAAGAAGCTGAATGGTTCTATGAAGACCTACAAGACCTTTTGGAACTAACCCCCCAAAAGATGTCCTTCTCATAATAGGGGACTGGAATGCAAACGTAGGAAATCTAGAAACACTTGGAGTAACAGGCAAATTTGGCCTTGGAGTACAGAATGAAGCAGGGCAAAGGCTAATAGAGTTCTGCCAAGAGAATGCACTGATCCTAGCAAACACCCTCTTCCAACAACACAAGAGAAGACTCTACACATGGACATCACCAGATGGTCAACAGCGTAATCAGATTGATTATATTCTTTGCAGCCAAAGATGGAGAAGCTCTGTACAGTCAACAAAAACAAGACCAGGAGCGACTGTTGCTCAGATTATGAACTCCTTATTGCCAAATTCAGACTTAAGTTGAAGAAAAGTAGGGAAAACCACCAGACCATTCGGGTATGACCTAAATCAAATCCCTTATGACTATACAATGGAAGTGAGAAATAGATTTAAGGGACTAGATATGATAGACAGAGTGCCTGATGAACTATGGAATAAATAAATGAGGAATAAATCCTACCTTTAAAAAGTAGAATTTCTAATAATTAATATATTTTAGATAGAATTATCTGGCATAAAGTTTATTTCTTATGTAAAATTCATTAGTGAATAGACAAACTGAAGATCAGTAAATGGCTCTTGTAACTCTATATCACTTTTTATTATAAATAATATTCAAATTATCACACAGTTACACTCATTTTACATGCTAGCAAAGTAATGCTCAAAATTCTCCAAGCTAGGCTTCAACAGTACGTGAACTGAAAACTCCAAATGTTCAAACTGGATTTAGAAAAGGCAGAGGAACCAGAGATTAAATTTCCAACCTACATTCAATCATCAAAAAAGCAAGAACATCCAGGAAAAACATCTACTTCTGCTTCATTGACTATGCTAAAGCCTTTGACTGTATAGATCACAACAAACTGTGGAAAATTCTTCAAGAGATGGGAACATCAGACCACCTATCCTTCCTCCTGAGAAACCTGTATGCAGGTTAATAAGCAACAGTTAGAACCAGACAGGGAACAATGGACTGGTTCCAAATAGGGAAAGGAGTACATCAAGGCTGTATATTGTCACCCTGCTTGTTTAACTTATATGCACAGTACATCATGGGAAATTCCAGGCTGGATGAAGCACAAACTGGAATCAAGTGTGTCAGAAGAACTATCAGTAACCTCAGATATGGAGGAGGCAATGGCACCCCACTCCAGTACTCTTGCCTGGAAAATCCCATGGACGGAGGAGCCTGGTAGGCTGCAGTCCATGGGGTCGCTAAGAGTCGGGCACGACTGACAGACTTTACTTTCACTTTTCACTTTCATGCATTAGAGAAGGAAATAGCAACCCGCTCCAGTGTTCTTGCTTGGAGAATCCCAGGGACAGAGGAGTCTAGTGGGCTGCCGTCTATGGGGTTGCACAGAGTTGGACACGACTGAAGCGACTTAGCAGCAGCAGCAGCAGCAGCGGCAGCATGCAGATGATACAATCCTTATGGCAGAAAGCAAAGAGGAACTAAAGACCTTCTTGAGAAATGTGAAAGAGGAGAGTGAAAAAGTTGACTTGAAACTTAACATTCAAAAAACTAAGATCATGGCATCCAGTCCCATTGCTTCATGGCAAATAGATGGAGAGTCAATGGAAACAGTGACAGACTTTATTTTCTTGAGCTCCAAAATCACTGCAGATGGTAACTGCAGCCATGAAATTAAAAGCCATTTGCTCCTTGGATGAAAAGCTATGATAGACCTGGACAGCATGTTATAAAACAGAGACATTACTTTGCCAACAAGGGTCCGTCTAGTCAAATTATGGTTTTTCCAGTAGTCATGTATGAATGTGAGAATTGGGCCATAAAGAAGGTTGAGTACTGAAGAATTGATGGTTTTGAACTGTGGTGTTGGAGAAGACTCTGGAGAGTACCTTGGACTGCAAGGAGATCAAACCAGTCAATTGTAAATTAAATCAGTCCTGAATATTCATTGGAAGGACTGACGCTGAAGCTGAAGCTGCAATACTTTGGCCACCTGATGTGAAGAGCTGACTTATTGGAAAAGACCCTGATGCTGGGAAAGATAGAGAGTAAGAGGAGAAAGGGACGACAGAGGATGAGATGGTTGGATGGCATCACTGAATCAATGGACATGAGTTTGAGCAAGCTCCGGGAAATGGTAAAGAGCAGGAAAGCTTTGTGTGGGGCAAGTCTATGGGGTCACAAAGAGTTGGAGGCTACTGAGGGACTGAATAACAAAAGCAATTTTATATAATTTGCGATGTTAAGAAAAGTGACCAAACTATCTCTATCAAATAGTGGTTTTAATATCCCTTGTTTCAAGTAATAGCTTGTTGTGAAATCATAATTTAAATCATTCACTTTGTGTTCAGTGTCATCTTTTTATTTGCATTAATACTTAAATTGGTGATATAAATGTAATATCCAAGATGTCATGAATATTTTGGAAGGTATCTCCTTTTTTGCTTTACTGTCTTCTTGTGCTTCATATTTCCATGTCTATCTTGATTATTCTCATTTCTTAAATTCAATTCCCCTCACACTTATTCCCCTCATACTTATTCCTTGCCTGTTCAGATCTCCTGCTGACCTCTAAAAGGCATGGCAGACAAATTTGATATGAATATGAGAGTAAGGATTTGGTCCTTTACTTCTACTGGTTCCTCCAGAGGTCATTTGTTTTATGATAGCACTTTAGAAATGCTCCATATTTTTTAAATGATCTAAAAATACAGTAGGCAAAATAATAAAACATAAAAATCTACTATAATTTATAAAATGAGAAAACATAGGTACAATCTTCATGAATTTTCTCTAATTTCTTTCTGTGCATTTTGGAGATATAATTAAGATTAAACTTTATAAAAATTAGGACCATGTAGCTTTTATTTTGAGGCTTCCCAGGTGGCTCAGTGGTAAAGAATCTGCCTCAATGCAGGAGACGCAGGTTTGATCTTTAGATTGGGAAGATCCGCTGGAGAGGGAAATGACAACTCACTCCAGAATTTTTGCCTGGAGAGTCCCAGGGACAGAGGAGCATTGTAGACCACAGTCCAGGGTGTCACAAAGAATTGGACACTACTGAGCACACATGCAACTTTTCTTTTATATTTTGGAAATTTTCCTATTAGTAAGTAATCTTCTAAGACCTGATTTCTAGTAGCTTTATGACATTTCATCATATAGACTAGTGGCTTTTAGATGCAAAGGTGAGAGTGTTTCCAAGGAATCATACAGTGAAAGAGATGGGCTTTCCTGAAATGAAGCACGGAAACATTTAATATGTCGCACCTAATCTGAGGGAGGTGACAGACAGAGCCCCAGCCCATGACATTCTTTACCAACAAGAGCATGTCCCTCTTGTGTGAATGGCCTGGAGGAATCACGAAGGAAAAGAGACAAACCTGCCTCACAAAATTGTTCCCTTCAGTGAAGAATGGAACAAAAGGGTGAAACTTGTCTTCCTCGCTAGCATGATGATTGCTGTACATGGAATCCATAAATGGAACAATGAAAATCTAAGGAGATTATATAAATGATTTATAGAATAGTAATCATTCAAATTAAATCAATATTATATTTTGATCTTAATGCACTAAGAATAATGCAATCTTTGGTTACATTATTTTCATCAATTAACCCCCCCGTCCTAATTTTTACAATGGGGTAGTAGCCATTAAAGTGACCCTAAAGTTGCCAGTGTGTCTGGCTTACTGTAAATGGTCAATGGAGATGAAAATTAAGCGTAACATCTCTCAAAAATGTTTGAGTTCCCATACAATCCAAACTCTTTCTTAGAGTAAAATTGTTCATATCAGCAAATCTAATGCTAAGCAGAAAGGGGTTTTTCTAGAATGGAGAGTTTTTTTTTTCCTCCCCTAATAATAATAGTAGGCTGAATTCTCTAGCCAAGTTTATTGCTTCCAGTGGTATATTCATGTTGGTCATGATCAGTCAACAGGCATCAACATGATACAAATAAATGGAGGTTGGTGACTATTTTGAAGTCACCTATTTTGCATATTTTAGTCTCATGTATCTGTGACTAATATTTAGATTTGAAAAACCTTTTTATATGAAAAGATTATTTTCTGTCCTTAGAGTGCAAAAATAGATAAGCTACTTTGAAAATAAAAGCTAAATGAAATGTTCACGTATCTATTTAGATGCTAGAACAATTTGATGGTTTTCATAAAATACATTTGAAATTATTGTTTTGAGATAATGCTGTCTATTTACATAATGGTGATATTACATCCTTAATAAATATTTGAGTTATTTGACTCCTGGTGAGCATCTTTAATTGAAGTTTACCCAGATGTCTAAATTTAGCAATTGGAGGTTGTTTTCTTTTTGCTGAGATTGGAGTTGCAATCAAACCTTGACTGTAATTTCAGTTCAACCTTTTTGCATAATTATTTTGAAGTTGACCTAACGGAGGAAAACAAAGAGCACATGTGTATGGGAGAGAGACAGGCTGGGAGAGAAGAAAAGCAAAGCCATATTTTAAGGAAAAAGAAATAAACTTACCCATTAATGTTAACAAAGAGTAAACAACTCATGTAGGATTTTAAAAATTATTATACATTTGTTCTTTATCCTTTGTATAGTGTGCAATAACTTTAACAGATTATGTATTTGTTTGCTTCCCTTTGGGACCAGTGATTTCACTGCAGCAAAATGCAGTGATTCTGTTTTTTAGGTATGTGGTCAGAGTAAGATATTTTTAAGATTTGCTTTTTATCTAATTGAAATCTATAATTAAAAAAAATAAAAAGCAAAGGAAACAAAGTTTTGCCCACTGGACTTCTATGTGAACTGTAAACTTTAGAGCTTGAATGAATTTAGACCTCATCAAGTCCAATAGCCTTCCTTTTACAGATGAGGCTTCTTATGTCCGGAAGGTGGTCTAGTTTTCATAAAAGCTCCTTGGAGACATGGTTGGGAGTGAGTGTAAGGTGTTCGTAGTCTTGGGCAGTTCCTTGGCTAACACCCTGTGAAGATGAATTTGTTCTTATTCCTTTGTTTAAGACCTTGTGTATTTATAGGTCCCAGGCAAGCAAGTGCTTTATCATAGCAATTTCACTCATTATCTATTTATAATAATATGCATGACTGACAGTCATATATATTTTTATTTTCTGTTAGGTAAATTTCTATTTTAAACTGTATATTAAAAACATATTTTTTTCTAAAACTGTGTCTTAAGTATCAATGTGAAGAAACAGGGAGACTTTGTCATCCAAGAGCAGGCAGCATTATAGTGGGGTTATTATAGGGGATATAACAAATACTCCACTTATTTGTGATTATAACAAATAAGCAACTAGGAATGTTGATCAGATCCTCTTCTAAACATCATTAGAGAATTTTTAAATGACTTGGGTAAGTCCTTTAAGCTATTAACACTTGTATTTCTTTATTGCAAAAAGGTGATAATAGCTGTCGTCTGGCTGTTAACCTTTAACCAATATGTTGTACACACATTGATTCCTCTTTTATAGAAATATTAAGTTTCTTGATGTGTCTTTATTCATGACTAGCATGAATATTTTTAATGTTCTCCCAGCAGGACTATTAAAAGAAAACTGAAAAATAGATGAAAGTTGATTCTCAAATTGGAATTTTGATTATTGCTGTGAACTTTCCCTAAGAATCGTTTGATCAAATGCAGCTAACTGAGGACAAAATTTACCCTAAAGTGGAATACCGTGATTATCTAAGTCAGTGGCTTTCAAATGGTGATCCCTTGACCTGAGGTGCCATCACTTAGAAACTTATTAGAAAACAAATGCTTGGGTCCTACCACAGTTGTACACAGTCCAAAACTCGGGTTGAGACCCAGCCATCTGTGCTTTAATGAGGTCTACACATAATTGTGGTGTATGCTAAAATTTGAGAACCAGAGGTCTAAACTAAAAGAAAACTAAAAAAGATAAACTCAAGGAAATCAAGCCATCTCAGACTTGGCAACAGAACTTACAAGGTATTGGATAGGTACTTTTTGATGTTCCCTCAGGGGGCAAGAGACTTTGTGTTAAGCTCACTTGGACGTCTTATTCTAGCTTAGTTTATCACTGAAAATGTTGGAAGAAGTCAGGAAAATTTTAAAGTTTTGATAGTACAACATTAGGTCATTAAGGAAAATATCATTGCTGCTGAGACATTGGTATCAGAAATCTAATAATTTGTTCTGTATACAAATAAAAGCTAAGAAAGGGGGCACTCTGAAAGATTTAGCACATGTTGAAATGCTTTGATCATCTGAGTGCTACTCACTTAGCACTTGTTTTTATAAATAAAAGCTTGATTTGGTATTATAATAATGATGGTCTTCAGATTTTGGGGCTTCCCTGGTTGCTCACTTGGTAAAGAATCTGCTTGTAATGCAGGAGATCCTGGTTCGATTCCTGGGTCAGGAAGATCCCCTGGAGAAGGGATAGGTTCTACACTCCAGTGTTCTTGCCTGGAGAATCCCATGGGCAGAGGAGCCTAGCAGGCTATATTCTATGAGGTTGCAAAGAGTCGGACACGACTGAGCAAGTAACGCTAACACTTCAGGTTTAATTTAGCTCTTTGAGATTAAGGAAATTAAAGAAGCTAGAAAGATTTGCTTCATTACAAAGGTATTAAAATTTTATATTCTTTATGCAAGAAGTATTTTTTATAGTGGAAATGTTTTTTGTGTTTTTTTTTTTCTGAGAAGAAGAATTATAAAACTAATTCAGTGCTGAACAGTTATGATAGTTTGAGCTATTTTTTCTGATATTATCATGAAAGAAGAATGATGCTGGCAAATGTCCAAGGCTAGGTTTGAGCAAGGTGGCCGAATATCAGTGGTTCTCAAAGCAGTTGTTTTGGTGTGACCAAAGGTAAAGTGGTGAGTTTGTCAAATTACCTGGGTGTCTTCTATTAAGTTATTTATGTTCCTCAACATCTCACATTCTCCCAACATCCATTTACAGGGCATCCATAAGAAACATAATTCATAGATTATGCTAAATCTAACATGAATTTATACTTAAGAATAAGTCTTACTTATTGTGTTTTTATTTCATTTATAATATTCATGTATCTATCTAATGTAGGTGGAACATATTACATATCAGCTAAACTTTAATATAAAGTGTTTCTGTGAAAATAGAGGAAGAAAGAAAGCTTAATCATTTCATTTTCTTTTTTTTTATTTTTTTATTTTTTAAATTTTAAAATCTTTAATTCTTACATGCATTCCCAAACATGAACCCCCCTCCCACCTCCCTCCCCATAACATCTTTCTGGGTCAAATTGATATCTTTTTATATCTTTTGTAAGCTATCAGGATTTTTCTACCTAGGATGGATAATTTGTTTTTCCTCCAAATACTTCTCCTTTTCTGTTATTCTAAATAAAGTCATAAAATATATTAAAAGTGAGATTTTTAGTATTGGGGAGGTTGGAGTAAAAGTGAGATTTTGAGTGTTGAGGAGGTTGGAAGGTCTGTCTTGGCCGATCAATAGCTCTTTGTGAGGAAGATGCCTATAAATATTAATTGTTTAAAACCCTACTGTTGTCCCTAATCTTTTTGGTTCATTATCATTAAAGGAATGATGTAAATTTGTTAATACCCAGTGTTTTGAGGATGCTGATTTTGTGGAAAGAAATGGAAGTGATCACTTTAGACTTTTGCATATGGAAAGCTGGTTCAGCGAGAGGTGTAGGCCCTTCTCCATCTGATCTTAGGTGAGCCGCTGTCGTTCTTCTGTCTTGAGTGACTGCTTCCTGGCTGTCTCCATGGACAGTTCTACCCAGTCTTCTCTGCTTCACCCCAGTTAGTGCTCTGGCCAGGCCCCTGGGTCAGCCTCGTTCTTACACGGCTTCCTTCTTCTCTCTAGACATTCTTTTCCGTCCACAGTCTCTCTCATCAGTATCATCAGCTGTTCTGTCAGGTCAAGGCGGATCATGGCGTTCTTTTAAAGCTCCAGCTCCCTTCTGGAAAACATACTAAAGGCAGAAATAATGCTGAGACAAGGTATAATCAATGTCGATGCAATAGACATATACCCTGAACTTCAGGAACACAAGAGACTTGCAGAAGACAAGATCCCTCTGAAGACTTCAAGTCATCTGTTATGTGCTGTTCTCTTAACAGTCTTCTTAATAACTCAGTTTCTTGTATACATTGCTGTGAGTTCCTGATTAATATCTCAAAAGTGTATTTTATAAGGACATGGTCTGTAGCTGTTTGTTGTGCTGTATGTGGACTCTGATCTTAGTGCTAACTCAAGAGTGTTTAAGAAAATATATATATATATATATATATATATAAACTGGAAGGGTTCTGAAGACGAAAACATCATTGAGAAATAGGGGAGCAAAGGAAACTTTATCATGTGACATGAGGTGAATCTGAATCCAGTGTAAGACTATCGGTAATATTAATATATGGGCTGGCGGGTACAATCTAGTTAGAGATGGTTGTCCTGGAATTCCAGTGAGGGAAGCATCATAGAAACAAGGAACAAAGCCAGCATGCAAAGGATGTTCTTACTTAGCTTGAGCAGAGAGTTCTGTATGAAATGGTAGAAGAGGAGGTTAAGCGTGTGAAGTGGATGGTGATGGAACACTTGGCTTAATGTGGTTTAAACTGGTTCCTGGGAGCGTATTTGGCTTATCTCTTCCCACCTTTGGAAAATCAGCCATAATGAAAGTACTTACATGGTAGAAATGGAAAAATGGTACAAATTAGGGCTCCTGTTCTTCCAGTAAGCACCCATACAGAACCAGTTGCTAAACATTTGTAAGCAAATCACTACATTGTTTCTTAGGTTTCAAAGGTGGTGCTTGTTTCTAGGTTCAAGTAAGAGCAAGATGAAACTGAAATATTTGTAAGATTAAGAGCCACTATTTAGTACCATCGTAGTGTGGAACTATTGCAATGAATAAACTCTAAAAATATTGAAGCTAGTAATTTCAGTTACAAAATTGATGGTTTAGGAAGGATTGCTTGTTTTGGCAGTTTTGCAATAATCTGCTGTCTTGATTTTTTTCCTTAAGTTTCTTCATATCAGTGAAACTCTTCCTGTTCTCAGAAAATAATCCTGTTTTAGGATAACTCCAACCCCATAGTAAATCATGACACTGAGATTTTAAAAATTTATTTACTTTTATATTTACTCTAATTTTCCTTATGAAAAAGGAAATTAAACAATTTCTTATATAAATAAATCATTATAAAATTAAGTAATGCATAAAAGTATAAAAGAGTAATCTTTTAGCATATAGATAGCCATTATTAAATTTTTTATTATTTTAAAATGAAACCAATAATTCCGATTTTCTTTTGTTTTTTTCATTTTTATTTGTAATTCTTACTATTGTCTAATCAAAAGTACTTAATTATTTATTTATTTTTTCTCCTCTTCAAAAATATATCAGTTCAGTTCAATCAGTCAGTCATGTCTGACTCTGCGAGCCCATGGACCGCAGCACTCCAAGCCTCCCAGTCCATCACCAACCCCCGGAGTTTACCCAAACTCATGTCCATTGAGTCGGTGCAGCCATCCAACCATCTAATCCTCTGTCATCCCCTTCTCCTCCTGCTTTCAATCTTTCCCAGCATCAGGGTCTTTTCAAATGAGTCAGCTCTTCACATCAGGTGGCTAAAGTATTGGAGTTTCAGCTTCAACATCAGTCCTTCCAATGAACACCCAGGACTGATCTCCTTTAGGATGGGCTGGCTGGATCTCCCTGAAGTGCAAGGGACTCACAAGAGTCTACTCCAACATCACAGTTCAAAAGCATCAATTGAAATATCTTTCCTTTTTTCCTTTGATTTTTGCTTCTCTTCTTTTCATAGCCATTTGTAAGGCCTCTTCAGACAGCCATTTTGCATTTCTGCATTTCTTTTTCTTGGGGATGGTCTTGATCCCCGTCTCCTGTACAATGTCATGAACTTCTGTCCATATTTCATCAGACACTCTGTCTATTATATCTAGACCCTTAAATCTATTTCTCACTTCCACTGTATAATCATAAAGTTTTTTATTTTGGTCATACCTGAATGGTTTAGTGGTTTTCCTACTTTCTTCAATTTAAGTCTGAATTTGGCAATAAGGAGTTCATGATCTGAGCCACAGTCAGCTCCCAGTCTTGTTTTTGCTGACTGTATAGAGCTTCTCCATCTTTGGCTACAAAGAATATAATCTATCTGATTTTGGTGTTGACCATCTGGTGATGTCCATGTCTAAAATCTTCTCTTGTGTCCTTGGAAGAGGGTGTTTGCTATGACCAGTGCATTCTCTTGGCAAAACTCTATTAGCCTTTGCCTTGCTTCATTCTGTACTCCAAGGCCAAATTTGCCTGTTACTCCAGGTGTTTCTTGACTTCCTAGTTTTGCATTCCAGTCCCCTCTAATGAAAAGGACATGTTTTTTGGGTGTTAGTTCCAAAAGGGGTTGTAGGTATTCTTAGAACCATTTAACTTCAGCTTATTCAGCATTACTGGTCAGAGCATAGACTTGGATTACTGTAATATTGAATTGTTTGCCTTGGAAACGAACAGAGATCTTTCTGTCATTTTTGAGATTGCATCCAAGTACTGCATTTCAGACTCTTTTGTTGACTATGAGGGTTACTCCATTTCTTCTAAGGGATTCTTGGCCACAGTAGTAGATATAATGGCCATCTGAGTTAAATTCACCCATTCCCGTCCATTTTAGTTTGCTGATTCCTAAAATGTCGACGTTCACTTTTGCCATCTCCTGTTTGACCACGTCCGATTTGCCTTGATTCATGGACCTAATATTCCACGTTCCTATGTGATATTTCTCTTTACAGCATCGCACCTTGCTTCTATCACCAAGCACATCCACAACTGGGTGTTGTTTTTGATTTGGTTTTGTCTCTTCTTTCTGGAGTTATTTGATATATAAAATATATGAAAACAATATAAATCCACCAATTTTTTCCTTCTAATTTCAAGATTATATTATTTAAAATTTTAAATCCATTTATGTATTAAATAAAATTTGAGATAAATTATGAGATTGGCTTCAATATTTCTTTTTAAATTTCTTCTTCAGTTGTCCTAAACCATTTAATCGCTGTTCCGTTTAAATACCGCTGTAGCCATTCCTGAATTTTCCTATGTATTTTCATATATATGCCTATGAATTTTCCTATGTACTCTGTGTTTCTTTTTTCATATTAACTCCATTTAATCATTCATTGTGTCACTTATCCAACAAATACTTACTAGTTATTACTATGTACCAGACACTGCACATGTTGAATGGTATTGGAACAATGAATTTCATCCCTGATTAACTCAGAGTTCTTTTTAAAGCTCTACATAGTTCAGTTTAGCTTAGTCTAATGACTAGTGAATTGATTTCTTTTTAAGTTCTTGCCCGTGATTTGAAGATTTAAGTAGTGAAGTAATGGACGTGAATGTGATAATTAAAACCAAGGGGAAAGGGCAAGGGGAACATGGAGGAAAAGAATCTATATTTAAACTCTGAGTTAGAGATAGAATTCTCCTAAATAAAATATTTTAAAGAAATTATCTTTCACAATTCACCTTCGTTCACTTATTTATGGAAAAAAATGGGGCACATATAGAACAAATTTTAGTGCAATAAATTTAAGAAATTAATAAGACAAATTCTTGTATTTATGGAGCTTACACATTTTTCAGCTAAGAAGTCAGAAAAAACAGATATAGCACTGGGGATACAGTAACAAAAACATGCCAAAGACAATTTCATTAAAGCCCCAGAGGGTATGGATTGGCTTTCCAGAAGAAGACAAGTGAACTTGAGATGGATCTTCAGATTTGATTATGAGTACTTCAGAAACAGAAGTGGAGAATGTCATGCAAGTTCAAAGATTTCTTTAAATTAGAGATAGACAGTGTGAATTTTATAGAAGAAAACTTTAGCAATAGTTCAGAAAAAAAAAAGAAGAAAATTTACTTGTGTTTAAAGAAGGGCTAGTTGCCTGATGCCTCTAAATAGCCCTGTTGTATAAGTTGAGGAAGAGGTGGCTAAAGAATATTAGCTTGAGCCATTTCTTAGAAGACTGTGTTAAAGACTGTTGGCTCTATACATAGTATTCATTGCAACCTGTTTTCCTTACAAATGACACCCTGCGTTTTTTGCAGCAATGATGTGCCCAAGAAAATGTACATTCCTAAGGCTTCTGGGAATGACTAGATTACAATTTTCTAATGTGTTTAATTCATTTTAACAGTTATTTATTGTTATCTTCTCTAAACCAGACACTCTTTTAGACACTGGAAATACAGTAATTAGAAAACACACACACACACACACACACACACACACACAAATGAAACAGACAGTCTCTAATCTGGATGAGCTTAATTCTAGTAGCGGAAAGGGAGGCCATTCAACATAAGTTCCTTCAAAAGTAAATGTATAGTAAGCTGCACAAATACCATGGGGAAAAATAGGCAAGAAAATAGTTTTCTTTTTAAATAGGATGGTCCTAGAGAGCTCTGTTGTTGGAACAAAAATTTAGAGGTAAGGAAGAATTCCTTATTGATTTCTGGGAAGAGAGATTTTCAAGGTAGGAGGAACAGAAAGTACTGATACCCCAAGTCAACGATGTGCCTAGGAAAATAGGCACATCCTGTGATGTTCAAGGAAAATCAATAATAGTAGGAAAGACAGTCAGAGAGGAACTCAGAGGGTAGATGCTCAAGAATTCTGTGGACATTTTACTCAGTGTGAGATAGGTAGCCACTGAAAATTTTGAGCAGAGAAATGACAATCTCTGATTTGACTTTTAATAGAATCTCTCTGGCTCCTGTGTTGATGGTAGATTTTAAGAGATCAAGGTTAACGGAAGAGAGGAACTTTATGAAGTTATTAGAGTCATCAATGAGACATGCTAGTGGCTCAGACCGGGATGGAAGTAGGAAAGATGAAAGGAAGTGGTCAGAGTCTGTGTACATTGTATTTTGAAGATAGGTAGTTTGCTGAGAGCATGTGGGTGTGAAAATAACAAAGGAATTTGAGAAAATTATGAGCATCTGTCCTAAACTAATGGTTAGATTGTTATGATTTTTTATTGAGAAACCCAGATGGGAAAGATTTGGGGGGAAAAGGGTTTTGTTGTTACTGTTCTGCTTTGGTTATTTATTTTTTTAAGGTGTAGACATCAAGGATTCAGTTTGGGACTCGTAAAATCGAGAGGTCTATTAACACTTTTATAGAACTGTCATGGATTTAGGTAGGGGAGAAATCTTTAAGGGTAACATTTATTTGGATCCCTTCAGTATAAAGGCAGTGTTAAAATATTGATACTATGAAAGCTTGTCAGAGGACTGAATGTACATAGAGAGGCAAAGGGAAGAGCTGAGTCATGGGGCTTTCCCTGGTGAAGAATTTGAGTTGGGAGGGGCACTAGCAAAGGAGATTTAGAAGCAACCTGACAGGTAGGAAGTAAACCAAAAGAGTAAGGTGTTCTGTATGTCAAGGAAGTTTCAGAGAGGATAGAGAGATTAACTATTTCAAATGCACGCTGTAGTACAAGTTAGGAGAGAACAGACAATACCCACTGAATTTAACAATGTGGAGTTCATCAGTGAGCTTGGCAAGACAACTGAGTGGAGTGGTGAAGTTAAGATCTAGCTTAATTGAGGGCAAGAGAAAGTGGGAAGAGAAGTATTGGAAAGAATTGTGATACACAAGTCATTTCTTCAAGGAACTGTGCTATTAAAATCAAGGTCAAAGGAGCAGTTCTAAAAAATATGATACAAATGAACTTGTGTACAAAACAGAAACAGACTCATAGACTTAGAGAATTAATTTATGATTACTATGGGAGAAAGGAGGGAGGGAGGGATAGGCAGGGAGTCTGAGATTGACATGTACACACTTCTGTGTTTAACCAACAAGGACCTTCTGTATAACACAGGGAACTCTGCTCAATATTCTGCAACTGCATAATTGGGAAAAGGATTTGAGAGAATAGATACACATATATGTATAATTGAATCACTTTGTTGGATACCTGAAACTAGCACAACACTGTTAATCAACTGTACTCCCAATAGAAAATAAGTTAACAACACCAAAAAGTTAAGGGGACTGCAAACTTGAGATTTTTCTTATCACTAAGGTTTAGAAATGACATGTCTATTTGCTGATGAGAAATAATAAGAGAAAGAGAACAGTATTCTCTGGTGGATGAAATAGACAAATATGCACAAGAGGAAGTTTTGGAAAAATATTCAGTCAAAGCTGACAGGTGAGAAGATGTGGAGATAGAAGTTTACAGAAAATTTCTATTACTTGTTTCAGGTTTTGTAGGCAAATATACAGCAAGTTCATAAGCTGAATGTGAAGATGTCCTATGGAGATATGGAGGCTTAAGTAGAGGAGAATGTGAAAACTAGGCTTTGTTGGACAGTGGGGAGATGAAAGAACTAGGAGAGGCTGCTGGGTACCAGGAAGCTGCCTTTCTACTCTTGCCTGCATGGATTATGGGTGCAGTGATGAAGGCACAGTAGCTATCTTGCAATTATGGCATAAGAATTGTGTGGCCAGCATTTCACATGAGTAAATGGAAAGAACCTTTGTTTGTAATTTTGGAGACATTCTTCCTTTCCTTCACTTACATCTAGATTTCCCAGTGTATGAGAAAAATAAAATGTCTGGGTAATCTTTAATAGTTCTTTGATATCCTGAACTCTATTCTAGAATATACTATAAGCTTGGCCTTATTTATTAGTTGAAGGAATTCACCAAAGTTTTTGAAAAAGAATATGACATGACATGCGAAATGCTGGGCTGGATGAATCACAAATTGGGATCAAGATTGCTGGGAGAAATACCGACTACATCAGATATGCAGAAGATACCACTCTAATGGCAGAAAGTGAACAGGAAGTAAAGAACCTTTTGGTGATGGTGAAAGAGGAGAGTGAAAAAACTGGCTTAAAACTCAACATTCAAAAAACAAATATCATGGCATATATTTTTATAACTTCATGGCAAATAGATGAAGGAAAAATGGAAACTGTGACAGACTTTATTTTCTTGGGCTCCAAAATCACTGCAGACGGTGACTGCAGTCATGAAATTAAAAGACACTTGCTCCTTGGAAGATATCTATGACAAACTTAATGTGTGTTAGTCACTCAGTCATGTCTGACTCTCTGCAACCCCAGGAAACTGCAGCCTGCCAGTTTCCTCTGTCCATGGAATTCTCCAGGCAAGAATACTGGAAGGGGTAACCATTGTCTTCTCCAGGGGATCTTCTTGACCCAGGGATCAAACCCAGGTCTTCTGCATTGCAGGCAGATTCTTTGCTGTCTGAGCCACCAGGGAAGCCCCTAAGTGTGAAGGTGTTAGTCGCTCAGTCATATCCAACTCTTTGTGACCCAATGGACTGTAGCCTGCCTGGCTCCTCTGTCCATGGAATTCTCCAGCCAAGAATACTGGAGTAAAAAGCCTTTCAGTTCTCCACAGGATCTTCCCAACCCAAGGATCTCTTGCACTGTAGGCAGATTCTTTACTGTTTAAGCCACCGGGGAAGCCCCCAAAACCTAGACAACATATTAAAATGCACAGACATCACTTAGCTGAAAAAGGTTTCTATAGTCAAAACCATGGTTTTTCCAGTAGTCAGGTATGCATGTGAGAATTGGCTGATGCTTTCAAATTGTGGTACTGGAGAAGACTCAAGAGTTTCTTGGACTGTACAGAGATCAAATCAGTCAATCCTAAAGGAAACCATCCCTAAATATTCATTGGAAGAACTGATGCTGAAGCTCCAATACTTTGGCCACCTGGTGTGAAGAGTCAAGTCCTTGGAAAAGACCCTGATGCTGGGAAATATTGAAGGGAAAGGACAAGGGGTGGCAGAGCATGAGATGTTTGGATGGCATCATTGACTCAATGGACATGAATCAGAGCAAACTACAGGAGACAGTGAAGGACAAGAGAGCCTGGTGTGCTGCAGTTTATGGGGTCACAAAGAGTAAGATGCAACTTGTTGACTGAAAAACAACACATGACATGACTGCTATTGAGGTTTAGAAGATCACTCTGATATGACAGTTGGATTTTCCCAAAGTATGCATAACCTCCATTTCTTGATAACACTGGTTTGGCTTAGAGTCAAAAGCATTGTATAGAATTTACTGACGCTTGTGTCTGGAAGGAGTATTTTTCAGTCAAATCTCATTGAAATATGGTACTAACAGGTTGTTTTTGTTGATGCTCTAGTTAATTATTAGGTGAATACAATGGTGTTAAAGATGCCTGAGAATAAACTGTTGTAGGCTTTCAAATTTATAGCAGTAGACTTTAGGTTCCCATCACAGGTTTTAGAGATACCCTGCCAGTGTTCCCCTGTAAACAGTCAGAGTGAATCGTGTCCTCCAATATATCATAAGTTCTATTTCGTCATTGAAGGTCCTGTGTTCATTTTGGGTTGGTCAATACATAAGTCCTTTAAATAATCATTTCTTATGAAATAACAGAGATAAGTTTTCAAAATTGAGCTCATTTTGGCATTCTGTAAAGTTTAGCAAGTAATAAGCTTTCATTAACTCTGTTAAAACTCTGTCAGATATTTTCCAACTCACCCGAGCTGCCTCTTGAGAAATCTGTATGCAGGTCAGGAAGCAATAGTTAGAACGGGACATGGAACTGGTTCCAAACTGAGACAGGAGTATATCAAGGCTGTATATTGTCACCCTACTTATTTAACTTATACGCAGAGTGCGTCATAAGAAAAGTTGGGCTGGGTGAAACACAAGCTGGAATCAAGATTGCCAGGAGAAATATCAATAACTTCAGATATGCAGATGACACCACCCTTATGGCAGAATGAAGAACTAAAGAGCCTCTTGATGAAAGTGAAAGAGGAGAGTGAAAAAGTTGTCTTAAAACTCAACATTCAGAAAACTAAGATCATGGCATCTGGTCCCATCACTTCATGGCAAATAGACGGGGAAACAGTGGTAACAGTGGCTGACTTTATTTTGGGGGGCTCCAAAATCACTGCAGATGGTGACTGCAGCCATGAAATTAAAAGACACTTGCTCCTTGGAAGTAAAGTTATGACCAACCTAGACAGCATACTAAAAAGGAGAGACATTACTTTGTCAACAAATGTCATCTCGTCAAGGCTATAGTTTTTCCAGTAGTCATGTATGGATGTGAGAGTTGGACTGCAAAGAAAGCCAAGTGCCAAAGAATTGATGCTTTTGAACTGTGATGTTGAAGAAGACTCTTGAGAGTCCTTTGGGCTGCAAGGAAATTCAACGAGTCCATCCTAAAGGAAATCAGTCCTGGGTTTTCATTGAAGGGACTGATGTTGAAGCTTAAACTCCAGTCCTTTGGCCACCTGATGCAAAGAACTGACTCATTTGAAAAGATCCTGATGCTGGAAAAGATTGAAGGAAGGAGGAGAAGGGGATGACAGAGGATGAAATGGTTGGATGGCAACACTGACTCAATGGACATGAGTTTGGGTAAACTCTGGGAGTTGGTGATGAACAGGGTGGCCTGGCAGTATTGCAGTCCATGGGGTCTCAGAGAGTCAGACACGACTGAGCGACTGAACTGATACTGATTCTCCAACTCATGGTAACATATGCACAGATATATGTGATGGTATTCTGGACTCATTTGAAAAGACAATGCTGGGAAAGACTGAGGGCAGGAGGAGAAGGGGATGACAGAGGATGAGATGGTTGGATGGCATCACTGACTCGAAGGACATGAGCTTGATCTAGCTCCAGGAGTTGGTGGACAGGGAAGCCTGGTGTGCTGCAGTCCATGGAGTTGCCAAGAGTCAGACACAACAGAGCAACTGAACTGAACTGATTGTGGGAATACTGAGACAGTCGATTTATTTTGTGGCAACAAGTTAAAAATACTTTTCTGCTCAAACTACAATTTATTGTGACAAAATGCTAATTCTCATGATTTTGAAGATCCATGTAAATGACTACATAATGGAACTTTCTAAGCTAAATTCAAATGACTATTATTTCATTGATTTTTTTTTTTTTTACTTATACATTTCTTGTTTTGTGCAAAGCATTGGGCTAGGTGAAGAGATAGAGCGAGCAGTGGACAAGAAAGACAGTCCTAGTCAACAGAGGGCAAATCTATTTTATGAAAGGAAGAGAACTAAATTTACTGAGCACATACTAAGTGCCAGTTACATAAAATATATGTCAAACCCTTGACATATATTTTACATACTCACTACTCTGCCATCCCATCACTTAGTTCAGGGTCATACAACTGTAATGCGACCATAACTGAATGTCTTTCTAGTTAAAAGTAATTAGGGGGATTTAGAAATGAACATAAGGTGGGAGCTTCTTGTTGAAAAGTCAACAATATTTGAAATATATTCATGTAACCTGAATAATATAGCACCTAGAAGTTTTGATATAATGAAACTTTATGCTAGATTTTAATTAGCTACTGTGCAATGCACATTTTAGAAATTATTACCACTAAGATAACATTGGATGTAAGATTTAAATGTCAAGGATTCTTTAAACTGAAAAAAGTCATAGTAATTACTAGAGGATAAATAGTGCTTCTTTTTAAAAATATAGAGTTTGATTACTTGGTTTGCAGACTATTCTGGCTTCATCACTGTCATTTTCTTGAACTTCCCTTAGCTCAACTTAGAAAATTTTCTCTATTTCTTATGTCTTTTTCTTCAGAAGGTTCTTTAAAAGAAGAAGGCAATTGAAACTCATGATTAAATGAGGTACTTTTATATGGAAACTTGCTATAGTTGCATAGATTGTTGTTTTTCTGGTCTTGTACTTAATCTCCTAGCTTTCTTATTGTTTTTTCTGCTTTAGAAGGTGTAATAGGTTATGTTTATATTACAAAGAAAGTCTACTAACAAGGTGGTACAAACCTTCTCGGTATAGGAAGATGGATGGTTTTATTCTGTTACATTTCCTTTACAGCAATTTCAACTTTTGAACCAATTAAAATAATAGCAATTTAATTAACAAAAATTGTATGTTTAAATTTTTTAAAAAGTGTGGAAAGAATTAATGTATACCTCTTTATCCTCTGCTAAACCCATCTGGACAATAAGCATAAATTTTATGCAATATTTTACATTTGAAAAACAGTATCAAATACTAGTTTAGTTATCATATCACTGAATTAACTACTGTTTTGATGCTCAGTAGCATTAACATTTATGGACTCACTAAAGGGATGTGAGAGTAATTTTTCTTTCTTCAAAGTTCATGACCTCAACTACAGAGGAAATGACACTTCCTAAATTAGACATATGCTTGCGAAGAAAATATTTCGTAACCAGTTATCAGGTAGAGTGACTTGGGGGAAAACACCCAAAACACCAACAAAAAGTAGGTGGTAGAGAATATCATTTGCACATAAATAAATCAGAATTTCCATCAAGCTTAGAAACTGAGTGTTTTCCATGACACAAGAAGATCCTAAACAAGATCTTTATTTTCATTAAACAATCTATAGCTGACATTTTTACATGACCGACAGTTTGCTAAAGAGGTAAATGCTTATGAAGATTTTTGAATTTCTTGTTTTTCTTTACTTTTTTGCAAAACAATTTGAAAAATACATTAAACCTAGAGTTTTGTGCATTTATTTTTTAAAAGAAAATATCAGTAAATGCAGCAGTTAAAATTGTAGTGTGTCCTTGGTAAGGTGCATATATGGTTGGTAAATTAATGTCATGAATTAGTAATTTAAATTAAACTTTGAATTGAGGTCATTGCTAATGTTGCTATGAATATATGGAATTCTCTACAGATTTTATAGTTTGAATATAATATTGATTATCTATCTAGATAACTAGATGCATACATGTATGTACGTATTTTTTGTAATAGGTGTATAGAGACCCTTTTTTGAGAAAAGAAGTCTTGAGAATTATTTTAGGGCAAAATTTCCCTTGTAAGAAACATGGAAAAAATTTACTATATAATGCCATTGACATTGGGAAAGATGGGCTATTTTTTTAAGTGAATAAGTGGTATACAATGTTCTGCACATTGATTTCTTGGTCTATAAAATGGAGCTTGACAAGGAGGAGGTCTGGAGAGGGAACTGAATAATATTCCTTGAGCTTATTGTCTATTTTTGCAGGATTATAAATTTCTGAGGGATAGTGTAAACTGAGCATGAATTCATCTTTTTTTCATAGTTCTCTAGGTTTACAAATTGGTTATCTGACAGCTTCTTGCTCTTGTGAAATACACATTTTCCTTCCCAAATGGAAAGGCAGAAAGCTTTTTTTATTGACATAATTAAGAGTGTTACTGCTGGAAAATAAATTTTAAAGCATTGCCTATGTAGTGTTCTAATAGTTGATAAATTTATAAATAAATGAAATTTAGACAAGGAAGTTAATTGATAAATGCAATCTTTTTAACAGCCATTTTTACTGTACTGTTAAATAGGTAAAATGCTACAAAAATGTTTTGTATTTTCTTTTTGTTAAATGACTTGATAAAATGTATTATATTCTTGGATTTGGTGGGGGGTATATTTATTGTTCAAAAGAAAACCTGTGTCAATAGAAGAAGCACTTAAAAATCTTCAAATGTTGTAAAAAAATTTTTAAAAGCCAAAGTTCCTAGATCTACTTAGTAAATTACAACTTTAGTGTAATAAATGGATCATATATTCCAATGACTACTTTGGTTGGTTTTTCTAATAGTGCTTTTCTAATACTGTTCAGACAGAGTCCAAAGGTTCAGGGTGAACATGATCCTGGTGAGATAATGCTATGTGTTTCTTGTGTGTGCTAGAATAAAAGTAATGGGAAAGAATATAGAAAAGAAAGAACCAAAAAATGGGGGAGAATACTATGCATGAGTAAAGAAAGTGAAGTTGGAATATTATGGAAGAAGCAATACATAGGTACACATAGATATCATTAAATATTTCAAATTTAGTAAAATATTATTTTGAAGATATTTACCATTCAGGCATTTCCTGGTGGCTCAACAGTAAAGAATCTGCCTGCAAATGCAGGAGACGCACGTAAGAGACACACATTCCATTACTGGGTGGAGAGGATCCCCTGGAGTAGAAAATGGCAACCCACTCTAGTATTCTTGCCTGGAAAATTCCATGGACAGGGGAGCCTGGAGGTCCATGGGGTCACAAAGAGTTGGACACAACTGAGCAACTGAGCACAAACACACATTTAACATTCAGAGAGGATGATTCAATTACCTAAATTTATAATAATGGTTAAAATATATTTTATTACATATTTACCAATGTGTTTTATAGAAGAAATTATATAAAAACTGATACACTTTTCTTTATCTGAGAGGTCATGATTTGGGACTAACCATATGGCTAGGAAATGAATAATTATAGAATAAACACAGAGTATTGACAGGGAAATCAGTTATTAGAATTAAAAACTGTAGGCATTTTGTTGGTAAAAAATCAAATAGCATTTTGATTAAGAATGAGTCAGATTGCTTACCTTTCAAATACAGGCCTTACTTACAAGCTGTGCTATATTGTACAACACTTTGTATCTCACTTCATCATCTGAAAAGTGAAGATGGTGTTGTGCTGTGCTGTGCTTAGTCTCTCAGCCATGTCTGACTCTTGTGACACCATGAACTGTAGCCTATTGGGCTCCTCTGTCCATGGGGATTCTGCAGGCAAGAATACTGGAGTGGGTTGCCATGCCCTCCTCCAAGGGATCTTCCCAACCCAGGAATCAAACCTGGGTCTCCTGCATTGCAGGCAGATTTTTACCAGCTGAGCTACCGGGGAAGCCCTGAAGATGATAATTATAGAACCCAATTCATAGTATTTTTAAGAGGATTAAATTGTATACATATGTGAATATGTTATTATGTGATTGTATAATTGTGATGTGTGTAATTATGAATGTGTTTATGTATAAGTACTTGTATATGTATATGTGATTGCGGACAGTATGTAATTGCATTTGTGAGGATGTGCGTATGGCTATGTGTATGTGTATGTATATATATGCATATGTGATTTGACTATGTGAGTATGTGCAAAGTTCTTTGAGTCCTTTATACATATTTGTCCTCCATTGGCATGCATTATAGCTATAAATGATACTTGCATTGAAAGAGGTGAAGAAAAGGAGGAAGAACAGGGGACAGACTGAAAATATTTCAACTATGGACATTTCAAATGAAATTACCATTGTGTGCAGAAGGATGAAGACTAGTTAGGAAGATTAATGGTGAAGGATTAACATAGTAGCTACTGAAAAGAAGACGAAGGGGCAGAAGGTAATACCTCAGAGGAAAGTGAATGGTAGTCTCTTAAATGTAAGCAGTTTATAAACTACTGAATGAGAAAATTCTCTCTCTTCATGATTTGATTCTTGGTTCTCTACTCTGACTTCTCTAAAGTAGAGAAGTAAAGGGTAGAAGTTTTCTCCATTCAGCTAATATGTTTCTGTGGGTACATATGCTCATGTCCCCCAAACAGTTATGTTATATATGCCTTTGAAATTTTTAAACAGTGCTTCAGAGGGTTGTTGCTGTTGTTATTGTTTCCTTTTGATATTACATTAAGAGTTAGCTTATTTTAGGATTAAGATACTGTGATTTTATTCTGCTGGCTTGTGAGCTTTAGTGTTAACCTTCGGCAGGATTTACTGAATGTTTGCGCAAGATGAATTTATGTCACTAGGAGGATGGTAAATATACATGTTAAATATACTAAGGGTGACACATGGTAGACCACTATCTTTACTATGTTTACTGCTAACTTTGCATATTAAATATTATCTAGATTTTAGATGCAGAAGCATGTTCTGTCAACATGTAAAAATGTACTCCATTTTGCTTTTATTATACAAATTTCTCTTATTCTGTTCTAATGTGAACTACAGAACAATATCTTCCACAGAAAAGTTATGAAAGGGTACAAATGAATCCAGTAGGTCAGTTTACAAAGACAACCACTGAGGAAGAAGTTATAACAATGATAAACTTATATTTACTAATTTTAAAACTTCTGAAATATTTTGAATCCATTGATCAATTAGCTCACATGTTAGTATCTCATTGGTAGGTAGTATTATTCTCAAAATCTTAGTTAAAAGCAAAGGTTTGTGATTATTTAAACATCTTTCTTTTGAAGAGCACAAAGTATTTCTGGAAGTTACCTGAGCTCCATATCATTTTTCATGAAAGCCAGCAAATGGGAAGCATTAATATTTTTATATTAAAGCTAGAGAGCAGGAATTAATTTGAGGTAGAGTGACTTGCTCAAGATTATACATTAATTGAACTGATGGGAGAATTGATGATTTGGGTTGGCAAGTTCAATGACGATCTGAGTTGAAAAGATGTTTTACTTGAGAAGGTCATTGAGAGAAAAGGGTTCATTCAGATATACTTAATGGGGCTTGTACCAAATTTTGCTTTATATTCCTTCATAATATCCCCAAATATGGAAAAATATTGCCTAGAGATTTCAAAACTACATAACTATGTTTAACAGTATTTTCTCTGTATTAATCTCCATACAGCCAGGGAAATACATTCTTAGCATTTTCCTGAGATACCAGAATAAGTCAAATTACAATTCATTAATTTCAAAGGAATCAACATATGGCCTCTGAATATTTAAAGAAGATATATTTGCCTCTTGTATTTTAGACAGAGTCAGCTTCTAACCATCCTTATAATGGAGATTTCTCTGAAAAAGTGTTCCTTATGTTGCTTCACTTAATCTGTCCAGAAGGTTGGAAGTTCAGGCTGATGTACATAAAATGAATCAAGGGTAATTTAATATACAAATCATTTATAACCATTGTCTGTCATGGTAATTTCCTTAGAATCTCATCACTGATGTCAGGGAGTATTAATTGAACATTGAATTTAGACTCCAGAGGTGTCTAAAGAGCATGAGAGGCAGGGTTTCCCCTGAGTGGGCTTATGATTCATTTAAAGAATAAGATATATTTGAATATATAGCTCACATAATGAGGTAGGATATGCTAAGTACCAGATCAGTGGTAAAGCCAGTGAAGGACACTGGAATTTAGTAGTAACAGATTAAAATAAATTAGAGTAATCAGAAGGAGGGGGGGAGTTTCATTAAAAAATATAAAAAATAAGCTAGTCCTCAAAGGAAAATTATGACCCAGAGCAATTGACAAATAGATTTCAATTTGAGTGAGAATTCCAATTAATAGGTAATGGCTTCCCAGATCAATGTTAAAGATTAGGTGACCAATCAATGTATCAACATATTACCTTTATTGATCAGAAATTCGGTTTGCAGAGTATATCTCTTATTTGAGACCAAAATATAACTTCTTAGGACTTTTAAAAATTAAGCCATGAGATTTGGCTGAGAAAGACTGTGAGTGGACAGAACAGATCTTTTGCTAACCAGTTGCTTGGAAAACCTCAGGATACTTCACAACCAGTTGAGATAGGATAAATAAATAATATATACACATTACTATATATAAAATGGGTAACCAACAAAGACCTATTGTATAGCACAGGGAACTATATTCAATATTTTGTAATAACATATAAGTAGAAAGAATCTAAAAAGATATATGTATATCTATATCTTTATTTATGTATAACTGAATCTCTGTGCTGTGCATTTGAAACTAACCTGATGTAAGTCAGCTATACTTCAATTAAAAAATTAATTAATTAAAAAAAAATAAAATGAGTAGGCAAAGAACATGTTCAACTTTCAACTGGGCAGAGGTGAAGAATAGGAAAGGAGTATACTCTCTTTATAGACAGGTGAATTCTGGAGGTAGAGCAAGAGTCAGTATGCTTGCCCATACATGAGCAGTGCCCTTTACCTGTTTCACTATGTTATTCCTCCATTATGGGAAGGAGTAAACAAAAGAGCTGGAAAATATGACCACACTTTACCTATTATTCTCAAGGTGGTATATATAAGGATGGAAAACTTCCAGCATTCTTATGCTATTGTATCAGCTCAGGTAAGAATGCAGAGAAAGGACTAAGTTCCACTGTATTTGCCATGGGTGTGGGGTGATGGATTGGTGGTATGTCTGATGCATATTTTCCATTCCTAAAGTTGACCATGAAGACGTTATAATCAATGATAATGGTGAGAGAGAAAGGCAGGGAGGCAGAGATAGGCGATTTGATCCAGATAAAATGGTAACTATCTTGCCTTGATTATGAGGCCAGTACTGGAGAATGTTGGAGGATACTTGCTGCTGCTGCTGCTGCTAAGTTGCTTCAGTCGTATCCGACTCTGTGCGACACCATAGACAGCAGCCCATCAGGCTCCCCTGTCCCTGGGATTCTCCAGGCAAGAACACTGGAGTGGGTTGCCATTTCCTTCTCCAATGCATGAAAGTGAAATGTGAAAGGGAAGTGGCTCAGTTGTGTCCAACTCTTCGCAACCCCATGGGCTGCAGCCTACCAGGCTCCTCCGTCCATGGGGTTTTCCAGGCAAGAGTACTGGAGTGGGGTGCCATTGCCTTCTCTGGAGGATACTTAGATATCACTTAAATTTTTTTTTTCTCCCTCACAAAGAACTCACAGCCATATTCTTTGTTCTCATCTCTTCCTTTTGTGGCTTTCCTGGTGGCTCAGATGGTAAAGAATTAGCCTTCAATGCGGGAGATCCAGGTTTGATCCCTGGGTTGGGATGATCCCCTGGAGAAGGGAATGGCAACCCACTCCAGTATTCTTGCCTGGAGAATCCCACGGACAGAGGAGCCTGGAGGGCTGCAGTCCACAGGGCCACAAAGGGTTGGACACAATTGAGCAAATAACACTTTTACTTCTTCCTTTATGTCTTGGAGAACACAGGCAATGGGTCACTTCTAGTTTTGCCAGGAGGAAGACGCTGTTTCCCCCAACCTCATTCCTTTGGCTGAGGAAGCTTGAATGTTCCAGACAATTTTTTCTGCGTAGTAGCTTCTGTTTGTGAGCTGTTCAGTGTCCAACGGGTTTTTGAACGTAGAAATATAAATTTGAGAAGAGAGGTGAATAAGTCATGAAAGCTCATAGCAAAATTACTTTAATAATTCTTGTCTTTTTGATTCCTGTGTACTCTTTTGTATTACTATTGTTTATTAAGCCATTAGCGTTTTGAGGGCATTAGATAAAATTTCTGACTCAGATTCTTATTTATATATTTAGATATTCTCTTGGGGCAGGAAATCTGAGTCTGTTTATCCATGATTGTAAATCATGTAAATCTGGGTCAGTTTACCCCTAATACAATGTATATTTGCAATCCCAGACAGTTGTGGGATGATGGGCAGGGAGAGATAATTGTTATCCTGTTATGTTTTTACAAGTTGATGCTGATGCATTACTATGATCTGGATTCACATTCTGACTACAACACTGAAGAATCTGGAGACCTGAAGCAAATCATCTGATCTCCCTAAGCCTCAGTCTTCACAGCTGTGCATTAGGGATAACACTTTCTTGCCTACCTTACAAAACTTTATGAGGACAAAATATAACAACAGAAAGTTAGAAAGTTTTACAGACATACATAACTTTTTATAACATCAGTTCAGTTCAGTCACTCAGTCGTGTCTGACTCTTTGTGACCCCATGAATCGCAGCACGCCAGACCTCCCTGTCCATCACCAAATCCCGGAGTTCACTCAGACTCACGTCCATCGAGTCAGTGATGCCATCCAGCCATCTCATCCTCTGTCGTCCCCTTCTCCTCCTGTCCCCAATCCCTCCCAGCATCAGAGTCTTTTCCAATGAGTCAACTCTTCGCATGAGGTGGCCAAAGTACTGGAGTTTCAGTTTTATCATCATTCCTTCCAAAGAAATCCCAGGGCTGATCGCCTTCAGAATGGATTGGTTGGATCTTCTTGTAGTCCAGGGGACTCTCAAGAGTCTTCTCCAACACCACAGTTCAAAAGCATCAATTCTTCGGCACTCAGCCTTCTTCACAGTCCAACTCTCACATCTATACATGACCACAGGAAAAACCATAGCCTTGACTAGATGGACCTTAGTCGGCAAAGTAATGTCTCTGCTTTTGAATATGCTGTCTAGGTTGGTCATAACTTTTCTTCCAAGGAGTAAGCATCTTTTAACTTCATGGCTGCAATCACCATCTGCAGTGATTTCCATCACAGATAATTAAAGTGGGCTGTAGGACCATACATTACCTAATCCTTAACTTAAACTGTTTCTTGTAGGAAATTTATCAAACTCCATTCTGTATTTACTTCACCATCGAAACACACAGCCAATGGGCCCTCTAGTGGCACTGGCTGATGATAATTTGGATACACCATTGTCTTTCATCATGGCAAAAATAGAATAGTAAAGAAAAATCTAAGCTTATTGAGTGCCCACTGTCCTTAACTGACTATTAATATATACAGATGTGTTACAAAATTGGAGTTTGCTTTTAGTAGCTTACATTTTCTTTTTTTGAATACAGAAAAAATGTTTTGAGTTTTATGAGCATTAATCTTAGTATGAATTGTTTACTGGTTGTTTATTATTATCTGTTAACTTGGAGGATAGAATTTTATACAAGAAGTTTGACGTTAGGGTAGAAATGGAAAATGTAGCTCATTTGTTTATTTCATAGGATGCCTGTCATTATCTGTATTGGTGACATTAAGTGTCAGTGTATCAATTCCAGGCTGCTTTCAACATGAGCTGTGTATTCTTTTAATGGCTAGCTTTATTCACACCTCTATTTTTAGTAGATATCATTTAATCTTGAAGTGTAAAAAACCATAGCACAGTCATCATTCTTAAGTACATCTTGAAAACACATTCTTCTGAAAATACTCACTCTCCACTAGAGTATACTTTGGACACTGAAACGTTGACTTGGGAACAGATTGATAATTGGCATTGTTTTGCCCTTACAAATGATTATTTTGAAACTAAATAAAAAATAATGTTGATTGTGTTGTATAAACACAGCAGGTTCCTAAAGTCTCAGTTTTATTTTGTATCAAAATATTTGTCAGTAATTTGACTAATAAATATTTTTAAGTGGTATAATAGTCGATCAGTATAATAATGTGTCAAGCATATCTATTTTAGATATGTACAAGCATACACATATGCATGTGCATATATGCTGGATACTTATCATAAAATGCTATGATATAAAAGTTAAAAAAAAAGAAAACTATAAAAAACTCAAATACTCTGTCCTTTGTGTCATTAAAGATTATGTTTTTGGAACTTGGGAAATGGACTGGTTCTTAGAGCACCTTCTTTATCAGAAAATATAAAGAACATGGGTCTATTTTAAAGTCTGTTTCCTGTTAATTCTAACTCCTTGCTTTCCAGATCCCTTTGTGACTCAGTCAGTATTGTAAATAGTGGTGGCTAATCCTTGATTTTCCTTACTCCCTGAAGATCAGTGCATAGATGACCTTGACACCTTTCTTTGCTTGGTAGAGATTAGAGGAGCTAATGTACCACACCAATGAATAAGTGACAGGGGACTCTATTTAGTATAGCCCAGATGTTTTGCAGAAGCTGTACCACTGGTAAGAGCTGCTGGGGTCACCACTACAGAGAACTAACTCTTTGCTATGTCCTGAAGGCAAAATCTTCAGACTAAAATGATGCAGCATTGGCAAAGATAGTGAGATGCTGAGCAAAATCTTTGCATTCTTCAGGGGTCATAACAGCAAGCCATGGATCCAATGCTTCCTTACATATTAGCAGCAGAGGATGAGATGGTTAGATAGCATTAGTGACTCAGTGACCATGAATTTGAGCAAACTCAGGTTGATAGTGGACAGGGAGCCTGCTGTGCTACAGTCCATGGGATCGCAGAGAGTCGGCATGACTTAGCGACTGAACAATGACAAGCATTCTTAAAGGGAATAAGTGTTCTCAAGTTGAAGCAGTTGGTAGGGTTTTACTATTATTCTGAACAAACTTATAAAAAACAAAAGCGAACCCATATTTTTTGAGTGAGAAAGAAACTAGTCAAAAATAAAGACCTAATTTTTAGTTAGATAGCAGATAGAATTTATCTGAAATATACATGAAACATATATTAAAACTATAAAAAACTGATTACTTAACATTTAATATTAATTCACTTAATAAATTGATTTCAGATATAGATGACATTTTAATTCTGGGTGACACATTTCTAAGACTGCTTAGGCCAGATTTTATTTCAAAAGCTGCATAATTAAGTGGATCATCCACATAGATCCACAGGAATCCACAGTTTACTCAAAGGTCACTGGACTTTTAAGAATACAAAATAAGATACAACATCACCAGCACAGGAATATCTGAGCCTTGGTAAGCCTCAGAAAAGTTGAGAATGTTATTCACTCACTGTGATGTTAAAAGACTATGATGTCATTTTAGGACTATGTAGATAGTGGCTAGACAAAGAAAGAAAGAAAAAAAAAAGAGCTGATTCATGCTGAAGAAAGAAAATCCTAAATAATAAGGCAATGGCTCCAAAGCAGTGACCAGGAAATTACTTTCTGAGTAAGATGCTCCAGGGCAAAAGTCTTTCTTTAACAGATATTGTTTAAGGCAGTGAAATCTGTTTGCCATCACTTTTTCTCCTCCTAGGTGATTAAATGCAGAAGAAAAACAGTCATTTGATAGCCACAGAAGCTATTTACTGAAAGTATATTCAATCACCATAAACATTATTTTTACAGCAAGACTAGTGAAAGATACTATGGGGTATCCCATAAAACATTTTTTAAAAGAAAAAAATGATAGTACCATATATTTTTATGAGGGTTTCAGAGTGATCTGTATGCAGCTGTTTCCTCCTAGTACTGCCTGACATTGCAAGCTCTGCTTTTGGAGCCAGATGGCATAAAATTCAGTTCCCAAATGGGAGAGATTTCAGAAGCTAAAGAATAGGTTCAGGGCTTGTTTTATTTTGTGACTAAGGATGATTCCTAATTATCTTCTGTATATTTCTCATCTATAAAATGAAATAACCTATTGTAATACAGGGGATCTTCAGGGCCTGTTTTATTCTGTGACTAAGGATGACTCGTGATTATTTTCTGTATATTTCTCATCTATAAGATAAGATAACCTATTGTAATACAGGGGATCTTCCCAACCCAGGGATCTAACCCAGGTCTCCTGCACTGTAGGCAGATTCTTTACCAGCTGAGCCACAAGGGAAGCCCATTGTAATACAAGCCCTAGATAATCATAAAGCATTTCATTGCCATACCTTTTAAAGACAGAAAGAAACAAAAAAGCCTGATATGTCTTCAAATTGAAATTTTCTTTTTTTTTTTTTTTCCTGTCTCCTTTTGAAAACGTGCCATAAGTCATTCTGTAGGAAAAGACTATCACATTTATTCTCTCAGATTTCCAAGTAGAAGCTGCAGGTTTAGTTTGAAAGAGAAAGGACAGACTCAAACTCTCAAGATGTAGAAAGGCTTTATCCAGGAAAAGTGTGGGGCGCTACAAAAGGGAACTTGCCAATGGATGTGAATGGGACAAAACAGCTAATATAAGCTCTGGTTTGAGTAAGGGGCTCACTTAGGTGGAGCTGGGACCTTTTATCTAGGCTGACAAATGATTACACAGTCCTCTGATGCTGGGGCAATACCCCTTACATTGCCCTTTGACTGTGACATAGCTGCCTTGTCCTCTTTTGTCTTAACCCTTTCTTCCTGGAACCTTTTCATTTTTCTCATCCTTTCCCGGTCCAAAGGCAGGAGTTGCCTCTCTAAACCCTCAGACTGTTCCTTAATGATGTAGACTACTGAAGCACAAAAATAGAAAGAGACTCAAGATATTTTTTTTTTCAGTTCTGCCCTATCACCTTCTTGAGATAATAATAATATGCTTATGCTTAGTTGATTAGTCGTGTCTGACTCTTTGCCACTCCATAGACTGTAGCCCACCAGGCTCCTCTGTCCATATGATTCTCCAGGCAAGAATACTAGAGTGGGTTGTTATTTTTTTCTCTAGGGAATCTTCCCAACCCAAGAATCAAACCCAGGTCTCTGGCACTGTAGGTGGATTCTTTACCTTCTGAGCCACCAGGAAGCCTGATAATAAGTATAAAATTACCCAAATTAGTTTTCTCAACATTGGCTGCACAAAAGAATCATCTCTGGGAACTTTTGAAAAATACCAGTGTGTGAGCCCACCCCCAGAGATGTATTGCAGGCAAAAATATTTTTTTAAAAGTATGCTAGTGGGTCTGAGAACATCTGGTTAGGAAAAGACAAAGATGAGAAAGGAAATGAAGAAGCAATGATGAGGAGCTATTAATTAACAATTTTAAAATTATTTTGCATATAGTAGTTTTAAACTACAAACTGTGTTTAGAGTTGTCTCAAAATCAAGTATACCTTCATATGGAAGGCTTCACTATTCAGAGTATTCAGAATGATATATTACAGGCTTGGGAGATATTTTCAGAGTATTTTGAGTCATAGCATTTTGAGTGACTGGAATGTATAGGATACCTATGAACATAATTATATTGAAGGGAACTGTAGAGCTGGAATCCACATTTCTGACATACTAGAATAGCAATATTATAATCTTAGTAATTTTAGTTCTTATACAGTTACTAGGCATTGTCCAAAAAACTCAAACTAGCATTGATATATAAAAATCTCAAATAGGATCAGTGATAAATCTGTACTTTTTTAAAAATGGAAAAGTGACAATTTTGCTTAATTTTCCTCTTAGACTCATTACGCTGTAACTTCTTGTGGAAGTCTGGACCCTGAAAATTTATCTGAAATTCCCCAATTTCATACATAGTTTGTCAGATGCCTGACTCAGATGACGTTTCCCAAGGTTTATACGTTGACCCAAGGTTTTTCTTCTATATATGTCCTCCTTAGAGTTTTTCTTCCTTTTCCATAGTTTCAATTTCCCTGTTACTTGGATGATATTCAACTCTGTCACAGCTCCTTTATCTTCTTAAATTGCTTTACATTTTTCAACTAATTGTTGTATCATTCCAAAGGAAATGTTTTCATGATGCCCTATGATGGCTGTTCTCTCTGATTCCTTTTCATATGGGAAGCTTAAGAAAGTATATATTGGATTTTAATGGCTCCTTTCCTTGTTTTCAATCTGGTTGTGCATAAGAACGATGTGAGATTACAATCTAGAAAAAAATAATAAACAGGATGATATGTTATTTGTAATTAAAGGAGCCCTGGGATATTCCTGTTATATTTTAAAATATTTATGACAGAACTGTATTATATTCTTTCAATATACTTAAAACTATATATTCAATTACAAGAACTACAATTAAATAATAAAATCCATGCATTAAAAAATAAGCAACTATTTCCTTTAATAAATGTAACAAATATCCTATATAATTTTAATAGTATGTTTTCCTCTTGAGAATGTGCTGAACTACTGGAAAATGATAATGGAGATAATACTCTATTATCTGAATTTATTAAACAGAGACTTAAATTTAAGAAAAAAACATTGAATGCGAGCTCTAGGATACAGAATTGTGAGTTTATCCAAAAATATTTAAATTATTTTTACATAGTATGTCACTCTCTTCTCTCTCTGCCCCCAATGCCTAGCTACTGCTATATGGAGAAAAATATAGGTTAGTTTCTAGGATTTTAGTTATACCCAAATGCATGTAATTAAAAGAATTTAATATGGACTTTAAAATTATACTGAAGTGTGTGTATGTGTACAATTACATGCCTAGTGGATAATAAACCAAATAACTTTTAAATAATAAAAAAATACTAATGATAGTAATTATAAAGATAAAACTAACTCTCAAGAATTTTAGAACTTGATATTGCAGAGTTCTGAAATGTAAGCTATATTTTTTGAAGAGTAAGCCATTGCACAAAAGCATACTTGTATAAATGAAAAGTTAGGATGAGTTTATTTTTATAAATAAATGGATTTTTCATCTTTTATTTGTCTTAAAACCACCACAGCATATTTGCAGCACTATTATAACCAGAGGCTGTTTTCAAGTTATGCTGTGAACATTAGCCAGTGTGTCAAGGCTAGGCTGGTATGCCTGCTATTTACTTTTTGTATGAAGATTTTTTTTTTCAGATGATTGAACCATTTTTGATTTGATAATCACTGACCTGCACAATGAGGGTGTAGTTTTCCCTGCCCATCCTGGAATTTTTTTTTTTTTTTTGAAGAACTAGGGAAACAAGATAGCTAATTATAAAATTTCCAATGAGTGTTTGATTTTGTTTTCATCACAGAAGTGTACATTCTGAAGAGCTGGCAATAATCTGAAATGACTTCAACAACTTGAACCAGTTTTTCTTCTCTGTTTGCCCAGATGGATATGTGCTCCTCTGGGTTGTCCATGAACATTCTCTTTACCTTTGATTTTGCTGGAGTATTTCTCTGATCATGTGGTCAGAGTCATTGACTTATATTTCAGTTCTGCTGCAAGGAGAAATTTGTGTGATATTTGGAGGCATGTGTAGAGCTAAATGGAAATGTCCCAAAGATTGTTTTCAAATAAATAATAATTGTAAAATAGGAAAAAAAAAAAACCATTTTAGAGCTAAGGACTGTAGAAATTCATCTGTGTTAAACTTGTGGAAGATTAACCATAGCCAGCCTGCTAGAGAGCCTTTGTTCAGCTGTAGGTGCAGATCTGGGCTTCCTTTAACCAGCTGTAGCTGGAACCATGTGAGTGGATGAACATTCTATCTAAAAGAATTAAAGAAAGCCCCAGATGGAGTCCAGAGCAAACCCCAGAAAGGCATCCTAAGGAAAACTAAAGAAGAAAAAACATAAAGATTAAGTTTGTCATCTGTGTCAAAACAAATGAATTGTGTATAGGAGCCAAAGGTTACTAGGTAATCAGAAGTGGTTTCAGCTTCAGTTATGTGTTTAATTCATGCAGGATCAAGCATTTATACTAAAAACATATGTTTTTGAAATAATTCCAGTAATCATTCTGGGGGGTGATCTAATATAATTTTTTTTTATGTACATGCGAGGAAACATAAAACCATAGTGAGCAGTTAAATGATTTATTTATTTATTTATTTTTAACTAGAGATGTCATTGCTTAAGCTTCTTGTTCTGAAAGATGGGCTTAATCCATTTCAGAAAGCCACTTCCTCAATAATCACAGGTATTTTTCATGTATACTTAAAAGGAATTGTATTCCCTATTTTCTTTTGAAAAATTATATTAACAAATGCAAAATATTTGATAATTGAATATCCATTAAGAAAGCCAACTTACATACACTGAACTCTCATTTTGCTAGGGGAACAGTTTCACAAGAGTTTCTGTTCCCGCTTGCTTTACTTTCTTTTTTCTAGGTTTCTCCAAGAATAAACATTTTAGTAGTGCTCGTCACATGATATGCCCCTGAAAAAGACATATGCTGTGACCATTGTTCCACTGAAAAGCAGTGAAACAAAATATGTTCATAAGGTTTTAATCTTTGCTTTTTGTTTCTTATAACCTGAAATTAGTCTTTCTGAAAATGATTGTATTAGTTTCTTGGGGGGCAGTAACAAAGTACCAAAAGCTAGGTGGCTTAATGAACAGAAATGTACTTTCACAGTTCAGGAGGCTAGAAGTCTGAAATCAAGATGTTGGTGTAGTTAGCTCCTTCTGAAGGCTGTGTGGAGATTTTGTTCTATGTCTCCTAACTTCTGGTAACATAAAGGGTTCTTTGTTTTGAAGATGACATTCTCCTTAGGTGTTCACACCAGCTTCCCCACCAGTTTGTCTCTTTGCCTAAAGTTCCCCTTTTTAAAAGGATACATTCATATTGAATTCAGTTCAGTTCAGTTCAGTCACTCAGTCGTGTCTGACTCTTTGTGACCCCAAGAATTGCAGCACACCAGGCCTCCCTGTCTATCACCAACTCCCGGAGGTCACTCAAACTCACATCCATCGAGTTGGTGATGCCATCCAGCCATCTCATCCTCTGTCGTCCCCTTCTCCTCCTGCCCCTAATCCCTCCCAGCATCAGAGCCTTTTCCAATGAATCAACTCTTTGCATGAGGTGGCCAAAGTATTGGAGTTTCAGCTTTAGCATCAGTCCTTCCAATGAACACCCAGGACTGATCTCCTTTAGAATGGACTGGTTGGATCTCCTTGCAGTCCAAGGGACTCTCAAGAGTCTTCTCCAACACCACAGTTCAAAAGCATCAATTCTTCGGCGCTCAGCTTTCTTCACAGTCCAACTCTTACATCCATACATGACCACAGGAAAAACCATGTCCTTAACTAGACAGACCTTTGTTGGCAAAGTAATGTCTCTGCTTTTCAATATGCTATCTAGGTTGGTCATAACTTTCCTTCCAAGGAGTAAGCGTCTTTTAATTTCATGGCTGCAGTCACCATCTGCAGTGATTTTGGAGCTCCCCAAAATAAAGTCTGACTGTTTCCACTGTTTCCCTATCTATTTCTCCTGAAGTGATGGGACCAGATGCCATGATCTTCATTTTCTGAATGTTGAACTTTAAGCCAACTTTTTCACTCTCCTCTATCATTTGCATCAAGAAGCTTTTTAGTTCCTCTTTCTGCCATAAGGGTAGTGTCATCTGCATATCTGAGGTTATTGATATTTCTCCCGGCAATCTTGATTCCAGCTTGTGTTTCTTCCAGTCCAGCATTTCTCATGATGTACTCTGCATATAAGTTAAATAAGCAGGGTGACAATATGCAGCCTTGACATACTCCTTTTCCTATTTGGAACCAGTGTGTTGTTCCATGTCCAGTTCTAACTGTTGCTTCCTGCCCTGCATACAGGTTTCTCAAGAGGCAGGTCAGGTGGTCTGATATTCCCATCTCTTTCAGAATTTTCCACAGTTTATTGTGATTCATACAGTCAAAGGCTTTGGCCTAGTTAATAAAGCAGAAATAGATGTTTTTCAGGAACTCTCTTGCTTTTTCCATAATCCAGAGGATGTTGGCAATTTGATCTCTGGTTCCTTTGCCTTTTCTACAACCAGCTTGAACATCTGGAAGTTCACAGTTCACATACTGCTGAAGCCTGGCTTGGAGAATTTTGAGCGTTACCTTACTAGTGTGTGAGATGAGCACAATTTTGCGGTAGTTTGAGCATTCTTTGGCATTGCCTTTCTTTGGGATTGAATTAGGTCCACCCTAATAACCTCATTGTAACTTGATCATCTGTAATAACCTTATGTCCGAATAAGGTCACATTCAGAAATCCTGATGGCTAGGACTTCTATATATTTGGGGGGAAGACACAATTAAACTCATAATAATGTCCTAAACAGGATTAATGTAAATTTAATGGTATTTTATATTCTCATGTTTGTAGAACATTTCATTTGTTAATTTCTGTATTTAAACATACTCAAGACTTGACCTATTTAAAAAATTCTGTCATTTTAATATATCACTTCCAAGCATCATTTTAAAATTTTCTCTTTTTATATTTGAACCTCTTTAAAAAAAAGTATTCTGTGTTTGTGATCTTTGTTTCCATACCCCACACTCACCCCACAATATGTTTTTACATTATACCACCCTGATGAAAAGGCTTCTCATGTGGCGCTAGTGGTAAAGAACTAACCTGCCAATGCAGGAGACATAAGACACATGGGTTCAATTCCTGGGTCAGGAAGATCCTTGGAAGTGGGCACGGCAACCCACTCCAGTAGTCTTGCCTGGAGAATCCCATGGATAGAGAAGCCCGTCGGACTGTGGTCCATAGGGTCTGAAGGAGTTGGGCGTGACTGAAGCGACTTAGCACGCAGGCTCAGTAATGAAATAGCTCCTAATTAGGTTGAAGATTACCTCTATTTTGCTGTATACATTTCAGACTTTTTTTCTACCCTGAATTTGTTTGTCATTTCAGGATCATTGTTGAAAGATACAATCTTGAACAGGCCTTAGGTATCCCTGTGTGTTCTTCCTGGCTGTGCTAGGCAATCAGGTTCCTGACTATTCTTTGTTGTTGTGTTGTTCATGGTTGTTCAAAAGTCACTAAGCTGTATCCGACTTTTTGTGAGCTCATGGACTGGAGCATGCCAGGCTCCTCTATCCTGCACTATCTCCCAGAGTTTTTTCAGATTCATGTCCATTGAGTCAGTGATACTATCTAACCATGGCATCCTCTGCCACCCCATTCTCCTTTGCTTTCAATCTTTCCCAGTATCAGGGTCTTTTTCAATGAGTCAGATATTTGCATCAAGTGGCCAAAGTATTGGAGCATCAACTTCAGCATCAGTCCTTCCAATGAATATTCAGTGTTGATTTCCATTAGGATTGACTGGTTTGATTTTTTTTTGCAGTCCAAGAGAATCTCAAGAATCTTTTCCAGCACCATAATTTGAAAGAATTAATTGTTTGTTTCTCAGCCTTCTTTATGGTCCACCTCACACACCCATACATGACTACTGGAAAAACCATAGCTTTAACTATAGGGACCTTTGTTGGTAAAGTGATGTCTCTGCTCTTTAATATGGTGTCTAGGTTTATTATAGCTTTCCTTCCAAGGAACAAATGTCTTTTAAATTCATGGCTGCAGTCACTGTCTGCAGCGACTTTAGATCCCACGCAAATTAAATCTGCCACTGTTTCCACTTTTCCCCATCTATTTGCCGTTGTGATGGGACTACATGCCATGGTATTAGTTTTTTGAATGTTGAGTGCCAAGTTTGCTTTTTCACTCTCCTCTTTTACCCTCATCAAGAGGCTGTTTTGTTGCTCTTCACTTTCTGCCGTTAGAGTGATATTATCTGCATGTCTGAGGTTGTTGCTATTTCTCCCAGCAATCTTGATTCCAGCTTGTGCTTCATCCAACCCGGCATTTTGCATGATGTACTCTATATAGAAGTTAAATAAGCAGAGTGATGATATACAGCCTTGTCGTACTCCTTTCCCAATTTTGAACCAGTCCATTGTTTCATGTCCAGTTCTTACTTGGGGCCATTTTTTAGGGTTGTGTTTCCAGCAAGCAACCCTGAGGGGTAGGTGACATTTTATTCCAAATAAAGAGCATGCTTGTCTCCACCTTACTATAAAAGTGGTTAATCTTCCATGCTCAGTGTTTCTTTCCTATAATGCAACCCACTAAATGTGCAGGTATCCATATTGGGCACCTCACATCACTCCATGGGATTTAGGACACATAGGGAACCAGCAAGAGCATCATGTGACTGTTTTTGCCATGAATCAAAAAGTCCTTTGTCTCTAGCCCAGGAATCTCATGTCTTCTGTGTTCATAAAGTAGAAACAGATATTTATGCAGAGAAAACTCCTTGGCTCTCCGCAGTTCTTCTTAATCATTTGACATTTTGGACATTCTTCAAGTGTTGCCTCTCTGGCCATGCCTTTCAAATTTTCTTTGCAAGCAGTTCCTTGTCTACTGGGTCATCAAACTCTGGAGTTTCTTAAAGATCAGAAACAAGCCTTTTAAATAGTCCCTTACCAGGAAATTTCAACACATGCATAGTTCTAGTTACCATGCAGGTGCCCAAATTTATTTCTCTAGCCCAGAGCTCTTCTCTGGTATATCAGTATATCCAACTATTGACTTGACATATCACTTGGATAGTTGGAAGATATCACAAATTTATATGTACATGACCAGATTCACCGTCTTTTTCTTCAAATCTGGTCATCTTTCACTATTCCTTCTCACAGTAAATGGCATCATCATTCATTCACTAGTTCTGGCCAATCCTCTCTGTTTCCCTCAATCCTCTTATCTAATCTGTCTTGAAGACCAATTGCCTTTATCACCTCAATATCTATGAAATCTGTTTTCTTTTCATTGTTACCTTTACTCTGCTCTTAGCTTTGGTTATCTCTTAAGAGATCCTGCTTAACATGTCCTGCTATGTTCATTCTGTTCTCTCTTCGATCTATTCTTCAACTGAAGCTAGAGTGAATGATCACTTTAAAACTCACATCGAATCGCGTCATCCTGTTTAAAACTTTTGTTGTACTTAAGGTAAAAATCAATTTATTCCTACTCATTCTTTTGATTACAGATACTGGAAACTTTTCTATGACTTCCCAGTTAGATTTGGATTCTTTGATACATGCTCTGTTATAAACCCATTCCCTTTCTTCAGAGGACTTTTGCAGATAGTATTTATATATCCTTAGTGTGATTATTTAATTCATATCTATGTCTCTTCTCAGACAGTAAGATTCATGAGAATGAGGCCCCATGTTAGCTCACTTGTATCTCCAGCAAGAAGTACAGTGTTTGTCCCCAAATTGACACTCACATTTTGAAAATGAACAAAAGAGAATGATCTATACAGAGAAGCGACAGTACATTTTTCCTTATCCTAAAATGTTTATTGTATGTAAGCTAACAATTCACACAGAGGTCAATGGGATGTTTTAAAATGATAATTCAAATTATATTAGCTTTCAAATTATATTAGCCTTCAAAACCCTTCATGGCTTCCATCACAATCAAGATGAATCCAAATTTTTCATCTTGTCTCAAAAATCCTATGTGATTTACCCTCTGTACAACTCTTTCTCTCATCCACCATCATAAACTAAATTGGTTATTCCTTCCTCATTCCCACTCAAAAGCCCGCGTACCACCTGTTCTTAATCTTTGCTTGATTGGTTCCTTTTGTCATTTAGATTTTGGGTTAAATATTACCCAAGTTTTTTGTCTATCAAATCTAAACTGGTGACTTAGACATTCTCTCATCACTTGTTATAAATTACTGTTTTTCCTATCTGCTTTTTTATCATACGTGTTCTGTAACTCCTATACATACATATGCACACATGCCTCACCCCACTAGAAATTTCCTTGCATGTAGATTTTCTTCTTTATTGCCATATATCTAGGACTTAAGACTTCCAGGTACATGGTAGTCACAGATAAATTTTGAATAAATCAACACACTTTAAAATTTAGGGGTCAGATAATTGCTAACAATGCTGTTTGGTTTAATAAATTAAAACTGCTTCAGGTTACCAAATATGAGACTGATTATGATTTCTAAAATGACCCAAAATAATTTTTTATAATTTGAAGTTTGTCTCTAAATTAGTAGGGAATGAGTCTAGGGAATCAGTAAGTCTATGATTTTTTTTCTGTTTTCTTCTTTGCTGATTTACATTGAGAACAAGTTGTCTATACCTTTTAGCAAAGTAAATTGAGTGAAGATTTAAATTAATGTGACAGAGTGTGCTGATATTTAATTTGAGGTTAGTGTAAACACAGAGGAGCCAAAGGATCCTTTAACAGTCCTCTGAATTTGAAACACACCTTCCTTTGTACCCTTTCAGTATTTGGATTTGAAAACAACAGTCTGTACCACCACAGACGCTTTAATACTTACAAAAGCTGAACTTAATAATTTCAATCTCTTTACCTTTTAGGTGTAGATTAATTATTTTTCTATTATTTTTCTAGTTTTCTAAAGGTACTAACAAGAGCAAGATTGATCATCTGCCTCTCTGAATTACATTGACATCACAACTATGAATTAAAGATTGAAATCTATAAGACTCCTAAACAGGAGGAGGAAATATATTTTAGAAAGAAGTTAGGAAAATATTAGCATGGATTTGATATTTTCATAAGCACCAGAGGGAGAAACTATACCTCAGATGTAGCTCAGTACACCCCCTTTTACTTGTTTCCATTAGGTAGAAATTCTATGCTGTTGACAACCTTTCTGAGATATGTTCTGGTCTTTCAGGATTAGCCTTAGGCACAATTTTGAAATATTTAGAATTATTCTTGTGGATATTGTATTAGTGCTTCCTTTTATTTTGACATTGCCAGTCCATTGCATCCAGGAATTCAAAATTTTAGCTCCTCATTTTTATCTTTCTTGGACATACTCTATAACTTTCTCTTCCTCTTTGCTCCTTCATCCCATCAATGGCTCTGTTTAATCTTATTTACAAATTCAAACTGGTTAGGAAGAGCTAATTATTTAATGTATCTCCCTTTCAGGAAATTTATTTCTGTGTAAATTAGGGCCTATCCCTTCACTCAAAAATGTGACTTTAATGATCTTCCTGTTTAGGGATTTAGAGGCTATTTTTTTGGTAATCAAGTACAAACAATGCAGGTCAGTTCAAATTAGCAAAGATATATTAAGAATAAGTCCAAAAATCATAGTCTTGTGGAAAAGACTATGATTTGGCAAACACCTTTAATAACAGTGCTAACAGTTTTTGAAAATGGCAGTCTCCAAAAGGGCAAGAGACATATTATGATGACATATAATCAAATTTGTCCCTTCAGACTTGTTAAGTGTAATCCCTGAATGGTGATAGGGTGGGGAGGAAAATAAAACCCAAGGCCCTTGTTCAGATATCAGTGAGCCAAACAGAAAACAGACGAGGTCAATACTAATTGCAGGATGCAATCATGAAGGCCAGTTATGAGCTGCTTTCGTGTGTGGTTTCATGAGCACAGTTTCATGTTTCACAATTAGGTGCCTTTTCAGGAACCAAAATCCACATGTGCTTATTCTGATGCTGCTGTTGTTTCAAAAAAGGAGGTCCCTATGGAGAATCTCAAGCTTCCTGATGGTTCAATGGTAAAGAATCCACCTGCTAATGCAGGATACCTGGATTCAATCCCTGGATCAGGAAGATCCCTGGAGAAGGAAATGGCAACCTACTCCAATATTCTTGCCTGGGAAATCCCCTGGGCAGAGGGGCCTGGCAGGTTGTTGTTCATGGGGTCACAGAATTGGACAGGACTTAGCGACTAAACAACAACAACGTGGATAATTTCATTCACCAGTGGGTAAATGTGGAAGTCCCTTGCTTAAAACTTCAGATCTTTAATGAGCATTAAATGTTCACTATTTTCTATTTCTCATCTTTCATTTTCTACTACAACTCAAGCATTAGTAGGCATGAAGTGATTGTATATTATTATATAACAAAATGATATATATTATTATTATATAACAAAATCTCCATCAGTTAAGAAGCAGCCTGGATAAGTTAAACAAGATAATATTTGTTCAGTGTGGAGCATTCTATTTGTAAATAGTAAGTGGCAGCAGTTACCTAAACATAATATTGTTATTAATAATAATATGATTCTCTGCATGTAATGGTTGAGCAGTGAAATACTTTGTTTGTTTGTTTGTTTTTAGAGAGAATTAGCAACTGTATTTTTATTAAATAAAAGAATGGTCTTCTAGTTAGCACTCAGTTTAGAAGATACCTTCTCCACCTAAAGCCATGGAATCCAGTAAGACAGGGACTTAACGAGGTAGGTAATGGCAGAACCACTTTGAACTGATGAAGAAAATAAAGGATAGAGATGAATGGTCTGGTCTGAATCAGTATGGATAAGGGGCAAGCAGGCATTGTTTAGGGTATAGTGGCTAACATATTAAGTGCCTAACACACATACATATAAATATAGATATAATTACATTTACATATATGAATCCAGTCAATGGATATATTGCCATCTCTGTCTCTGATTGTTCCCTCTAACCTTTGTATTACCTCTCCATGATAATTATTTTTCTTATTTTATATATAAGAAAATTGGGGCTTAAGTAATTTTAATGAGTCCCAAAAGTGCATATCATTCTACATTATATTAAGGTTTTTCTGACTTTAAAGTTTGAGTCATGGACTACTTTCAGAAAGAAATCATAAGATAGAGCAGGCTAGGGCAGTGGAAGAGAAAGAGAGGATGAGTGCAGAGATATAGTATTGCAGTTTGGGTATTAGACATTCCTGGGTTTGATGATAACTCAGTCAGAAACTACCTGGGATACGCTGATCAAGATAATCAACTGTTGAAAGCTTTGACTTCCTCATCTTTGATATGGGACTAATGATACTTCTTAACAGATGGTTGTAAGGGGTTTTATGAGATAAAATATGTGAACTGCTTACTAGACAGTAGTAGGCTGGTCCAGTATGTAGGAGACTTCGAAGTTGCCACTCTGTCCTAACAAGTTAAAGCTGAACAAACTGGAAAAACAACAAATCTTCTTAGGTCTCTAAGGGAAATGAGGTCACAGGACAAACTGCTGCCTTCAAAACTGGAGAGACGGACAGGCAAATAGTGAGTACTTACTGGAGCAGAAACCTGCAAGTAGAAACATCAATGGAAAAAAGTACAAGGAGAGGAAAACCTGAACTGTAATTGGTGAATTGCTGGAGGCTCAGTGTGGGTAACTCATATTTAAGAAGTTGGGAAGGAGGGTAGTTCCTTGGTGACCCTGTGGTTAGGATTTGGTGTTTACACACTTTTATTGCACAAGCCCAGGTTCAATCTCTGGTTGGGGAACCATCCCACATGCTGCCAAAAAATGTTCAGGGGACCCAGTCAAATCCTACACACCCTGCCATTTTCATGACTTTTATTTCCAAGAGCTCTATCAGAACCCAGGTCCTCACAGTGAGTATATATAAATCCCCTCATGCTTCTTTCAAGGGGAGGCAAAAGGAATCATTTTGAAATATACCTGAGCATTTTGTGCTTCTTAATAAGGTCTGCCCTTGGGAGAAACTATTTAACCAAAGCCTAACTTTCTGGGGTTTTATCAAGGCCCAACTGACCTGTGGAAAGAAAAAACTCAACTCCAGTTCCATTGAGTCATCCTGTCCCACTAAGGGAAGGATAGAATAAAATAAAACAAAGCTGAAAAACACTTGCAAAGTCTGAGTCTAGAGGCATAGACTCACTACAGAACTAAGACCTAATCATAGGGGTATAGAATGCTTCCCTTCCCCTACACCTCACCACTACAGTTTCTTTCACCTAGTGCATCACATCCAGCTATAAAGAAAATATTACAAGACATACTAAAAGGCTAAAAAGATAGTTTTAAGAGACAAAGTAAGTACTGGAACTAGACACTAACATGGCAGATGTGAATTATCAAACCAGCAACTTAAAACAACTATAATTAATATGCTAAGGGAACAAACAGGTGAAGTAGACAGCATATAGGCAATGTAAGCAGAGAGATGAAAATTCTAAAAAAGAATCAAAATTAAGTGTTAGAGGTCAAGAACACTATAACAGAAATCAAGAATGCCTTTGATGGGCTTATAATTAGTAAGCTGGACACAGCTGAGGGAAGAATCTCTGTGTTTGATGATATCTCATTTGAAACCTCCAAAACTAAACAGTAATCAGGAAACAAACTGAGAAAACTAGAGCAGAATATCCAAGAGCTGTGGGACAACTTCAAAATGTGTAATACATGTGCAATGGGAATATCAGAAGGAGATGGAAGAGTGAAAGGAAAAGGAGAAATATTGGAAACTGTAATGACTGAAAATATTCCCAGATAAATATCAGATACCAAACCACAGATCCAAGAAGCTCAGGGAACACTAAGAAAGAGAAATAGTTTAAAAAAAAGAAGAAGAAAAAGAAGAAAGAAAGAAAAAAAGAGAAAACACAAAACTACATCTAGGTATATCATAGTCCAACTAAAGAAAATCAAAGATAAAGAGTAGTAAGCATTTGATGATTAAAAGACCCCAGAAACATTATATAATATCAATATAACTATTGGTGTAACTGCTGCTGAGCTTCCCTGGTGGTTTAGTCTATAAAGAATCTGCCTGCAATGTGGGAGACTTGGGTTCGGTCCTTGGGTTAGGAAGATCCCCTGTAGGAGGGGATGGCAACCGACTCCAGTATTCTTGCCTGGAGAGTCTCCATGGACAAAAGAGCATGGTAGTATACAGTCCATGGTGTTCAAAAGAGTCAGACATGACTGAATGACTAAGCACAGCACAGCACATAATGGCTGTTTGGTAAATTGCATATAGATAACACCATGCTGTGCTGTGCCATGCTTAGTCCTCAGCTATATTTGCAACCCCATGGACAGTTCCTCTGTCCATGAGATCCTCCAGACAAGAATACTGGAGTGTGTTGCCATTTCCTTCCCCAGGAGATCTTCCCAGCCCAGGGACTGAACCCCATCTCCTGCACCTCCTGCTTTGGCAGATGGATTTTTTACCACTGAGACACCTGGGAAACCCTAGGTAATACCAATACTTACTAGGTAAGCCCCTAGTAAGATAATACCATAATGAGCCTAATTACAAGAAACTGATTATTTTGCCATATTTGTTTCTTTACTGCAAAGGAAAGTGGGCTTATCATTGTTAGGGAAATATAAGAAACTGATGGACTCTCTAGACTTTTCTGACACAATGGACATGAGTTTGAGCCAACTCTGGGAGATAGTGAAGGACAGGGAAGTCTGGTGTGCTTCAGTCCGTGGGATCACAAAGAGTCAGACATGACTTAGCAGTTGAACAACAACAGCAAAGTCTTTTCTAGTCACCCTTGTGTTGCCCAAGACTTTTTATTAATTAGTGCCTGAATGGGTCTTCTCCTGGCTTACCTTATCAAGAAATATAGATCTAAAACAAACATTAATGTCAGCATATAGATTACTCTTTATAAGCGTTGAAGGGAGAAATCATTAAACATTTCCATAAAAATATAATATTTCTGTTCCCATGGTTCAATATCAAATTATGTACAAAATGTAGGAGACTGTTTTCTATATAATGAGACATTAGCAAGCGGCACATACTGTTTCAGATGACGGTTACGTTAACCTCTACCTCAACCTTTGGGTGATATTTCCTTCTTTGCATTAGAAAATATCTAGGGCTAATTTAATGAATTATTTTAGATCATGAAGGGACAGAAGAGTTTACTTTCTAGTCTTCATCCTTCCTGTGATATGACACTTCTTCCTCTTTTATCAGAACATTTACCACAAAGGACTTTAAAAAAGTTCTTGGTTTCTAAGGCCTCTGCTGGCTTCATCTCCTCTGTGAGGATATAGCGGGGGTATCCACACTCCACCTCTAGAACCTGAAGTATGGAACCTGTGTAATTTCCTCTTCTGAAAGGAAATAGGGTTGAAGTCTTGACAAAAAGAGAAAAGAGGAGAATTCCACAGAACAAAGTAAATTCTTCCATTTAGAATCCATGACAACGCCACAGCTCATTTTCTTATTCTTTTATATTAACTGTAGAATTTCAGTAAAGCTTTTAAATTTGTGTCCATCTTTGCAGGGACTCATTTTATTAATGGATGTGAATTGTCTGGCTTTGTTTTCTAAGTCAATATCTTTACTTGTGGAAAATTCCTATAAATTTCTTAACAGAAACCTCTTAGTTTCTTCATATTATATTTTCAACCTGTAAGTTCTGAAAAAAAGAATCTATTTTACCAAAGATGTGAACATAGGAAAATATCACAATACAATATAATAGGGGAGAAATTTGTACACAAATTATCATTGTGCTGGATTCACTTGCATAATGAATGAAGCACATACCTTGGGTCAAGGACTGATTTGTCTCCTGTCCTACATGGCATCAAAGACCAGGACAATATTTAATAAATAATATTACCTCTTGACTGGAGTTATTACATCTGGGTGGAGGTGTCAAGGCCTATTTGCCTCATTTGCGCCTCCTTTTAAGGGCATCACTAGGAGTTTGGTTTTCAGATGCAATTTTGTTCTGCTGTTCTGAAATGTGGTGAAGTCTAAGTTCTATGTTTCCTGTCTCTAGAAGGAATATTTAGGAAATCAGTACAGAATTTGGACCTTGGATTCTTTTAATTTTAGTAGACATTTTATAAAAGATGATTATTCCTGGATTTAGGAAAAAAGAGAGGCCAGATGGTAAAAGTAAAAAAGCAATATTCAATTTAAAATTATTATAATAATAGAGAAATAAAGGAAGGGCTCTCATACCAAAATGTTTTACATTATCTGTTTTAACTATTTCTAGCATTGTCCAGAATGAACATCCTTAAGAATATGTGTTTTAACTCCAGACTCTTAAGAGGTCATCACAAACAAAAAATTAGTAAAAATCTAGTAACAGTATAGGCTTCCCAGGTGGGTCAGTGGTAGAGAATCTGTCTGCCAATGCAGGAGACACAGAAGATGTGGATTCAATCCCTGGATAGGGAAGATCCCCTGGGGGAGGAAATGGCACCCACTCCAGTATTCTTGTCCTGGAAATCACATGGGCAGAGAAGCCTGGTGGGCTGTAGTCCATGCAGTCGCAGAGTCAGACACAACTACACTACTGAGCACATAAACATAGCAATAGATTCCTCGACAGGATGCTTTCTGAACTGAATTTTTGAATTCCTAATTTCTGTTGTTTTTATGAAGAAGTCTGTGTTGTACATCCACTGGAAACAGCTAATTGATATTCTCTGTGGGTTTACCCATTTAAGTTCCTCTGAGTATAGCTAGGAGAGGACAGCGGTCAAGACTTTATTCCACAAATATGTATAAGTATATTTTATGATCAAAGCACTAATTAGAGATTTACTTTCAGAAATGAGGGCAGGGAACTCTAGGGATAGGGTTGTGTTGATGGTACAAGACCAAATTTATTGAACTGCCTTTGACACAGATTTTCAAAATGTAAAAGATCTTTTAACATCAGAGAGGAGCTTGCATCAGTCCAAAGATGGAAATTTACATATAGTTAGTCAAAATTTTGGATTGTCCCTTCAAAACTTAATCTTTGAAAATATTTGGTGATCCACCCTATGCATATCTATATCTACTTTCTATGCATATCTGTGTCATGTCACCAAGTATGTATGTCAGAAGTTAAAGATCGGCTCAAAATATCTGGATAATGTTGGCCTATGCTTTCTCTTAGAACGTGAAATAAAAAGAGAAATGGGGACTCTAATTGTTAGTTCCCTAAATTTGAAAGAAAATTGTGTATGTGTGTGAGATTACTCTGTTTTTGATTTTTAATCATGTTATAAACACTAGGATAAACTTCAAATCAATCCTGTGGTAGACTACCTGTAATGATTTCTATAATAATTATCCTTACCTTTCTGTGCCTGCCCCCTTGCATTGTGACTTAAGCATTTTTCCCAACTGAAAGTTGAATCCTTTTGTCCACCTGGAATCTGGGCTCATCATAACTTTCTTTGAATATGGCAAAGTGACATACAATGTCTGAGTCTGGTTCCAAATTGACCTTGTAGTTTTTTGCCTTTAAATGTTTCCACCATCATGTGCTACTTCGCATACAGTAATATGAAAGGCCACAAGTAGAAAAAAGCCATCATAGTAGATGTGTTCAAGATCAGCCAGCCAGCAGCAACCATCAAAATGTGATTGAGGCTATCTTAAGTCTTCCAGCCCCAGTTGTGCCATCGGATGACTTCATTCACTTGAGTGACTGTGAAATAAACCAGCAGAAGAACTGCCCATATGAGCAGATTCATGACCCAGATTTATGGCCCAATAAAGTGGTTATTGCCTTAAGCCACATTTTATGGTGGTTCGTTACATAATAAATGACTGAAATAGATTCCTACTATTTAATTTATTGAATCTCCATGTGATTCCTTGAGCAACAATCTTACCTTGATTTTTGCTTAAAATTGCTATCATGCTAGTGCATTAAGTAGCAATATATATATTGAGTACTTCCTGCATGTGGTGTATGATTACACACCTCTCCTTTTCTTGAGCTTTACAAAAGGAAGTAACCAGAAGACTTTCTGTCCTTATACAATGACATAGTAATTCAGTTCTATAGACAAGTGTACTTGAGAAGCTATAGAATAATTTATGTTTTACTCTGCATACATGCATGGATATTACAAAGTTAAAAAGAAAAGCAGAAGAATAATCAGAGGGGAAATTATGAAGGATGAATTTTAACATGGGCCTAGGGAAAGAAAAGCTTGGTGTTAATGCAATTCTGAGTGATAATATTAAGAAAATAAGAATTTGTTCTCAGAAAGACTAAGAAACCTCAACGTTATTTGTAGTTTCTGTTAGTAAGCCTTAAGCACTGTGGTCACTGTGGTGTATTAGATAAATTTTGTTGTTTGAACTATCATTTCTATAATAAAGTGTTGCCAAAATTGCAAACATTTTTAACTTGAAAAAAATTTTCTTTTCTCCATCTAGTCAAGGCTATGGTTTTTCCTGTGGTCATGTATGGATGTGAGAGTTGGACTGTGAAGAAGGCTGAGCGCTGAAGAACTGATGCTTTTGAACTGTGGTGTTGGAGAAGACTCTTGAGAGTCCCTTGGACTGCAAGGAGATCCAGCCAGTCTGTTCTGAAGGAGATCAACCCTGGGATTTCTTTGGAAGGAATGATGCTAAAGCTGAAACTCCAGTACTTCGGCCACCTCATGCGAAGAGTTGACTCATTGGAAAAGACTCTGATGCTGGGAGGGATTGAGGGCAGGAGGAGAAGGGGACGACCGAGGATGAGATGGCTGGATGGCGTCACGGACTCAATGGACATGAATCTGAGTGAACTCGCGGAGATGGTGATGGACAGGGAGGCCTGGTGTGCTGCGATTCATGGGGTTGCAAAGAGTCGGACACGACTGAGCGACTGAACTGAACTGAACTGAACTGAATATGTTTCTCTCAGTGTTTATCATAATCATTTAAGAAATAGCTATGTACTTTAAATTGCTTGAATTTACTTTCTCTTTATTTTTTGATTCATTCTCTCCCACTTTCATTTCTTCCTTTCCTTCTACCAGTTTGATTTATTTGCTCTTTTTTTCTGAGAGGTATTTAAAGAGGGATAGGGTTTTACAATTAATGCTATTGTTAGTAAATAAATGAAAACAGGAAACAAGGACCAGAAAAAATAATTATCACCTCATGTCAAAATATAAAATATATCTGATGTAGTTATTCATAGGGTATAGGCCTAAATTAAAGAAATATTATTTACTAAGGAAAAAATATAAATGGAGCCATACTAATTTACTCAGTCTGCTTCCGAAGACAGCTTTTACCCTTTTCCTGATTCAGACAGAAGTGTGAGCAGTTAAGTCAGAGAATTGATTCCAAAGTGGGAAATAAGTGTTAGTCTTAATTGTATCAGACATTAATACTTTACACTGCAAATAATTGCTTTTTTCTAAATGCCTCTTATTGGGACACTCCAGTTTGATACTTTGGCTCCTCTCTAAAAGCAGTGTGTTGCTCGGCCTTGTTGCTAAGCAACATCACACTGTGAGAAGAGCTGAATTCTGAAAATATAGTGGTGGATTAAAAAATATTTTAATCTGTAAGTTAATATTAAATGACATATATGTCTTTAAATTATACGAAGCAGAACTTAACTTCCTAAGATCTGGAAAATTTTCTAATCAAGATATGTTTTCATTTAAGTTACAAAAGACTTTAAAATACATAGCATATGTCATCTTGTAAAAATTTAATAAGCAATTATATTACAAACAAATCTAATGTTTTATTGTTGTGCAGCTATTAGCACAACTATTAGTTGTGCTGTTGGCATTTTAGTGGAGAGGGTCACTCCTGCCAAACATTCATGAAATGAAGGTGTCTGGAGACAGTTCTCTATGGGTCTCTTGTGTTTCTGCATGTCTGTAAGTAGAGGAGTGAAAGCCTTTTATCCAGGCTCTCTTTTCAAGGATGCTTTTATAACAAATAATTTTGGAAGGTAGAGAAGTATCTCCCTCTAGAGCAAAAAAAAAAAAAAAAAAAAAGCAGGTTTGCTTACCTTTGAAAGGTGGAAATAGTAGCTCCTTCTGGAGTGAAGAGCAAGCATGTTTACTGCCCATTATAAAAGGTTCACGTTTTCTCTAGGCTCACTGTTCCTCTTAGGTAATGCAATTCACTGTGTGTACAAGTATTATATCACCTGGTTGTCTGCATCACCCTGTGGGAACTGGAGCTTGAGGAACCTGCATAGAAAAAGCTAATTTTCTGGCTCTTGTTACTGCTGTGAGTAGCAAAGTCCTTTGTCTTGTGATTACTCTCACAGAGTTTCAGACTGACTTGTTAGGCTAAAACTAGGGTAAATTCTAGGACTGATCATGGTTCTTGACAGAAAGCACACTTTCACTGACAGTTAATATTACAATAATCGTATCAACTAAAAGAAGCTTTAGGAGACTTGATTCTTAAAAAGTAAGAAGCAAACAGACAAAAAATCAATTAGAAGTAGCAGCATGGAATGCTGGTTCTAGGCAGTGTAAGAATGTTAAATTTGTGCCTTAGTTTTAATTGTATGAAATAATTTGTTCTTTTTAAAAGAAGGTTAACCTTGAACCATAAGTAATTCTTCAGGTAGGCACATCTTCCCAGAATCTTTTATATCATTCCATTTAGGCATTTTTCTTTTTGTCCAAACGTATATCTCTAATCATACCTAACTTAAGGAAAATCAAATTGCTAACATTTGGTCTTAATGTTAATGTACTATTGCATTATGATTTATAATAAATATATATTTGGTTTTCATTCCAGTTTCTGGCATAAAGCTCCTAAAACCCTTGGGATTTCCTAAGTGATGAGAGCAACAAAATGTGTCTTTTGTTATGTTAATAAAGTGACTTCTGAAATATTCACCTAAAAAACAATTTGAAAAGGGTGAGATTGGTTGTCAGGGGAACAAGCATTTTATAATGAGAACCTGTGATAGGAGGGTTGGAACTTACATCACCCCGACCTACCCCGACTTCCCAACAAAGGGGAAAGAAGCTACAGATTGAATTCAGTACCAAATGGCCAATGACTTATTCAGCCATGCCTGTATAATGGAGCCTCCACAAAAACCCAAAAAGGTGAAGTTTGGAGAGCTTCCAAGTAGGTGGACACACGGAGATTGGGGGAGTGACTTCTTGAGAGTGTGGAATCCCCATATCCTTTCCTCTTTCCTGCTCTATGTATCTCTTCCTCTGTTGATACATGGCCTTAATATCCTTTGTAATAAATTAGTAATCTGGTTACTAAATGGCTTTCCTGAGTTATGTGAACTAGTTTAGCAAATTAATTAAAGCCAGGAAGAGGGTCTTGGGAACTTCAGATTTATAGCTAGTCAGTTGGAAGCACAGTTAACAACCTGGACTTGTGATTGGCATGTGAAGGAGAGGGGACAACCTTAATGGGACTGAGCCCTTAGTCTGTGGAATTTGATGCTATCTCCAGGTAAATAGTGTCAGCAGTAAGTTGAACTGTAGGAAAATTATTTGGTAGCATGAGGAAACTCCCTCTCTCCCACTGCCCTCTAGTGAAATAGTGTGCAAAACCCTTTTAATACTACTGCTTCACGTTTTATAATATGCTTCAAAGTTAACCTGGAAGATGTTAAAACATAGATTATTGAAGACAGTTCCTAGGGTCTCTATTCCTGTAAGTCAAAGGCAGGCTGAAGAGTTTACATTTTAACAGTTTCCTAGATAATGTGGATATTTTTGATCTGGGGAACAGTCTTTGAGAATCACTGATATAGGATGACTGGAAGTAGTATAGCATGTCTAAAGAGCTCATCATTTAGAATTATATTGACCTAATTTAGAAATTCCAGCTCCACAATTTACTAGCTGTATAACCTTGGAAAACACATAATTACTGTGAGACTCAGTATTCTTATCTGTAAGGTAGAACTATTACTTATAATACTATTTTAAAAAGAGGTTTTAAGTATTAAATAATTCATTTAAAGCCCTTTGCATACTAGTGACATAGCCCTCCCAGATTTCAGAAAATACTACAAAGCTTCAGTAATCAAAACAGCATGGTATTAGTACAGAAACAGACATATGAATCAACGAAACAGAATAGAGATACCAGAAACCCATATGCTTATGATCAGTCTTTCAAGGAGGAGACAAGGATATACAGTGAAGAAAAGATAGCCTTTTCAACAAGTGGTGTTGTGAACACTGCACAGTTCAGTTCAGTTCAGTTAGTCAGTCATGTCCGACTCTTTGTGACTCCATGAATCGCAACACGCCAGGCCTCCCTGTCCATCACCAACTCCTGGAGTTCACTCAGACTCACATCCATTGAGTCAGTGATGCTATCCAGCCATCTCATCCCCTGTCGTCTCCTTCTCCTCCTGCCCTCAATCCCTCCCAGCAACAGAGTTTTTTCCAATGAGTCAACTCTTCGCATGAGGTGGCCAAATTATTGGAGTTTCAGCTTTAACATCATTCCTTCCAGGACTGATCTCCTTTAGAATGGACTGATTGGATGTCCTTGCTGTCCAAGGGACTCTCAAGAGTCTTCTCCAACACCACAGTGCAAAAGCATCAATTCTTTGGCACTCAGCTTTCTTCACATCCAACTCTCACTACTGGAATAACCCCTAGCCTTGACTAGATGGAAAGCTGCACAGCTTCATGTAAATCAGTGAAGTTAGAGCGCTTCTCACAACATACATAAAAATAAGCTCGAAATGGCTTAAAGACTTAAATATAAGACCATAAAACTCCTAGAAGAAAACATAAGCAAAACATTCTTTGATATAAATCATACTGATGTTTTCTTAAATAAAAGCAAAAATAAACAAATGGGATCTAATTATGCTTATAAGCTTTTGCACAGCAAAGGAAACCATAAGCAAAATGAAATGAAAAGACAACTAACAGACTGGGAGAAAATGTTTGCAAGCAATGATACCAACATGGAATTAACTTTCAAAACGCAGAAACTGCTCACAATATTAAAAAGTTAAAAAACAAACAAATAAACACTAATCAAAAAATGGGCATAAGACCCAAAGAGACATTTCTCCAAAGAGGACATACAGATGGCCAATAAGCTCATGAAAAGAGGCTCAACATTACTATTAGAGAAATGCAAATCCAAACTACAATGAGATATCACCTCACAGTGGTCAAAATGGTCATTATCAAACAGTCTATAAATAATGCTGGAAAGGGTATGGAGGAAAGGGAACCCTCCCACTCTATTGATGGGAAGGTAAATTGATACATCCACTATGGAGAACAATATTGAGATTGGTAAAAAAAACTAAAAATAGAGATCATATAATCCTGAAACCCCATTGCTGGCCATATATCTGGGGAAAACTATAATTCAAAAAGATGCATGCACCTCAGTGTTCATGGAAGCACTATGTACAATAGCCAATATATGGAAGCAGTCTAAATGTCCGCTGATAGATGAATGGATAAAGAAGGTATGGTATAGATATCAATAAAAAATTACTTAGTCATGAAAAGAATGAAGTAATACTAATTCCAACAATACGGATGTACCTAGAGATTACCATACTAAGTGAAGTAAGTAAGAGAGAAAAAGACAAACAGCATATCACTTGCATGTAGAATCTAAACTGTGATACAAATGAATTTATTTATGAAGCAGAAATAGACTCACAGACATAGAAAACAAATTTATGGTTACCAAAGAGAAAAGAGGATAGGAGAAAGTATAGATTAGGAGTTTGGGATTAGCAGATACAAATTATTATATATAAAATAGATTAACAACAAAGTGCTAATATATCACAGAGAACTATATTCAATATTATCTATTAAACTATAATAGAAAGGAATATGGAAAAGAAAAATGAATATATACATATATATATATGTGTACATATGTGTGTATGTGTATATATATATATATACACACATATATATACATATATGTATATATACATATATGGCTTCCCTGATGTCTCTGACAGTAAGGAATCTGCCTGCAGTGCAGGAGACCAGGTACCTGTTGAAGGAAATGGCAGCCCATTCCAGTATTCTTGCCTGGAGAATCCCATGGGTAGAGGAGCCTTGTGGACTAAAGTCCATGGAATGGCAAAGAGTTGGACATGACAGAGCAACTAACACACAATAGTTCTCCTTTACTGTTTTTATCTTAACCAACAAATGTCTTTGATGCACTTATACAAAGGGTTCCTGTTTTCACCTGAGTAGCTAGAAATAAAGACACATAATTGACTGATCACAACCCATAGCTGAATAAACAAACACAGGAACAAAATATATATAACTGAATCACTTTGCTGTATTCCAGAAACTAATGCAACATTACAAAGTTAACTATACTTCAGTAAACAAATGCTTTGCATAGTGTATGGTACTTAGTATGTATTCAACAAATGGTAATATCATCATTATATTCAGTTCCGTTCAGTCGCTCAGTTGTGACTCTTTGCGACCCCATGGACTGCAGCATGCCAGACCTCCCTGTCCATCACCAACTCCCGAGTTTACTCAAACTCATGTCCATTGGAGTTGGTGATGCCATCCAACCATCTCATCCTCTGTTGTCCCCTTCTTCTCCTGCCTTCAATCTTTCCAGGCATCAGGGTCTTTTCTAATGATATAATCTAAAGTAACTTTTCCTCGACAATGAAGATTTACCAAAGAACTCATAACATTTGTTTAAAAAATATAGTTATGATGGTAATATTTTATATTTGCTGTATAAAAAAGATACAAATATCTTAGAACTAGTTAAAAGTATTTTTATTAAGTTAACATGTGATCACTGAAGCATATCATTTACCTGGACAAATAAATTCTCCCAGGCTTCATTAAAATGTCTTAATGTATACCAATCTTTTTTGATTTTTGAAGCCTGCGTATATTCCTGTGAATGGTACTGTGTACCATATCCTTCTTGTGATTGTTTTCACTTAAAACTGAACATTGCCTCATGATATCTATTGTAGCAGACTGTTATGATTTTTCAGATATTGCTATAAAACCTGAGAAAGTCTGTAAGGAATTATGAGAAAATAGTCAGCTTCCAATTTGATGATGTTTTATGATGATATTTTTCCTTTACTAAATGAAAGGAAATACTCTTTTTTTTTTAGGTATCAGAAAAAGGTAATCCATAAGAAATACTATGTTTCTTTTTATATTAATGCTGCTGCTGCTGCTAAGTCGCTTCAGTCGTGTCCAACTCTGTGTGATCCCAGAGACGGCAGCCCACCAGGCTCCCCCGTAGGAAGACTCATTTTAAAAATGTCTCCTTTAACATTTGTATGTATGAGTGTATGCATGTATACACATGTATAATTCTCTAGTCACAATTAGTAATAAAGCACAGAGGTTTTGAAAGTCTATTTAATCTTTATAAATCAAAATATGGGCCAAAGATAGAAAGCATTAGCATCACTGGGGAAATTGTTAGAAATGCAGAATTGTAGACCCCACTCCAGACACACACTGAATTAAAATTTGAATTTTAACAAGATCTCTAGGTGATTCTTATGCACTTTAAAATTTGAAAATCACTGATTTAATAATGTCTCTGATGGTGTGAATTAATTTCCTTTTTCAACTGATATATACTTCTTCTTTCTTTTAAAAGTATTGCATGGTTTGTGATGCTCTAATAGGAAGAAATAGAACACATTTTTTTTTCTCAAGGAATTAATGTTACCTGTTTATATTAAATTATATAAAACTAAGTGAATGTCACCAATTATCCTCAAACTCGCACAGAAGTAGATATAGTTAAATAGCAAGTTCTTAATCATTTACAGTGCAGGGTAGGTTAAGAAGAGGGATAAACGTTGATCACTGTAACTCCCAACTATTATGTTCCTGCCCAGTGGGATTGCTTGTTATTCTCCCAACAAAAAAGTGATAAGTTTAGACACACACACCCTTCTCATGGCTCCACCCTGATGAGAACAGGTCTTTAAAAAGAGGCAGGGGTCAGGAAACAGCATGTACTTGATTGCAAAGATGGAGCCAGTCTGTGCCCACAGAGAGATCATGCTCAAGATCAGTGATGGCATTTATGCTGCTAACAAGAACAAAGATCAAGAACTTTCTGTGACTGGTAATGACAGTTTTGATACAAGCTTTAAACCACTCCAGGAAGAATTACACAAGGCATTTCCAAGGGAAACAGCAGATCACAGATGACTAAGAAAGTCAGGCTGGCTTAGATGTGGGGAGTTCTCCAAATCTTCTAGTGGGTTTTCACTAATTCTCAGCTAAAAGGAACTGGAAAGTAATGATACTAATAACGAAACCTTATGACTTAGAGTTTGGCTATAATTATTAAAACTGCATCCATAATGAACTTTCTGTTGTCTGTATAAAGTCTGAAATTAAATTTTCTATCCGGTGTTACCAGCAACAGCTGTCAAGAGTCTGTGACTCGCATTGACATCTGTAGTATCCAGGATGATCAATATCAGGAATGTTTTCAGATCTCGTTTATGGATCTGGAAGGTGTGTTTTGTGGTGAATTTAGAAACAGTTCTGGTACAAAGTGATTCCTTTTAAATTCTTGCCAGTTTATCAACTTCAGAAACTTCCCTTAGGTTCTCAGTTATGACTTGGCAGGAAATCAGCAAGCTTAGTCTGTTTTTCACTTTTCTTGCCTTTTTTTTTTCTTGTTAGTAATGACATTTCTATAATTTTAAAAAGCACATTCAATGTATATTGTATTCTATCACCCTTATTCATCTTTTCATTGAAGTTCTCATTCTTGGACCTTATACTAAAGCTCCTCTTTTGATTCCTGTCCGGGAATTTATAGGTTATGTGCTTATATATGTTTATGAAGGATTCCCTTGTTATGCCTTTGCACATTTCAAACACATCAATACCATTTTAGAAATATTTATTCTTATAACTTGAATATTATTCTTTACTTCTTTGAATTTGTATGTTCATCTGTGACATTTTTCTGTGTTAATTTTTTCACTTTCTTCTACACTAATCTAATTCTTCCAATTTTTTCAGTTAATTTTCCTGTGTTTTACATGTGTATTTTCTTTTTAATGTTTAAATAACCCACATAGTATTTACTCATCTTACTGTTCTTAATTACATCAACTAGCATTTTAAGTAAGAATGGAGATATTGTGGACTGTCTCATTTTTTAAATCTTAACAAATTTTGGAAAATTATACTTTATTTTACATATTTACCTCTTACATTTAATGGAAATGTCTGATGAATTTCTTTGATAAGTTTGGGGCATATACTGGGAAAATGAAGTATTTGGATCCTTTGACCTATGTATATAATGCATTGTTAACAAATTAATAATAAAACACTTTGAACCCTTGGAATAAATCCTCTTTGGCTATGACATTCCAGAATATTTTTACTTCAATGAGTTAATTTTGTTCTTTCTCCTAAATTCAAGGTGTTCAATATGCCACCCTGTGTGATCAACTCTTTCTTCTCCCTGAAGCCTGATAATTGGTACTGATATAGAACCTTGAAGTTGGTTGCTAATGCTGAACTATCTGATTCTCTGTAGTGGTGGTAGCTAGGTCATCTTTATGGAGAGGGAAAGAGCTGACTTATTCACCTTGTGGATTTAGTTATTAAAAGCTGCAGTCATTATTGATAGTCTCTCAGTGATCATTCAACCAGAGCACAGGAGCCACCTTATTTATGAGTTTTGGATAATGCTCTCCTAGAAAGCTTGGAATTTGAAAGGAGCAGTACTGAAAGATGGGTTAGAAGGAGGTTTGGAAAAGATATCTATGGCTCAACCTTTCAGAATAGCCAAGGATGCAAAAATATATTTAAAAAAATCTTTTTCTTTCTAAATTGAGTTTTAAAAGCATTATTTACATTCAAACTTCCCCCTCTTAGGATATGAATATGTGTATAGTTTGTATATAACTTCAATAATTACTGAAAATAGTTCTTTGTCTATATCCTGTAAGATTTTTATATAAAACTCATTAATCTTCATTTATATATGATCTGTCATTTCCATTTAATAACTTGTTTTCCTTTAGAGTTACTAGAAGTGTTAACAAATTTCTGATTAGAAAATTGATTTTTTGTCTAAATGCTACTGGTAAATAGAATTCTAATGCTATTGCACTGTGTTAAAAATGTGGCATAATTATTTTCGCTTATGGGGAATTTATTGAGATTTTGGCTCTTTCATAGGACTGTAAAAGTTGTATGTGTTTGAGTATATTTAATTGTGTTCCCCAAATTTTCTATAGTATTAGTTATTTTCATGCTATTTTTCCACTGAACACTAGATTTTCAGAAATGTGCACTAAAATAGCATGTTGTGTGTCAGTTTTTAACTTGTTTTACCAGACCAGCATATAATATTGCAAGCTATATGGTTTGATGAATATTGGACCATGAAAGTTTTTATTTTTAATTTTGCTTGACCTCCTATCCTATTTAAGGTTTTCTGTCTTAATTCCACTTCATCTGATATTAGCTGTGTTGCACTCAATTTCTTCTGACTGGCATTGATCTTCAAATATTCTGTGCCACCTCTTTAATTTAAACCATTCTCTGTCACGTTTTCCCCCTGTAACCAGTATACTGGTGATTTTTTTAAACAAGAAGCGAAACAAAGCACTTTAATTTGAGAGTTTTTAAACTATAAAATCTGTTTGACTCATATTTTTGTTGTTAGGAGTATATTTGTTTTTATGCTTGTGGTATTTTAATGATTTTCTATTTTACATTTTTTATTATTTCTCATTTTTTCTCTCTTTTTGAGCAAGTTTTCTTTGTTCCACTTTTCACATTGAGTTTTGAAAGTTTTTAGTTTTTCTGGTGATTGTCTTAATATATTATTTATTTATTTGCAATGAAAAACAATTTATTAAAAAGAATTTCAAGTAGATTTAAATGTTTATTGAGATTTTATCACAAACCAGTCACTGTGTTTGGTGCTCTCAAAAAGCTCTGCATTTTCAACACCACTGGTAAACTGTGAGGGAATTTTAGAGATTATTCTAATAATTACTATTTTAATATTTGCTAGAAATATAGCTAGGGCTTCCCTGGTGGCTCAGAGGTTAAAGTGTCTGCCTGCAATGAGGGAAACCTGGGTTTGATCCCTGGGTTGGGAAGATCCTCTGGAGAAGGAAATGGTAACCCACTCCAGTATTCTTTCCTGGAGAATCCCATGGACGGATGAGCCTGATAGGCTACAGTCCATGGGGTTGCAAAGAGTTGGACACGACTGAGCGACTTCACTTACTCACTCACTCAGAAATATAGCTAGGCTATAAAATTTCCTGTATAGTTTTGCTTATAATGAGGTTAAGCATATAAAATGATTCAACCTAAAATTGATTAAAAATATTAAGTAACTTGTGAAGGAATTATGACAATATATAGACATCTTAAAGGTAAATGCAGACATTCATATTATATCTTCATAGTAATGTATTTTGGAGATGAGAAAATTTGTGCTCAGTGCTGCTCTGTGCCAGGCTATGATCAGGGCTTTTGAAAAATACCAGAAAACAAAAGAGAAGAAAATCTTTGCTTTCACAGAGACTATTTCTTAGTGGAGTAATACAGCAGGCAAAAAAAAAAAATCATAAATAAGTAGTTAGTTTATTTGAAGATAATAAATGCTGTGGAAGAAAAAATAGAGTAGGGTAAAGGGGATAGTGAGCAGCAGGGGCTGCTGGGGCTGCTGGTGATGCTGATGATGGTGGAGGGACCATTGTGAATGTTTCTCAATGTTCTTTTTAAAAGATTTTAAAACTCCAAAAATAGTTGTATGGAAAGTTTAAATATCTTTCTCCCAGACATAGACTCACCAGTTGTTAAATCTTTTTGTCTAGTGCTCTGTGTCTCTCTCAGACACTCTCTGCACACACACAATTTTAAACAATTTCAGAGCAAGTTTCAGGCACTGTGACATCATCATACCCCTAGATAGTCAGCAAGTTTAATCACTGCTAATCAAATGCTGGCCCAAGGAGAACTCCCAGGCAGGCTACCTCAGTGTTATCCAGTGTGCATGCTGAAAATATAGGTAGTAGCTAGTGATGTGATACTGAAGAAATTGGGGCCCAGAAATGTATACTTTATTAAATCTCCTCCAAGTGATTCAGAGGTATAAGTATGTTCAGGAACCAGTGGCTCAACTTAGGGTCAAAGAGCTTGTAACAAAATTTAAAAAGCAGCAGCAGACACAGACCACCTGAGACAAGTTTCCTGAAAGGCAGAGCTTGCTGAAGGGAGGAAATCCTTTTCATATGTCCTGCTATAGTGAAAGATGAAACTGAAAATTATGGCCTGCCAAGGTTCCAAGGTTTTTCCAAAACAATTTTAGATTCTTGATACTGACTGACTGGTTTAATTTATTTGTGTAACTAGCTCATCAGGATTCTCCAGAAAACTAGAAAAAGTGGGCCAGGAACAGAGTCCAAGGTAGGACATATTCAATTAAATTTGTTAATGGAAGCCTTAAATTCTACAAAAAATTAATTTTATGCTTTTATTTCTTTACCTAAGATATTTTTTCTAAAAGTTTTTATTTTTCTTCTGTATATTCATTCTTCAAGCAAAATAAAATACAAAGATATTTAACTGTTTAAGTTTCTTGGGAATATAAGTAATATCAAAAATAATATTAATACATCATTTCTTTTTTTAAAAAATATGGGTTATGGGAATTTCCTGGTGGTCCAGTGGTTAGGGCTCCATGCTTTCACTGCTGAGGGCCCAGGTTCAATACCCAGTTCAGGAACTAAGATCCTGCAAGTTACACTGTGCAGCCAAAAAACAAACAAACAAAGAAAGTTTATGATTATGTTGTGACAAAGACTCCTTCCTTGACCTAATTCTCCTCATTCTCCTCGAAGTCCTCTTTCTGACTAAGCCCTGACCTTGGACTCTGTTCCTGGCCCACTTTTTCTAGTTTTCTGGAGAATCCTGATGAGCTACTTTAGAGAAAATCCTCCCCCTTTGGTGTTTAATTGCCCTGACCTGACTCAGAAAGAATCCTACCAAGTTGTTTAGCAAAAATATTACCCTATCTCTTAGTAAGTTTTCTATCCACTAACCCATTACCCTGCTTCAGGCTATATAAATCCATTTTTATTATTATATTTGAAGTTGAGCTCAATCTCTCTCCCTAACTGTAAAATATGGCTAAAGAAACACGCCTGAAAAAAGTCTGCCTTAATATTCTTTGTGTCATCAATAATTTTTTCTTTAACAGTGGCGAAGAACACATTGAAACAGTCTTCCTCTATTCCTAACGTGGAGACTCATAATCTACATTATGGGAATCTACATTATAGGAAGTCAAAAAATACCTGGAGTAACAGGCAAACTTGGCCTTGGAGTACAACATGAAACAGGGCAAAGGTTAATAGAGTTCTGCCAACAGAATGCACTGGTCATAGCAAACACCCTCTTTAAACAGTTCAAGAAAAGACTCTACACATGGACATCACCAGATGGTCAATACCAAAATCAGATTGATCATATTCTTTTCAGCCAAAGACAGAGAAGCTCTATACAGTCAACAAAAACAAGACCAGGAGTTGACTGTGGCTCAGATCATGAACTCCTTATTGCCAAATTCAGACATAAATTGAAGAAAGTAGGAAAAAATCACTAAACCATTAAAGTATGACCTAAATCAAGTCCCTTACAATACAGTGGAAGTGACAGATAGATTCAAGGGATTATATCTGATAGAGAGAGCCTGAAGAACTATGGATGGAGGTTTGTGACATTGTATAGGAGGCAGTGATCAAAACCATCCTCTAGAAAAAGAAATGCAAAAAGGCAAAAAGATCCTCTGAGGGGGACTTCCAAATAGCTGTGAAAAGAAGAAAAGCCAAAGGCAATGGAGAAAAGGAACCATATACGCATTTGAATACAGAGTTCCAAGAATAGCAAGGAGAGATAAGAAAGCCTTCCTCAGGGATCAGTGCAAAGAGATAGAGGAAAACAGTAGAATGGGAAAGACTAGAGATCTCTTCAAGAAAATTTGAGAAACCAAGGGAACATTTCATGCAAAGATGGGCTCGATAAAGGACAGAAGTGGTATAGACCTAACAGAAGCAGAAGATATTAAGAAGAGGTGGCAAGAATACACAGAAGAACTATACAAAAAAGATCTTCATGACCCAGATAACCATGATGGTGTGGTCAATCACCTAGAGCCAGACATCCTGGAATGTGAAGTCAAGTGGGCCTTAGGAAGCATCGCTGTGAACAAAACTAGTGGAGATGATGGAATTTCAGTTGAGCTATTTCAAATCTTAAAAGATAATGCTGTGAAAGCACTTCACTCAATATGCCAGCAAATTTGGAAAGCTCAGCAGTGGTCACAGGACTGGAAAAGGTCAGTTTTTATTCCAATCACAAAGAAAGGTAATCCCAAAGAATGCTCAGGCTACCACTCAATTGCTCTCATCTCACACGCTAGCAAAGTAATGCTCAAAATTCTCCAAGCCAGGTTTCAACAGCACGTGAATCATGAACTTCCAAATGCTCAAGGTGTATTTAGAAAAGGCAGAGGAACCAGAGATCAAATTGCCAACATCCGTTGGATCATCAAAAAAGCAAGTGAGTTCCAGAAAAATATCTAATTCTGCTTAATTGGCTATGCCAAAGCCTTTGACTGTGTGGATCACAAAAAACTGTGGAAAAGCCTTCAAAAGATGCGAATACCAGACCACCGGACCTGCCTCCTGAGAAATCTGTATGCAGGTGAAGAAGCAACAGTTAGAACTGGACATGGACCAACAGATTGGTTCCAAATTGGGAAAGGAGTACATCAAGGTTGTATATTGTCATCCTGTTTATTTAACTTATATACAGAGTACCTCAGGCTTCCCTGGTGGCTCAGATGTTAAAGCATCTGCCTGCAATGCGGGAGACCTGGGTTCAATCCCTGGGTCGGGAAGATACCCTGGAGAAGGCAATGGCAACCCACTTCAGTATTCTTGCCTGGAAAATCCCATGGACAGAGGAGCTTGGTGCACTACAGTCCATGGGGTCACAAAGAGTCGGATATGACTGAACGACTTCACAGAGTACCTCATGAGAAATACTGGACTGGATGAAGCACAAACTGGAATCAAGACTGTGGGAGAAATATCAATAATCTCAGAGATGCAGATGACACCACCCTAATGGCAGAAAGTGAAGAAGAACTAAAGACCCTCTTGATGAAAGTGAAAGAGGAGGGTGAAAAGGTTGGCTTAAAACTCAACATTGAGAAAATGAAGATCATGGCATCTGATCCCATCACATCAAGGCAAATAGATGGGGAAACAATAGAAACAGCGAGAGGCCTTATTTTTTTTGGGTGCCAAAATCACTGTGTTGGTGACTGAAGTCATGAAATTAAAAGATGCTTGCTCCTTGGAAGAAAATATGACCAACCTAGACAGCATATAAAAAAGCAGAAACATTACTTTCCCAACAAAGGTCCATCTAGTCAAAGCTGCGGATTTTCCAGTAGTCCTGTATGGTTGTGAGAGTTGAAATATAAAGAAAGCTGAGCAATGAAGAATTGATGCTTTTGAACTGTGATGTTGGAGAAGACTCTTGAGAGTTTATTGGACAGCAAGCAGGTCCAAACAGTCTATCCTAAAGGAATTAGTCCTGAATATTCATTGGAAGGGCTGATGCTGAAGCTGAAACTCCAATAATTTGGCCACTTGATACAAAGAACTGACTCATTGGAAAAGAACCTGATGCTGGGAAAGACTGACGGCAGGAGGAGCAGGGGACAACAGAGGATGAGATGGTTGGATGGCATCACCGACTCAATGGACATGAGTTTGAGTAAATTCTGGGAGTTGGTGATGGACAGGGGAGGCTTGGCGTGCTGCAGTCCATGGTGTCGCAAAGAGGCAGACATGATTGTGTGACTGAACTGAACTGAATCTACATTAGCATCTTTGAAAATCCTGGTGAATCATGCAGTTAATGTATAACCTAAAATTTCCAAAATTTATTTTGTTATTAAGTCCTTTTGAAGTGGAATAAATAAATTAAACTTTTATTTTTCAGTGTGAAGAGGAAAATTGGTATGGATCTGTATTGCTAGTTCAGGTATAGTCCAGGAAACATCAAGATCAACATCATCTGAGCATTTGTTTATGATAAAGGATCTTAGGAGCCACTTGAAGTCTCCAGAATCAGATTCTGCATTTTAACAAGATCTACTGGTAATTAGTATACATGAAGAATTTGAAAACATTCATATAGATAAAGTAAAAGAGATGATATAGCAATATTTATTTTATTGACACTTCAGTATATAAAATGTGCTTTTTAAATAATGATAGATTAAAAGAAATAGGTTCCATAAATGAAGGTTGCATGGAAAAAATCCCCTAATTTTAAAATTTTCTTACAGAGAGATGTTCAAGATAGATTAAAAGAAAAGTAAAGCACAAAAGTAACTTTTGGACACAGCTGTGCTAAGTAGTTTGCATGGCATTGCTTTTTATTTTTCAGATTTAATTTTATCCAAATAGTTTATATCCACAGTTTAAACATTGTCAGATAGTACTACTTGTCCCATAAAGAAAAATAGGACTCCTTTACCCTATCCCTACCCTCAAATTCTACTTTTCAGGGGATACCATTATAAGTAATTTTTGCTCTGACATATATATATATATATATATATATATATATATATATATATGTTTATATATATATATATTTTTTTCCAACCCAGGGATTCAACTCAGATTCCTATATTTCAGGCAGATTCTTTAGCATCTGAACCACCAAGGAAGCCCATATATATATGTGTGTGTGTGTGTGTGTGTGTGTGTGTGTGTGTGTGTGTATTTTGCTATTTAAACTTTGGTATTAACTTTTGACTTTAAATTGACACCAATATTTTACTTTCCTTGTATCTCTTTTGACCCCTTCCTGCTCTCCCCTGATTCCATACTTCCAAAACATATCACAAGTTTTGTTAAAGTTTACATTTCTTACTATAACAATATTGTTCCTTTTTTATCCATGGTGGTAAATAATTACATTACTGTTTTGTGCATCTATTTTTATGGGAATAGTAGTCCTCTCTTTTTTCATCATTTCTTATTATTCTTTTTTGCTTATTACTAATTTATTTCACATTCTCCCTAAAACCTGAAACATCACCTCATAGTCCAATATCACGAGGATTCTATCAGTTCCATATATTTTCTGCTAAAGACATTCTTCCTGAAGACGACTGTCTGCTTACTTTGATCTGGACTGTCTGTTCTGTTAGACGGATGCACAGATGTTTTCTGAGAACTGCAATTTGCCACCACCTGGGGACTTCTACTCCACTCCTTCTTTCTTTAGCTCCTCTGTTTACAAGGTGAATTTTAATCAGTTTTTTTTTTTCCACTTCTTTGTTCTTTGAAGCAACTTATGTCCTCCAGATGGGTGAATCTAGTAGCTGCAGGCAGTGGGGGTACACTTTTTGGAAACTTAGATACTTAAAAATGCTTCTTTTCTTCCCTCAGGCTGTATTGCTGCAATTGTTCCACATATAGATTATATGCTTCTAGGTTTTAAAGTTTTAATTTATTCACTCAACCACCAATTCTGAAGCAATATTTCAATGTGACTTGGTGTGAGTCTCTTTACATTTATTGTTCTAACAGATATTTTAAATCTAAAAGAGTATCTCCTTTCTGAAAATTTTGGGGAATTTTCTTGATTTATGTCTTGCTTTACTTCTTCCCTCCATTATCCTCTTACTTGCTGTTCCTGAAAATCAAACTATTTGCCTATAGAAACTCCAAGATTGTTCTTGATTTTAATTATCTTTTCCATTCTCTTTTTTCTTCTTTACTTTTTCAGTGGTGTTTTCAGGTTTATCTTATAACTCTTATTCATTTACTTTTTATTTCTGCTTTTATCATTTAAATTCTTACAAAAGTTATTTTATTCTTTCATTGTACATGTATGTATTGTGTGTATATATATAACAAATAAAAGAATAAAATATATACAGTACTATATTTTAAAAGCATAGCATTCCATATATATTTCATGGATATTGTATTCTCTTTTATCTCTTTGAACATAATTAAAAGATGTTTATCTGCTAGGTTTTGTACTACATTAGGCTTTTAATCTATTCCTTCGTTTATCTCAATGTCCTTCTGTCTCTATTCTTTTAATCTTATTTCTGTTTTTATGTTTTAACTTAACTTTCAAAGTAATTTTAAAAGATAAGAGCTGTTTTAAGCTTCACATTATATATAAAAAAAAATCTTAAAATAATTTCCCCACATAACTTGGCAGCAAACTGATCTAGTCTAGCTAAGGCATGACTTCCCAGTTATCCCTCGTAAGCTATATTAACCCTGCCTTTTCCACATTAATACTGGAGGACCGATTATTTCAGAAAAGCTATTGCTGAAAAAATAACCCTGTGCATAATCAGAGAGAACAGTAAATATGACTCATTGATTATATGTTTAAAATTAGGCAATCTCTCTAAATTTTTAGAAATGTTTAAGAAGATACAGTTATTCTTATAATACATATTTGTGTGATCATATTATTTATAGCAGATGAACAGTTTATATATCCTAACCTTTGGCTGAGCTTCCCTGGTGGCCTCAGACATTAAAGAATTTGCCTTCAATGAGGGAGACCTGGGCTCAGTACCTGATTTGGGAAGATTCCCTGGAGAAAGGAATGGTAATCTACTCCAGTACTCTTGCCTGGAGAATCCCATGGGGTTGCAAAAAGTTGAACACACCTGGGTGATTAAAACTTTCACTTTCAACCTTTCATTAAAAGGTTATAATTTTAGCATGTATCCTATAAAGAAAAATAACTGAGCTACTGGTAAGATTTTCTCTTTGTGTTTCTTCCCTGAAACTTGAAGTGTTGACAGGAAACAAACAAGCAAACATATTTTTGGTTTAGTTTAATGGTTGGAAATCCATATATGTGTAAATGTCTTTCAAACACATATGTGTATATGTGTTTATTCAGTTCAGTTCAGTTCAGTCTCTCAGTTGTGTCCGACTCTTTGCGACCCCGTGAATCGCAGCACACCAGGCCTCCCTGTCCATCACCAACTCCCAGAGTTCACTCAGACTCATGTCCATCGAGTCCATGATGCCATCCAGCCATCTCATCCTCTGTCGTCCCCTCCTCCTCCTGTCCCCAATCCCTCCCAGCATCAGAGTCTTTTCCAATGACTCAACTCTTCACTTGAGGTGTCCAAAGTACTGGAGTTTCAGCTTTAGCATCATTCCTTCCAAAGAAATCCCAGGGCTGATCTCCTCTAGAATGGACCGGTTGGATCTCCTTGCAGTCCAAGGGACTCTCAAGAGTCTTCTCCAACACTGCAGTTCAAAAGCATCAATTCTTCAGCGCTCAGCTTTCTTCACAGATCAACTCTCACATCCATACATGACCACTGGAAAAACCATAGCCTTGACTAGACGGACCTTAGTCAGCAAAGTAATGTCTCTGCTTTTGAATATACTATCTACATTGTGTTTTAGAAACTAGCAAAAACAAATACCTATCCTAGCTGAACAGCATAAAAATTAGCCTACATCCTGAAGCATTTTGACCTTTTCTTCTGTCCCTGCTGTGTCCAACTCCTTGAGACCCCATGGACTGCAGCACACAGGCTTCCCTGTCCTTCACTGTCTCCGGGAGTTTACTCAAATTCATGTTCATTGAGCTGGTGACGTCATCCAACCATTTCATGCTCTGTCACCCTCTTCTCCTCCTACCCTCAATCTTTCCCAGCATCAGGGTCTTTTTTAATGAGTCAGTTCTTTGCATCAGGTTGCTAAAGTATTGGAGCTTCAGTTTCAGCATCAATCCTTCCAACTGATTGATTTGAAAGGTTGATTTCCTTTAGGATTGACTGGTTTGATCTCCTTGCTGTCCAGGGGACACTCAAGAGTCTTCTCCAGCACCACCATTTGAAAGCATCAACTCTTCAGTGCTCAGCCTTGTCCAACTCTCACATCCCTACGTGACTACTGGAAAAGAAAAACACAACATAGTTTTGACTATACAGACCTTTGTCAGAAAAGTGATGTCTCTGCTCTTTAATATGCTGTGTAGATTTGTCACAGCTTTTCTTGCAAGGATCAAGCATCCTATAATTTCACAGCTGCACTCACAATCCACAGTGATTTTGGAGCTCAAGAAAATAAAGTCTGTCACTGTTTCCATTGTTTTCCTATCTATTTGCCATGAAGTGATGGGACCTTATGCCAGGATCTTAGTTTTTTGAATATTGAAATTTAAGCCAGCCTTTTCACTCTCCTCCTTCATCAAGAGTTGGTAGTTCCTCTTTAGTTCCTCTTTGCTTTCGCCATTAGGGTGGTTCATATACATATCTAAGGTTGTTGATATTTCTCCCAGCAATCTCGATTCCTGCTTGGGATTCATCCAGCTCAGCATTTAGCATGACTTAAAAAAAAAAAAAAAAAGCTAAATTTAATCCTGAAGAAAGCCTTGTGTTTATACATGTTTCTCAGAGAATGTCTAGGAAACACTAGCCCATAGAGAGTAGCCAGTATTATATGATAAAGGGCCCATGGACAGATATCTGTGCAATCTTGAGTTAAATAAAATTTCTACAAGACTCCTTAGAGATTTAGATATACTGATTTGTATAACAATTTTGCAAAAAAAAAAAAATACCAAGGGTATTCAAAAAGATAGAGAATATACTTTACTATTTATAGTATCTGTATTTGGCAGAACACTAGAGATTACAATCTATAACTCACCAACCAAATTTACAGGTGGATAAATTAAAATTTTGAAAATATTATGTGCCTTGCTTGAAGTTAGTTTATAATATCTATCATTTTATCTTAGGGTAACCATGCCAGGTTAAAAACTCCAAAATTTTTGAAGAGTGATAGTGGGAGCAGACACAGGTAAACCTATGGCTGATTCATGTTGATATTTGGTAGAAACAAACACAATACGATAAAGCAATTATCCTTCAATCAAAAATAAATAAATTATAAATGAATAGATAAATGAAAGTACAAATTTTTTTTTAATGAATGGGAGAATTTAGAAGTTAGTGAAATAAGTCAGATAGCAAGAATGCTGCAGCTCCTAAGTCGCGTCAGTTGTGTCCAACTCTGTGTGACCCCATAGACGGCAGCCCACCAGGCTCTGCCATCCCTGGGATTCTCCGGGCAAGAATACTGGAGTGGGTTGCCATTTCCTTTTCCAATGCATGAAAGCAAAAAGTGAAAGTGAAGTCTCTCAGTCGTGTCCGACTCTTCGGGACCCCATGGACTGCAGCCTACCAGGCTCCTCCGTCCACAGGATTTTCCAGGCAAGAGTACTGGAGTGGGATAGGTGGACATGAATTAAGATACCTGTATACAGGGCTGAATACACAATTTGTGGGCTCCAGTAAAAATGAAAGTCAGAGCCCTTTATTTAAAATGCAGGAAAGAAAATAGTAAGATACTAAAATTTAAATCCTTCTTGTTTTATGTATTTATTATTTTTTGGTTGCCCTGGGTCTTTGTAACTATGAGTGGGCTTTCTCTAGTTGTGGTGAGAGAAACTATTCCCTGTGGTACAGCGGCTTCCCATTGCAGTGGGCTTTTTTGTTGTGGAGCACCAACTCTAGGGCGTGCGGGCATTAGTAATTGTGGCATATGGGCTTAATTACTGTGCAGCAGGTGGGATCTTCCCAGATGAGGGATTGAACTCTTGCTTGCCACATTAGCAGGTAGATTCCCAACCACTGGACAACCAGGGAAGTCCAAGAATTTTTTGTTTTAAAAAAATTGTGTTGCTTATAAAATGTAGCAGGTATAATAGAGATACATGAGTAATAACAAACAAAAATTACAGAAAAATTAAATTTAGTCTCACAGCTTATGATTATGATATATAATGATACATTATTACATGTATTATATATATTGATAGTATTTTCCTAATGTTATATTTTGATTTTTCTGACTTACTTTTCCAAACTTTATTAGGTCATCAAATTTGTACCTTTAGCAACTTTATTTTTCATCTACATAAATGAAAGTAATGTCAATATTTTTTGATAATTTTTGTTTTTGAGAAGCATATTTTTGCTGATACAGTTGTTACTACAGATGGAGTAACTTTCCAATAATTATTTTAGAATAAACACTTTAGTATAGAGCCGATGGTTCCAAAAATATAATTTTCCCAAAAATATTTAATTTTTCATAAGAATCAGTTTCATGTGAGTCTAATTTTAATTTTAATTGTAACTTGTACAATGTCTTTTTAACATATCTTTAACATTTCTTGTAACTTGTGAAAGTTACACAGAAAAACAAAAGCTTTTGGAAGTTACACAGAAAAGCAAACAACTTCATGCTTTGTTTATAATTCAAAATGTTTATGCTTTCTCTCACTGTGTCTTCAATTATAAGAAAAACCAATTTAAAATTATCTTCTATATAAATGATTGGTTCGTTTGAAACTTCACATGAAAATTGTGTTCTTTTTCATCAAATATGACAATTTCAAAATCAATTTCTATGTCTATGGATATATGCTTTGCAACATTGCAGCAATATTCAAAACCTGAGTTTAAATCCTTTCAAGAATTCTAATAGTTTGCTGATATGTATTGCAATGTTCATGTGTACACTTGTGATTTGTTATAATTTAGTGAAAAAGTTTACAGCAGGAACACTGGCAGTTCTCGTATCAGGAGCTGACTACAGAGTTACTCTTTGTGATTTGTGCAGATGTGGCAGGGTCGGTATGTGGCAGTGAATGCATGGACAGGCTGGTGCCCCACCACCGCTGCTGGTGGTGTTGCTTCAGCTCCCATCGCTGCTATTATTGCCACCAGTCTGCACCCAACACCCAGCCGAAATTGCTTCCTTGAAGCCCCGTGGTGCCAGGAACTGGCCCAGACATGAGCACCATGTGGCCAGGTCACCTACTTACTGTGCATGCTGCCCACCAGGGTTTCTGACCTTGGCTTGTGTTTACACTTAGTGTATCTCCTCTTCCCATGTGTGTGCTCTACTGTCCCATTGGATTTGACTTACAACACAAGTTTAAAGTTAAAATTATGAGTTTCATCACAGTAAGAGCAGAATATTGAACTAAATGTAAGATTCCTGAATGACCGCACAAGTTACCTGCTCTGTTGCTGGATCTGTCTCTGTGTATGGAACTCATGTTATCTCCCGAGAATCCTAGGTCCCAGTGTGCTGAAATCTTTGAACCTTAATCTGAAATCTCTGAAAATGCCTAGAACTCAAAGTTGAAGGATTAGAATGTAGTATTCAAATTTCTCTCTATAAGTGCTTAAGTTCTATTTTTCACTATCTTACTGAGCATCATGTTACCCTCCTGTCAATATTTAACTTAGTTATAGTTTGTAGACACTGAATACATAAGCATCAATGATTATGTGAAAACCATGCTTTTTGATTTTTAGTGATGACACTATCGGAGACGTCTAGTTAGTGGTCATTTGTGGCAGTTCATTTCTGAAAATTTGATGAGTGAACCTTTTTGAAATTAGTATTGTTCAGTTCAGTTCAGTTGCTCAGTTATGTCTGACTGTGCAACGCCATGGACTGCAGCACGCCAGGCTTCCCTGTCCTTCACAAACTCCCGGAGCTTGCTCAAACTCATTTACATTGAGTCGGTGATGCCATCCAAATATCTCATCCCCTGTTGACCCTTTCTCCCGCCTACAACCTTTCCCAGCATCAAGGTCTTTTCAAATGAGTCAGTTCTTTGCATTAGATGGCCAAAGTATTGGAGTTTCAGCTTCAGCATTGGACCTTCCATGAATGTTCAGGACTGATTTCCTTTAGAATGGACTGGTTGGATCTCCTTGCAGTCCAAGGGACTCTCAAGAGTCTTCTCCAACATCACAGTTCAAAAGTATCAATTCTTCAGTGTTCAGCTTTCTTTATAGTCCAACTCTCACATCTATACATGACTTCTAGAAAAGCCATAGCTTTGACTAGATGGAATTTTGTTGGCAGAGTGATGTCTCTGCTTTTTAATATGCTGTCTAGATTGGTCATAGCTTTTCTTCCAAGGAGCAAGTGTCTTTTAATTCCATGGCTGCAGTCACCATCTACAGTGATTTTGGAGCCCGAGAAAATAAAGCCTATCATTGTTTCCAGTGTTTCCCCATTTATTTGCCATGAAGTGATGACACTGGATGCCATGATCTTAGTTTTCTGAATGTTGAGTTTTAAGCCAACTTTTTCACTCCCATCTTTACTTTTGTAAAGAGGCTCTTTAATCCTTCTTTGCTTTTTGTCATAAAGATTGTGTCATCATGTCCAGTTCTAATTGCTGCTTCTTAACCTGCATACAGATTTCACAGGAGGCAGGTTAGGTGGTCTGGTATTCCCATCTCTTGAAGATTTTCCACAATTTGTTGTGATCCACATAGTTAAAGACTTCGGCATAGTTGATGAAGCATAGTCAAAAAACTCATAATCCTCACATTAGATGCCTACTATTCTCTTTTCATTACTTTCATCTATTTTTTCTTTTCCTTTGTATTCTTAGATAGCTTCTTAGGTTAATTGGATTCCTATTTTCATGGAATGATGGAAAATGAAGACATAAAGATATTACACTGAAAGTATAACTTGATGTGAATTATGATATAACTCTGCATAGTATTTGTTAAACCAGAACTGCAAATGTGTTTCATTCTTCTGATATTTCTCCCAACAATCCTGATTCCAGCTTGTGCTTCATCCAGCCTGGCATTTAGCATGATGTATTCTGCATATAAGTTAAATAAGCAGGGTTACAATATATAGTCTTGACGTACTCCTTTCCCAATTTGGAACCAGTCTGTTGTTCCACGTCCAGTTCTAATTGCTGCTTCTTAACGTGCATACAAATTTCACAGGAGGCAGGTCAAGTGGTCTGGTATTCCCATCTCTTGAAGATTTTCCACAGTTTGTTGTGATCCACATAGTCAAAGGCTTTGGCATAGTTGATAAAGCAGAAGTAGGTGTTTTTCTGGAACTTTCTTGCTTTCTCGATGATCCAATAGATGTTGGCAATTTGACCTCTGGTTCCTCTGCCTTTTCTAAATCTAGCTTGAACATCTGGAAGCTCGTGGTTCACATACTGTTGAAGCCTCTGTTGGAGAATTTTAGCATTACTTTGCTAGCATATTAAAAAGAGGAGACATTACTTTGTCAACAAAGGTCCGTCTAGTCAAGGCTATGGTTTCTTCAGTGGTCATGTATGGATGTGAGAGTTGGATTATAAAGAAAGCTGAGCACCAAAGAATTGATGCTTTTGAACTGTGGTGTTGGAAAACACTCTTGAGAGTCCCTTGGACTGCAAGGACATCCAACCAGTCCATGCTAAAGGAGATCAGTCCTGGGTGTTCATTGGTAGGATTGATGTTGAAGCTGAAACTCTAATACTTTGGCCACCTGATGTGAAGTGCTGACTCATTTGAAAAGACCCTGATCCTGGGAAAGATTGAGGGCAGGAGGAGAAGAGGACAACAGGGAATGAGATGGTTGGATGGCATCACCAACTCAATAGACATGAATTTGGGTGGACTCCGGGAGTTGGGAAGGCCTGGCGTGCTGCAGTTTATGGGGTTGCAAATTGTAGGACACGACTGAGAGACTGAACTGAACTTGCTAGTGTGTGAGATGAATGCAATTGTGTGATAATTTCAACATTCTTTAGCATTGCCTTTCTTTGGGATTGGAATGAAATGGACTTTTTCCAGTCCTGTGGCCACTGCTGAGTTTTCCAAATTTGTTAGCATACTGAGTGCAGTACTTTCACAGCATCATCTTTTAGGATTTGAAAGAGCTCAACTGGAATTCCATCACCTCCACTAGCTTTGTTCGTAGTGGTGCTTCCTAAGGCCCACTTGACTTTGCATTCCAGGATGTCTGGTTCTAGATGGGTGATCACACCATCGTGGTTATCTGGGTCATGAAGATCTTTTTTGTATAGTTCTTCTGTGTATCTTGCCACCTCTTCTTAATATCTTGCTTCTGTTAGGTCCATACAATTTCTGTCCTTTATTGTGCCCATCTTTGCATGAAATATTCCCTTGGTGTCTTGAATTTTCTTGAAGAAATCTCTAGTCTTTCCTAGTCTATTCTTTTCCTCTGTTTCTTTGCATTGATAGCTGAGGAAGGCTTTCTTATCACTCCTTGCTATTCTTTGGAACTCACATTCAAATGGCTATATCTTTCCTTTTCTTTTTGCCTTTTTCTCTTCTTTTCACAGCTATTTGTAAGACCTCTTCAGACAATCATTGTGCCCTTTTTGCATTTCTATTTCTAGGGGATGGTCTTGATCACTGCCTACTGTACAATGTCACGAACCTCTATCCATAGTTCTTCAGGCACTCTGTCTATCAGATCTAATCCCTTGAATCTATTTGTCACACCCACTGTATAATCGTAAAGGATTTGATTTAGGTCATACCTGAATGGTCTAGTGGTTTTCCCTACTTTCTTCATAAGTCTGAATTTCTACCAAATGATCACATTAAAAAGCCATCTATCTTAAACTTAAGGTAGTGAATACAGTTGTTTAAAAAAGTTATATGTGCTTCTAAATCACAGAAACTTGCTTTTGATAGAATCTGCTTTCACTTTGTAATCGTACCCAGATATTTACATATCAATCTGTAAAGGAACTGATGAATTGCGTTCAATAATTATTGAACTTCATGAAAATTAGATTTTAAATTGTCATTATATATATAAATTGACTAATAAATTATTCTAACATATTATTCATAATTTAATGACAGATGAAAATTTGTTGTATTAGGCATGAATAGTTGGAAAGGATTGTCCAGACATTGTGACATAATATTTTTCAATGAATTTTATCAGAATTGATTAGCTACTGTTTTTCAGATTCATGGAAAGATGAACATGACCTCTGTTTTAAAGGCCCTTAAAACTCAGGAAAAAACGCTTGTTTGAAAATGATCACAAATTTTCTATAAAAAAGTGAGCATTTGCTTAAATCCAGCAAGATTTCACAACCAATAATGTGTAATTGAATTTTCTGACTTACTGTTATCCTTACTAATATGCTCTAAGCTGACTATAGCATTTAGTAGGTGCTTTATGAATGATATGATTATGTACTAGGACTAGTGACAATTTTGTCAACAAGATGCATAGCATTGTCCCCTCCGTTTCAAAGATGCAGAACTTATATTTCTGAGAGATTTGAAAAACATCCTCAAGTAATTCAGCAAGTTATATAATTGACAAATGAATTATAAGCCAATTCCGTTTGACTCCAAAGTTCCACTGTACTGGTTTGTGCTTTTGGTGTTTTCTTTGACATATCATATTGCGAAGGTCCCGTCTAGAGTGGATTTTCTCAGCTGTGCACAACAGAATATTTTTCAAAGGAAGATTTCTAGGGGGAAGCCAGTAAGGGCAATGAATAAGGGAATGGGGGGTGGAATTTTTGGTCAAATATATTTGGCTGCATTCCATTCTTCCCATTGGAAATCACAAAATATATTAGTGTGTTCAATGATCTGCAGTGCCTTATGAAAAGTAAATCATTTGTGCTTGCTCAGTTAGCACATATACCAAAAATATGCAGAGGAACAGAATGTTAGCATAGTCCTTGTATAGGCATAACACATAATTTTGAAGCACTACATATTTCTGTTCAGCTCAGTTCAGTTCAGTCGTTCAGTCTCTCAGTTGTGTCTGACTCTTTGCGATCCCATGAAAGGCAGCATGCCAGGCCTCCCTGTCCATCACCAACTCCTGAGTTCACTCAAACTCACGTCCATTGAGTTGGTGATGCCATCCAGCCATCTCATCCTCTGTCGTCCCCTTCTCCCCCTGCCCCTGATCCCTCCCAGTATCAGAGTCTTTTCCAATGAGTCAACTCTTCGCATGAGGTGGCCAAAGTACTGGAGTTTCAGCTTCAAGAGACTCTCAAGAGTCCTCTCCAACACCACAGTTCAAAAGCATCAGTTCTTCGGTGCTCAGCCTTCTTCACAGTCCAACTCTCACATCCATACATGACCACAGGAAAAACCATAGCCTTGACTACACGGACTTTTGTTGGCAAAGGAATGTCTCTGCTTTTGTTTTACCCATTCCAAGATAAATTTTAGACTGTATACATCTGATAAATTTTAACTGCTACAGTATTTCTCAAATGTCTTTATTTTCTTAATAGCTGTTATCATATCGTAAAAATATTGTTTCATCAAGTAAGTTTTTGAGAAAAATGATGTGGTGCTATAGCTCCAGGGAGACAATATACCTCTGTTCAGAAGCATTAACCACAGCATTATGGACTATAGAGAGACTATCTTAATCACTTTCTTACAGTTAAGATCTAGTTTACTTGTTTTATAGTTATTCTTATTGTGGGGAGAAATATCTTAAATTCACAAGTAAGTTAATAAAAATTACGTTTAAATGGTCATCTCACAAATTTGGGAGATTATTTTTACAGAAGGTGACCGACCAGGTGGCTTTTGTTAACTGATCAATGAAATTGTCATTGGAGTAGTGATGTAACATAGTAAAGCAGTAGTAAAATGTGTAGGGGTGGTTGTGTATTGGAGATTTGACCAGAGGGAAAAAGGGGAGTTCAAACTTATTTAAAAAAGAAAAGAAAAAGAAATTTAGGACTACATTTAAATCACAAAAACCCACACTCTAAGAAGAGTATGGATGACAGGTAAAAGAAAGAAAACAAAAAGTCAACGAAAAAAACTAGTTCCTGACATTGTTTAAAGATATATACAAAATAGTAAAAGAATGTTAATTGTTTTAATCTTCAAGTTTACTTTGTCTAGGTCTGCATTTTCTAAAACTATTTTCAAAAACTTAAAATTTTTTCTGAAGGTAGGGAAAACTGAGTCTTTAAGGTATGTTATGTCTGTCTGCAGTTTTCCTTCACTTTGCCTGGGCTTCCGACTGACTGTATCATTAATTGCCTTTTGTGTGCGCATGTTAAGTCACTTCAATTGTGTATAACTCTTTGTGATCCTGTGGACTGTAGCCCACCAGGCTCCTCTGTCTATGGGATTTTTTAGGCAAAAATACTGGAGTGAGTTGCCATGCCCTCCTCCAAGTGATCTTCCTAACCCCGGAGTGGAACCTGTGTCTCTTAGTTCTCCTGCATTGGCAGATGGGTTCTTTACCACTAGCACCACATGGGAAGCCCATTGATTGCCTTAAACTAGTAATTTTCTTTCAGAAAATCAGGACACCAAAATAGTATGGTTCTTAAACCCAACTGGTTATCAGTGCATAAGATGGATGTCTTTATTTTGGCTTGACAATTACCTCTTTTAGAAGGATCAGCACAATGGATTTTTAGTAAAGTTGGTCTTAATATACTCAAAGTTGTCCTCTCAGCTAAGAATCTACAGGCTGAAGATTTGAAGGACATGAGTAGGTAATGTTGTGAGACACACCCCAGATTTAGTAAATAATAAGTTTTTAAAAGGAACACTTTTTCAGCTAGTAGCTCATATATTTGCTTATGGAATATCATGCTGGGCACCAGACGGGGTATGATAAGGACAGCAGGGCTTAAAAAATTTCTATTGCTTTGGTGCCCTGCAGCAATCTTTTGAATGGAACAGGTATTTTCGAAATAACACTCGCCTAAAAGAATCCATAGTCTTTGTAGGAGTATCAGCAGCTTGAAAACTTCCTGACTTGGGTTTTATTACTGGAAAAAAATCCAAATGAAACTTCTGTTAAGAGCATATAGCCACAACAGGGGTCCTGATGTGGGTCTCTTTATAATAGCAATGAAGGTAGGCTGCATTTTAGATCTCACTAATTTCCCAACATCTGTTTCTTATTCAGTTTCCTAGGTCTGGGATTCTTTTCTGTAATGCTAAGTGTATATTAACTTTGTAAAATAATCACAAAAAATAATATTTTTTTGTGTATTTTCTGTGGAGGTAAAACAAATATGCAACTAGAACAGAAAAAAATTAATGTGAATTACATTATAGTTGTTTTATTCTAAGAGAAAGAATTTCAGTTATTAAATTTGAACATGGATGCCTAGGTACGCATACATTCAGAAAGTTATTAGCTCTAAATAAATATCTTCTTTCATCTTGAAAAATAATTGTGTTCATTTGAAATACATGAAGTATTTCCCTAATTCATTATCACAGTCCACAAGAGATACATACTTAGAGATCCTCAGTGTTCTCAGAATACTTAGAGTAATACCTGTCAATGTATGGTTCAAGCATCTCAGCAATGAATCACTTAGTGCACTTTGGTCTTCATACTACTAAACATATAGATAACTGAGTTCCTCCCAAGATTTATGAAATCAGAATCTAAATGGGGTGGTGCTCTGGAACTTTTTTTTTACACAAGATTTTCAGTTAGCTTGTGGTAAAATTTGACTATATCTGCCTTAATGTTGAATCAGAAATAATTTCTTATACTCTAATTCTGAAGTGTTATTGTTTTTTTTTTTTTCCATGAAATGTGTATATTAGTCTCCTCAGGTTGTTATTACAAAATACCACATACTGAGTGGCTTAAACATGTAAATTTATTTTCTCATAATTCTAGAGACTTGAAAGTCCAAGAGCAAGGTGGTGGTAGGAGTCAGTTTCCTGTGAGGACTCTCTTTCTGGCCTGAAGACAGCCACCTTCTCATTATGTCTTCACATGGCCTTTCCTTGGTGCACACACAAAGAGAGAGTGAGTGAGATCCCTGTCGTCTCTTATAGGAACACTAATCCTATCAAGTCAGGGCCATAGTCATGCTCTCATTTGACCTTGATTATTTCCATAAAAGCAAATACAGCTACACTGGATGTCAGGGCTTCAACATATGAATTATGAGGAGACCCCAACATTAAGCCACTAATGATGTACAATATATTTTGGCCAATTATTCAGTTCCTTGAACTTATGGTTATCAAAAAGGAAGGGCTAGGGGGAGGGATAGTTAGGGAATTTGAAGTTGACATGTACACACTGATATATTTGAATGGATAATCAATAAGAATCTACTGTATAGCATAGGAAACCCTGCTCAATATTATACAACAACCTAAAGGGAGAAAAAAATTTGAAGAATACATGCATATATATGTATAACTGAATCACTTTGCTGTGTACCTGAAACTAGTATAGCATTGTTAATCAATTATAATTTAAAATAAAATAAAATTTAAAAATATTTAGTTCCTTCCTTAAAACTGCAAAAATATAACTGTAAAAAAGCATTAATTTTGTCCAAAACTTGAAAGAAACTCTAGTTTTGAGAATTCCTCCTTTCCAGGACAAAAACTTTATAAAGATTTATGATAAATTTTGTATCTTAGAACACAAATTGAATTAATAACCTTTCAAATTTATATTCTAATATTGTTCTAAGGACGAAGGATAAACCATTAAAACAATCTGGAATAGTTTCAGATTTCAACCAAATCAACATCACCCAAAACTTATTTCTGGGCCTGGGCTCAGCAGTTATGGACAGTAGAGGTGAAGAGTAAGGTCTGGTAAAGGATAACTGAAATTTGAGAAGCTGAAGAAAAAGCAAGATAAATGTAAGAAACTTAGAGATTGGGGTTTCAGGGGAAAGAATGAGTGTTTATCACCTGATGTTTGTGTTGATAAGAATCAAAGAAACACAGACTTGGCTCCTGGACAGATGTAGGTGTGATCCCTGTTTCAAGGTGGATGAGGATACTTAACCTATCTGATATCTAAGGCTTATTATAAAATACAATGTTTTATATCTTTTTATTAAAGGATTTAAAAAAATAACAACTTGGTGGTTTAGAATAGCACCGATGTATCATTTCACAGTTTCTGTAAATCAGGAGTCTGGGCCTAACTTAGCAGGATCCCTTGCTCAGGGTCATACAAGTCTGCAGTTAAGGTGCTGGCAGGGCTGAATTCTAATCTGGATGCTGACTTGGGATAGACATGATTCCAGTCTTACTGAGTTTGGTAGCAGAGTTGGTTTCCTTGAGATTGTATAATTGAAGGCCACAAATTTCTGTTGGCTATTCACAGCCATCCCAAGTTGAAGGTCAGGAAGGGTGGCGTTGAGGAGACACCCCTCATTCAAGGTAAGGAGCAATAGCTGCGCTTTGCTGGAGCAGATGTGAAGAGATATCTCTTGTTCAAATTAAGAGAAACCCAAGTGAGATGGTAGGTGTTGCAAGAGGGCATCAGAGACAGACACACTGAAACCACATTCACAGAAAACTAGTCAATCTAATCACACTAGGGCCACAGACTTGTCTAACTCAATGAAACCAAGCCATGCCCATGGGGAAACCCAAGACGGGCGGTGATGGTGGAGAGGTCTCACAGAATGTGGTCCACTGGAGAAGGGAATGGCAAACCACTTCAGTATTCTTGCCTTGAGAACCCCATGAACAGTATGAAAAGGCAAAATGATAGGATACTGAAAGAGGAACTCCCCAGGTCAGTAGGTGCCCAATATGCTACTGAAGATCAGTGGAGAAATAACTCCAGAAAGAATGAAGGGATGGAGCCAAAGCAAAAACAATAGCCAGTTGTGGATGTGACTGGTGACAGAAGGAAGGTCTGATGCTGTAAAGAGCAATATTGCATAGGAACCTGGAATGTCAGGTCCATGAATCAAGGCAAATTGGAAGTGGTCAAACAAGAGATGGCAAGAGTGAACGTTGACATTCTAGGAATCAGTGAACTAAAATGGACAGGAATGGGTGAATTTAACTCAGATGACCATTATATCTACTACTGCAGGCAGGAATCCCTCAGAAGAAATGGAGTAGCCATTATGGTCAACAAAAGAGTCTGATGCAGTCCTTGGATGGAATCTCAAAAACGACAGAATGATCTCTGTTCATCCCCAAGGCAAATCATTCAATATCAAAGTAATCCAAGTCTATGCCCCAACCAGTAACACTGAAGAAGCAGAAGTTGAACGGTTTTATGAAGACCTACAAGACCTTTTAGAACTAACACCCAAAAAAGATGTCCTTTCATTAGAGGGGACTGGAATGCAAAACTAGGAAGTCAAGAAACACCTGGGTAACAGGAAAATTTGGCCTTGGAATGCGGAATGAAGCAGGGCAAAGACTAATAGAGTTTTGCCAAGAGAATGCACTGGTCATAGCAAACACCCTCTTCCAACAACACAAGAGAAGACTCTACACATGGACATCACCAGATGGTCAACACTGAAATCAGACTGATTATATTCTTTGCAGCCAAAGATGGAGAAGCTCTATACAGTCAACAAAAACAAGACCGTGAGCTGACTGTGGCTCAGATCATGAACTCCTTATTGCCAAATTCAGACTTAAATTGAAGAAAATAGGAAAACCGCTAGACCATTCAGGTATGACCTAAATCAAATTCCTTATAATTGTACAGTGGAAGTGAGAAATAGATTTAAAGGCCTAGATCTGATAGATAGAGTGCCTGATGAACTATGGAATGAGGTTCATGATATTGTACAGGGGACAGGGATCAAGACCATCCCCATGGATAAGAAATGCAAGAAAGCAAAATGGCTGTCTGGGAAGGCCTTACAAATAGCTGTGAAAAGAAGAGATGCAAAAAGCAAAGGAGAAAAGGAAAGATATAAGCATCTGAATGCAGAGTTCCAAAGAATAGCAAGAAGAGATAAGAAAGCCTTCTTCAGCGATCAATGCAAAGAAATAGAGGAAAACAACAGAATGGGAAAGACTAGAGATCCCTTCAAGAAAATTAGAGATACCAAGGGAACATTTCATGCAAAGATGGACTCGATAAAGGACAGAAATGGTCTGGATCTAACAGAAGCAGAAGATAGTAAGAAGAGGCGGCAAGAATACATAGAAGAACTGTACAGAAAAGATCTTCACGACCTGGATAATCATGATGATCTGATCACTCATCTAGAGCCAGATATCCTGGAATGTGAAGTCAAGTGGGCCTTAGAAAGCATCACTACGAACAAAGTTAGTGGAGATGACAGAATTCCAGTTGAGCTATTTCAAATCCTGAAAGATGATGCTGTCAAAGTGCTGCACTCAATATGCCAGCAAATTTGGAAAACTCATCAGTGGCCACAGGACTGGCAAAGGTCAGTTTTCATTCCAATCCCAAAGAAAGACAATGCCAAAGAATGCTCAAACTACCACACAATCGCACTCATCTCACAAGCTAGTAAAGTAATGCTCAAAATTCTCCAAGCCAGGCTTCAGCAATACGTGATCTGTGAACTTCCAGATGTTCAAGCGGGTTTTAGAAAAGGCAGAGGAACCAGAGATTAAATTGCCAACATCCGCTGGATCATGGAAAAAGCAAGAGAGTTCCAGAAAAACATCTATTTCTGCTTTATTGACTATGCCAAAGCCTTTGACTGTGTGGATTACAATAAACTGTGGAAAATTCTGAAAGATGGTAATACCAGACCACTGACCTGCCTCTTGAGAAATCTGTATGCAAGTCAGGAAGCAACAGTTAGAACTGGACATGGAACAACAGACTGGTTCCAAATAGGAAAAGGAGTACGTCAAGGCTGTATATTGTCACCCTGCTTATTTAACTTCTATGCAGAGTACATCATGAGAAACTTTGACTGGAAGAAACCCAAGCTGGAATCAAGATTTCCAGGAGAAATATCAATAACCTCAGATATGCAGATGACACCACCCTTATGGCAGAAAGTGAAGAGGAACTAAAAAGCCTCTTGATGAAAGTGAAAGAGGAGAGTGAATAAGTTGGCTTAAAGCTCAACATTCAAAAAATGAAGACCATGGCATCTGGTCCCATCACTTCATGGAAAATAGATGGGGAAACAGTGGAAACACTGTCAGACTTTTTTTTTTTTTTGGGCTCCAAAATCACTGCAGATGGTGACTGCAGCCATGAAATTAAAAGACGCTTACTCCTTGGAAGAAAAGTTATGACCAACCTAGATAGCATATTCAAAAGCAGAGACATTACTTTGCTGACTAAGGTCCATCTAGTCAAGGCTGTGGTTTTTCCAGTAGTCATGTATGGATGTGAGAGTTGGACTGTGAAGAAGGCTGAGCGCTAAAGAATTGATGCTTTTGAATTGTGGTGTTGGAGAAGACTCTTGAGAATCCCTTGGACTGCAAGGAGATCCCACTAGTCCATTCTGAAGGAGATCAGCCCTGGGTGTTCTTTTGGAAGGAATGATGCTAAAGCTGAAACTCCAGTACTTTGGACACGTCATGCGAAGAGTTGACTCATTGGAAAAGAGTTTGATGCTGGGAGGGATTGGGGGCAGGAGGAGAAGGGACGACAGAGAATGAGATGGCTGGATGTTATCACTGACTCGATGGACGTGAGTCTGAGTGAACTCCAGGAGATGGTGATGGACAGGGAGGTTTGGCGTGCTGCGATTCATGGGGTCGCAAAGAGTCGTACATGACAGAGCGACTGAACTGAAGTGAACTGATTCACTGTTGATTATCCTTCATAATGGCAATTCCTAGAGGCTACCTGTGCATTGCTGTGCTGTGGCTTCAGTGTTGTCTGACTCTGCAGACCTGTGTACTGTAATCCACCAGGCTCCTCTGTCCATGGGATTCTCCAGGCAAGAATACTGGAGTGGGATGCAGTGCCCTCCTCCAGGGGAAATTCCTGACCCTGGATTAAACCTGTGTCTCCTGCATTGCAGGAAGATTCTTTACAATAGCAGCACCTGGGAAGTCCCAGATAACATCCATAAGTTCTTACTATAAGGACCACCTCAACATGGCTGTTTACTTCATCAAACAAGCAAGGAGATACTCTAGATCTATTCTACTAATGCAGAATCTCATATGAAATAATTACAGTAGTGACATCTAACATAACCTAGTCAATCATGACTTCCATCACTTTTATTGCATTTTATTGTGAGAGGCAAGCCCGAGACTCCAGCTCTAGTTAGGGGGAGAAGGCGATTATACAAAAGCATGACTCGCTGGGGGGGTCACCTTTGGGTATGTCTCCCACATGGTAATATCCACACAGGTCTCTGAGGATTAAAAGAGATTATAGACATGAAGGTCTTCGTCCTTATTTGTAATACTTATACATGAGCCATTACTGTGTTCTACTGGCATGACTACTAAAGAAAGGTTCTTCTAAGGTAGTGACAGATCTTTTGACCTTGCCTCACCTCCTAGACTCAACTCAGAGCAACCAGCAAGTACACCTTGCCTGTGTGCCACACATATTCCTTATGATGAGTTTACGTTAAAATCTGTCTGGACTGACTCTTGCCGGGGGGGGGGGGGGGTGCAGGGACTATGAAGAGGGAATAATGACAAAGTACTTTCCCTTTCTGCTCCTGCTTTGCCCTCTTAACACACACCTTGATAATAGATCTATATATCTCTCTCAAGCATTCAGGGGCATTTTGACATTCTGTTTATACTCTGGGGCCCTCTTAAGCACTTCCCTTGTGTACATACCCCTTAATAAAAGAGTCTAATAGTACATCAAACTAACCATAAATTTTGTGTCATCCCTATACCACCCACTACTCCTGGACTTTCATTTACCTAAATATTGAAAAGCTTAAACTAATTCAACTTATTTCTCAATATATTACCTTCTCCTTGTAGACACTAATAGATTCAGCACTTGTACATAGATAGAGGCAAACAAGGAGAAATAAGTTTGGAAACATATCTTTTCCTAATTAAGCCTTTAGATGAGAAAGCAGCCCAATCTCACCGCATTGCAATCTTGTGAAAATATGTGTTGAAGATCCAGGTAAGTCACACCTGGACTCCTGAGCTATAGAAGCTATATTCCTTGTGATAAGGTTTTAAGTATTTTACATAACCTGTGCGACAGAATCTCATCACAAGGAGACCTTACCACAACTCTGAAATATCCTGTCTTTTTTTGTTCAGTGTAGAGCTTATGTTCCAACATACAAAACAATTATACGACTTTAAATAAACTGTTCAATGTCTCACTGACATTTCTTACAAGTGCACTTTTCTGGAAAAAGAACTAAATATAATCACTCTTAGAATAGTAATCAATGTTTTATTACTCTCCACAGCTTACAAGGTACTTCAGAATGTATTCTTTCTATCCAGATATCATATATGAAAGATGTTTCATTTGTGGTTCTCTGAGAATTCTGTGAATTTTTCTTAGATACTTAATATTGTCAGGTGGCAAGCATAAAAATACAAATAAAAACAGATTTCCTTAATGTATATTTTCCAGAGAAAATGAGATAGATTTTCATCTATAGTTTAAATTACAATGGTTGTGAAAATAAATGCTCTATGACTATTGAGGTGGTATTGGTAAGAAGATGTAGACTTTGTTTTACTGAAATGGTTCTTGTATTGGAAAGTTTAAGAAAAACTGAATTAGAATAAAGTTTCTGCCTTCTGAATTAAAAATATCCAGGAAATAGCTGTTTAATTGGGCATATAGTGTTCTATTTCAGCACTTCAGGGACTGTGAAACACAAGTAAGTGTATTAAGCAGCTCCAGTTATGTTCAAATACCAACTAGTAGCCCTCAGCCACCTGCAGAAGATAACTTATCAAGCATGAAGCCTCTCTCATCAGATTGTGTTTCTATGTGTGACAGGCGGTCTCAAGGACCAGCGGGGAAATGGCTTAGTTGAATCTTTTTTTCATGGCTTGAATGAAACTCAATGAAGTGAATCAGTTTCCTATAAAAATGGGAGTATCAGTCTGTTGAAGATTAAGGCATTTTCTCACCTTTAGCATACATTGGATTAAAGGGATGAAAGGGGATGCAGTATGTAATATGGATGACTTGATACTGAGTGGTACTGTACGGGCAGCTAAGGGTCTCACTTGACGCTTTATCCTTACCGCTATCCCGAAGCTGGAACAATTAATGTGGATAGAACTTAGCAGTTCAGTGTAAATGAAGTAAAAAAATAGGTAATATATAAACTTCAAACTGAGACCCAAGATTGGCTACATAATTTTCATTGTACATTGTAAAGTGAATATGTAGAATTCATTTTCCAAAAATTATTAAAAATTTCAAGATGGCACAATAGAGCATTAAAACAATCACAGGGTCCTTCTGAACATGGTCTCAGGTCTCACACTGTGAAACTGGCCCTATAAAGGTTACCCCCTTCAACTCTGCAATCCTCCAAACATCAGCAGCAGAGCTGTCCCTAGGGTAGAAGTACCTTCATTGTACTGTAGAAGGAAGATAGGATCCTGGGAGAGTTGGAGAATGTGCTATTGATGTTACCTGTGAGCTGATTCCCCAGGCACCTGAGGCTCTTGAACTGACTGTGGCTATTGGCTCATATGCCAGATCCATGTACAGTGTTCTGTTTTCTTCTTTCTTTCTTTTACCACTTGATACTTATTTTAGTCCAAGTACAACATTCAGAAAACTAAGATCATGGCATCCAGTCCCATCACTTCATGGTAAATAGATGGGGAAACAATGAAAACAGCGACAGACTTTATTTTTTGGACTCCAAAGTCACTGCAGACAGTGACTGCAGCCATGAAATTAAAAGGTGTTTGCCCTTTGGAAGAAAATTTATGACCAATCTAGACAGCATATTAAAAAGCAGAGACGTTACTTTACCAACAAAAATCCGTCTAGTCAAAGCTATGGTTTTTCCAGTAGTCATGTATGGATGTGAGAGTTGGACTATAAAGAAAGCTGAGTGCTGAAGAACTGATGCTTTTGAACTGTGGTGTTGGAGAAGACTCTTGAAAGTCCCTTGGACTGCAAGGAAATCCAACCAGTCCATCCTAAAAGAAATCAGTCCTGAATATTCACTGGAAGGACTGATGCTAAAGCTGAAACTCCAATACTTTGGCCACCTGATGTGAAGAACAGACTCCCTGGAAAAGATCCTGATTCTGGGAAAGATTGAAGGTAGGAAGAGAATGGTACGACAGAAGATGAAATGGTTGGATGGCATCACTGACTCAATGGACATGGGTTTGAGTAAGTTCCAGGAGTTAGTGATGGACAGGGAAGCCTGGCATGCTGTGGTCCATGGGGTGGTAGAGAATCAGACATGACTGAGCAACTGAACTGAACTGAACACATGAATTAAAACACTGGCAGGCAAAGTGAGTTTTTTCCCATTTGCTATTCTGTATCCCATATATGGCTTTGGACCTTCAAGGAAAATTCTTATTTTTTTAGTTTCTTGGCAGAGGCTACATGTTCATGTCTTTATGAAATGTTATAAAGTATACTCATAAAAGCACCAGCTTTGGAGTCAGATATATATATATATATATATATATATATATATATATATATATATAGTTTTTATGACAAATTCTTATTTTTCCCTGTTTTTTCCTGTTAATCTTTGGCAAATTATCTATCTTTCCCGAGTTCCCATTTCCTATTATAAGTAACAATAAAAATACCTACCTTATAAGCTTGTTTTGTATATTAAAAGATATAATGTTTAGAAAGCCAAATGCCCAGCATATTATAATATTTAAAAATATAACACTCATTTTGGTATTATTCAAATTTCCAGTCATACCTTTCAGAAAGCATTGACTAATTTTATCTTGATGTTAAAAAAATGTTAAAATTCAGAACCATAGACTTAGAGAAACTTCGTAGATTTTCTGGTTTAGTAGCTTTTAAATTTCTTGGGAACATATGTCCCTTTGAACTCTTTTTTTAAAATTTATTTTTAATAGAGGCAAAATTGCTTTACAATGTTGTATTGGTTTCTGCCATACAACAATGCAAATCATCCATAATTATGCACATCTCACCTCCTTCTTGAGCCTCCCTCCCCTCCCTCTTGGTCATCACAGAAAACCTGGCTGGGCTCCCTGTGTTTTTAGCAACTTCTCATCAGCTATCTGTTTTACACATGGTAATGTATACATGCCAATGCTACTTTCTCAATTTGTCCCACCCTCTCCTTCCCAACTCTGTCCATAAGTCCATTCTCTACATGTGAGTCTCAATTCCTTCCCTGCAAATAGGTTCATCAATGTAAAGCGGTGGACCCTCTTTCTCTGCAAAAGTTACATATGCATTCAGCATTCTATTTCAGGAGATTCCTTCACTGTCTGAAGGTCAACGTTGAAACATCTGAATGCCATTTTAAAAGAATATATGAAATCTTATATTTGGTCTTCTGTTCACAGAACTGTTGGATTGTCCTCTAAATATTGAGCTCCCATTACTAGCTCAGTGGTGAAGAATCCGCCTGCCAGAGCAGGAGACATGAGTTCTATTCCTGAGTCAGGTAGATCACCTGAAGGAGGAAATGGCAACCCATTCCAGTATTCTTGCCTGGGAAATCCTATAGACAGATGAGCCTGATGGGCTATAGTCCATGGGGTTGCAAAGAGTAGACATGACTGAGCATGCACACACAGGCACACATTATTGAAAAGCAACCCTTTTTCCTGAACATGGGTCATTTTTTTTCTTTGCCACAAAAATGCTTAGCACAGCTTAGAAATTAATGAGAACATCAGATAATGATGCAAAGTTTTATTTCAAAGAAAATCACAGCAATAACTTTCCTTTTGAAAGCCTCTGTATTCTGAGAGACCTTCAGTGCTGTGAAGTTGTTTCTTTTAAGTGACTTCATCTAACGTGCCTCTGCTGCTCACATCACTAGTGATTTTATGCTTGGGCAGTGGAGTAGAATAGCAGCTCAAGTTTTGAAAAGTAGCAGAGCTAGTTGGGCTTTTCAATATGACCTTCAGGTTGTCACATTGATCCCTGTTGTTTCCCCCTTTCTAGTTAATTATTCTACTTATCTTTATTTATTTATTGCTTCCATTCCTTTTCCTCCTCTCACATTAAGTTTTAGATCTAGTTTGCAAAACATTTTGAAAGGTAATATGAATGTCAAGTTTCTAGCTGACTCCCAACCTTTGCATTTGATTGTCCAGCATTTATTCCAGATATTTTCCTTCTTCTTGGTTACTTCTACCTTTTCTTATCACACAACAAACTTCTGGCAACAGCAGATGCACTGATACTTTCAAAGAGACCTTGAAAGTAAAAAGAAAAGAGAATAGAAAGGGAGAGATGCTCTGTCACCTAACCTCACAGCCTGGTTTTCATTTTGTTATTTGTCTGGTTTTCATTTGACCCACATAGGTTGCTTCTCATTCCTAAGCACACATTCCAGGGTTTATGTTCATGACTGAGAGATGCAAGGGGAGAGTATGTGAAGAGTAACTTCCAAAGGGTAACCCCAAAGAGGGCTGTCAAATTTCTCTTTATGGACATTTTGGCTCCAAGTCATTTTTATATTCTTCCCAGCTCTAGATCAAACTGATGTTGAAAGGTAGGATGTCTTGATTGTTTCCACATTTCTTGCAATGATATTGCAAGGCAAAATCCAGGGAGAATGCAAACATCATCTGTTATGTTTAGCCAGGATGAAGTTGTATGACATTTAAAGTGTTGGAGAAGGGAAAGTATCTGCCAACATGGAAGTTTTTAATCCCCATTTCTGAACACTTACCGAGTTGCCATGCTAATCCCCCAGTGCTGATGTCCTGTCTGCGGCTGACATGCCATCTGCTCTTGTTCATATTGCATGTGATCTGATGTGAATCTCAAAGACCTTTCTGAAGCTAAGCCTTCTTTGACTCCTGAATCATTAACTTTCACCCAGAGTCATCATATTTTGCCTTCTGCCCACACAGATTTTGTTTAATAGGGAAGTAATTGACATGTTGCAGGTAAGAAATGCCATACTGATGGAAAGAAACTTCAATTAAGTGCATACTTTAGCAGGGTCATAGAACTTTCAGAGTTGCCCAGCTTTTTATTACTTAGTATGTTTGTATAATTTATCCATATTTATTTTTAAAACATGTGCAAGCTTGTTCAAATTTTTTGTTGCTTCTCCTCTTTATAATCAAAAGGAGAAATGCTTCTTGTATGAGAAATGTCATCAGCAGGAAGAGGCATTAACAGAAGCCTTGTTAGAGCTGATGTCAAGAGAAAGCAGAACAGGATCTGATCTTTGTTCTAGGAGGTGATGAAGTTGCAAATAGAAATCATTGTGCTAATGATTTAAGTCCCAACAGTTTGTCTTTTCAGAGATACAGATTCACTCCTTCTGTGTGAAAAGTTTTTAATTTTCAAAAGTGCAACTATTAAATTGTAAATCATCTTAGAAAATCTTAGGCTGTATCTGTTAATCCCACAGTGCAAAGCCAATTAGACACTCAGTCCCGTAGGAACAGGACATGGAATAGTATCAGAATGTGAAGGGTTGGAGGGCAAAGTAGTCCTGAAAAGTTGAAGGTACAGAAAGAAAAATCATCTGCTTCCTGGTTTGTTAAAATTAGACTCTACTTTTAACTGTGGCACTTCAGTCAAATAGGGTGATAAGATGCAGAGAACTGACCAACAGCCGTCTTTGCATTTAAATTACTGATAGATGCTAGATGAATGTCTGACTGATGTTGCTATTACTGTGTCCTAAGTGAATTAAATAATTAAAGTATTCCCAGAATTCTCTACAGTGTACACAGTCCTTTTACAATTACAATTTTATTATTAGCCTGTATACATGGAGAACACCTGTTACTTTCATTTTTATCTGTAGAGGAATGATTGATGTATGCATGATTGATGCACTGATGTATGTACTCATCAACTATGCATGAGTGTATAGTACTTTATAAACAAGTTCCTTAGAGAAGAAAATTTAAGTTTGAGAATTGAGTTACGAATAGATAAAGACACTTATTCACAGTTACATCAGAGATGTCTGTGTGGAATGTGCATCTTTATCTGTATTAGCTTTAATTTACATGGTTTAAAATGTATAAATCACTTATGGCATCTCCATCACTATGATTGTACTTAAGCATGCAATTTAAAAAATTTCTAATATCATTTAAAGTCATTTTCTGGGATGACTTTTCTATTATAAGTCAATAAGGAAGAAGGAAGCATGACAATATATTATTATTCAAATAGAGAAATAACACATATGGCATTTCTTTATAGCAGAGAATTCTTCATGCTTCCTTTATAATGTTGCTTCCAAGAATATATGTCTGGACAGAAGAATAATCTTAATCTTACTTAGCCTTAGGAGTATAGGGTACATCTATTTTTCCTAAATTTGTTTTTTTGGAATGTGAGGAAAGAATGATATACTCATGATTGCAGCATTTTCTCAATCAAAAGTGTTATTACCTGGCCTATACCATTTTTTATTATTTTTTTTAAAAATATGAAACCTATTGCAGAATTAGAAAACCTATATCACATTTAGCTTTATATTAATGAATCTTATTTACAAAAATTGTATGGAAAAGAATATATAGGACAAGTGAATGCTGTCAATTATAATAAAGTTTTTTAGTTGTGACAGAATGAAAAAAGTTAATTTAGAAAAATAATGAGGACAATCTAATATTACTTCCTTCCATGTTGTTATCTTAGAAAAGCAAAACATTGTAGAATGTAATCTTATAGCAGAATCGAAACTCTCACCAAAAGCACTCAATAAATTTTAATTATTCCTTTCTGATTTGTGTGGTTACATGGTTATTCTTTTAGTTTCACCAGTGTTATTTATCTAATGATTTTTAATTAATTAGTACCCATTTAAAATGAGATTTTAACTATTCTGAAGCAACAATTCTTACATGGCCAGAACACAAAATCCATCTCAAGCTGACTTAAAATTATATGCAAAATCCTAAACTTTTATTTTCCTGTGGCTTCTCAAAGATATTTAAAGGACCCTGATTTTTTGGGAGGATATTTTTATTTATTTTTTAAATTAATTAATTTATTTTAATTGGAGGATAATTACTTTACAATATTGTGATTGTTTTTGCCATACATTGACATGAATCAGCCATGGGATATTTGTGAACAAGTGGTAAAATAGAATTTCTACAAAGGCAATAATAACCAATTAGTAAGTCTTAATGTTTCAGAAATTGGTGCTAAATTAGTTCATCTGTTCTTTTGAATAAATTGAGAACTTAGGAGAAAGTAAAAGTGAAAAATGTTATAAAAATCCCTTGCTTTACCACTGGTTGTCCATGAGAGAAGTATTTTCCCATTTTTCATGAGAAAGCATTCACTTTAGCTCTTAGAAAAGAATTATAAGACTAGTGGTGTCAGCTGTCTCACTGGGCTTTCCAGGAGAAGCTGTGTCTGGGAAACAACTTGGGTAAAATTCAAAGGCCTGAACATAAGCGGGTTGTCTACTAGAATGTGGTTTCCTGTGTTTTTAAGGGTGGAGTGGTAGGGTTGATATATTGTTATAGGGGAGTGAGTGGGTTTAAGAATCTAGGGCACTTAAATTTTAGAAGGCTAAGTAAGGTTGAAGCCTAGGCTTTGTTATCTCACAAATATAGTCTAGAACAGTTTACTAAATCTCTCTGAGCTTGTTTCATCTTTTCTAAAATTCACACCTGTGCTATTTCAGGCAACTGAAGTATGAGATATACTGGAATCCAGGAACCCAGGACTAGGAATATGTTTTGGTTATTTACTTCTGCATTACAGATCACCCCAAACTTATTGTCCTACAACAAGACGATTCATTTTTCATGATTTTGTGAGTTGACTGAGTGAGTTTACTGCTGATCTAACCTAGATGATTCATGTTGCCTCTAGGTCTGGAATTGTCTAGGAGCAGGACCCAGTGGGCTGCCAGACAAGGTGACTCAGTTTTCCTCCACTGAGCCTTCCCATGGAGCTAGTTTGGACTTTCTCACTGCCTCCTGATCTCAAGCAATGTTCCAGTAGGGAAGATTTTAGGAATGTGAGAATAAATGGTACAGAGCTCCTAAAAGATGTTGGAAGTCCTGCTGTGTCCCTTCCACCATGGTTTACAGACAAAGCAAATCACAGGCTAGCCCACATTCAAGGGGAGAAAAAGTCAGACCCACCATTGGATGAGAGGAGTGGTGAAATCACCATGTGGAGGGTATATGATATGGAAGATATTCTTATAATCATATTTGGAAATAGTCTACTAAATGAGGGGAATTCTAAAGCTGGGACTTGGGCACAGGGTGATGCTGAAACACAGACTGGTGATAGTAGCCTCCTCTGCAAAGGAAACCAGCGATTCAAGATGGAGTATCTAAAGTCCATGCTCATGCAGAATTTAATGACTCTTCGTTAAGAGCATGGATTATAGAAGCAAAACAATTTGCGGGTTAAAATCTAGCTTACAGTTGTTACCTGTTGTTTTTCAGTGGTTAAGTCGTATCTGACTCTTTGTGATCCCATGCACTGCAGCATGTAAGGCTTTCCTGTCCTTTAATATCTTCTGGAGTTTGCTCAAACGCATGTCCATTGAGTCATTGGTGCCATCTAACCACCTCATGTTCCGTCGTCCCCTCCTCCTCCTTCCTTCCATCTTGTCCAGCATCAGGGTCTTTTCAAATGAGTCAGCTCTTCACATCAAGTGGCCAAAGTATTGGAGTTTCAGCTTCAGCATTGATCTTTTCTTTTTCTTTTTTTTTTTTAAAAAATTATTTTTACTTTATTTTACTTTACAATACTGTATTGGTTTTGCCATACATTGACATGAATCCACCACAGGTGTACATGAGTTCCCAATCCTGAACCCCGCTCCCACCTCCCACCCCATATCATCTCTCTGGAACATCCCCGTGCACCAGCCCCAAGCATCCTGTATCTTGTATGAACATAGACTGGCGATTTGTTTCTTACATGATAGTATACATGTTTCAGTGCCATTCTCCCAAATCATCTCACCCTCTCCCTTTCCCTCTGAGTCCAAAAGTCTGTTCTATACATCTGTGTCTCTTTTGGTATCTCACATACAGGGTTATCATTACCATCTTTCTAAATTCCATATATATGTGTTAGTATACTGTATTGGTGTTTTCTTTCTGGCTTACTTCACTCTGTATAATTGGCTCCAGTTTCATCCATCTCATTAGAACTGGTTCAAATGTATTCTTTTTAATGGCTGATTAATACTCCATTGTGTATATGTACTGCAGCTTTCTTATCCATTCATCTGCTGATGGACATCTTGGTTGTTTCCATGTCCTGGCTATTATAAACCGTGCTGCAATGGACATTGGGTTACATGTGTCTCTTTCAATTCTGGTTTCCTCGGTGTGTATGCCCAGCAGTGGGATTGCTGGGTCATAAGGTAGTTCTATTTGCAATTTTTTAAGGAATCTCCACACTGTTCTCCATAGTGGCTGTACTAGTTTGCATTCCCACCAAGAGTGTAAGAGGGTTCCCTTTTCTCCACTCCCTCTCTAGCATTTATTGCTTCCAGACTTTTGGATCACAGACATTCTGACTGGTGTGAAATGATACCTCATTGTGGTCTTGATTTGCAGTTCTCTGATAATGAGTGATGTTGAGCATCTTTTCATGTGTTTGTTAGCCATCTGTAGTCTTCTTTGGAGAAATGTCTATTTAGTTCTTTGGCCTATTTTTTGATTGGGTCATTTATTTTTCTGGAATTGAGCTGCATAAGTTGCTTGTATATTTTTGAGATTAGTTGTTTGTCAGTTGCTTCATTTGCTATTATTTTCTCCCACTCAGAAGGCTGTCTTTTCACCTTGCTTATAGTTTCCTTTATTGTGCAGAATCTTTTAATTTTAATCAGATTCCATTTGTTTATTTTTGCTTTTATTTCCAGTATTCTGGGAGATGGATCATAGAGGATCCTGCTGTGATTTATGTCGGAGAGTATGTTGCCTATGTTCTCCTCTAGGAGTTTTATTAAGTCAAATAAATAACCAGCATTGGTCTTTTCAATGAATATTCAGGACTGATTTCCTTTAGGACTGACTGGTTTGATCTTACAGTCCAAGGGACACTCAAGAGTCTTTTCAACACCACAGTTCAAAAGCATCAGTTCTTCGGTGCTCAGCTTTCTTTATGTTGGACCATACATGACTATTGGAAAAATCATAGCTTTGACTAGACGGACCTTTGTTGGCAAAGTAATGTCTCTGCTTTTTAATATGCTGTCTAGGTTTGTCATTGCTTTTCTTCCAAGAAGCAAGTGTATTTTAATTTCATGGCAGTCACCATCCGCAGTGATTTTGGAGTCCAAGAAAATAAAATCTGTCACTGAACTGCTACTATCATTGTTACCATTCTTAGTGACATTGCTTCCAGTGACAGTCTCAGTTTTCTATTTGATTAAGCTCATCTGTGCCTCAATATCCTTGTCTGTAAAATGAAGAGAATAGTATATTCTAGCTCATGGAGTTATTTTAAAGACTGAATAATTACTGTGTGGAAACAGCATTACTAGAGTTTTATTTCGAACCACTGTTCATTGGCTCAGGAACTAAACTCAGTCTGGGTCTGTAAGTGAAGACCCTGAATGGATTCAGCCCTGGAAACCAGGAAGAGAAAGATAAATACAGGGGCTGTAACACAACGTTGACTCTTTATTTCACTTAATGGTTATGATTTCAAAATTAAATAGTGTATATAAAAGAACTTTGTAATTACTATAATCAAGCATGTTTCCAGAGGCAAATGAGTTTTTAAAAAATGTATTTGCCAAATTTTCAAACTAAACATCTGGGGATAGAATCCGCGATATTATATGTGAAGGCTGAGGCCCCTGACAGGCAGTCTAAGGCAGGTGGGAGAGCTGAAGCTGCAACAGTGTAAGGACAGAGTTCGGGATTTAAGCAGTTATGAAGGAAAAGGTGACGAATGTATTGGGATGAGAAGATTAGAGCCTGAATGCATGGGTGGATCTCTCACCCATGTGTGCAGTGGAAATACAACAGCAAATCCCATGATGAGGTTGATAATCCCTCTGCCCCAGTTTTAAGTAGTTTTTCTGATGTGGATGGATGAAGGCTCACAGGTGTGTGCTGAGCCCCAGAATAAATTCTGCAGGTGCTGGTGATTGCAGTAAAGGTCTAGGTCCCTTTAGAGAGTCCTCACCGTCTGAACAAATGAAATGATTTTGAATGCTTCTGCTTGCTATGGGGAAATTTATAAAAAGATGGCATGATTTCATGCTCCTCTGGATAGCTTTTTAGCAGAGACCTGGGCCAAGACAATTATTCTCCAAGAATCCACTAAATTTTTATAATGGAAACGAATTTCTTTCTTAATATAAGTAACAATTCTATTTTAAATTTATGATATGAGAGTGGAGGTTTTTAATCACCCTGTGTATGTTTTACTGTTGGGGCTTTCTGTGTAGCCAATATCTGGCAAGGATGTCATTGCTGTATTGTTTTAAAATAGGAAGGTTTTAGAACAGACATTTTGTTCATTATATCTATGGTTTTATATTGTATTTAGAATTAGTCAAGAGTATGGTGCCAGATTACTTATTCCATAAGAAAACATAAAGTTATTTAAGAAAACGAGTTTATGTTAAGGTGAAACTACTAAACAGTTGAGACTGTATCCAAAAGACTAATTTTCCTCATTTGCTGATCTCTGCTTCTTCTTACCTCAAGTACCAAGAGAATGATTACTCTAAACTAATCACTACTAGCTAAACTCAAGTAATATTCTAGAAGTGAATTAAGATGAAAAGTTAACCAGTTCCATGATTCTTTCCCCCCAAAGTGCCATTAATTCAGATAAAATCAGTTCCAATTTTGGAATTTTGCCATATGTTCAGAGTCATCTTTATAATTGCAATATTTACAATGAAGTTGTTCCAAAAGTAAATTTTTGCCCATAATTTTCCAACTTTATGCAGCATCTCTAGGGGAGTAAGATGTTTAACTCCGGAAGGCACTAAAAAAGATACAGAAATGCAAAAACCACAGACTAGTAGGCAAGAAGCAGAAGTTAATGAGTTGACAAGAGTGAACAGGGTGTGAGTTCAGAGGGATTCTGAAAGGAATCATTGAACTTTAATAAAATGATGAAAAGGCATCTTGACAGAAAAAAAGTTCATGAACCATTCTTTTGAACTATACAATAGAGTAAGCCTGTGAAACTTTTTTTTTTCTAGAAAAAACCCTGTTACATTGCCACTGAATTAAAAGTTATATTTTTCCCATCAGAATATTATTGACCTAAAACAAGAGTATTCCTCTCCTACACCCCAATGTTAAGTTAAAACAAGTTTAAATTATGAAAAAGTTATTTTTCAGATTTTATGACTTCCTGTGAAAAATAGTAAGCTATTTAATTGCTGAATTTCAAATCAGAACAGCTTTAACAAGATTTGTGTCTCCTGTAAACCACACTGCAATCAATAGAAAAACAAATTAACAAAGGTTAAGCCCTGTACCTTATTTCTTTAGAAGCATATAAATCAAATACTTTATCAACTTTTAAGAAAATGTTTTCAAAAACAAAACCCTTTCTGCCATTATGGTGTGCAATCAAGATAAAATGTAGTCATGGTATGTCTCTATACCAGGTCAAATTATATCCTATTGAAACAATGGTTTCTCTTGGCTTAGTTGTTGCTGTTTAGTTGCCAAGTCATGTCTGACTCTTGCAATTCCGTAGACTGTAGCTTACCAGGCTTCTCTGTCCATGGGATTTCCCAGGCAAGAATATTGGAGTGGGTCTCTGGGGGATCTTCCCAACCCAGAGATGTAACCCGTGTTTCCTGCATTGGCAGGCGGACTCTTTACCACTGAGCCACCAAAGAATCCTGTCTCTTGGCTTAATTTATTTAGCAAGCACTCTGTCCTCACTATGTGCCAGGCACTGTTTTTAATGCAGTGCTAATATAACTCATTGAATTCTCATAATATCCCTATGAAAACAAAATCACTGTTACCTCCATTCTACAGATTAATAAACTGAAGCATAGAACGTTTGAGCAATTGCTGGAATTCATGCAGCTCCAAGTAGCAGAGCAAGTATAGGAATTCTGGTAGTTTGGCCTTGGAGTCTGTACTCTGCACACATGATGCAGCTACTCATACAAAATATGCCTTAATAGATAATGCAACCTGAAAATGTCACTGATTAGGTAGGAGTTCCAAGTGCTAGAGGAAATCCAAACTACTCACTCCTATTTTCATTTCTAGCTGTATTTTTTATGGTCACTTTAACCTCCGAATTTCTGACTTCAACTCATCTTCGCCCCCAAATGGTTTCCTTCTATATACCTGTATTGGATGATGACTCACTTGTTATTTTGCTACCTTAGGTTAAACCTATTGGAGAAGGAAATGGCAACCCACTCCAGTGTTCTTGCCTGGAGAATCCCAAGGACGGGGGAGCCTGGTGGACTGTCGTCTATGGGGTCGCACAGAGTTGGACACGACTGAAGCGACTTAGCAGCAGAAACAGGTTAAACTCAAGGGTTATTCCAAGCTCAGTGTCTGTATAATAACTAATTATAGTTATTAGTAAGTTATTAAATCGAAATCTTGATAAATATTCTCAAAACTAACCCCTCTATACCTTTGCCACTTTTAAGGCTTTTATTAATCTTATGATAAGACACTGTGACCTAAATGTGTTTTTAAATTTCTTCCACTGTAGCCATCCTTCACTTTATTGCTAATGTGATCTTTAAAAAAATGTCTATTTGATCATGTTTCTCCTCAAGTTAAAGAACTTCACTCCTTCCCTCTAGCTTTGGTATAAATATAAGGCCCTTTTTGATCTGATTTCTTTCTTACCTCCTGCTACTGCCCTAATCATACTTATGGATGATGTATCAAATACCTAGCATCATGCAGTTTTTAGCCTCCCGTCTTTGCATCTACTATTCTCTTCTTCTTGGGCCAAACTGCTCACCACTTGTCCTCTTGGCAAACTCATGAATGTCCAGTAAATGTCTATCTGATGTGTTCAGCAAGTCTGCTGTACCTGGAAGACTTAGTAACACATTGACACTGATACAGCGTTCTGTTGCATTTACCACAACTCTAATTATTGGGTTGGCTTGAAGCTTCTTTCAAGTTTTTCCTGAACGGTTTTTCCATATATATATATATATATATATATATATATATATATATATATATATATATTTTACATTTTGATTTAGACTCTTGTCTTCTTCGTAAAAGTGAAAGTCACTCAGTCATGTCCAGCTCTTTGCAACCCCATGGACCATACAGTCCATGGAATTCTGCAGATCAGAATACTGGAGTGGGTAGCCTGTCCCTTCTCCAGGGGGTCTTCTCAACCCAGGGATCGAACCCAGGTCTCCTGCATTGCAGGCGGATTCTTTACTGGCTGAACCACAAGTAAAGCCCAAGAATACTGGCGTGGGTTGCCTATCTGTTCTCCAGCAGATCTTCCTGACCCAGAAATTGAACCGGGGTCTCCTGCATTGCAGGCAGATTCTTTACTAACTGAGCTATCAAGGAAGACTTATCTTCTTAAGGGGACAGCCAATTAACAGCAGGCCAGTAAATGTCAGTGCAGTAAATTTGTTGTTCATCTCTCTTCTAGCTTACTCTGAAAGTTTGTATGCTATCAGAAGGTGTAGAATTTTGAAAAATAGTGCATTCTAACACACAATGATGGTTAAAGGGGAAAGATGGTGGGAAAATGGGTTACAAAATTGGAGAAGAATGTGTTTTTTTAAAAAAAAAAAGGTGAAGGAGGAATCAGTCTTTATTTGAGCTGAAGCCATTTTCTCTTGTTATTTTCAAGATGTTCTACCTGGGGCTATCCTGACTTGACATTCTACTATGGAATGTCATTTGGTATGTATGTTTACACTCTTTTGTGTTCCCAATAGTTAAGCCTAGCAGTGTCAACAGTAATTGAGTTGGGTCTCTTTCATCAGAAATTTCAGAGATGGCTTTGATTGCCCCTCAAATTTTAACTGTGCTCCTCCGCATTTTACTATTTGTCACCCAGGAAAGTTCCTATTATCTGGCAGATAGAATTAATTTTGTACATTTAACATGTTAAAAAAAAAAAAAGGTAAAACTGGAGATATACAGTTTTACAGTTATACCTTCTCTAAGAGGTACTTATGTTTTTCTTAAAGACTATTTTTTTTAAATTGGCCAAAGACTATCATGTTTTCATAACTAAATCCTTACAGCTGGGTCTAGCAAAGAAATGGCTTTAACTTTGTTGAGCAAAATGCTGTGATTACAAATATATAGGCAATTTATACATTATCCTATGATTTATCATACAAATGCTTAACTGCATTTCATAGATTTCAAAGCTGGATTTGGGGTGAGGTTTAAGAATGTTCACGTTGTGAATCTGAATCATAATGTATTTCTTAGATTTTAGGAATATCATATCTAAACTATTGGTTGAAATAGTGTAAGAAAGCTTGATTACATTAATGTTAAGTTAAAGCAACAGGTTGTTTTATTTCAATCTTGTGACTCCCATTAACATGTTTCAAGGAGTTTTAGAAAAAGAAAGGGGAGAGAAATTCCCCCAAATGGAAAAAAAATATTTTCTTAATAAGTATGTTCTATATAATTTTATTTGCTTGAGTTATTAGCATTTGTTTAACATTTACCCTGATTGCTTAGACACAATTAATGATGATTATATTTTATTTTAATATTTTCTCTTTCATTTATTATTGCATAAAAATCATGCCAACACTTGGTGACTTAAACTACAATCATTCCTTTCTCTCATAAACCTTCAATCTGTTCAGTGTACAGTAGGACAGATAATCTCTGATCTACAACCTCTGGGATGACTACAATACCTACAGTGGGGTTGAGCAAGCAGCCCTCCCTCCCTTTATAGTTATAATTTCTGAAGTATATTTCCTTCTGTGTTTGTCCACAATGGTGGTTTCAAGATAGTCAGACTTCCTGCAATGCAGTTCAGGGGGCTCTGTGAATGAATATTCCTAGAAAGCAAGATATTTTTTGACTTTATCTCAAAAAGCTTGCAACTATGTAATACCCTCTCTGACCTAAAGTACAACTAGGGTGGCCTTGGCAATATGGCTGGACTACCAGGTATTTTGAAGCTGCTATCTCTGTACTGGTACTGGAGCCAGTGTGCTTGTACATGCCCTTTAAGTGTGGAGTCTTAGTTTCCTTCAGCCCTCAAACTCTCCCAGATAAAAGCCTTGCTGGCTTTCAAAACCAGATAGTATGAGGATGACTTTTCTTGGTGCTATTACCCAGGGTGAGAGTGCCAAATGCATGGCTGAGACCTCTCACTCCTTAGGAAAGACCTCTTAGGAAAGACAGCACCCTGCCTCTGAGTCACTGTGGCGGGGGTATGGGTCCTGAACAGATTGCATCTCTATCCCTTCTACCTGTTTCAATGTCTTTTTTCTTTATATTTTTAATTGCAGAAGTTCTGTTTTGCTAATTGTTGGGTCTTTTTCAGAGATTTTTTTTTTTTTCTATATGTAGCTGTGTTTTAGATTTGTCCATGGGAGTAGCCCTTGGAAGAAAACTTATGACCAACCTAGAGAGCATATTGAAAAGCAGAGACACTACTTTGCCAGCAAAGGTCTGTCTAGTCAAAGCTATGGTTTTTCCAGTGGTCATGTATGGATGTGAAAATTGGACTGTGAAGAAAGCTGAACGCCAAAGAATTGATGCTTTTGAACTGTGGTGTTGGAGAAGACTCTTAAGAGTCCATTGGACTGCAAGGAGATTTCCAACCAGTCCATTCTAAAGGAAATCAGCCCTGGGTGTTCTTTGGAAGGAATGATGCTAAAGCTGAAACTCCAATACTTTGGCCACCTCATGCGAAGAGTTGACTCATTGGAAAAGACTCTGATGCTGGGAGGGATTGGGGGCAGGAGGAGAAGGGGACGGCAGAGGATGAGATGGCTGGATGGCATCACGGACTTGATGGATGTGAGTTTGAGTGAACTCCGAGAGATGGTGATGGACAGGGAGGCCTGGCGTGCTGCGATTGATTGGTTGCAAAGAGTCGGACATGACTGAGTGACTGAACTGAACTGAACTGATGGGAGCAGTAAGCTTAGAATCTTGCTGCTCTACCATATTGATTCCATCCTTGGATACATTTTTTTTTTAAAATTCATTCATTCACTAGTTGAAGAACATGTGGATATTTTCCAGATATTGGTGATTGTGAAAAACATTTCTGAAAGAGTGTTACTTTAACACATATCTAAAAATATGGAAGTTGCTTTGGAACTGGATGTTGGGTAGAGATGGGAGAAGTTGAAGGTGCATGGTAGAAATAGCCAAGATTGTCTTGAAGAGAATGGTAGTAGAAATATGGATGTTAAAGGTGATTCTGATGACAGCTTAAAAAGGAAAAATGAGCTATGGAGAAAACCTTAAACCTTTATTATTCTTATATCATCAGGAATGGAATTTTGTAGCAAAATGGGTAGAAATACTAAAGGCTATTCTGGCGAAGCCTCAGAGAAATATTAGAAACATATTCAAAAACAGAAAGAAAGGTATCCTTTGTTATAGTGACAAGGAGCTTGTGTTCCAGTGTTTTTTGGAAGTTAGAAATTACATACAGTGAAACTGAATATTTAGAAACTTAGATTTCTAAGCACTGTGTTGAAAGAGTGGCTTTGCTTCTCCTTAACTCTTTTGTACAAGGAGTGAGGACAGGATGAACTGTCCTCTTAACTCTTTTGTAAACTCTCCTTAACTATTTTTTTTTATAAGAGGAGAGAAGTAACTTAAAAGAATTGTTAAAACAAGAAACTAGAACTTGAAAAACTAGGATATTCTCAGCCTATCCACATTGCAAAAAATGAGATAGCATGTTCTGAAGAGAAGACTAAGAGTGTAACAGTCATTGATTAGGAAATTGTGAGTGTGATTCATGGATTTGATCAGCCACCTTAACCAAAGCCATGAAGGGAAATAGGATTATACTAGCAGAGACAAGGTCAATTTGAATTAAAGGGGATAGATAAAAGGAAATAAAATTAAGGAAATCTGTCAGCTGTCAGACGTTTGGATTCTTCAGGGCAGGTCAATGGGTGCATTTAGCTGCAAGAACACTCTATCCTTCAAGAAAAGAGAGTAATGACCCCAAAGTTGATTCATAGATCATTAGGACTGCCACTCTCTCCACTGTTATGGGAAACAAGGTTACAGCTGACTGGGAAGCTATCACAGAGGTCTAATGGGTGAATTTACCACAGACAGTCATTGGAGTGGAGATGCTTTAGTGAACCAAAGGAGTTGTTGGAGTAACACTGTTAAACTCTCCTGTAGGGCAGAACATCAAACCAAAAAGGATTATTCTTAAGACCTTAAGAGCTGATGGAATTTGACTTGCTAGGTTTAACTTTCTTGGAAAGCACCATTCCTTCTCCTTCTGATTTCTTTCATGTGGGATTTAAATGTCCATCTTATGCCTGTCCAACCACTGTATTTTGGAAGCATGTAGCTTGTCTGGTTTTACATGTCTACAGCTTGAGTACAATTTTGCTTCAGGATGTGCTGTCCTCTTCCAATCCATGTCTGATTTAGATGAGACTATGGCTTTTAATCTTTAGAATGGATGTGGAAATGAATTAAGACACTAGGGATATTGTGCTACAATAAGTATATTTTCAAGAAGGACACAAATTAGTATATTTCACAAGATAATAAAAGTTAGTTTATTTTGCATATGAATGTTCAGTATTTCATGCATTACTGTTGAAATTACTAATTTCTTCCATTGGATTATCTTTGTATCTTTGTTGGAGATCATTTTTTCTTACATGTGCTTCTATTTCTGGATTTTGTTCTATTTAATTGACTTTTATATTTGTTCATTTGTCAATTCTACACTTATTATTTTAGCTCTATAGTATGCTTTAAATTAAGAGATGTGAATCCTTCAGGTTAGTTCTAAGTTTTCCAAAGTGTTTATCCATGTTGTCATTTATTTTTCTATATAATTTTTAGATTACTATTGTTTATTAAGCAAAATAAAATAGAACACAAACAAAACAGACTTCTGAAATTTCTGATGGGATAACATTCACTCTCTACATCTATTTGGGGCCTCCCTGGTGGCTCAGCTGGTAAAGAATCCCCCTGCAGTGTGGGAGACCTGGGTTTAATCCCTGGGTTGGGAAGATCCCCTGGAGGAGGGAACAGCTACCCACTCCAGTATTCTGGCCTGGAGATAAAAGTCCTATTAAAAATATTAACTTTTCATATCCATGTACATGGTATATCTCTTCATTTATTTTGGTTCATTGATTTATCTCATCAGTGTTTTTCAGCATATAGATAATTCAAATAATTTGATAGATTTATTTCTAAGAATTTTATATATTTAGTATTATTTCAGATGGTAATAATTTCAATTAGTTTTTCATTTATAGCTTAAAGATACAAATAATTTTACTTATTGATTCTAGTAGCTTCCCCCCAACGCCCCCCCACGCCCCCGCCCTGGAGACTTTGGAATGCTCTATGAAGAAAACATTTTTCTTTACAAAAAGTTTATTTTTTCCTTTTAATCTCTTTACCATTCATTTCCTTTTCTTGTATAGTTGTACGGTATGATTTTGAATACAATGATAAATTGCAATAATGACACTGAATAGCTTTGTTTTATTATGAGATTTTGCACGGATAAAATGCTAAAAAGCCACAGGAGACCAGGGTTCGATCAGTGGGTTGGGAAAATCCTTTGGAGAAGGGCATGACAATCCACTCCAGTGTTCTTGCTTGGAGAAACCTCATGGACGGAGACTGGTGGGCTACAGTCTATGGGGTCTCAAAAAGTTGGACATGACTGAATGGCTTAGAACACACACCTGCATTACTCATTCTCTGCTCATGTTCTGCCCCAAATCTTTCTTATCTCAATTGGTAGAGACCTATGAGAAAGTTTTGCAGATGAGTGGAGACTTCCTTTTTGTCCAAGATTCAGCTATTTTAAACTGATAAACTTGTCTAGACTAGGACTATGGCAGTTAAGTTAAATTTTGGCTGTTTTTTCTTATTTGTTTAAATGGTGGGTTGGTGTCTCTTTATTCTGTGCTCTATCACAGATAGGACATTTTCGTACCTTGTTTCTCATTGGAGAAGCTTGTTTCTTTGAAAGTTACCTGGTTGACAGTCCCTTATGAGTTTTACTCTCCGATTGTGATTCAAGAAATTGTGATTTTGTGTTTTTTCAGCTTTTATTCATTGTGGATGTGGAAGCAACATTCTTTGCACTGTTTTCATCTAAGCAGAAGAGGTAGTTTTATATCTGTTCTTTCTTGACCTGTTATTGGGTGCAGATTCAGTGGCTAGAAGCTAAACCACATAATAAAATTATGGAACTGTTTAAACAATCATTTCCTAAACTGTTTTCTAATGAGATATAATAAAAAAATTTATTTAAAGGGAGTGTGTAATATACAGGTAAAATCATTTTTATAATTATTGTACTATCTGTTATAGCAATTAGATAAGTGTTATAAGCTATATATTGTAGATAATTTCATATACAGAAAGGCCGAATATTTTCTACAGCCATTCAATGTTGGATCTTAAATTTGAATCCAGCCACAAAATTGAAATTTCAACTTATATCTTTATAACTTGGACTTGTATTCTTGCAGTAAGGCCAATAAATTTCTAGAAATGGACTGTTTGTGGGGTATAAATATGTACTCATTTTCAATACAGAACAAGGAGAAAAACATATAAGCAAGTAGATATCATGAGTACCATATTAGTGACATGAATAAAGTGCTATGGGGATGCATTTTAGAGTGATATTAATGATTCTACTTGGAAGAGTCATGGATGAATTTACACTGAAGGTAATTTTTAATGTATGTCTTGAAGGACTAATGAGATTTTGCACAGATAAAATGCTAACATGCGTTTATTTAGGCCAAAACATATGCATGTACAAAATAAATGCTTTATACCAAAGGAAGTGGAAATTACAGTGTGGCAGCAGGAAGTGTATATAGTATAGTTTGGTGGATATAATATAAGACTGAAGATGAGGAATGGGGCCAGATTGTGAAGAGCTTTGATGCCAAAGTAATGTTATAATAGGGAAACATTGGAATGTTTTAAGTCAATGGGGGACAAAATCAATTTCATGTTCAGCAGTTTTTTGATGGCATTTAGTTCAGTTCAGATCAGTCACTCAGTCGTGTCTGAGTCTTTGCGACCCCATGAATCACAGCATGCCAGGCTTCCCTGTCCATCACCAACTCCTGAGTTCACTCAGGCTCACGTCCATCGAGTCAGTGATACCACCCAGCCATCTCATCCTCTGTCGTCCCCTTCTCCTCCTGCCCACAATCCCTCCCAGCATCAGAGTCTTTTCCAATGAGTCAACTCTTCACATGAGGTGGCCAAAATAACGGAGTTTCAGCTTTAGCATCATTCCTTCCAAAGAACACCCAGGGCTGATCTCCTCCAGAATGGACTGGTTGGAAATCTCCTTGCAGTCCAATGGACTCTTAAGAGTCTTCTCCAACACCACAGTTCAAAAGCATCAATTCTTCGGCTCTCAGTTACTTTACAGTCCAACTCTCACATCCATACATGACCACTGGAAAAACCATAGCCATGAATAGACAGACCTTTGTTGACAAAGTAATGTCTCTGCTTTTCAACATGCTATCTAGGTTGGTCATAACTTTTCTTCCAAGGAGTAAGTGTCTTTTAATTTCATGGCTGCAGTCACCATCTGCAGTGATTTTGAAGCCCCCCAAAATAAAGTCTGACACTGTTTCCACTATTTCCCCATCTATTTCCCATGAAGTGATGGGACCAGATGCCATGGTCTTCATTTTTTGAATGTTGAGCTTTAAGCCAACTTATTCACTCTCCACTTTCACTTTCATCAAGAGGCTTTTAATTCCTCTTCACTTTCTGCCATAAGGGTGGTGTCATCTGCATATCTGAGGTGATTGATATTTCTCCTGGCAGTCTTGATTCCAGCTTGTGCTTCTTCCAGCCCTGCATTTCTCATGATGTACTCTGCATAGAAGTTAAATAAGCAGGGTGACAATATGCAGCCTTGACATACTCCTTTTCCTATTTGGAACCAGTCTGTTGTTCCATGTCCAGTTCTAACTGTTGCCTCCTGACCTGCATACAGGTTGCTCAAGAGGCAGGTTAGGTGGTCTGGTATTACCATCTCTTTCAGAAGTTTCCAGAGTTTATTGTGATTCACACAGTCAAAGGCTTTGGCATAGTTAATAAAGCAGAAATAGATGTTTTTCTGGAACTCTCTTGCTTTTTCCATGATACAGCAGATGTTGGCAATTTGGTCTCCGGTTCCTTTGCCTTTTCTAAAACCAGCTTGAACATCTGGAAGTTCACAGATCACGTATTGCTGAAGCCTGGCTTGGAGAATTTTGAGCATTTCTTTACTAGTTTGTGAGATGAGTGCGATTGTGTGGTAGTTTGAGCATTCTTTGGCATTGCCTTTCTTTGGGATTGGAATGAAAACTGAACTTTTCCAGTCCTGTGGCCACTGCTGAGTTTTCTAAATATGCTGGCATATTGAGTGCAGCACTTTGACAGCATCATCTTTCAGGATTTGAAATAGCTCAACTGGAATTCTGTCATCTCCACTAACTTTGTTCGTAGTGATGCTTTCTAAGGCCCACTTGACTTCACATTCCAGGATGTCTGGCTCTAGGTGAGTGATCACACCATCACGATTATCTGGGTCATGAAGATCTTTCTTTGTAGAGTTCTTCTGTGTATTCTTGCCACCTCTTCTTAATATCTTCTGCTTCTGTTAGGTCCATATCATTTCTATCCTTTATCAAGCCCATCTTTGCATGAAATGTTCCCTTGGTATCTCTAATTTTCTTGAAGAGATCTTTAGAGTTTCCCATTCTGTTGTTTTCCTCTATTTCTTTGCACTGATCGCTGAGGAAGGCTTTCTTATCTCTTCTTGCTATTCTTTGGAACTCTGCATTCAGACGCTTATCTTTCCTTTTCTCCTTTGCTTTTCTCTTCTCTTCTTTTCACAGCTATTTGTAAGGCCTCCCCAGACAGCCATTTTGCTTTTCTGCATTTCTTTTCCATGGGGGTGGTCTTGATCCCTGTCTCCTGTACAATGTCACGAACCTCTGTCCATGTTTCATCAGGCACTCTGTCTATCAGATCTAGTCCCTTAAATCTATTTCTCACTTCCACTGTGTAATCATAAGGGATTTGAATTAGGTCATACCTGAGTGGTCTGGTGGTTTTCCCTACTTTCTTCAATTTCAGTCTAAATTTGACAATAAGGAGTTCATGATCTGAGCCACAGTCAGCTCCCAGTCTTGTTTTTGTTGACTGTGTAGAGCTTCTCCGTCTTTGGCTGCAAAGAACATAATCAATCTGATTTCAGTGTTGACCATCTGGTGATGTCCATGTGTAGAGTCTTCTCTTGTGTTGTTGGAAGAGGGTGTTTGCTATGACCAGCACATTTTCTTTGCAAAACTCTATTAGTCTTTGCCCTGCTTCATTCCGCATTCCAAGGCCAAATTTGCCTGTTACTCCAGGTGTTTCTTGACTTCCTACTTTTGCATTCCAGTCCCCTCTAATGAAAAGGATATCTTTTTTGGATGTTAGTTCTAAAAGGTCTTGTAGGTCTTCATAGAACCGTTCGACTTCAGTTTCTTCAGCATTACTGGTTGGGGCATAGACTTGGATTACTTTGATATTGAATGGTTTGCATTGGAAACAAACAGAGATCATTCTTTCATTTTTGAGATTGCATCCAAGGACTGCCTTTCAGACTCTTTTATTGACCATGATGGCTACTCCATTTCTTCTAAGGGATTCCTGCCATAGCAATAGATATAATGGTCATCTGAGTTAAATTCTCCCATTCCAGTCCATTTTAATTCGCTGATTCTTAGAATGTTGACATTCACTCTTGCCATCTCCTGTTTGACCACTTCCAATTTGCCTTGATTCATGGACCTGGCATTCCAGGTTCCTATGCAATATTGCTCTTTACAGCAGCGGAACTTGCTTCTATCACCAATCACATCCACAACTGGGTATTGTTTTTGCTTTGGCTCCATCCCTTCATTCTTTCTGGAGTTATTTCTCCTCTGATCTCCAGTAGCGTACGGGTGCCTATTGACCTGGGGAGTTCCTCTTTCAGTATCCTATCATTTTCCCTTTTCATACTGTTAATGGGTTCTCAAGGCAAGGATACTGAAGTGGCTTGCCATTCCCTTCTCCAGTGGACCACATTCTGTCAGACCTCTCCACCATGCCCTGTCCGTCTTGGGTAGCCCCATGGGCATGGCTTAGTTTCATTGAGTTAGTCAGGGCTGTGGTCCCAGTGTGATTAGATTGACTAGTTTTCTGTGAGTATCGTTTCAGTGTCTGCCCTCTGATGCCCTCTTGCAATACCTACCATCTTACTTGTGTTTCTCTTACCTTGGGCGTGGGATATCTCTTCACAGCTGCTCCAGCAAAGCACAACTGCTGCTCCTTACCTTGGCTGAGGGGTATCTCCTCACTGCCACCCCTCCTGACCTTGAACGTGGAATGGCTCCTCTAGGCCATCTTGTGCCCTTGCAACCGCTGCTTCTCTGACGCAGGGTAGCTCTTCCTGGCCGCCGCCCCTGACTTCAGACGTGGGGTAACTCCTCTTGGCCACTGCCCCTCGGGCATGGGGTCTTCCCAGCTTCTGCCCCTGACTTTGGAGGCGATTAACAGTCATGTTAATTGACTGAAGGTATGAGGAATTACTAGCAGTCCTTAGAATATTCCAGGTGAGTCCTAAGCTAAGGGAAATACAGGGGGAATTTAAGACAGAGATAAAGTTACATAGGCTTTTCTCAGCTGAAATTTTAGATAAATTGTTGGATAATTCACAGAGACAATAAGGAAAGAGTGACCTATTAAAACTTGGGCGCACAACTTGGGAGATAGGTAACAGCTTTAACTGAGATAGCATGCTTAATATTCAGTGATACTAAAATTATGATAACTTGTAGAGGACATGATAGAGTTAATAAAAGACTCTAGAGACTGTGTTATTCTGAATGTATTCGTAGAATAGAATCAACATGTATTTATTGGTTATCAGTTTAGTGCAGAGAAACATTTCAAGGTGGTTTGAAAGACACAAATCTGTCCCCATTCCACAATTGTACCCTCCAAGTATACAATTGAGATGGGGAGTTGACTGTAACGTGTAATTAAAAGCAGTACTGGGAAACAATAGAGATGATTTTCCAAGGCAGTGAATGATTAATTGCTTAATGATTTACAAGATTTAAAAGGAAAGAGGTTAATTAGCATTGGCCAGAAAGAGACGTAATAGAAGTTCAAGGAAATACACAGTATGCCAGCTTTCCTCAGGGGAAAAGCAAATAGAGTTACTGACTATTAGGTTTTTGGGAATGTGTGTGTGTGTGTGTGTGTGTGTGTGTGTGTGTGTGTGTGTGATTGAATAATGAAAATTTAATTTTAAAATGTTTAAAGTTTCAGACTGCCACTTTTGAGTTTGTTGGAATTTCCAGTGATTGGGGCTAGAAACTGGACTTTGTATATCTTTACATTGACTAGAGAACTTGCTACTCTGGTTTGCTATTTTACTCATGCATATATAAAGCAAATAGTTACCCTCTCCTTATAGTGTAACCTTGAAAAAGAGAAGTAATCAAAATGCAGCTGCTTCCAACGAAATGTGTTCTGTTTAATGACAGAAGTTAGGTTTATCTTATGCAAAACTGTTTCCCTGCTGAGATAGAAAAATCATTTTTTTTTCTTTGAATCTGGATATATGCTACCCCATGACTGGAAACTATTATTTGTTCTTAGGAGATAGTGTTCTTTTACATCTGAACATTTGCTTGCATTTATTAGAAGAACAGATCACTCCAGGAAAGATGTGTAAATCTGATAGTGTCTTCACTCCATACAAGAAAGGCTATTAACTGGATGGAGACTGTCACAGCCCAACTTGTGGTACTTTATTAAAATCCTACATGCAGTGCTATGTCATATTTTAAAAGCCAGATACATATGAATATCTTGATTCCCGGATCCTATTTTGTAGGTGGAAATGGAAATTTCCCTATGAAACAATAATAATAATAATAATAACTCCCTCTCATGAAAAGGGTAAAACTCTGGGGTAAGAAATGTTGGAAGTCTTGGATGGGAGCAGAATTTCTTTTTGTTCCAGAATGGAAGCAGAGTTACACTGAGACACTAAACTTTGGTGGACTCTGAGTTGACTTTCCCCGTGACAGTTTGCCAAGAGCTAGGCTGGGATACTGGCTATTGTCTCCTCACTTTTCTTGTCCCTTTAGTGAAAATGTTTTTAAAATATTATGTTTTAATCCAGGGCATGATTTGAGAAATGAAAAAAGCAACTCGTTAACAATGCTTGCAAAGTGTGAGGGACAGGAGCTTTATTTAGGAAGCTACTTGCTAGTAGCAGGTTTAGGGAGCATCTGTGGTCCAAAATGAAAGTGATGAGCAGGAGGGATTTGAAGAGCACATGTACGTGTTTTGTTAGTCTCAAAAATTTTAAGTTTCTCAGAAGTGGAGTGGAGAACTTTGTATAAGAATGGACTTCTGAAGTGTGATGTGACCTCTGTGATTGAGCACTGAAAGAAAACTAAAAGTCAAAAAGTCTAGGATATAGTTACAGAAAAATATAGAACTCCATTACAATCAGCTCAAGGTTTGGGGAACTCTTTTTTCCATTGAAGGTGCATTCATACATAAAACACTATTTCAGTCAGTTTTTCTTACTCAAAAGCATCTCTTAAAATGGAGTGTGCTCAATAACCCATATGAGATTTTTGTAATTATTAAGTTCATGCAACCAAGCAACTAATTTCAACTCATTCCCATTTAAAAAATGAAAAGCAACACATAAACAGAATGTGGAAATAAAACAAAATACTTGAATAAATTGAAATGTCAGAGCCCAGTATTTTTTCAAAACTAAAAGTATGTATTCTTCAGGTATTCTGGGGATTTTGTAGATGAACCTGATATTAACATCAGTCTCAGTGAGACTACTTCAAGTGTTTGCTTTAGCACTTCAAGAGACTATATCTGTATGGAACTTATTTAATTAATATTCCACATCAGAGTAAATAACATTGGAAATGAAAGATTACTGGTGGGTGTGGTAAATCACTGAATAGCTCTAATCCTCTAAATGGCACAAGTATATGGTAGGATTATTAATGTCCTTGAAAAATGTTCTTCTCAGCCTTCCTGTTTAGTTATCCTCAAGGCTACAATGTTTTGATATGTATTATTGAAACCCTTTTGTATGTATGTATTCATCCTGACTCACAGCCTACTATCTGCTGGTGTCTAATCTAGAGATCTTGTTGGTTAAGTAACGTCTTTGTAACTCAATTTTCCTTGATTCAAAATGGTGCAAATACTGCTTTATGATGGTCTTAAGAAATAATGAAGTAGGGTGCTCTTTCTATGCCATGAACTTGCTTAAATAACAGGGAACTTCTTGAGTACAAAATTCACATAGCTTATTTCTCTTAATCAGTTAATCAAACTATATGAAAACAAACAAAATCAAAAACAATGTTTAATATTTTTGTTCTTCAATAACATTAGCAGATGTATAGAAATGTATCTAAATTAAATGAATGTTTAAAAACCAAATGCAATATTAATTAATTAGCTAGTCAGTAAGTAAATAAGTAAGTAATAATATTGAGTCTACTATACTCCAAGCATTGGGTTTAGCCTTCAGGATATAATGGTGAACAAATGGTGATTGATCTTACAGTTTAATGGAAAGGACAAACACTGACCTAGAAATTGGAAATGTAATATGTTTAAAAAGTTGAAGTAAAGAATACAATGGAACCTTAAAACAATAGTGTGAACCTAGTGTGAGAGCTTATTTATAGCTCCTGTGGTAAAATGTAGAGGATTTGTAAAATAGAGTAAACATTATGGATAAAATCCTTAAGAGGAGAGGAGTGGGGAGTGGAGTAATTTCAAGAAACTGAAATAAAATTATAAATATAATTTATATATTGCATTTTAATAAAACATATAGCATATATATATATATATATATAACATACATAGAGAGAGACAGAATGGAGAAACACAAAATCTATACATGCAGAATCATGTATATGAGGATAGGATGGCTTTGGTCTTTATGTTATTTATTCATAGGAAAACATTGGAAGATTTTTAAAATGTGAGTGACATGATCAAATTTATATTTCACAATATCTTTCTGGATGCAATGAAAGAAGGAGATTAGAAAGAGTAAGAGAATTTAACTCATTAGGAGAAATGATGGTGACTCGGACTAATACAAAGGAATGGGAAAAGAGAGAAGTGGAACATTTTGAGAAATAATTGGCAGGTCAAATTGAAAGGACTTGGTGATTCATTAGATGGCAAATGTGGGAAAAGGGAGATTCTATGAGGACTTCTAGATTTATTGTCTGCATAACTTGGCAGATAGTGGTGTTAACTACTAATGTGGGAAACACTGACATGGGCTCAGAGCTCATAATTATGGGATTAAAAAAAATATTTTTGAGAGGATAATAAGTTTACTTCTGATCATGTGTTTGAAGGGGCTTTTAGTTATGCATATGGAGATAATAATTTAGAGTTTGTACCTATAGCTCTGGAATAGAGTAGAGGGAAATGCATTTCAGATACAAATTTATAGGTTATTAGCTTATTAAATTAGGCCAAGAAAAATGTATAGGCTGATAAGAATATCTAAGAGTGAATCTAAGGTACACTAATTTTTAGGTCACCTGGGAAAGAAAATCTAGCAAAGGAGACTAAGAAAGAGAAGCTGGGAAGAATACCAGAATTTTTAGAAGTTCAAGTAGTGAATATTGTGGAACTCTGACAAAATAATACCATATACAAATGCATACATTTCTAGTAAACTCATACTAGAAACTAACTCACACTAATTAGTTAGAACTAATTATTGGGTGTCAAGATTAAATGAACAGCTAATCACTCTTCTTTTCCATATTTATCCAAAATTTTGTATCTGTATTTTGAAAGCATCCAATCAATTGCCATATCTCCTTCAACAATATGTATTGCATTTCTGCTCTTACAGTTACTTCACCATCTCCACACTAATCCAGTATTTTACTATGTCTTTCTAAGGATTTCTCACCTAGTTCATTCATGTCTCATCACTCCCTGCTTTAATGCACCTTATGAACTAAACAGTTAGTTTTCCAGATTTATAATTCTAATTTTACCAGTGTCCTCATAAATCTTCAATAGCTCATTTTTTGCTCAATCTATGATGAATTTCTATGTGACAGGAGTATGGGATATATAATAAATTACACAGTTTTAATTGCACTACAAGTGACTATTTAAAGTGGTGAGTTAGACCTTATTAAGAATTTGAGATTTGAGCAAATACTTGAAGCAGATGGGGTAGGTAGTGCAGTGAAGAGTCGGGAGAAATGTATTCAAGGAACCACTCATAGGCAAGAGTGAGTCTAGAACACATGAGGATTAGTAAGATGGCCTATTTGGCTGGCAGGAGGAATGTAGTAGGATTTCAAGAACGGTAAGAAGTGGGGTAGATTATGAGGGCATTGTAAGCCATTGTAAGAATTTAACTTTGCTTTAAATGAGATGGAAAACTATTGGAGAAAAGTGTGGTGAGAAGTAAGATGATTTACCCTCCCCATAAGCACTAAGGTCTTCCCTGGTGGCTCAGATGGTAAAGAATGTGCCTATAATGTGGGAGACCTGGGTTTGATCCCTGGGTTGGGAAGATCCCCTGAAGAAGGGAAAGGCTACCCACTCCAGTATTCTTGCCTGGGAAATCTCATGGACAGAGGAGCCTGGTGGGCTAGAGTCCACGGGATCACAAAGACTCAGACACAACTGAGTGACTTTCACTCACTCACTCACTTATAAGCACTAAAAGAATCACTCTTGCTGCTAGTGTTGAGTATAGATAATAAAAACATGAAGACAGGAGTCCTTAGGAGCTTAGTCCTTAGAAGCTTTAGAGTTGCCCAACAAAGTGATTCATACTAGGTTCGTAGCAATGAATATGGTTGGTAGTAGTTGGATTTCAGATATGTTTTGAAGGATTAGCTAAAAACAGTTGCTGGTGGATTTTATGTGCTATGTCACAGAAGATCTTTTCCCTCTCTCTTTCTTTCTCTCTCCCTTCCCACTGCCCCCTCACCCCTTATCTTTTGGCTTGAATAACTTAAAATTTGGAAACATCAGCTGTGGTAAAGGCTGGGAGCTGGGAGATTATGAGTGCGATTTTTGATCTTCTGAGTTTAGAGTGTTTCAGATTTTAAAGTGGAGATCATTAGTAGTTAAATGGATTGAGGTATTAGAATTGGGAATGGGATATCTAAATAAAATATATCATTTAAGAAGTTTTCAGCATACAAATTGTATTTAAAGCCCCAGACCAGATGAGATTACCAAAGAAGTGAGCATGATAGAGAAGACAACCCAGAAGTGAGCCCTGCCTCATTACTACAACATTAAGTAATCTGGGAGACAAGGGAGAACCTAATCAAAATAGAGGAAAGGAGTAACCCATAAAGCAAAAAGTGAAAAAGGGAAGAGCCAAGTGAGGGGGGGGGATCATCAAAGATTAGGAAACATCAGCTGTATGAGATGCTGCAGAATGGTCAGATAAGATTGGGAATGAAAATTGACTTTAGGGAATGTACATATGAGGAAGTCATTAGTGGCCCTAACATGCAGTTTCACTGGGGTGACAGAGGTGAAAAAGTTCTCAAAGTGGGCTTAAAGATAATAATAGGAGATGAAGTGGGGACCTTAATATGGCAACACTTTCAGAATGCTGCTGCAAATGGGAGCAAGAAATGGGAGAGCAGCTTGCTGGAAATAGTGAGCTCAACATGTTTGTATGGTGTTAGGAATGATCTGGCAGAAAGAACAAATTTGATGTGAAAGGAGTTGAGTAATGCTGGAATTAGAAGGGCTGCATTCTAGCACCTAGATTTCCAAGTATTCTGAGTGCCCTACATGTGTCAGCTTGATTCACTCTCATGCTATCCTATAGGATAGTTATTAACATCCCCATTTTACCCAGGGTCATAACTCATTAGTAAGTGGTAGAGCTAGGGATTGAATTCAAGCATATTAGCTTCAAAGCCTCAGCTGTTAAACTCTGACATCTGATTTCCTGTCCTGTATGAAAGACTTTAGCCCCTGTGTCCTTGAAGGAGCTGAATTCCCATCTGCGACAGCCTTTTTCTGAACTGGAGCCTAGCATGGCTATACGTGGTTCACTTCAACTCAGTAATGTGTAATTTTGTTACAATTCTTGTTTACAGAGATCATTACAGTGGTTTTAAGTTATATTTTTCTTTTAGAATTTCACTTTTTGTGTTTAATCATCATTGTTATTTGTTTGGTGTAGGAGAATGTTTGAATGTATTGACTTCCTATGCCCCAACCCTATATATTTATGAAGACTCATAATGACATTTACAATTTAGGAAATATTGCAAATTCAATTCTAAATTCTTATTTCATATTTTTAAATTTATTGGAAAACTCTCTCATATTCTCACCTTAGCATTGAACTTGTCATTTTTCTTATGTTTTTCTCTTTTGTTTTTCATTCCTAATATTTTGCTCCATGCATTGAAATTTGCTTAAATTTCCTTATGCTTAGTGTCAGATTTTTAAATTTTTAGAGAATGCCCTCTGTATTCTGAGCTGATAATCCATGTTCCAACACCTTATTCAACATTTTATTCAAAAAATAACTTTCTAGGAATTCTCTCTGGATTCACTTCCTATATCACTCAGATCCCATCTTTCATTTTTATAGCAGATTGTTCTCTACTGACTGATAAACTGTAGCTATTCTCTAGATATATTCAGTTTTTTAGATCCCATAAATATGTTTTAGTTTCTTAGAGGGCTGCAATATTGCCATCTGACTTTTTTAAAAAGTACATTCTTTCTTGGCAATGATAACTGTGTTTTGGGTAATAACTTCTACTCAAAACTATATGCTGTGTTAATCGCTTCAGTTGTGTCTGACTGTGTGCGACCTTATGGACTGTAGCCTGCCAGACTCCTCTCTCAGTGGGGATGCTCTAGGCAAGAATACTGGAGTGGGTTGCTGTGCCCTCTTCCAAATCTTTCCAACCCAGGGATTGCACCTGTGTCTCCTGAGTCTCCTGCATAAATAAATTAATCCTCATCTTATCTGTAATGGGGACAAACATTATAACAAAAACCATAAAATGAGAGGTGAATTCTTTTCTTTATAAGGAAGTGGCAGATAACATTGAAGAGGAAATTAAATACTTATTCCTGCATAATTCCAATTATTCATTCATTCAACAAGTATTTTTCTTTAACTTCTAGGTTCCAGGCACTGTCCCAGGCACTGTTCTAACTACTTGAACATGAGTATTGAACAAAGCATCATAAAGTCCCTCTCATCATTAAGCTCCATATAAATCCTATAGGATAAGCAGGTGATGTAATGTCAAGAATCATCTAAAGAAGTGAATCCGGAATAAATAATTAAATGAAAAATTATTATTTTTTTGATGGATAGTTCTAAGGCCTAAATTTTTGGTGAAGAGTTAAGTGGTCTACTTAAAAACATGAGGGTTACTGTAGGGTGGGGACCTATAAGGGGGGGAAAACAAGAAGTTCAGGGATGACTGTCAGGTATCACCACATATTCACTGACATGTGAGATACCCAAAATGACAACTTTGAGATTAAATGGGAGTTCTCTCTGGATTCACTTCCTATATCACTCAGACCCCATCTTTCATTTTTATAGTAGATTGTTCTCTACTGACTGATAAACTGTAGCTATTCTCTTGATATATTCAGTTCTTAACTTTTATTTAGGGTGCTTCAGTTCAGTTCAGTTCAGTTCAGTCGCTCAGTCGTGTCCGACTCTTTGCGACCCCATGAATCGCAGCACGCCAGGCCTCCCTGTCCATCACCAGCTCCCAGAGTTCACCCAAACTCATGTCCATCGAGTTGGTGATGCCATCCAGCCATCTCATCCTCTGTCGTCCCCTTCTCCTCCTGCCCACAATCCCTCCCAGCATCAGAGTCTTTTCCAATGAGTCAACTCTTCGCATGAGGTGGCTGAAGTATTGGAGTTTCAGCTTTAGCATCAGTCCTTCCAAAGAACACCCAGGACTGATCTCCTTTAGAATGGACTGGTTGGATCTCCTTGCAGTCCAAGAGACTCTCAAGAGTCTTCTCCAACACCACAGTTCAAAAGCATCAATTCTTTGGCACTCAGCTTTCTTCACAGTCCAACTTTCACATCCATACATTACTACTGGAAAAACCATAGCCTTGACTAGATGGACCTTTGTTTGCAAAGTAATGTCTCTGCTTTTGACTATGCTATCTAGGTTGGTCATAACTTTCCTTCCAAGGAGAGCTTAGATGATTAAATTTTATATCTTGTTATTTATTGTCTCTTTAATCCATGTTCCTTTTTTTTCTTTCCTGCCTCTTTAAAAATTGACCATTTTTGTGATTCAATTTTATCTTCTATATTAGCTTGTGATTACATGCATGATGCTAAGTTGCTTCAGTTGTGTCAGACTCTTTGCAACCCTATGGACTGTAGCCTGCAAGGCTCCTCTGTCCATGGGATTCTCCAGGCAAGAATACTGGAGTGGATAGCCATTCCCTCCTCCAGAGGAACTTCCTGATCCTCGGATCAAACCCACATCTCTTATGTCTCCTGCACTGGCAGGCAGGTTCTTTACTAGTGCCACCTGGGAAGCCCAACTTATGATTGCTGCTGCTGCTGCTAAGTCGCTTCAGTCGTGTCCGACTCTGTGTGACCCCACAGATGGCAGTCCACCAGGCTTCCCCGTCCCTGGGATTCTCCAGGTAAGAGCACTGGAGTGGGTTGCCATTTCCTTCTCCAATGCATGAAAGTGAAAAGTAAAAGTGAAGTCACTCAGTTGTGTCCAACTCTTCACGACCCCATGGACTGCAGCCTACCAGACTCTTCCATCCTCCATGGGATTTTCCAGGCAAGAGTACTGGAGTGGGTTGCCATTGCCTTCTCTGAACTTATGATTAAACCCTATCTAATGGATCTAGGCCAATAGGTCTCTGGGCTGCCCTGGTAGCTCAGTGGTACAGAACCTGCCTGCAATTCAGGACACCTGGTTCGATCTCTGGACCAGGAAGATCCGCTGGAGGAGGACATGGAAACCCACTCCAGTATTCTTGCCTGGAGAATCCCATGGACAGAGCAGCCTGGTGAGTTGCAGTCTATAGAGTTGCCCAGAGTCAGATACAACTGAAGTGACTAAGCAGCAGCAGCAGTTGGTCTCTATATTTGTGACTACTTGGTAATACTGGAGACCTTTTTGGCTGTTGCAGCTGGGAGATGTTACTGGCATCTAGATGATGGAGGTAAGAAATCCTCCTAAACATACTGGAATGCACGGGGAGGCCTACAAAACAAAAATTACTGGGCTCAAAATATCAATAACTCCAAGACTGAGAAACACTGCTCTCAAGTGTTTACAAAATAGATTTTTAAAATCATTTTTTAAAATTATGTATTTGTTCACTTTAAATTTATTTATCTTAATTGGAGGATAATTACTTTGGATGAAGAAGGAAATGGCAGCCCACTCCAGTATTCTTGCCTGGAGAATCTTATAGACAGAGGAGCCTGGTGAGCTACAGTCCATGGGGTTGCAAAGGGTCAGAATAAACGGAAGTGACTTAGCACAATTGCTTTACAATATTGTGATGGTTTTTAAGTATAGTTGAATTACAATACTTTAGGTATGCAGCACAGTGATTCAGTTTTACATGTATATATATACTTTTTCAATTATTTTCCCTTATAGGTTATTACAAGATATTGAATATAGTTTCCTGTGCTATATAGTATGTCCTTGTCATATGTAAATATTAATCCCAACCTCCTAATATATCCCACCTCCACTTTTCCCCTTTGCTAACCACTAGTTTGTTTTATTTTATTTTTTATTTATTTAAATTTTACTTTACAATACTGTATTGGTTTTGCCATACATTGACATGAATCCGCCACGGGTGTACATGAGTTCCCAATCCTGAACCTCCCTCCCACCTCTCTTCCCATATTATCTCTCTGGGTCATCCCAGTGCGCCAGCCCCAAGCATCCTGTATCCTGTATCGAACCTAGAATGGCGATTAGTTTCTTACATGATAGTATACATGTTTCAATGCCATTCTCCCAAATCATCCCACCCTCTCCCTCTCCCACAGAGTCCAAAAGTCTGTTCTATACATCTGTGTCTCTTTTGCTTATTTCTGAGTCTATTTCTGCTTTGTAAATAAGCTCATTTGTATCTTTTTTTTTTTTTTTTAGGTTCCATAATATAAGGGATGTCATATGATTTGTCTTTCTCTGTCTGACTTCACTTTGTATGATAGTCTTTGGGTCCATCCATATTGCTGCAAGTGGCATTATTTCATTCATTTTATGGGTGAGTAATATTCTGTTTTTAGACTATTACATCTTGTTCATCCATTCGTCTGTTGATGGACACTTGCATTGTTTCCAGGTTTTGGCTATTCTAAATCTTGCTGCTATGAACATTGGGGTGCGCATATCTTTTTAAATTAAGTTTCCTCTTTTCCAGATATATGCCCAGGAATGGGATTGCTGGATCATATGGTAACTGTTAAGAAACCTTATATAATATATTGTTAATATATTATATTAATATATATAATATATTGTTAATATAACAATATATTGAGAAACAATATAGATCTCGAATTTACAAGCATCCTTTAAATATTATTATAACATTTCAAGTAAAGTGTAGTGTTGAGACTTTCTCAGTATTTCTGCTCCTCTTAGGTTACAGGCCTAACCCAGGGGTAATATATCTTGCCAAGTACCACAGCAAGTCTTGGCAAATATGAGGTCTTCTACTCATTCCTTAACAGCAGACTTATCTTATGCAAGAGAAGGTTCCAAGAAGACAGCAGATTCTGTGCCTGTCCTGAAGCATGAATGGTGCCTCCAGGTACTGCTACTCAAACCTCAAACCTACACCCACCCTTGATGTCCACACCACACAGATGGCATTCACAGATCTTCTACTTTGCCCTGAATTTGGGGGGAGGATTTCTTGGAGGTCTGTGAAATAGACTGCATAGTGGATGAAAATTCCCTTTGTATCTGAGGTGCCCAAGTATTCTAAACTGTTGCACTAGTTCACACTGAATCATAATTAATTTATTAAATTTCAGTTGGTTCCTTCTTGCATACTTATATAAAGGCTACCTTCTTTTCCTCTCTTCCTATTTTATGATGCAACTAATTGGAACCATGCAATCTACTTCTTAAAGGGGCTTGTTTCCATTTGAAATATAGTTAATCAGGTTTCTTTGTGGTTTCAACTTTGTAAAGGTCTCCAAAAATTATGATTTCTTAAGTTATCAAGCTTTTCCTTGTTAGAGTTTTGGATTCTCACTTAGCACCAAGTAACATAGCATTGAAATACGCAAAGCAGACAGGGCACAGGACAGTACAGTCTACTCAGCCAATAACCAGAGTCTATGGCAAAGTAGCAGCATGCTTGGGGCTGACCAATGGTCCATTATTTAAAGGTAAAACCTTACAGTGTGAGTATTCATCACAATTCATACATGTGCAGACATATGTACATATACATACATTAGAACTTTCCCAACACAGTTCTCATCTTGTGATTTCTACATCTTGTGAACTTTGTATTTTCTTGTTTGATTCTATTATAACTCTATTCTATGTAAAATGTTGATTTCTACCTGGTAAATTGATTTTCCCACCCATTAATTAATAAAATTATAGTTTACAAAATATTGATTTAAATTGTATTTCTATAAGTGAAATAATTGTTTCAAAAGTACACATTTGTATTATCTCTTTTAGTTAAGAAATTTAATAAAATTTGTTAAATTTTATTAAAAGAGAGATACTGGGAAAAACCTTTGCTTACCTAACAAAAATGAGGACAGGAGTACTTGAAAAAAAGAAGCAAATGCATCAGAAAGTGCTGAGATCGATGCAAAAACATGAAATACCTATCTGTCTACCTAATTCATGAATATAACCAAGACAAATAGAAATGTTTAATATAAATAGTAAAGTTCTCTCTTTTCTTTCCTCTTTCCCTATACCACTAACCAAATTAATTACTGTAATAGCTTTAGTGTTTTCTTGTGTACCCTTTTTAAAATTTTGTATGTAAGTTCAAGAAAAGGCATATGCACCTTTTATACAGAAAGTAGCAACAGCTCATTTCATTCTATATCATTTTATAACATACATTTTCCCCTCAATATATCCATCTTAGAGATATTAAGTACCTTTTAATTCATTGTAAACTTCTGCCAAATAAGGATTTTAAAAATAAATCATTTTCTTATTTATGTATATTTAGATTTTATTTTTCAGTTTTTGACTCTTACACACAGTGCCACAATCAATCATCTATCTTGCATGTATTGGGGCCGTATTTTCATTTCAAACTTCCCTTCAGATAAGTACCTAATAATGGAATTAGTTGGCAAAAAAGTGTATGCATGTTAAGTATGTTAAATTTTGATATTGGTATGTTGCTTTCCCAAAGATCATTTCAGATTATTCCCCTTCTGTTTGTATGTGAGAATATCTCATTACCTAGATTTCCATTCTATTCCTAGCATCATACTTATTTGTAGTATTTATTATTCTTTTAATGTTTGACTTAGTTCTATTTTATAATAGATTTTATATAAATTTCCTTCCCTGGAGAAAGAAATGGCAGCCCACTCCAGTATTCTTGCCTGGATAATCCTATGGACAGAGGAGCCTGGCAGGCTACAATCCATGGGGTCACAAGAGTCAGACATGACTTAGCTACTAAACCACCACCATGAGAGAGAGAGAGAATGAGTGTATGTGTGAGCATTGTGTGTGTGTGTGTGTTTGTGATTTTTGTCCTTCAGTAATTCATGGCAGACTGAGCTGTAATAAAAATTTGGGAGGTCATACTTTATCAATGTGAAAAAATTAAAAAATCTGAACAAATTTCAACATTTTTATTTTCTTTTATGTTGTTTTTAGATATATGTTGCAACATAAAAATCACAGTTCAAACTTAGTAACTTAAAACAGTAGTATTTTTTTTTCCAATAAGTCTGGGCTGACTGGTATCAATAGGATAGTTCTTTTCCTGGTCTTTTTAGAGATTTTCAGTGTTTGGGGGGCAATTTAACTTTGTTGAAAGTAATGTGTACTTTATATTATTAATGTAGAATACTAAAATGGGATGAAAACTGATGTGGAGAAAGGAAATTAATGAATGTGGGTACTTTGGGTACAAAACCAGATGATCAAATAAATATTTAAAAATTATATCTCCCCAAGTGATTGATTTTTTTCCTAACATTAATACAATGAGTTATTGAATCTGAGCTTATTGACACCACATACTGTTTAAGGTTCCCTTCGAACAGCCTGATGGCAGCATCTATAAATGGTCCTGTTTCTTCTGCCTCCCACCTTAAGTGCCCCAATATAGTTCTATCTATTTAGTTATTATATATCACCTACTGTCTTTGCTCCAAAGCACTCTGTGGACAGAACACATTCAATCAAAATGTAAGCTAGGAAATGCAGTTCTGTTGACTAAGCTGATTCTAGAATTTCTCTCTAGGGCACAACCTTAAAACACAACCTGAGATAACATTTTGCTATTTAATTCATCAGCAGAAAAGTAGGTCTGCTGAGATGGAATAAAGTTAGGACTGCCTAGCTTAACATGAACATTCGGTATTGATAGTGATCAGAGTCTGGGTTACTCAAATACTGTTTTAAGTAAGGAAACATAGGACCAATGTTGCCAAGTTCAAGAATTGTAACTGTAAACATACATTCTTCTCATGTGGGTAGAACTTATGCTTGTGGCTGCAGGGTAGGGAAAAGAAGAAAATCAACATTGATTCAGTAAGTTTCGACACCTCTGAGGAACAAAGGTAGAAACTCAAATCAGGGTGTTCAGTATTTGAATCAACGAAGATCAGTCTTTGGATGCCCAGTCAGTGCTACTAATATTGCTCTTTGCGACTGCACTATTCCAGCTGGAGATTCTTCCTGTCAGCTTCATTATGAGCCCATTGCCCTGATTTCTGCTGTCATCATTTCCAAGTATTTATATAGCTTTGAAAGTATTTACATAGCTCTGCATTTCCCTCACTTGGAGAAGGCCAGGCCAGTTTATTATTATTATTATTAGCTTCTATTGTTTCCAAATGTTCCACACTGAATTCAATTGTGCAAAGTGGATGCTTTTAATACTTGGTACTAACTACTATCAGCAATGTTCTGTAATCTCTTTCTGCTTTTTCGCCTCTCTCATGTTCTTTATTAATAAACTCCATACCTTGCAATCATTTAGTCTCCACTTTAGCAGCACTCAGCAAAAAAAGAGAAAGCTGGTATTCTGCATTTCAAGAAATAAATCTTGAAATGAAAGTCCTACTGTTCAACTGATATCTTGCTTCTACCCCCTGCCTTTGTATCAATACTTTGTTATAGATAAGTGGCTCTGCCTTCTATGATTCTTCATCCCTAGACCGTGTAAGCCTGCCATAAGTAGAAGCCCACAAAAATAGTGTGATGGCAACTTCAAAGAGAAGATTGTATCCTGCTTCTGCTGAGACATAATATAAAAGAAACAAATGTTTATATGTGTGTGTATATATATATATACACATATATACAAAGAGAGAGAGAACAATGTGAGAGAGTGCACGTTGGTAAGATGATAAGATTTTGCATTCTTCTTTCTAAGGGTCTACTGAGTATAACAGGAACCCTTTAAAACCTAATGCAAGTCCATTGATTTTTTTGTTGTTGTCGAATGCGAGACTGCATGCTTATCATCATTTCTGGCTCTAATTCTTTTCAGTTGTTCACAATAGTTTCCAGTTCAAGGGTTAGGATAAATCAAAGAGCACAAAACAGGCCCTTTTAAAGTCTTCAGGTTTTAAGAGAGAAATCTGGATATGAACTAAAAATACGTATGATGGACAATTTCTGTGTCAGCCTTACCCTCTGTTTATTGCTGTCATTTGATTATCTTATTTTTCATCTGTCTCCAATACATACCCCTATGTACATAACTGAATTACACCATTTTGTTCATTCAATAACTGTGTTATACCTATGGCAAAATGCTTCATTCTAGATACCTTATTCACTAGACCTTCTATTTTGATTCTGTATAATATTAGTTCCATTTTTTAATTAAATTCCATGATAAATAACTATCTCTATGAGTTAGTTGAGAATAACAAAAATATGATATATCATACAATTTTGAAATTTAATAATTAAAACATCTGGAAATGCTTTTTTTTTTATTATTCAGAAGAATCTAAAACCCCATTAGGAAGCTTTCTTTTGTCTGACTAATGATGTATAAGAACAGTGAGAGTCATGGGTGATGGTTTCTCTTGGAAGAAATCAATTACTGTCTCATCTACTCTTTCCCTGTGGGAATAGAATGAATGTCAATACAATTCCAGTTGGCACAAAACCTTGCAAAATGTCTCCCTTTCCTGGCTAACATTTGAAAATGTTTCGAGTGAAAGATAGCACTAACTCTGATGTTTGTGTAATTTCTTTCTCCCTTCTTGCCTTTCTTTCACTGGATCACAGAAGCAATGCAAATTATACTAGATTAATATGATCCAGTTATTGTACTCTGAAATGTTTAATTTACCCTCATTGTAAGAATTTGAGAAATATTTAAACTTATTTTCTTTTCTAACCTGATTTTAAATCCAATAAGATAACTCTGAAGTAAAATTAGCATTTTTAATTTGTGTGAAAAACTTGTCTCTTGCAGACGGGGTTGGTGATGAAAAAGAAATAACAAATTAATGTCTCTTATTTTTTAATAATTTAAACAGCCAGCATCTTGTCTTCCTCAAGCTTGGTCATAGGCTAAAGCTGTAACCTTCTTGAATGTTAAAATCATAAACAATCTAGGGATCCTGTCTTTTGGGACAAAAATTCTAAGACAATTTTAAAGGAGGGCACTAACTATTCTCTTACCTCCCACAATCATTTGGTATAGATCCAACTCAAGCAAGCTATTACCTGCTTCTCCCTGGCCAAAAATACCCATTCATTCTGAATAAATTATGCTCCTCAAAGACCATGAAGCTTCCCACTAAACTCCATGTGATATTTAACACAATCCAAGTGGAAAAAAAAAAAAAAACAACTGAAAAAACTCTACATGTTAGACAGATGAATGAGTAAAAGAGATTTCTAATGCAAACAGAAGTACTATGAGTAGGTAAATTGGAGACTAGCTAACTTGCTGAATAAAGTCGTGCAAACTCAATTGAAATAAATGAGACTGGGTCTGGGTCACAAGTTTGCAACCTTTGCAAAACAGATCAATATTTTTAAGTTTCCTTTTAAGGAATACTCATCCTAAAGACTCCTGCGTAAGAGGAAATACTTCTGTTGTTACACGTGTTAGAGAAACTGCACATAGTACATCTCCCTTTGCAGATTTGTAATGTGATCAAACACATTAAAACAGCGGTCTCCAAATGGAGTACATCAATATCAGAGGGTGCACAAGATAATTCAGTAAGAGGTAGGAAGGAAACTTGAGAACAATGTTTTTTTAATTTTAATTTTTAATTGGAGGATATTGCTTTACAATGTTGTGTTGGTTTCTGCTAAACAACAGGGCGAATCGGTTATAAGTATACATATATCCTCTCCCATTTAAACCTCCCTCCCACAACCCCCCCACCCCACGCCACCTCACCCACGTCATCTTACCCCTCTAAATTATCACAGAGCACCAGGCTGACCAGGCTGAATTCCCTGTGTTATATAACAACTTTTCACTAGCTATCTTCCTAAGTGGCACTGGTGGTAAAGAACCCACCTGCTAACACAGGAGACATAAGAGATACAGGTTTGACCCCTGGGTCAGGAAGATTCCCTGGAGGAGGGCATGGCAACCCACTCCAGTATTCTTGCCTGGAGAATCCCATGGACAGAGGAGCCTGGTGGGCTACAGTAAAGAGTCAGACACGACTGAAGCAGCAAGACATGCATGTACTAGCTATCTCTTTTACATATGGTGATGTGTATAAATCAATGCTACTCTATTTTCATATTTTTATTTTATTTTGTGCATTTTATAAAGTACATATTATTATCATGAGTAAGTTATTCAGTTTACATGTGAACACACACACTTCTATTGGGAATATGTGTTCAAATGTTATTGATGAAGTGTATGAAGAAAAAATTTGCACACTTCTTCATTACAGCATCTGAGAACTTTTGTAGTAAAGCAACATTACTTTGAAGTTGTATCACAATAGGCTACTTTATGTGTGCGTATGCATCTTTGATTATGATCCAGTGAAACATACTCTGTGAATCACAGTTTTAGCAGCCAGAAGGTTTTTTTTTTTTTTTCCCCCGTTAACTGTATCTTCTAACAGGCAAATGATAATGACCTGGATTTTAGAGTGTTTTGTAAATGCAGTTATTCCTGAAAAGTCTTGATCAGAGAGAACATAGTAAGGCAAAAGTATCAGGAAGAATTTTTACCTTCTTGGCAGCTGAGAAGCTAGCCTATCAAACTTTAATGAATGCTATTAAAAGACATGAGATTCCTGGGTCACCGATGAATGACAGCCTAACTGGTAGCCAGAGCGTCAGCATTTTGGGGTGGGGTTGGGGACCATTCTCTAAGACTCACTTCCCACAGGTAGACATGAGGAAGACTGGCTAACAGCTGCATAGATCACAAGCTGCTTTCAGGTGGGAAATCCTGAGTTTTAGGGAGTTTGGGTCTTTTATAATGGGATAAAGCATGCTTCCACTTCAGATAAAGACACTATATCTGTCTTTCAAGGCTGTTCACTATCGTCCTTGAAAAAAATTGTCATGAATCAAAGGCAGTTGATGCCTCTGCCTTCAAAATATGTAGAAACATGCAAAATCATGGAGAATTGTCTCTCATTTAAGCTGTGATAATGGATTTGGCTTTACAAAGAGTAAGCCAGCATACCTGCACCTAACCAATAATCTCTTTCAAATTCTTCTACACAGGATCATGTTCGTGGATACACAACCAGTGCAAATATGCAAAGCCCATGCTCAGAAGCCACATCTTGAACTACGGTTTAATGATCTGTGATTGTTCCTGGTTATTGTCTTGAAACTCTTAATAATGTTATCTTCAGTTAGTTCAGTTCAGTCGCTCAGTCGTGTCCAACTCTTTGTGATCCCATGAGTCGCAGCACACCAGGCCTCCCTGTTCACCAACTCTTGGAGTTCACTCAAACTCATGTGCATTGAGTCGGTGATGCCATCCAGCCATCTCATTCTCTGTCCACTTCTCCTCCTGCCCCCAATCCCTCCCAGCATCAGAGTCTTTTCCAATGAGTCAACTCTTTGCATGAGGTGGCCAAAGTGTTGGAGTTTCAGCCTCAGCATCAGTCCTTCCAATGAACACCCAGGACTGGTCTCCTTTAGGATGGACTGGTTGGATCTCCCTGCTGTCCAAGGGACTCTCAAGAGTCTTCTCCAACACCACAGTTCAAAAGCATCAATTCTTTGGCACTCAGCTTTCTTCACAGTCCAACTTTCACATCCATACATGATCATTGGAAAAACCATAGCCTTGACTAAACAGACCTTTGTTTGCAAAGTAATATCTCTGCTTTTTAATATGCTATCTAGGTTGGTCATAACTTTCCTTCCAAGGAGTAAGTGTCTTTTAATTTCATGGCTGCAGTCACCATCTGCAGTGATTTTGGAGCCCCCCAAAATGAAGTCAGACACTGTTTCCACTGTTTCCCCATCTATTTCCCATGAAGTGATGGGGCTGGATGCCATGATCTTCGTTTTCTGAATGTTGAGCTTTAAGCCAACTTTTCCCCTCTCCTCTTTCACTTTCAGGTTGTCTTAGATCTTATGTTTTTTAAATGATGTCCTATGCGACAATAGAGCAGTTGCCAGGCCCTTGGAGTCCTGGTTTATGCATAATCCCATCTCTTGCTGCCTCCCTGCCTCCTGAGAATCAATTCTATGCCATTTACTGTCCCTGACACCCCATACTCTGCCCAGCCTCCCCACCAGAGGAAGCCTGTTTCTCTCTAGGGCAGTGACTGGGTTATGTTAATTGGAGGAGGCATTTGTTGCCCTTCTCCCCACATGAAGGCCTTGGATGATTGTAAGAGCAACAGTCACACATGCATCCAGAAGGTAGTCAGGCTGAGACCATGGAAGAAGGCTCCTAGCCTCACCTTGATCCAGTGCACTGTAAGTACTGAGGATGCATCCATGTGTGCATAGGAGCTTAAAGACCCTGGATACTTCCTGTTCTCCATGGTTTGTGCAGCAAGCCTGTGGAAAGAGGAAGTGCTTAGTTTTACTTTTCCAGCTTAGCCTTGCCCCCTTCAGGGTCCAACACATCCATCTAACAGCAGGAAGGAATAGTTGCCCAGCATGACCTGAGCCCACAGCAGGGCCCCCATTCATGCTAGTGTTTGCACTAGCCCAGTGAGTATCCAGATGCCCAGAGGAGCAGTCCTCTTGCTGACTCCATGCCTGGCAGGCCATTTTTTCTGCCTTCCAACCTTCCTGAGTCTAGTTTTCATTGTCTTTCCTAGTCATTTTGAGGCATCCTCTGGGGATTAACTCTGGCATAAAAATTGCATAATTTTGGTAATTCTTTAAATGAGTTAGAGCTTTCACATTTCCAGCTAAAACTGGCATTGTAAAATATAAAAAGGAATGCTTAAATTAAATGCCAGTAATTAAATATTTTAACTTTCCTTTATTTAGAGTGATATTATATGACAGAGAAAACACAAAATGGCAAGCCGAGAAAGAGATAGCAGAAGAAAGGGAAAGTTTATATATAGTATTTTTTGGTGCTTTCCCCCAACCCTGTTTTTGCAAGAAGGATCCTTGCATTTTCAAGTTGCACTTGGCCACTGTGCATCAAGCCCTGCTCACCCAAGATATCCCTGCTTCACCTCACTCATTGCCCTTCACCTCAGAGCTCACTGGATTTGAAAACTGTTGTGGAGGTGGCCAAGCTCTGCATCTGTACCATACTCTTTTTCACTTTTTTTTAAAACAAGAAAAAAGAATCCCTGCTTCTATTGTCAAGGGGACAATCTTACAACATATCCCCTTGCATACTGCACCCTTTACTTTTGTTCTTGTCAGGAATCTCCACTTGAATTTATCCTTTCACTTGAACCATGAAATCTTCACATTTTTCACCTCTCCTGTACAATTTATACAAACTTATCCTGTTAACTTTAACATGTACGAATAACATCACATTCAAAACAGGAAAATCTCTTAACCCTTCAACCCTGCTTTTAGTTGCCTTTTCATTTTTCTCCTTTCATTTGCAGCAAAAATTCTTACGATTCATGCACATTCATTGTCTCCCTGTCCTCGCTTCAAATTCAGTTATCTTCCCACGCCACTCCTGCTACTGTCTGTATATCTCCACTGAATTTGCTTATTAAATTACCAAATAATCTCTTAATACCAAATTCACTGCTTGCTTATCCAGTCCCCATCTTATGTGACTCTTCAGCAACATTCAGCATAGTTAATGACTCCTTCCTTCTCAGAATTCTTGGTCTCTGTGACTTCTCACTCACCTCACTATTCATCCACCTTGTTGGCTACTTACCAGTTTTCTGCTGACTCCTTCTCTTTCACCAAAACTTTAAATGTTGGAATGCATCCAAAACCATATGCTAGGAGAACAAGATGGCAGAGAGGTAGGTGGATATGTAGTACATCTCTCTTCACGGATATATCACGAATACACCTTCAGACACAGAAGTGCATGCAGAACACCAACTAAAAATGGACAAGAGTACCTGACCAGAGGAAAAGAATATACAGAACAATGAAAAACTCAGGATCAAGCCCTGAGCCCTTGCAGTGGGAGCACTGACTCCAAAACCCTGGACTACCAGAGAACTAATCCTAGGGAGTATCAAATAGTGGGAACTCATACACAGGAAACCACTTAAATACAAGACCCAACATCACCCTACCACTAGTAGCACCTTGTGCAGGATGCCACATCTAAACAACAAACAAAACAAATATACAAACCAATCATTAGCAGACAGGAGTACCACCTCATTCAGCCTTTCCCATCAGAGGAAATGCTTAGCACAAATCTCAGCCTACAGGAAGCTTACACAAACCACTGGACCAAACTTAGGAGGGCAGAAACCAAAAGGAAGAAAGAATTCAACCTTGAAGTCTGGGAAAAGGAGACCTCCAACACAATAAGTTAAAAAAAAAATAATGAAAAGACAGAGAAATACTACACAAATGAAGGAACAAACTAGAAACACAGAAATCCAAATAAATGAAGAGGAAATGGGCCAACTACCTGAAAAAGAATTCAGAATAGTGAAAAACCTTGAAAACAAATGGAGAAAATGCAATAATCAATTAACGAAAACATAGAAGAATTAAAGAATAAACATACAGAGACAAACAATTACTGAAATTAAAAATACTCTAGAAGGAATCAATAGCAGAATATCTGATGCAGAAGAACAAATCAGTGAACTGGAAGATAAAATGGTGGAAATACTTCTGAAGAGTAGAATAAAGTAAAAAGAATGAAAAGACCTGAAAATAGTCTCGGAGACCTCTGGGACCATATCAAACACACCAACATTCGAATTATAGGGGTCTCAGAAGAAGAGAAAAGAAAGGGTATGAGAAAATTATAGTTGAAAATTTCCCCAACATGGAAAAGGAAATCATTGAGTTCCATACAGGATAAACAGAAGGAGAAACATGTCAAGACACATACTAATCAAACTAACAGAGAATATTAAAATCAGCAAGGGAGAAGCAAGAAGTAACATACAAGGGACTTCAGATTATACTACAAAGCTACAGTCATCAAGACAGTGTGGTACTGGCACCAAAACAGAAACATAGACCAATGGAACAAGATAGAAAGCCCAGAAATAAACCCAAGCCCCTATGGGTATCTTATTTTTGACAAAAGGGGCAAGAATACACAATAGCACAAAGACAGCCTCTTCAATAAATGGTGCTGGGAAAACTGGATAGCTACATGTAAAAGAATGGAACTAGGACACTTCCTAACACCAAACACAAAGATAAACTCCACAAGGATTAAAGATCCTAAATGTAAGACCATGAACTATAAAACTCTTAGAGGACAACATAGGCAGAACAATTGATGACATAAATCAAAGCAAGATCCTCTATGACCCACCTCCTAGAGTAATGGAAATAAAAGCAAAAGTAAACAAGTGGGACCTGATTAAACTTAAAAGCTTCTGCACAGCAAAGGAAACTATAAGCAAGGTGAAAAGACAGACTTCAGAATGGGAGAAATTAATAGCAAATGAAGCCACTGACAAAGAATTAATTTCCAAAATATACAAGCAGCTCATACAACTCAATGCTACAGAAACTAACAACCCAATCAAAAAGGGGGAAAAAGGCTTAAACAGACATTTCTCCAAAGAAGACATACAGATGGCTAACAAATACATGAAAAGATGCTCAACATCACTCGTTATTAGAGAAATGCAAATCAAAACTTCAATGAGATATCACCTCACATCGGTTGGAATGGTCATCATCAAAAAGTCTACAAACAAATGCTGGAGAGGGTGTGGAGAAAAGGGAATGCTCTTGTTCTGTTCGTGGGAGTGTAAATTGATATAGACACTATGGAAGATGGTATGGAGATTCATTGAAAAACCAGGAATGAAACCACCATATGAGCCAGCAATTCCAATCCTAGGCATATACCCTGAGGAAACCAAAATTGAAAACAACACATGTATCCCATTATTCACTACAACACTATTTACAATAGATAGAACATGGAAGCAACCTAGGTGTCCATCCACAGATGAATGGATAAGAAGTGATGGTATATATACACAATGGAATATTACTCAGCCATAAAAGGAACACATTTGAGTCAGTTCTGATGAGGTGGATGAACCTAGAAACTATTATACAGAATGAAGTGACTCAGAAAGAGAAAGATAAATATCATATTCTAATGCATATATACAGAATCTAGAAAAACAGTACTGAAGAATTTATTTACAGGGCAGCAATGGAGAAACAGAGAATATACTTATGGACATGGGGAGAGAGGAGGAGAAGATGAGATGTATGGAAAGAGTAACATAGAAACTTACATTACAATATGTAAAACAAATACAACAGGAATTTGCTGTATGCCCCAGGAAACTCAAACAGGATCTCTGTATCAATCTAGAGGGGTGGGATGGGGCAGGAGATGGGAGGGAGATTCAAAAGGGAGTGGATATACATATACCTATGGCTGATTCATATTGAAGTTTGACAGAAAACAACAAAATTCTGTAAAGAAATTATCCTTTTGTTTTGGATGAAGCACAAGCTGGAATCAAGATTGCCAGGAGAAATATCAATAACCTCAGATATGCAGATGACAGAAAAAATATAGCAGAAAGCAAAGAGGAACTAAAGAGCCTCTTGATGAAAGAGGAGAGTGAAAAAGTTGGCTTAAAGCTCAACATTCATAAAACTAAGATCGTGGCATCCGGTCCCATCACTTCATGGCAAATAGAAGGGGAAACAATGGAAGCAGTGGCAGACTTTATTTTTATGGGCTCCCAAATCACTGCAGATGGTGATTGCAGCCATGAAATTAAAAGACGCTTACTCCTTTGGAGAAAAGCTATGACCAACCTAGACAGCATATTAAAAAATAGCTATATTACTTTGCAAACAAAGGTCTGTCTAGTCAAGACTCTGGTTTTTCCAGTAGTCATGTATGGATGTGAGAGTTGGACTGTGAAGAAAGCTGAGCACCAAAGAATTGATGCTTTTGAACTGTGGTGTTGGAGAAGACTCTTGAGAGTCCCTTGGACAGCAGGGAGATCCAACTAGTCCATCCTAAAGGAAATCAGTCCTAAATATTCATTGGAAGGACTAATGTTGAAGCTGAAACTCCAATATTTTGGCCGCCCAATGCTAAGAACTGACTCATTGAAAAAGACCCTGATGCTGGGAGGGATTGAGGGCAGGAGGAGAAAGGAACGATGAGGATGAGATGGTTGGATGGCATCACTGACTCAATGGACATGAGTTTGAGTGAACTCCGGGAGTTGGTGATGGACAGGGAGGCCTGCCATACTGCAGTCCATGGGGTCACAAAAAGTCGGATATGACTGAGCAACTGAACTGAACTAACTGAATTATCCTTCAATAAAAAAATAAATGAAAAAGAGAAAGAAAAAACAAACAAACACATGCTACATGTCTCTCTAACCTCTTTTCTCTCTCTCTCTTATTTTATCCAGTTTGCATCTCCAAATTATATGTCCAACATCCTCATCTTAGATGCCTAACAGGCATTTCAGAATTAAGATGCCTAAAATGGAAACTTTGATTTTCCCCAACTGTGCTGTGCTCTGGGTTGCTTTTTTTTTTTTTTTAGCTCAGTAAATGATATCATCATCCATTCAGTTATTCTAACCCTTTCACTTCCACATGCTGTTCATCAGCAAAGACCATTTTCAAACCTTTAAGCCCAGTTTAAGTCAGTTCTCTTTTCTGTCTGCTTAGATACCACCATAGCCTGAATCACCAATACTTCCTACTCCAAGACCCTTGACTAGTTTCCATACTTGCTGTCTGCAAACCTGACAGTAAGTTGAGTGATTTTTTAAAAACATAAATTATGTTAGTGTTAAACTCTTAAAATGGGTCCCTTGGCTTTACAAGATCACAGGTTTCTACGCTCACCCTGTATTATTTTCCCCAGCATATTCCAGGTGCACTGCCTCCCCACCCCATTCCTCTCACATCCCACAGAGCTCATTTTCTGGACAGCAAACACCTTAGAGGACTGGCTTATATCTCAAACAGTACTGGGAAGATAGTGTCCAATACATGTTAAATAAATAAATATATTATTTATCTTTCAGTTTATACATCTTTTCTAGTATGGATTTATTAAGTACCTCATATATTATTATCCAAAGATAAATGTAATATTTTTGCATTTAGAAAATACCCCTAGAATCTCTGTGAAACACATACTTTCATTTATAATAGTCTCCGTTTTTAAAGTTGTTCATTTCATTCCTTAAAACAGAAGCACTTGTTACTTTAATGTCGTGGTTTGGTTGTTTCCTTTAGACTATTAGAGTAATTGATTGGTAGAATCATGGTTGTGGGAAACCATATAGCTTAATGGAATTCTTGAGAACTAGGAATTAAAATCCATCCTGACTTTATGCCTCTATTATTCTTGACCCTGTGCACATCCTTATCTAGAGAATGGTATTAGTATAATATCTTTATTGGTGATGAACTACTTTATGAAACAGAGTATTAAGTAGGTCTGTCCTACTTCTGGTAACATAAGGGCGAAAAGCAAATATGAATAGCCTGGAAGCCCCAGAGAACTCACATTTACATCTGATCTTTTACATTTTGGAGATTCTGATAATAAAACATTTTCTCTGGGTAAATTTGGATGCTCTGTAGAGAAATATTTAGATCAGTTAATACGGTTATTAAATTGTCTACTGATTTATATATATTATAATTTATTTAATTTTAATTGAAGGATACTTACTTTACAATAGTGTGTTGGTTTCTGCCGTAAATTAACATGAATCAGCCACAGGTATACATATGTCCCTTCTTGATTATATAATCATTCAGTTCAGTTCAGTTCAGTTCAGTTCTAGGACCACCAGATGAATAGGTAGAAGGCAGGTAAGGGTGGAGTTTTGGAATACTTCAAAAGTTGACTGAGTTATGACTGACAGTGAGGCACAAAGGAGAGGACATTTTTTTTTTTTCCTGCCAAGACTAAACACACTCATCTTCAAGACTGTTTTCTCTGGGAATCCTCTCACATTTTTTAAGTCTCAAATTCTCTTATCACAGGGCTTCTTGTGCTGCACCAGCTTTTCATTCTATGATGTCTCAATTAAGCTATAGACTCTGTGAAGACAAGATCTGTAAATGTCCTCACTATGGCTATTCCCCTACGGAATTAAATGATTAAATGAATGGATAAATAGAGCTAAATAATGAATGAATAGAATGCTAATACAATAGCTCATTATCATCTGAAAGAATAGCATGAAGGTATATAGAAACCTATGACAGATCTTCTTTCATGTTTGATGTCTCTTATTTGAATCAGGTAAAGGGAATTAAAAAAAAATAACCCTGGAATGATTTTTTTAAATTATTATTTGCACCCTACGTGAGACTGTTGGCTAGGTTTGACAATGATAAAAAGGAGAAAAAGGAATTCCATGGACAGAGGAGTCTGGCGGGCTACAGTCTATGGGGTCGCAAAGAGTCGGACATGACTGGGCGACTTCACTTTCTTTCACTTTCATGATGAAATTCTGACTCTCTTTCTTGCTGTGGTTTATTGGTTATGGTTTATAAAATTAAGAAAATGCCTGTCTTGAAACACATCTTTGTTGTTGCTCAGTGACTCAGTCATGTCCAACTCTTCGTGACCCCATGGACTGCAGCATGCCAGGCTTCCCTGTCCTCCACCATCTCCTAGAGCTTGCTCAAACTCATGTCCTTTGAGTGAGTGATGCCATCCAACCATCTCATCCTCTGTCATCCCCTTCTCTCCTGCCTTCAATCTTTCCAAGCATCAGGGTCTTTTCCAGTATCTGGCTCTTCAAGTAAGGCACCCAAACTATTGGAGCTTCAGCTTCAGCATCAGTCCTTTCAATGCACTGAATATTCAGGATTAATTTCCTATAGGACTGACTGGTTTGATCTCCTTCTAGTCCAAGGGATTCTTAAGAGTCTTTTCCAACACCACAGTTCAAAATGATCAATTCTTTGGCACTCAGCCTTCTTTATGGTCCAACTCTCACGTACATGCATGATTACTGGAAAAACTATAGACTATATGGACTTTTTAGCAAAGTGATGTCTCTGCTTTTTAGTTCACTGTCCAGGCTTGTCACAGCTTCTCTTCCAAAGAGCAAGCATCTTTTAATTTCATGGCTGCAGTCACCATCAGCAGTGATTTTGGAGCCCAAGAAAATAAAGTCTGTCACTGTTTCCATTGTTCCTCATTGTTCCCCATCTATTTGTCATGAAGTGATGGGACGAGATGCCATGATCTTAGTTTTTTTAGTGTCAAGTTTTAAGTCGCTTTTCTACTCTCCTCTTTCACTTTCAACAAGAGGTTATTTTATTCCTCTTCACTTTCTACAGTAAGGGTGGTGTCAGCTGCATATCTAAGCTTATTGATATTTTTCTCTGCAATATTGATTCCAGCTTGTGCTTCATCCAGACCAGCATTTCAAATGATGTATTCTGCATATAAGTTAAATAAGCAGGGTGACAATATATAGCCTTGACCTGCTCCTTTCCCAATTTGGAACCAGTCCGTTGTTTCATGTTCCATTCTAATTGTTGTTTTTTGACCTGAATACAAGTTATTCAGAAGGCAGGTAAGGTGGTTTGAAATTCCCATCTCTTGAAGAATTTTCCATAGTTTGTTGGGATGCACACAGTCATAGGCTTTAGTGTAGTCAATGAAAGAGAAGTAGATATTTTTCTGGGATTCTTTTGCTTTTCCAGTGATCCAGCAGATGTTGCCAATTTGATCTCTGATTCCTCTACCTTTCCCCAATTCAGCTTGAACATCTGGGAGTTCTCGGCTCATGAATTGTTGGAGCCTAGCTTGGAGAATTTTGAGCATTACTTTGCTAGCATATGATATGAGTGCTGTTGTGCAGTAGTTTGAACATTCTTTGGCATTGCCTTTCTTTGGGATTGGAATGAAAACTGACCTTTTCCAGTCCTGTGGCCACTGCTGAGTTTTCCAAATTTGCTGGCATACTGAGTGCAGCACTCTCACAGCATCATCTTTTAGAATTTGAAATAGCTCAGCTGGAATTCCATCACCTCCACTAGTTTTGTTCATAGTAATGTTTCCTAAGGCTCATTTGATCTCACACTCCAGGCTGTCTGACTCTAGGTGAGTGATCACACCGTCGTGGTCATCTGGGTTATGAAGATATTTTTTGTATTGTTCTATGTATTCTTGCCACCTCTTCTTGATATTCTCTGCTTCTGTTATTCTCCTTTACCTTTTGCTTCTCTTCTTTTCTCAGTTATTAGTAAGAACTCCTCAGACAACCATTTTGCCTTTTTGCATTTCTTTTTCTTGAAGATCGTTTGGATCACTGCCTCCTGTACAATGTTATAAACCTCTGTCCATAGTTCTTCAGGTACTTTTGTCTATGAGATCTAATCCTTTGAATCTATTTCTCACTTCCACTGTATAATTATAAGGGATTTGATTTAGGTCATACCTGAATGGCCTAGTGGTTTTCCCTACTTTCTTCAATTTAGGCCTGAGTTTTACAGTAAGAAGTTCACAATCTGAACCACAGTCAGCTCTGGGTCCTGTTTTGCTGATTGTATACTGCTTCTCCATCTTCAACTGCAAAGAATGTAGTCAGTCAATCTGATTTCAGTATTGAGCACCTGGTGAGGTCCATGTATAGATTGTCTCGTGTTGTTGGAAGAGAGTGTTTGCTATGACCAATGTGTTCTCTTGTCAAAACTCTGTTAGGCTTTGCCCTGCTTTGTTTTGTACTCCAAGGACAAACTTGCCTGTTACTGCAGCTATCTTTTGACTTTTTCTCACTTTTGCATTCCAACACCCTATGATGAAAAGGACATCATTTGTTGCTGTTAGTTATAGAAGGTCTTGTAGGTCTTCATAGAATCATTCAAATTTCAGCTTCACCTAGGCTTAATGTTAGTAAAATTAGCAAAATATTAGCCATTAAATTAAATAGTAGATATTATCATTATTACTTCATTGGTGACTCAGCTGGTAAAGAATCCACCTGCAATGTGGGAGACCTTGGTTTGATCCGTTGGTTGGGAAGATCCCCTGGAGAAGGGAAAGGCTACCCACTCCAATATTCTGACCTGGAGAATTCCATAGACTGTATAGTTCCTGGAAGAAAAGCTGTGACAACCCTAGACAGCATATTAAAAAACAGAGACATCTCTTGGCTGAAAAAGTGCATATAATTAAAGCTATGGTTCTTTCAGTAGTCATGTATGGATGTGAGAGTTGGACTAAAAAGAAAATTGAGCACTGAAGAACTGATGCTTAACTGTTGTGTTGGAGAAGCTTCTTGAGAGTCTCTTGGACTGGAAGGAGATCAAGCCAGGCAGTCCTACAGGAAATCAATCCTGTATATTCATTGCATTGAAAAGACTGATGCTGAAGCTGAAACGCCAATACTTTGGCCACCTGATATGAAGAATTGACTCATTGGAAAAGACCCTGGTGCTGGGAAAGATTAAAGGCAGGAGGATCAAGAGACGACAGAGAATGAGATGGTGGATGGCGTCACCAGCTCGATGGAAATGAGTTTGAGCAAGCTCCGGGAATTGATGGATAGGAAGCCTGGCATGCTGCAGTCCATGGGGTCACAAAGGGTTGTACATGACTGAGCGACTGAACTGAACTGATTATCATTTGCTTGTACATCTTGGATAACTATTAAAATTTTTTTAATATATTTTACAGCAGTATTAAATTTTGAGACTTTTTCGTCTTTTTTTTTCTTTTCTCCCTGTTAGTTAATTCATGCTTAAGATAAGACAGTGATTTTTAGAACATATAGAATAAAGCATTGCTCTTTAGAATAATTCCAATGTTATTAATTACTAAGCATTTGCATATTCAAGTATCCTTTTGTAGGAGAATTATTTTTTTTTTAAATACCAGACTTCTAATTTTAAGTTCCAGGGACCGGAAGTTAGAATTTTTAGTTTCAAAAGTAGTTGATATCCCACCTTTGAAAATAGAATTAAGTTGATAATATTTCTTCTAAAAATAATTAAGTTGTTCAAGTAACTTATATTCTAGACAATATTCATTGTAACACCTGTGTGCCTCTGGACTATATACTTGTAAATATTATCTGCCATACTGATTACGTCTTTTTCTAATCTCCTCTCATTTCTTCCACCTCCTTAATTTGCAGATAAAGATTACGGTACATGAGTTAATCTGTTTTGAAAAAAACAAAAAAACCATTGCACTCAACTCGTATGCGCATTATTTCCCCCTTTATTTGTACTTACTTGAAATAATCATATGTATTAGTATAAACAGTAGATTTAAAAAGAGATTAGGCTCTTGTTTTGTGAATGGTTAAATGGTACCGTAATTTTTAAAAATGGCTTTTCAGAGGTGAATTACTGGTTCAAACGTGGGTAAGGTAGAAACGATCAGAAGTTATTACCATCTGAAAGTTTATAGGTAATTTTTGTCCAGTTTATAGCTTTCCCATGGACTGGTGCCCAGTCTTAACTATTACAGGTATTTTAAGACTGCCGATAGGAGCTTTCCCTGAGAAGGGACATACAACTGGTCCCTGGAGTCTGGTATTAAAGAGCTATCCTAACTCAGGAATAAAACACAGTAGAAAACTTTTCTTGTAACCTTTTAATAATTCCATATAATACATAACTTTCAATTCAGTCCAGTTAGGTGAAATGAATACTTCTGTATCAATAACATTGAAGGTACACAGAGATTAGTAAATGCTAAGAAGTACTATTCAGAAGACACTAAAAATCAAGCTCACTTCAGTCTTTTTGGTGTTGTTTTTAGGATACTATAGTTTTCAATTGATAGTTATATATATATATATATATAAAACCACTTTTCTCCTGATTTCTCTCCACACATGGAAGTTTGAGTTTCAGTTGAATTTAATCAGGGAAAACTGATTTTTACTGGGACACTTGTGTTTTAATGAAGGTTCTTAAAATCTGCCAGGGCAAGTATTTCTTTGGTAAACCATACCAATTCATATTTATCAAATTTGACCAAAGATATTCGAGAATAACTCAATAATAGCACATTTCAGGGGAAATAATAATTAAACATAATTTAAAGAGTTAACCTCTTTCTTTAAGAATGGGTATTATTATTGCTAAACGTTTTCAGGAATATCTGACACCACTCTCACTTTCACTTTAAATAGTTGGTAATCATTTGTCTCTGTCCCAGCCCATCCATGCTTCATGGTCTGGATTCATGATTTATGGCCCTGTGTGTTTGCGTGTGTGTGTATTTGTATATGTGTGTATGTGTTTACGTGTGTTTGTGCTTCAGTTTTTTGTTGATCCTAATGGCTGAATTGATAATAATTTCTTGTATTGTCTTTGTTCAGATTGTGTGTCTATTGGAATTCTTCAGACACCTTCAACAATACCTCAAACTACAATCACTCCTGAGCTTGCTGACTTAATTACAAATACTAACAAATATCTCTGCTTATCCGTTTATCTGCTTTGTTCTGCTGCATTTTTCACTTTCTCAATCTTCCCTAGTTTTTCTCCAGTGTTTATATCTATATTTGGGCAGAAAACTCTTTATGCTTGAGATTTGTTCTTTCCCATTTTCTGAATGTGGTGGAGATATTCCAGATTTGAGGATAACCCAATTTGAGGTAGGGACGTTTTGGTTTTATGCATTATTACTAGGAGCAGTTATTTGGTATAAAACAAAAGAGAGATTGTTTTCTGATACATTTTCTTGCCTGCTGTCTTATTCTTTCTCCTTCATTTAAAAAGCAGTATATATTAATTGTAGAAAAAATTGAACATAAATATAAAGAAAAAATGAAAATTCCCCATATACTCAACTCCTTGAAAGAACCAACTATATGCTATACTGTCTTTTGGCCCTTTCTCAGTAAATATGAGTGCTGGTTTGCATATGTTTTAATACATTTAAATAAAATGCATTTGTATATACATGTACTTATACATGGGAGAAGGCAATGGCACCCCACTCCAGTACTGTTGCTTGGAAAATCCCATGGACAGAGGAGCCTGGTAGGCTGCAGTCCACGGGGTCGCTGAATTGGACATGACTGAGCAACTTCACTTTCAGTTTTTACTTTCATGCTTTGGAGAAGGAAATGTCAACTCACTCCAGTGTTCTTGCCTGGAGAATCACAGGGATGGGGGAGCCTGGTGGGCTGCTGTCTATGGGGTCGCACAGAGCTGGACACAACTGAAGCGACTTAGCATCAAGCAGCAGCAGCAGTATTTATACATGGGCTTCCCAGGTGGCTCAGTGGTAAAGAATCCACCTGCTGGATGCAGGAGATGCAGGAAACGTGGATTCGCTTCCTGGGTTGGGAAGATCTCCTGGAGGAGGAAATGGCAACCCACTCCAGTATTTTTACCTGGAGACTCCAAAGGCAGTGGAGACTGTTGGGCTCCATAGGGTTGCAAAGAGTCAGACACGACTGAAGCAACTTAGCACCAACACCACACATATACTTATATCCTGGGATCATAGTTTATATAAAATATTTTAGCCTATTTCTTTTCTATTATATTGTGAAAAATTTCCATGTCATTAAACTTCTTTAAAAAATTTATTTTCAAAACTTCTTTACTATAAAGTGAAACATATAGTTATAGAAGCATGATAACTTAAAGAAAGAAACTCAACAGTCACAACACCTAGAGATATCCTTCACTGTTAACATTTTCTTCTCTTTACTCCTAGACTATACATATGCAGAATAATTTAAAGATAAACACTAGTATTATATGGTACAACCCATTCTATAACAATCTTTCGAACTTATTTTGACTATTTTTCTGTCATAATTTTAGTGTAAATATAATTTAAAATAACTGCATAATAATCTAATTCTTCATGTTTAAAGTATTTTGCTAGCCAAGTGAAGGCAACAGTGATTGAATTCTATTCAATCAGCTATTCACTCACTGGCAAAAATGTCATCTTGCAAATCTTAACTATTTGCTGCTTATTGTGAATTTTATAAGAGCAAGAAGAAAAAGAGGAAGAAGAATTAATGTCTTTGCATATCTTGCCCTTCTCTCTTTGGAGTTGAGTGTTAGAAAATCTTACTGTCATTATTTGTATTACAATATTTCTTCAGTCATAAGAGTATTAAATTGATTATGGATTAGCTGGTATATCTATTCTGTGTTATAATTTATTCTTTTCCCTATTTTTTTTTAAAGTCCTTTTTATAGAGATTTAGAGACAATAATACAAACAACATTAGATTTAAATGACAAATTGTTAGCAAAATGTGGATTATGTGTTTGGAGGAAAAAGACCTGATTATGAATTTGAAGTTTAGATTCAAATCCTTTTTGAAGTTCAGGTTCAAGTGTTTCAAATGGAATTAACCCATGAATGCAATAGGGAAGTAGTGGAGAAGAGTGGCCTCTAGGAATGAGGTGAGAACAACACAAAAATGTTGCAGTATTATTGTAATGTAAAGATGGGACATTGTTACCCACTGTAAGATCTGAACCCTGAAAGGAGTTGAAGGAAGGCCAGATCCCAGTTTCATGAAGATTAAATCTCATATCATTTTACTCGTCCTCAAGAAAAGTGATGACAAAATTATGACTATAAATTTGGATAGGAAAATAAAGGAAATATTTTGTATGAGAAATCATAACAAATTACAAATTATAAAATGTTAAAACATACCACAATCATCACAAAATCTAGAATAATATCCTAATATATTCATTAATGAAATTTCTGACAGACATCTATAATCATTTTCCTACATTTCTGGCAGCAAACTCTTTGTTTGCTTTTTCATATGATAGATATTTTGTTATATCATGTGCTATGGAGAATAGAAAGATAATTAAGTCTTTCCTCTAGCAAGGTTCATGGAAATTTTTCTTTGTTATTGATAGTTTAGAGAAGTTTCTTTCTGCTTTATAATTCATTACTGATAATGTCATACTGTATTTCAGGATTGTTGTCAAATTTCGGAAAGCCACTCTGAATTTATCAAATGTGAATAGGGAACTTAAAATTTATCTTGCGCAATGGCTAAATTTAAATACTCTTTGAAATCACAACATTCATAAACCACTCTGCCTGAAGTGTCATTATGTCCTTGTTAGGGCATATTATTATGTGACCTTCTTTGATATGTTTTCATGTCAAGTCAGCAAGAAATTCAAATCGTTTTCCAGTGATTCGTTCTTTACTTAGATTATTTGTAAAAATCCTCAAATCTATGTATTGTTTCTATTTGAAATGCCTCTTTCATTTAATAAGTAGTTTGGGTTTTTTTTTTGGTTGTTGTTATTATAATTCATTTCCCAGAGTTAGAATAATTTTTCTTCCCATTTCGCTGGGAAGGAATATCTACATAGAGTAAAATGCAGATATTAAATGGACAATTCAAGGTTTTGACAAACATACATGCGTGTCACTTCAGTCACTCAGTCGTGTCCGACTCTTTGGACTGCAGCACACCAGGCTTCCCTGTCCTTCACCATGTCCCAGAGTTTGCTCAAAATCATGTCCATCGAGTTGCTGATGCCATCCAACCATCTCATCCTCTGTCATCCCCTTCACCTGCCTTCAGACTTTCTCAGCATCAGGGTCTTTTTCAATGAGTCAGCATTTCACATCAGATGGCCAAAGGATTGGAGTTTCCGCTTCAGCATCAATACTTCCAATGAAAATTCAGGACTGATTTCCTTTAGGACTGACTGGTTTGATCTCCTTGCAGTCCAAGGACTCTCAAGAGTCTCATGACTACTGGAAAACCATAGCTTTGACTAGCTATCAGGGAAGCCTTGTAAAGAATCTACCTGCAATGTGGGAGACCCCAGTTTGACTCCTTGGTGGGGAAGATCCACTGGAGAAGGGATAAGTTACTCCCTCTAGTATTCTTGGACTTCCCTTGTGGCTCAGCTGGTAAAGAATCCACCTGCAAAGCAGGAGACCTGGGATCGATCCCTGGGTTGGGAAGATCCTCTGGAGAAGGGAATGGCTACCCACTCCAGTATTCCGGCCTGGAGAATTCCATGGACTATATAGTCCATGGGATCACAAAGAGTCAGACACGACATCCATGTCACCAATATCTTAACTGAGATTTAGATGATTTCCATGAGTGCAAAAACATTCTTTTTGTGCCTTTTCAGTCAATCCCCACCCTCACACCCTTGTAGGCAAGTATTCTTAGTTCTAAGATGATTTATTTGTTTTGCTTATTTTTGAATTTCATATGATGCTGTTCAGTTGTGTCTGACTCTTTGTGATCCCATGGACTGAAGCACAGGCTTCCCTGTCCTTCACTCTTTCACAGAGTTTGCTCAGACTCTTGTCAATTGAGTCAATGATCCCATCCAACCATGTCATCCTCTGTCATCCCCTGCTCCTCCTGCCTTCAATCTTTCCCAAATTCAGGGTCTTTTTTAATTGGTCAGCTCTTCAAAACAGATGGCCAAAATATTGGAATTTCAGCTTCAGCATCAGTCCTCCCAATGAATATAAATATTCCAATGAATATAATTAAAATATTTATATTTATATTTCATATAAATGTCATTCAATATTTTCTCTTTTGGTCATGGTTTCTTTTATTTGATGTTTTTAAGAATCATTCATACTCTTACATGTAACAACAATTTATTCTTCTTTTTAAATTGATAAGTAGAATTCCATTGTATATGATTACTTGTCTACTTTTGTTAGGAATTTGAGTCATTTTCAGGTTCAAGCTATTATGAATATATTTATCAAATTATTTTAAAACTATTTGTTGAGAAGTCTCTGTATTGAATGGTTATCTTTTAGATAATCAACTGACTATTCATTGAATTATTTGTTTATGCTTACACTAAATCCTGCTGCAGCTGATTATGGCAGAGTAGAGGACATGTGCTCATCTTCTCCTGTGAGAACTCCAAAACTACAACTCACTGCTGAACAACCATTGACTAGAGAATGTTGGATCCCATCAAAAAAGATAACCCATGTCCAAGGGCAAAGGAGAATCCCCAGAAAGATGGTAGGAGGGGTGAAATCATGTTTAGAATCAAGCCCCATATCCACCAGAGATGCTCAGAGAGCTCTAACAAACCTTGTACACACCAGGACCCAGAGACCCCCCAGAGACTGAGCCAGAACTGTGTTTGAGTGTCTCCTGCAAAGATATGGGTCAGCAGTGGCCTGCTGCAGGGGCAGGGGCTCTGGGTGCAGTAGACCTGGGTATGGCATAAGCCCTCTTAAAGGAGGTCACCATTAACCCACATTAGAGCCATCAGAACTTACACAGGACTGGGGAAACAGATTCTTGGAGGGAACAAACAAAACCTTGTGTGCACCAGGACCCAGGATAAAGGAGCAGTGACCTCATAAGAGACTGACCCAGACTTGCCTGTGAGTGTCCAGGAGTCTCCAACAGAAGTGTGGGTCAACTGTGGCCTGCTACAGGACTGGGGGCACTGAGTGTAACAGTGCTTGCATGGGACCTTTTGAAGGAGGTCATTATTATCTTCATTACCTCCACCATAGTTTGGCCTCAGATCAAATAACAGGAGGGAACACAGCCCCACCCTTCAACAGAAAATTGGATTAAAGGTTTACTGAGCATGGCCTTGCCCATCAGAACAAAACCCAGTTTCCCCCTCAGTCAGTCTCTCCCATCAGGAAGCTTCCATAGCCTCTTATTCTTCTCCATCAGAGGGCAGACAGAATGAAACCACAATCACAGAAAACTAACCAAAGTGATTGCATGGACCACAGCCTTGCCTAATTCAATGAAACTATGAGCCATGCCGTGTAGGCCACCCAAGATGGACAGGTCATGGCAGAGAGTTCTAGCAAAACGTGGTCCACTAGAGAAGGGAATGGCAAACCACTTCAGTCTTCTTGCCTTGAGACCCATGAATATCATGAAAAGGCAAAAAGATAGGACACTGAAAGGTGGAACTCCTCAGATCAGTAGGTGTCCAATATGCTACTGGAGATCAGTGGAGAAATAACTCCAGAAAGAATGAGGAGATGGAGCAAAAGCAACAACACCACCCAATTATGAATGTGACTGGTGATGGAAGTAAAGTCTGATGCTGTAAAGAGCAATATTGCATAGGAACATGAAATGTTAGGTCCATGAATCAAAGAAAATTGGAAGCAATCAAATGAGATGGCAAGAGTGATGGCAAGAGTGAACATCAACATTTTAGAAATCAGTGAACTAAAACAGACTGCAATGGATGAATTTAACTCAGATGACCATGATATCTACTACTGTGGGCAAGACTCCCTTAGAAGAAATGGAGTAGCCATTATAGTAAATGAGAGTCTGAAATGCAATAAGTAAGGGAGTATGTGTTAGTAGCTCAGTCATGCCTGACTCTTTGTAACCCATGGACGGCAACTTACCAGGCTCCTCTGTCCATGAGATTTTCCAGGCAAGGATACTGGATTGGGTTGCCATTTACTTCTCCAGGGGATCTTCCAAACCCAGGGTTCGAACTCGGGTCTCTTACTGACTGAGCTACAAGGGAAGACCAGAAATGCAGTACTTGGATGCAATCTAAAAAAATGACAGAATGATCTCCATTCATTTCCCAGGCAAACCACTCAATATCACAGTAATCCAAATCTGTGCCCCAACTAGTAATGCTGAAGAAGCTGAACAGTTCTATGAAGACCTACAAGACCTTCTAGAACTAACACCCCCAAAAGATGTCCTTTTCATTATAGTGGACTGGAATGCAAAAGTAGGAAGTCAAGAAATACCTGGAGTAATGGGGAAATTTTGCATTGAAGTACAGATCAAGCAGGGCAATGGCTGATAGAGTTTTCTCAAGAGAACACACTGGTCATAGCAAACACTGTCTTCCAACAACACAAGAGAAGACTGCACACATGAACATCACCAGAGGGTCAATACCTAATCCAGATTGATGCTATTCTTTCTAGTTAAAGATGGAGAAGCTCTATACAGTCAGCAAAGACAAGACTTGGAGGTGACTGTGGCTCAGATCATGAACTCCTTATTGCCAATTTAGACATAAACTGAAGAAAGTAGGGAAAACCACTAGACCATTCACATATGACCTAAATCAAATCCCTTACATATATACAGTAAAAGTGAGAAATAAATTCAAGGGATTAGATCTGATAGACAGAGTGCCTGAAGAACTATGGGTGGAAGCTTGTGACATTGTACAAGAGGCAGTGAACAAGACCATCCCCAAGAAAATGAAATGCAAAAGGCAAAATGGTTGTCTCAGGAATTCTTAGAAATAGCTGAAAAAAAAAGAGAAGTGAAAGGCAAAGGAGAAAAGGAAAGATATACCGATTTGAATGCAGAGTTCCAAAGAATAGCAAGGAGAGATAAGAAAGCCTTCTTCAGTGATCAGTGCAAAGAAAGAGAGGAAAACAATAGACTGGGAAAGACTAGAGATTTCTTCAAGAAAATTAGAAATACCAAAGGAACACTTCATGCAAAGATGGGCACAATAAAGGACAGAAATGGTATAGACCTAACAAAAGCAGAAGACATTGAGAAGAGGTGAAGACATTAAAAAGATCTTCATGACCTAGATAACGACAATGGTTGATCACCCGCCAACAGTCAGTCATCTTGAAATGCGAGGTCAATTCGGCCTTAGGAAACATCACTATGAACAAAGCTCATGAAGGTGATGGAATTCCTATTGAACTATTTCAAGTCCTAAAAGATAATGCTGTGAGAGTGCTGAACAAAATATGCCAGCACATTTGGAAAACTCAGCAGTGGCCACAGGACTAGAAAAGTTCAGGTTTTTTTCATACCGGAGAAAGACAATGCCAAACAATGTTCAAACTACCACACAATTGTGCTCTTCTCACATGCTAGCAAAGTAATGCTCAAAATTCTCCAAGCCAGGCTTCAACAGTGTGTGAACTGTGAACTTCCAAATGTTCAAGCTGGATTTTAAAAAGCCTGAGGAAACAGAGGTCAACTTGCCAATATCCTTTAGGTCATTGAAAAAGTTCCATAAAAATATCTACTTCTGCATTATTGACTAGGCCAAAGCCTTTGACTTTGTGGATCACAACAAACCGTGGAAAATTCTTCAAGAGATGGAAATACCAGACCACCTGACCTGCCTCCAGGGAAATCTGTATGCAGGTCAAGAAGCAACAGTTAGAACTGGTCATGGAACAACAGACTGGTTCCAAATAAGGAAAGGAGTATGTCAAGGTTGTATATTGTCACCCTGCTTACTTAACTTCTATGCAGAGTACATCATGAGAAATGCTGGGCTGGATGAAGCACAAGCTGGAATTAAGATTGCTGAGAGAAATATCAATAACCTCAGAAATGCAGATGACACTACCCTTAAGGCAGAAAGCGAAGAACTTAAGAGGCCCTTGATGAAAATGAAAGAGGAGAGTGAAAAAGTTGGCTTAAAACTCAACATTCAGAAAATAAAGATCATGGCATCTGGTCTCATCACTTCATGGGAAATAGATGGGGAAACAGTGGAAACAGTGACAGACTTTATTTTCTTGTGCTCCAAAATCACTGCAGATGATGACTGCAGCCATAAAATTAAAAGATGCTTGCTCCTTGGAAGAAAAGCTATGACCAACCTAGATAGCATATTGAAAAGCATTGCCAACAAGGGTCTGTCTAGTCAAAGTTATGGTTTTTCCAGTAGTCATGTATTTATATGAGAGTTGGCCTATAAAGAAAGCTGAGTGCTGAAGAATTGATGCTTTTGAGCTGTGATGTTGGAGAAGACTCTTGAGAGTCTCTTGGACTGCAAGGAGATCAAACCAGTCCGTTCTAAAGGAAATCAGTCCTGAATATACATTAGAAGGACTGATGTTGAAGGTGAAACTCCAGTAAGTGAGCCCACTGATGAGAAGAACTCGACTCATTGGAAAAGACCCTGATGCTGGGAAAGATTGCATGCAGGAGGATGTACAGAAGATGATGACAGAAGACGAGATGCTTCGATGGCATCACTGACTGGTGTCATGAGTGTGCTCTGGTTGTCGCTGATGGCAGGGAAGCCTGGCGTCCTGCAGTCCATGAGGTCACAAAGAGTTGGAGACAATGAGTGACTGAACTGAACTGAACACTAAATCCACGCGGTCTTGATTACTGTAGAGTATAAATAGAACTGCTATAAACATTCTTGTGTAAGTCTTTTTGTAGATATATTTTAGTTTTTGGTTTTATAAATAGTGGAGTTCCTTTTTCATAAGGTAGGTTTATGTTGAACTTTTATGAGAAAATACCAAACAATATTTCAATATTGTTGAAATTATTATATCAACTTCACTCTTTATCTTAATTTGCTGCTGTCGTTGCATGTCGTGTTGCTGTAGCATATTCAGTTTTGCCCTACTCTTTGCAACCCTATGGACTGTAGCCTGCCACACTCTCTGTCTAGGGGATTCTCCGGGCAAGAATACTGGAGTGTATAGTCATTCCCTTTCCCAGGGTATCGTCTTGAACCAGGGATCTCTTATGTCTCCTGCATTACAGGTGGATTCTTTACCTCTGAGCCTCTAGGGAAGCCCTTTTTGTTGTTAGTCTTATTTATTTTTCCAGTCTGGTGGATGAATCTCCTTGTGTTTTAATTTCCATTTACTATATTCAGCCATTAGTACTGTTAGTATTTTGTAGATCTCTTATGATTTTCTGTAGAATAGTGAGGGTGCCTGTTAATAAAGGGATTTTACTTCTTCCTTTTAAACAATGCTAACAGTAAGTGAAATTAACATTTTTGCTTTGTTCCTTGTTTTAGAGAAAAAGTATGTAATATGTCATTATTAAAATGATGATTGTTGGAAGTTTTATATAGCTGCTATTTATCATGTCAAAGTAGTTCTCTTCCATTTCTAATTAACTAATAATATTTTTTCTTTTCATTAATGAATGTTGAATTTATCAAATAATTTTTCTGCATTGATTGAGATTGTTATATAGTTTTTCTCCTTTATTCAGTTGCTGTTTACACCTAAAAGCCCATTTGGAATTTCAGCATGTGACCTTATTTGGAAATGGGGTCTTCACAGATACAGTGGAATTAAAGCAATGCAAAAGTAGGAAGTCAAGAAACACCAAGAGTAACAAGCAAATTTGGCCTTGGAATGCGGAATGAAGAGGGCAAAGACTAATAGAGTTTTGCCAAGAAAATGCACTGGTCATAGCAAACACCCTCTTCCAACCACACAAGAGAAGACTCTACACATGGACATCACCAGATGGTCAACATCGTAATGAGATTGATTATATTCTTTGCAGCCAAAGATGGAAAAGCTCAATACAGTATACAAAAACAAGACCAGCAGCTGACTGTGGCTCAGATCATGGACTCCTTATTACCAAATTAAGACTTAAGTTGAAGAAAGTAGGGAAAACCGCTAGACCATTCAGGTATGACCTAATTCAAATCCCTTATGATTATACAGTGGAAGTGAGAAATAGATTTAAAGGACTAGATCTGATAGACAGAGTGCCTGATGAACTATGGAATGAGGTTCATGACATTGTACAGGAGACAGGGATCAAGACCATCCCCATGGAAAAGAAATGCAGAAAAGCAAAATGGCTGTCTGGGGAGGCCTTACAAATAGCTGTGAAAAGAAGAGAGGCAAAAAGCAAAGGATAAAAGGAAAGATATAAGCATCTGAATGCAGAGTTCCAAAGAATAGCAAGAAGAGATAAGAAAGCCTTCCTCAGAGATCAATGCAAAGAAATAGAGGAAGACAACAGAATGGGAAAGACTAGAGATCTCTTCAAGAAAATTAGAGATACCAAGGGAACATTTCATGCAAAGATGGGCTTGATAAAGGATAGAAATAGTATGGACCTAACAGAAGCAGAAGATATTAAGAAGCGATGGCAAGAATACACAGAAGAACTGTACAAAAAGATCTTCATGACCCAGTTAATCACGATAGTGTGATCACTCACCTAGAGCCAGACATCCTGGAATGTGAAGTCAAGTGGGCCTTAGAAAGAATCACTATGAACAAAGCTAGTGGAGGTGATGGCATTCCAGTTGAGCTATTTCAAATCCTGAAAGATGATGCTGTCAAAGTGCTGCACTCAATATGTCAGCAAATTTGAAAACGTCAGCAGTGGCCACAGGACTGGAAAAGGTCAGTTTCCATTCCAATCCCAAAGAAAGGCAATGCCAAGAATGCTCAAACTACCGCAAAATTGCAATAATCTCACAACGCTAGTAAAGTAATGCTCAAAATTCTCCAAGCCAGACTTCAGCAATACGTGAACCGTGAACTTCCTGATGTTCAATCTGGTTTTAGAAAAGGCAGAGGAACCAGAGATCAAATTGTCAACATCTGCTGGATCATGGAAAAAGCAAGAGAGTTCCAGAAAAACATGTATTTCTGCTTTATTGACTATGCCAAAGCCTTTGAATGTGTCAATCACAAAAACTGGAAAATTCTGAGAGAGATGGGAATACCAGACCATCTGACCTGCCTCTTTAGAAATCTATATGCAGGCCAGGAAGCAACAGTTAGAACAGGACATGGAACAACAGACTGGATACAAATAGGAAAATGAGTACGTCAAGGCTGTATATTGTCACCCTGCTTATTTAACTTATATGCAGAGGACATCATGAGAAACGCTGGACTAGAAGAACACAAGCTGGAATCAAGATTGCCGGGAGAAATATCAATAACCTCAGATATGCAGATGACACCACCCTTATGGCAGAAAGTGAAGAGGAACTAAAAGCCTCTTGATAAAAGTGAAAGAGGAGAGTGAAAAAGTTGGCTTAAAGCTCAACATTCAGAAAACGAAGATCATGGCATCTGGTCCCATCACTTCATGGCAAATAGATGGGGAAACAGTGGCAGACTTTTATTTTTTTTGGCTCCAAAATCACTGCAGATGGTGACTGCAGCCATGAAATTAAAAGACGCTTACTCCTTGGAAGAAAAGTTGTGACCAACCTAGATAGCATATTCAAAAGCAGAGACATTACTTTGCCGACTAAGGTCCATCTAGTCAAGGCTATGTTTTTTCCTGTGGTCATGTATGGATGTGAGAGTTGGACTGTGAAGAAGACTGAGTGCCGAAGAATTGATGCTTTTGAACTGTGGTATTGGAGAAGACTCTTGAGAGTCCCTTGGACTGCAAGGAGATCCAACCAGTCCATTCTGAAGGAGATCAGCCCTGGGATTTCTTTTGGAAGGAATGATGCTAAAGGTGAAACTCCAGTACTTTGGCCACCTCATGCAAAGAGTTGACTCATTGTAAAAGACTTTGATGCTGGGGGGGATTGGGGGCAGGAGGAGAAGGGTACGACAGAGGATGAGATGGCTGGATGGCAGATGGCATCACTGGCTCAACGGACGTGTATCTGAGTGAACTCCAGAAGTTGGTGATGGACAGAGAGGCCTGGTGTGCTGTGGTTTATGGGGTCACAAATAGTTGGACACGACTGAGCGACTGAACTGCACTGAACTATACTGGATTAGGTAAGCCTTAATACAAAGATTAATGTCATTTATAACTTTATTGCTACTTCCATCTTGGATATTCCTTTGGAAAAGTGTATGGATTCATTACATATTCTAATGTATTATCTATAGATTATAAGATAAAGTCAAGCATGTACCTGCTGATACTTTTTATGTTGACCTGTCTTTATAGTTAGAAATATCTCTTAATATTAGGCTTCCCTGGTGACTCAGATGGTTAAGAATCATCCTGCTATGCAGGAGACCCATGTAGGGAAGATTCCCTGGAGAAGGAAATGGCAACATGCTCCAGTCTTCTTGCCTGGAGAATTCCATGGACAGAGGAGCCTGGCAGGCTGTAGTCCTTGGTGTCGCAAAGAGTTGGAGATGACTGTGTGTGAATATCCCTCACTCACTCCAATACAAAGATTGACATCTTTAGAAGAGACAAATTTAAGCACAAAAACATAAAGGAGAAGCCATGTGAATCTTAAGCCAGAAATTAGAATATTTTATGTGGAAGCCAAGGAATGTCAAGAATTTCCAACAATCACCAGAGGCTAGGACAGAAGTGTGGGCAGTTTCTCTCTTAGAATCTTCAGTTGTAACTGACCCTACTAACATTTTGATTTGGGATTTATAACATCTGGAAGAATTGTAAGAGGTTAAATTTCTTTGGAAGTCATTCAGTTTGTGGTACACTGTTACAACTCTAGGAAACTAATACAGATTTTGATATTAGTTTCCCACAATATTATTTCCCATTTCCTGGAAAGCAGAGTCTGAGATGGATATCTGTGTACAGGATTTTGAATCAATACTTGAGTCAGACCAAAGGAGTCAGAGGTGATCAGAAGAAGAAATTGGACTTTGATGCAATCACAGCAAAAGCCTCACCTGAATCCACATGTACTTTGAGAGTAGAATGACATTTGACCTGTCCCACATTAGAGAATAGAGACTGGGATTTTACTCCCACATCAGTCACTCACTTCTAGCACTCAGGAAGAATGAAGGTTTCAACCCAGAAAAGGTTGGGGAATCTGAACAGTACTGCAGCCTCTACTATAGTCATTCCTTGTATTATTTGTATCTATAGTTTTTGTACTGTTTCTGGGAGCAGTTCCTTCAGAATTCTGATGAGAGTTCTTGGGAAGAAGATTGTTAGTGGCATAAATTAAAGCCTCTGCAGTTGCAGGTAATATAAGACTAAAGTTGATATTCATATTTCATGATTTATTTACTCTACTATCCATCTTAGTTTTCCCTCATTCATGATTTGATTATTCAGATCATAATCCATGAGTGATACACTGGTCACTGCTTTTTTTTTTCTCAGATTATGGCTATTGTAGTTGTTCAAATATGATTTGGGGGGAAGGAAATGGCAACCCATTTCAGTATTCTTGCCTGGGAAATCCCATGGACAGATAAGCTTGGTGGCCTACAGTCTGTGGAGTCGCAAAGAGTCAGACACAACTGACCACTGACACATATATGATTTAAGTGGGACAAAGAAATAAAAAAGACATCCAGTTGGATCTCTCTGAGCTGTAAAATATACTCTTTCCATCACCTATTGTGTATCCTCAGCCCTATCTGCTCCTAATAGACAGGGTAAATTATATTTGCTATGTAGTAACTTCGTTTTTTGCATGCTTGTCTCAGCACACAGTCTAAAGTACTCAGGTGACAGCAATAGCTTGAAATTTGATGAAACTACTAATATATTTTCCTAATGGACCCATTCTTCTTCTGGATATCAAGACCTCTCTGCTCATAAAATCTAGAATTGTAGAATGGCTGTGCAAAGAGTCGCTGAAGGTGATGTTAAGTGAGGCCATTTCTGATTCCACATTTTCTTCCCTAAATCCTGTTTTATTGGGGATACCACACTATAAAAGGGTCATTGATTTAGAATACATACTACATCCTGGAGGATGGTACCAATCCTTGCAACATATCATCTTCAAGCTTAAATCCCAGCTGTGCCTTTAAATTCTGTTCTCCAGCTTAATAGGCTCATAGCTTTGGGTGTTACGATATATGATAGGATGAAAGGACACCATAGTCTTATAGCAACTTCCAAACCTTCTTTGCTGTAAAATTTATCTCTTAATTTTTTAAAACCTTTTATTTTGTGTTGGGGTATAAACAATTAATAATGTTGTGACAGTTTCAGGTGAACAGTGAAGGGACCCAGCCAGAAATGTATCTCTTATAGATGCAGTCTTATGTTGTGTGAGATCCCATGATGCTGCACCCAAGACTCTGAGAGCTTTCACAGAGTGGTTCTTTGGGCTGGGTAGGCAAATGAATGTGCGATATGTATGCTGATTCTAGTCAAAATAAACCTCTGACTTTTCCAGGATTGACGGTGTCCAAAAAAGTCAACTTACAATGAATTGGGTTAGTTTGGCTATTTTGAGGGATAGTAGTGTATCAGTGACTCAGCAATGGTCTCTGTTACTAGCAGGTTGAAAATTAAGTAGCAGTGGTGTGTAGCTCAGATGTGGTGACTATGTGCTCACAATTTTGGGCTCATACATAGCTTCCATACCTGTTGCCATATAATCACTGTGCCAGGAATAGTCAAAGACAAAAACTAACTGATGTTAACTGATCACATACAACTGTTTAGCTGTCTTTGACTCATTAGTAAAGAATGTTCTTTGGTGGGAATTAAAATGGCATATAGATCACACTTTGTGCCTATTTCAATGAGTTTTTTTCTTTTTTTTTACAAAGATTTTATTATTTTTAAAAAATTTTTATTTTTACTTTATTTTGCTTTACAATACTGTATTGGTTTTGCCATACATTGGCATGAATCAGCCATGGGTGTACATGAGTTCCCAATCCTGAAACTCCCTCCCACCTCCCACCCCATATCATCTCTCTGGATCATCCCTGTGCACCAGCCCCAAATATCCAGTATCCTGTATAGAACATAGACTGGCAATTCATTTCTTATATGATAGTATACATGTTTCAATGCCATTCTCCAAAATCATCCCACCCTCTCCCTCTCCCTCTGAGTCCAAAATTCCATTCTATACATCTGTGTCTCTTTTACTGTCTCGCATACAGGGTGATCATTACCATCTTTCTAAATTCCATATATATGCATTAGTATACTGTACTGGTGTTTTTCTTTCTGGCTTACTTCACTCTGTATAATAGGCTCCAGTTTCATCCATCTCATTAGAACTGATTCAAATGTATTCTTTTTAATGGCTGAGTAATACTCCATTGTGTATATGTACCACAGCTTTCTTATCCATTCATCTGCTGATGGACATCTAGGTTGTTTCCATGTCCTGGCTATTATAAACAGTGCTGCGACGAACATTGGGGTGCATGTGTCTCTTTCAATTCTGGTTTCCTCAGTGTGTATGCCCAGCAGTGGGATTGCTGGGTCATAAAGCAGTTCTATTTGCAATTTTTTAAGGAATCTCCACACTGTTCTCCATAGTGGCTGTACTAGTTTGCATTCCCACCAACAGTGGGAAAAACTCCAATGAGTTTTACGTAATTCTATGGTAAAAGGATTATCTATTTGATGGTAAGTGGCTTACATTATTCCCAGGTGGCTCTAGTGGTAAAGAATCCACCTGCAATGAAAAATGAGTTCCATCACTGAGTCAGAAAGATCCTCTGGAGGAGGGCATGGTAATTCACTCTAATATTCTTGGGCAGAGGAACCTGGCAGGCCACAGTCTATAGGGTCTCAAAGAGTTAGACACCTGAAGCAATACACAACTGAAGCTTACATCCTACAGTCTCCTATGCTCTAGAAACGCACATTTTGTATTAAAAGAGCATATGGTTGGAAAGAGCATCTGTGGGTTGGATATTGAGGTATAAATGGGGAATATTGGATGAGGCTGTGATACTAGCATTACGAATGGCGTATAACCACTACCCCATTATCTTCTACTTTGTCTTTTGGAGACAGATCAATTTATGTTTAAGTCTCACTTTCTACCTGGGACACAAACAGGAAGAACCTAATTTATAGTGTTGCTTTGTTTTCCCACTTTATAAAAAATAATAACTATACATGGAGGGGAATAAAACTTTCCAAAGACTTCAAGTTTCATTTTATGCTCTTTGTTTTTAAGCTTAGTGTCAGACTGATTAGCAAGCAGAAAAAAGTAGTTCTTCAGCTTGTGAACTGGGGAGCAATTATCACTAAATGTAGACAGTATAAATATTATAAATTCAACCCCAAGCTACTTTCTGTGAGAGGAGTAGTGGGTGTCCTTGTTGTGTTCATGTGTATGTCTACAGGAACAAAGAGCAGAATGTTTCATTCATATAAATTGGGAGGGATATTAAAAATAACTTTGAAGTTATGTAATATCTTGCTCCTGAACTCACACCTTGAGTATTTCAGAGATTAAGGACTGAATAATGTGTTTAATCTACCTATGACACAATTGCCCTCATCTCACTGGCTAGCAAAGTAATGCTCAAAATTCTCCAAGCCAGACTTCAACAGTATGTGAACCATGAACTTCCAGGTGTTCAAGCTGGTTTTAGAAAAGGCAGAGGCACCAGAGATCAAATTGCCAACATCTGCTAGATCATCAAAAAAGAAAGAGGGTTCCAGAAAAACATCTACTTCTGCTTTACTGACTACACCAAAGCATTTGACCGTGTGGATCACAACAAACTGGAAAACTCTTCAAGAGATGGGACCACCGGACCACCTGACCTGTCTCCTGAAAAATCTGTGTGCAGGTCAAGAAGTAACAGTGAAGATTGGACATGGAACAACAGACTGATTCCAGATTGGGAAAGGAGATCATCAAGGCTGTAAAAATTGTCACCCTGCTTATTTAACTTATATGCAGAGTAGATCTTGTGAAATACCAGGCTGGATGTAGCACAAGCTGGAATCAAGATTGCTGGGAGAAGTATCAATAACTTTAGATATGCAGGTGACACCACCATTATGGCAGAAAGTGAAGAACTAAAAAGCCTCTTGATGAAAGTGAAAGAGGTGAGTGAAAAAGTTGGCTGAAAACTCAACATTCAAGAAAATAAGATCATGGCTTCCAGTCCCATCACTTCATGGCAAATGGGGAAACAATGGAAACAGCAACAGACTTTATTTTGGGGGGCTCCAAAATCACTGCAGATGATGACTGCAGCCATGGAATTGAAAGGCATTTTCTCTGTGGAAGAAAAGCTATGACCAACCTAGACAGTATATTAAAAAGCAGAGACATTACTTTGCCATCAAAGGTCCATCTAGTCGAAGCTGTGGTTTTTCCAATAGTCACATATGAATGTGTGCACTGGATTATAAAATGGAACTGAGTGTTGACGAATTGATGCTTTTGAACTGTGGTGTTGGAGAAGACTCTTGAGAGTCCCTTGGACTGCAAGGAGATCCAACCAGTCCCTCCTAAAGGAGATCAGTCCTGAATATTCGTTGGAAGGACTGATGCTGATGTTGAAGTTCCAACACTTTGGCCACCTGATGAGAAGAGCTGACTTATTGGAAAAGACCCTGATTCTGGGAAAGATTGAAGGTGGGAGGAGAAGGGGACGACATAGGATGAGATGGTTGGATGGCATCACCGACTTGGTGGAAATGAGTTTGAGCAAGATCCAGGAGTTGGTGATGGACAGGGAAGCCTGGCCATGCTGCAGTCCATGGCATTGCAAAAGGTTGGACACAACTAAGTAACTGAACTGAACTGAATGTTCAGAAAGTAGGCAAAGAAACTTATTTGTGTAGATGCTATTTCATCAGAGGTAGACTTTCCAACTGATCACTTTATTCACATGCTCAAGTCTTCAGGAGACCTGATCAAGTTCTTGTCCGAGCATGCCTAGAGTGATTCTTTTAAGGCTGAGCTTCAGGTATGACATACTATATTATATCCAGAACCTTTTTACTATGTTATCATCTCTCCCACTGGTTTAATTTATGTATTTAATTTTAGCTTCCAGGGTGCAATGTAGCTAATTACTTGAGAACTACAGAACCTTACAAATGAAATTTTTGCTTCTATAATTTGTGGTATATTAAGTATAATAACGTACATTTAATTTCCTCAAAAAAGATGATTATGCTAATAGAAATATTTGAATAAAAATTGCACTTTGTGCTGGATTTTGTTCTTTACTTACTAATTTATATTAATACAAGTCAGTAAGGAATTTCTAATAAGCCACTTCAACCCTAGGCAGGCAAGTCTGCAAACACCATAGAAGCACCACCCTCGCCTTTGATATGTTGAAGAAAAGTGGCTATCTCACAGTCCAGGAGAGCCAGAATTCCTATTAGATAAAAGTTCATGGGGAATATTATCTAGTTCTAATGTGTAAAAGAGACAATTTGGGTATATGGAATTCAGCAGAAGAAATAAACTTATAGGTGGATATCTGAGAACAAAGTCATCTTCTTTGATAATTATTTTGTATTCATTATAAAAACCAATCAAGAATTGTGTGAGCATTTTGTGGAAAGAGGTCTTATCTCTATTTTTATATTTAAGGAAATATGATTTTTAAACTCAAATTCAGACTTCTGATAAGTTCTCCATAACCATGGTAGAGTATGGAGTTTGAGGGAAGGTAGAAATTAAAACTATGAACCAAGTACTTTGGTTTTATTGTGGCCATTTTTATTCATGTATTCTACATGAGAATTAGGTGTTTTTTTTTTAAGTTTCATTGCCTTTGTTTTGAAAATATAAGTACTCATTTAGGAAAACACAGACTTCTAACTCATCATTAGATGTGAAGTATGCAATTAATATGCTTGACTGGAAGACCAGTACTGGTCACTACTTATTGGAACACTCAATCTCAACAGGTACATTTGGTTGGATATTGTTGTTGAGTTACTAAGTGGATTTGGTTTGTGCTTAGAAACTTACACCTCTTTGTTCACTTACATGAAAGACAAAATTAGAGAATATGTAAATTTTCTCATACTTTTATTTTTTGTTGTCATTAATGCATTAAAACTCACTAATTCAACAAACGTGCATATTATGTGCCCATTATCAGTCAGTTCACTTCATTTCAGTCTCTCAGTCATGTCCAACACTTTGCAACCCCATGGACTGCAGCACAAAAGGCTTCTTTGTCTATCACCAACACCTGGGGCTTGCTCAAACTCATGTCCATCAAGTCGGTAATACCATCAAACCATCTCATCCTCTGTCATCCCCTTCTCCTCCTGTCTTCAATCTTTCCCAGCATCAGCATCTTTTCCAATGAGTCAGTTCTTCTCATCAGGTAGCCAAAGTATTGGATCTTCAGCTTCAGCATCAGTCCTCCAGTGAATATTCAGGACTGATTTCCCTTAGGATGGACTGGCTTGATCTCCTTGTAGTTCAAGGGACTCTCAAGAGTCTTCTCCAACACCACAGTTCAAAAGCATGAATTTCTTAGTGCTCAGCTTTTTTTTTATAGTACAACTGTTACATCCATACATGACCACTGGAAAAACCGCAGCTTTGACTAGATGGACCTTTTCTGGCAAAGTAATGTCCTTGCTTTTTAATATACTGTCTAGGTTGGTCATAGCTTTTCTTCCAAAGAGCAAACACCTTTCAATTCCATGGCTGCAGTCACCATCTGCAGTGATTTTGAAGCCCCCCAAAATAAAGTTTGTCGCTGTTTGCATTGTTTCTCCATCTATTTGCCATGAAGTGATGGGACAAGCTGCCATGATCTTAGCTTCCTGAAAGTTGAGTTTTAAACCAACTTTTTCACTCGCCTCTTTCACTTTCATCAAGAGGCTCTTTAATTCCTCTTTGTTTTCTGCCATAATGGTGGTGTCATTTGCCTATCTGAAGATATTGATATTTCTCCCAGCAATTTTCATTCCAGCTTGTGCTTCATCCAGCCTGGCATTTTGCATGATGTACTCTGCTTATAAGTTAAATAAGCAGGTGACAATATTCAGCTTTGATGAACTCCTTTTTCAATTTGGAATCAGTCTGTTGTTCCATGACCATTTCTAACTGTTACTTCTTTATGAGGATACAGGCTTCTAAGGAGGCAGGTAAGGTGGTCTTGTACTCTCATCCCTTGAAGAATTTTGCAGTCTGTTGTGATCCACACAGTCAAAGGTTTTGGCATAGTCAGTAAAGGAGAAGTAGATGTTTTTCTGGAACTCTCTTGCTTTTCTAGTGATCCAGCAGATGTTTCCAATTTGCTCTCTGGTTCTTCTGCCTTTTGTAAATCCAGCTTGAATATCTGGAAGTTCACAGTTCACGTACTGTTGAAGCCTGGCTTGGAGAATTTTGAGCATTACTTTGGCCCCTTATGTGCTTAAGAAACACAAGCTGGAATAAAGATTGCCAGGAGAAATATCAATAACCTCAGATATGCAGATGAAACCACGCTTATGGCAGAAAGTGAAGAGGAGTTAAAAAGCCTCTTGATGAAAGTGAAAGAGGAGAGCGAAAAAGTTGGCTTAAAGCTCAACATTCAGAAAACAAAGATCATGGCATCTGGTCCCATCACTTCATGGGAAATAGATGGGGAAACAGTGGAAACAGTGTCAGACTTTCATTTTTTTGGGCTCCAAAATCACTGCAGATGGTGACTGCAGCCATGAAATTAAAAGACGCTTATTCCTTGGAAGGAAAGTTATGACAAACCTAGATAGCATAGTCAAAAGCAGAGACATTACTTTGCCGACTAAGGTCCATCTAGTCAAGGCTATGGTTTTTCCTGTGGTCATGTATGGATGTGAGAGTTGGACTGTGAAGAAGGCTGAGCACCGAAGAATTGATGCTTTTGAACTGTGGTGTTGGAGAAGACTCTTGAGAGTCCCTTGGACTGCAAGGAGATCCAACCAGTCCACTCTGAAGGAGATCAACCCTGGGATTTCTTTGGAAGGAATGATGCTAACGCTGAAACTCCAGTACTTCGGCCACCTCATGCGAAGTGTTGACTCATTGGAAAAGACTCTGATGCTGGGAGGGATTGGGGGCAGGAGAAAAAGTGGACGACCAAGGATGAGATGGCTGGATGGCATCACTGACTCAATGGACCTGAGTCTGAGTGAACTCTGGGAGATGGTGATGGACAGAGAGGCCTGGCGTGCTGCGATTCGTGGGGTAGCAAAGAGTCGGACATGACTGAGCGACTGAACTGAACTGTATGTCAGTTGTTTGTTACCTGTGATGGTTTCTATTGTGGTAAAACCAGAGTAATATCTGCCTGCACAGAGTTATTAGACATGTATTATCCCAGATTTAAGGGTCTTAAAGTTGGACCCATCCATTACTTTTTCTGTCTATAAATGTAATAAGCTATTAGGGCAATATCCAAACAATATAGAACAATAAAGAATGAAAGCTTTCTATTAAGGCTACTTTGGAAGGTCATGACTAAGAGCAGGGGTCTGATGTGTAGAATGAAAAAGGTTCAGCTACAAATCCTGCCTTGAACATGTATTAGTTCAGAGTACTTCAGTAAGTCATTTTCATTCTCTAAGTCTTAGTTTCATTGTCTTATAACAGAGACAGTTATAATAGCTACCTAATAAGCAATACCTTGCACATAGTAAGCACTCAGTAATTAGTAGCTATCCATAATACAACAGTTGATGAGTCACCTTAGTAACTCAACTAGCAAATGTAACATACAGATGCATCCTGGCATTTTAAAACAAATTATCTACCTTAACTCAATAGAAATGTGTTACTCAATTTGTGGATAAATCTCAAAGCACTGCAAAAATGAAAGAAGAAATTCTGCCACTGTGGTTCAGTTAATCTATAATGGAGAAGGTGCAACTCTGGTTCGTCAAAAGCAGACAATGTGACTGTTGACATTAAAAGTCTCAATTTTCTATAAGTGTAAATAAAACTTTAGAATCAGAATGGTGATCAGAGACCTTATTTTCCAGATGAGAAAACAGACAGAGAAATAAGAAATGAAGGATATTAAGACTTATTTTGCCTTTTTCCCCAATTATCTTTCTTTAATTTGAAATTTGGAAGAAAAATATAATTTTCTTCAAATACTCATTTAGACATTTACTTGATTTCATACAATGCTCTTTAAATGCACGAAAGGTAAAACTAGGAAGAGGTGAGGCAAATCTATGAAAACAACACTGTGAATTCTAGTGACATTCTCATGCCACTTTCTTGGGCTAGTAAGATGTTTGAAGTTTGGTCTCTTGTTCATAAGAAAACTCTTCCTTTTGTCTGTTTGATGGCATTTTTTTTTTTACACAAATTTTCCTGTAAAAAATCAGTGGTGGCAACAAGCCAAGATTTGAAAGTAAGACTCATGGATGCGTTCTCAAAGAATTTAGTCAAAGTCATAGTTCTCTGATGAGGGATTTGGTGCTTTTATGTCAGCACCATTGGCCTTCCATCCTGCAATGTCAATAATCTTTTTCATCAATTTTAGCTTATGTACCTGAGGATTATCTGACTATAAATTACATCATAAAATTAAGACTATATTAATGTTGAAGACAATTGTTCTTGTGCTTCTGAACTTTTGCACTACAGTGGAAGCTAGTTATAGTCTAGCTTACGGGAAATTCTAGGCTTTTAATATTTTGTCTAATGAGCTCACAAGCGATGTTACCTGTACTCTGAAAAAATGTGGGTGTTTTATTAATTATTCTTCTAAATTAGCCTGTCTGAGGTTACTTTGCCCTTGGACAGTTAATTGTTCCTTTCTCTGTGTTCCCGTAACACTCTGTTCACACCATTATTGTAGCACAGAACACATTGTCTTATAATTATCTATTTACATTTATTTGTCTTTCCCACTAGACTTGGAACCAGTTGAGAGAGAGAGATCTAGTAACCTTTATTGTTAATAGACCAACATCTAACTTGGGTAGGATCCGGACTAGACTTGATATATGGTAGCGCCATGTACACTTATACATATTTGCAGAGGTTTGCTGTATTAGACATTTCTCATGAATTTGGTTAAGGTTTTCATGGTGATAGTCTATGTAAGGATGATAGCAAGTAGAGAATTAGTATTTATTGAATGTTTACTGTTTATACTGTTTGTACACCGTGCTGTGCTTAGAGGCTCAGTCGTGTCTGACTCTTTGCAACCCCATGGATTATAACCTGCCAGGCTCCTCTGTCCATGGCGATTCTCCAGGCAAGAATACCGGAGTGGGTTGCCATGCACTCCTCCAGGGGATCTTCCCAACCCAGGGATTGATCCCAGGTCTCCCTCATTGCAGGCAGCTTCTTTTACCAACTGAGCCACCAGGGAAGCCCAAGACTATCTCATTTAATTGTCACAGTAACACCTGCATAGTGATAGCATCTACAATTTGTTTTAATATTAGTATTAGGAAGATTTTACTCAATACATTTAGAAATCTTTCCAATTTCATCAGGTCCTAAAGAATTAGGGCTTGAAAGCATTACTTTAGACCTCCAAAGACATTGTGTTATTATTCAATCTTCTGGCCAGACAGAAAGGATCAGATCAAGGATTAGGAGAGAGCAAAGCAGTTAAAAACAGCAAAGTAATTTTCTAAAAGGACAAGGTCACTGCACATATCCAGGATATGTTCTTTATTCAGTTCAGTTCAGTCACTCAGTCGTGTCCCACTCTTTGTGACCCCATGAATCGCAGCACGCCAGGCCTCCCTGCCCATCACCAACTCCCGGAGTTCACTCAGACTCATGTCCATCGAGTCAGTGATGCCATCCAGCCATCTCGTCCTCAGTCGTCCTCTTCTCCTCCTGCCCCCAGTCCCTCCCAGCATCAGAGCCTTTTCCAATGAGTCAACACTTCGGATGAGGTAGCCAAAGTACTGGAGTTTCAGCGTCAGCATCATTCCTTCCAAAAAAATCCCAGGGTGATCTCCTTCAGAATGGACTGGTTGGATCTCCTTGCAGTCCAAGGGACTCTCAAGAGTCTTCACCAACACCACAGTTCAAAAGCATCAATTCTTCGGTGCTCAGCCTTCTTCACAGTCCAACTCTCACATCCATACATGACCACAGGAAAAGGTCACTAGATGGACCTTAGTCGGCAAAGTAATGTCTCTGCTTTTGACTATGCTATCTAGGTTTGTCATAACTTTCCTTCCAAGGAATAAGCGTCTTTTAATTTCATGGCTGCAGTCACCATCTGCGGTGATTTTGGAGCCCCTCAAAATAAAGTCTGAATGTTGAGCTTTAAGCCAACTTTTTCATTCTCCTCTTTCACTTTCATCAAGAGGCTCTTTAGTTCCTCTTCACTTTCTGCCATAAAGATGGTTTCATCTGCATATCTGAGGTTATTGATATTTCTCCTGGCAATCTTTATTCCAGCTTGTGTTTCTTCCAGCTTGTGTTTCTTCCAGTCCAGCGTTTCTCATGATGTACTCTGCATAGAAGTTAAATAAGCAGGGTGACAATATACAGCCTTGACGTACTCCTTTTCCTGTTTGGAACCAGTCTGTTGTTCCATGTCCAGTTCTAACTGTTGTTTCCTGAGCTGCATACAGATTTCTCAAGAGGCAGGTCAGGTGGTCTGGTATTCCCATCTCTTTCAGTATTTTCCACAGTTCATTGTGATCCACACAGTCAAAGGCTTTGGCATAGTCAATAAAACAGAAATAGATGTTTTTCTGGAACTCTCTTGCTTTTTCCATGATCCAGCAGATGTTGGTAATTTGATCTCTGGTTCCTCTGCCTTTTCTAAAACCAGCTTGAACATCAGGAAGTTCACAGTTCACGTATTGCTGAAGGCTGGCTTGGAGAATTTTGAGCATTACTTTACTAGCATGTGAGATGAGTGCAATTGTGTGGTAGCCTGAGCATTCTTTGGCATTGCCTTTCTTTGGGATTGGAATGAAAACTGACCTTTTCCTGTCCTGTGGCCACTGATGAGTTTTCCAAATTTGCTGACATATTGAGTGAAGCACTTGACAGCATCATCTTTCAGGGTTTGAAATAGCTCCACTGGAATTCCATCACCTCCACTAGCTTTGTTCATAGTGATGCTTTCTAAGGCCCACTTGACTTCACATTCCAGGATGTCTGGCTCTAGATGAGTGATCACACCATCATGGTTATCTGGGTCATGAAGATCTTTCTTTGTAGAGTTCTTCTGTGTATTCTTGCCACCTCTTCTTAATATCTTCTGCTTCTGTTAGGTCCATACCATTTCTGTCCTTTATTGAGCCCATCTTTCCATGAAGTGTTCCCTTGGTCTCTCTAATTTTTTTGAGATCACTAGTCTTTGCCATTCTGTTGTTTTCCTCTATTTCTTTGCATTGATCTCTGAAGAAGGCTTTATTATCTTATTGTTTACTGTGAGTCAAATATTATCCTGGTAAACTCCCCAAAGCCTTTGACTGTGTGGATCACAATAAACTGTGGAAAATTCTGAAAGAGATGGGAATACCAGACCACCTAACCTGCCTCTTGAGAAATCTGTATGCAGGTCAGGAAGCAACAATTAGAACTGGACATGGAACAACAGACTGGTTCCAAATAGGAAAAGGAGTACGTCAAGGCTGTATACTGTCACCCTGCTTATTTAACTTCTATGCAGAGTACATCATGAGAAACGCTGGACTGGAGGAAACACAAGCTGGATAAAGATTGCCAGGAGAAATATCAATAACCTTAGATATGCAGATGACACCACCCTTATGGCAGAAAGTGAAGAGGAACTAAAAAGCCTCATGATGAAAGTGAAAGAGGAGAATGAAAAAGTTGGCTTAAAGCTCAACATTCAGAAAACAAAGATTATGGCATCCAGTCCCATCACTTCATGGGAAATAGATGGGGAAACAGTGTCAGACTTTATTTTTGGGGGCTCCAAAATCACTGCAGATGGTGACTGCAGCCATGAAATTAAAAGACACTTACTCCTTGGACAAAAAGTTATGACCATTCTACATAGCATATTCAAAAGCAGGGACATTACTTTGCCGACTAAGGTCCATCTAGTCAAGGCTATGGTTTTTCCTGTGGTCATGTATGGATGTGAGAGTTGGACTGTGAAGAAGGCTGAGTCCTGAAGAATTGATGCTTTTGAAGTGTGGTGTTGGAGAAGACTCTTGAGAGTCCCTTGGACTGCAAGGAGGTCCAAACAGTCCATTCTGAAGGAGATCAACCCTGGGATTTCTTTGGAGGGAATGATGATGAAGCTGAAACTCGAGTACTTTGGCCACCTCATGAGAAGAGTTGACTCATTGGAAAAGACTCTGATGCTGGGAGGGATTGGGGGCAGGAGGAGAAGCGGACAACCGAGGATGAGATGGCTGGATGGCATCACTGACTCAATGGACATGAGTCTGAGTGAACTCCGGGAGATGGTGATGAACAGGAAGGCTTGGCATGCTGCGATTCATGGGATTGCAAAGAGCCGGACACAACTGAATGACTGAGCTGAACTGAACTGAAACTCCGGGAGCTGGTGATGGACAGGGAGTCCTGCCATGTTGCAGCCCATGGGGTCACAAAGAGTCAGATGCAATTGAGCGACTGAACTGAATGGAACTGAACTGATCCTGGTATATGGAGATTTTCATACTGTTTATGGGGTTTTCAAGGCAAGAAGACTTAAATGGTTTGCCATTCCCTTCTCCAGTGGACCACGTTTTGTCAAAAATCTCCACCGTAACCAGTCTGTCTGGGTGGCCCTACGTGGCATGGCTCATAGTTTCATTGAATTAGGCAAGGCTGTGGTCCATGTGATCAGATTGGTTAGTTTTCTGTGATTGTGTTTTTCATTGTCTGCCCTCTAATGGAGAAGGATAAGAGGCTTATGGAAGCTAGCTGATGGGAGAGACTGACTGAGGGGAGAACTGGGTCTTGTTCTGATGGGTGGGGTCATGCTCAGTAAATCTTTAATCCAGTTTTCTGTTGAAGGGTGGGGCTGTGTTCCCTTCCTGTTATTTGACCCGAGGTCAAACTATGGTGGAGGTAATGAAGATAATGGTGACCTCAGACTGCAAGGAGATCCAATCAGTCCATCCTAAAGGAAATCAGTCCTGAATTTTCATTGGAAGGACTGATGCTGAAACTCCAATTCTTTGGCCATCTGATTTGAAGAACTGACTCATTTGAAAAGACCCTGATGCTGGGAAAGATTGAAAGCAGGAGGAGAAGGGACAACAGATGATGAGATGGTTGGATGGGATTATTGACTTGATGGACATGAGTTTGAACAAGCTCTGGGAGTTGGTGATGGACAGGGAAGCCTGGTGTGTTGCAGTCCATGGGGTCAGAAAGAGTCAGACACAACCGAGCAACTGAACTGAACTGATATGGAGATTAATAAGCAATTGCCCCTTATTTCAAAAGGAGTTAACTACCATAGTAGTAGGAAATGGATATTTAATCAAACATATTTCTTGTTATAGAGATTATAAGTATCTATGACACCATGTGAAGCAATGAAAAGTAAAAGTGTTAGTCAATCAGTTCAGTTCAGTCTCTCAGTCATATGTGACTCTTTGTGACCCCATGAATCACAGCACACCAGGCCTCCCTGTCCATCACCAACTCCCAGAGTCTACCCAGACTCATGTGCATCGAGTCAATGAGGCCATCCAGCCATCTCATCCTCTGTCGTCCCCCTCTCCTCCTGCCACCAATCCCTCCCAGCATCAGAGTCTTTTCCAGTGAGTCAACTCTTCACATCAGGTGGCCAAAGTATTGGAGTTTCAGCTTCAGCATCAGTCCTTCCAATGAACACCCAGGACTGATCTCCTTCAGGATGGACTGGTTGGACCTCCTTGCAGTCCAAGTGACTCTCAAGAGTCTTCTCCAACACCACAGTTCAAAAGCATCAATTCTTTGGCACTCAGCTTTCTTCACAGTCCACTCTCACATCCATACATGTCCTCTGAAAAAACCATAGCCTTGACTAGATGGACCTTTGTTGGCAAAGTAATGTCCCTGCTTTTGAATATGCTATCTAGGTTGGTCACAACTTTCCTTCCAAGGAGTAAGCGTCTTTTAATTTCATGGCTGCAGTCACCATCTGCAGTGATTTTGGAGCCCCTCAAAATAAAGTCTGACATGGTTTCCACTGTTTCTCCATCTATTTCCCATGAAGTGATGGGACCAGATGTGCTTACTATTATTAATTATTAGTATCTACAGGCTATTATTATTCAAGGTAAACAAAGTTAAGTAAGCACTTACTAGGTAGACAAAACAAAGAACTTTCAAAAGCTACAGCTTATGAGAAAAGGAGGAGGTGATTTTGTTTTTATTAAGTTTTTAAAAAGCAAATGAAAGATCAGAAATGACCTAAATCAATTCCCTTATGATTGTACATTGGAGGTAATGAATAGATTCAAGGGATTAGATCTGGTAGACCAGTGCTTGAAGAACTACTTATAAAGGTTTGTAACTTCGTTCAGGAGGCTGTGAACAAAATCGTCTCAAAAGAAAAAGAAATGCAGCAAGGCATAGTGGTTGTCTGAGGAGGGCTTACAAATAGCTGAGAAAAGAAAGAAGTGAAAGGCAAAGGAGAAAAGGAAAGATATACCCAATTGAATGCAGAGTTCCAGAGAACAGCAAGGAATGATAAGAAACCCTTCTTAAATGATCAATGGAAAGAAATAAAGAAAAAGACTAGAACAGGAAACACTAGACTTGAGATCTCTTCAAGAAAAATAGAGATTCCAAAGAAATATCTTATCCAAGAATGGGCATGATAAAGGACAGAAGTGGCAAGGACCTAACAGAAGCAGAAAAGATTAAGAAGAGGTGGCAAAAACACACAGAAGAACTATACAAAAAAGGTCTTAATGACCTGGATAACCCTGATTATGTAGTCACTCACAAAGAGTCAGACAACCTGAATGTGAAGCCAAGTAGGCCTTACGAAGCATTACTATGAACAAAGCTAATGGAGGTGATAGAATTCCAGCTGAGCTTTTTCAAATCCTAAAAGATGATGCTGGAAAAGTGTTTTATGTCAACAAATTTTGAAAACTCCACAGTGGCCAGAGGACTGGAAAGGTTCAGTTTTCATTTGAATCCCAAAGAAAGGCAAAGCAAAAGGATGTTCAAATTACTGTACAGTTGTGCTCATTTCACATGCTAACAGAGCTTCCATGGTGGCTCAGGTTGTAAAGAATCTCCCTGCAATGCATTCAAATCCTAGGTTCAGAAGATTCCCTGGAAAAGAGATAGGTTACCCACTCTAGTATTCCTGGGATGTCCAGAATTCCTAAGTTGATAAAGAACAATGAGGGAAACCTGAGTTCAATCCATGCATTGTGACGATTCTCTGGAGGAGGGCATGGCAACCCACTCTAGTATTCTTGCCTGGAGAACTCCCATGGACAGAGGAGCCTGGTGGGCTACAGTTCATGGGGTTGCAGAGAGTTGGACACAATTGATTGACTAAGCTCAGCAGAGCACTTCTGGTTGTGCAAACTAGATTTAGAAAAGTCAGAGGAACCAGAGATCAAATTGCCATAGAAATTCATATCAAATTGGTTATAGAAAAAGCAAAGGAATTTCAAAAAGCATTTGGTTCTGCTACATTGACTATGATAAAGCCTGTGTGTTGATCACAACAAACTGTGAAAAATTCTTAAAGAAATGGGAATACTTGACAACCTTATCTGCCTCCTGAGAAACCTATATGCAGGACAAGAAGCAACAGTTAGAATCAAACATGAAACAATGGACTGGCTTAAAACTGAGAAAGGAGTACCGCAAGGCTGCATATTGTCACCCTACTTATTTAACTTGTATGCAGAGTACATCATGTGAAATGCCAGACTGGATGAATCCCAAGCTGGAATCAACATTGCCAGGAGAAATATCAACAACCTCAGATATGCAGATGATACCACCCTAATGGCAGAAAGCAAAGGGGAACTAAACAGAGTCTTGATGAGAGTGAAATAGGAGGGTGAAAAAGCTGGCTTAAAACGCAGCATTCAAAAAACTAAGATCATAGCATCTGGTCCCATCATTTCATGGCAAATTGATGGGGGCAAAGTGGAAACAGTGACTTTATTTTCTTGGTCTTCACAATCATTGAAGTCAGCGACTGCAGACATAAAATTAAAAGCCACTTCCTCCTTGGAAGAAAAGCTATGACGAAGCTAGACAGCATATAAAAAGCAGAGATATCACTTTGCCAACAAAAGTCCAAATAGTCAAATCTATGGTTTTTCTTGTAGTCATGCACAGATGTGAGAGTTGGACTATAAAGAAAGCTGAGCACTGAAGAACTGATGCTTTTGAACTGTGGTATTGAAGAAGACTCTTGAGAGCCCCTTGATTAGCAAAGATATCAATATAGTCAATCCTAAAGGAAATCAACTCTGAATATTCATTGGAAGGACTGATGCTGAAGCTGAAGCTCCAATACTTTAGACACCTGATACAAAGAGCCAACTGGGTTGGAAAAGGCCCTGAAGGTGGAAAAGATTGAGGATAGGTGGAGAAGAGAATGACATAGGATGAGGTGGTTGGATGACATCACTGACGTAATGGACATGAATTTTTAGCAAATGCTGGGAGATAGTGAAGGACAGGGAAGCTTGGCATGCTGCAGTCCATGGGATCATATGAAAAGAGTCTCATATGCATATATTTAGTTTGAGGATGACAAAACAAATGAAAGACATTTCCAGTTCACACATTTCTAGTTAAAATATTTGTAATCTCCCATGCATATAGAGGGGATTTCCAGGTGTGCTAGTGGTAAAGGACCCACCTACCAATGCAGGAGATGTAAAAGACTTGGGTTCCATCCCTGGGTTGAGAAGATCCCCTGGAGGAGGGCTTGGCAACCCACTCCAGCGTTTTTGTCTGGAGAATCCAATGGATAGAAGAGCCTGATGGGTGGCAGAGAGTTGGACATAATTGAAGTGACTTCAGTTATGTACAGGTCAGAAGTGGACTGCTTCAGGGGCAGGGGCGCTGGGTGCAGTAGACCTGGGTATGGCATATGCCCCCTTGGAGGAGGTCACCATTAACCCACTATATAACCACCGGAACTTACACAGGACTGGGGAAACAGACTCTGAGAGGGCACAAACAGAACCTTATGCACACCAAGACACAGAAGAAAGGAGCAGCGACTCCACAAGAGACTGACTCAGACTTTCCAGTGGGTATCCAGGAGCCTCTGGCAGAGGCATGGGTCAGTAGAGGCCTGCTGCTGACCTGGGGGCACTGAGTGTAGCAGTGCCTGCATGGGACCTTTTGAAGGAGGTCACCATTATCTTCATTACCTCCACCATAGTTTGGCCTCAGGTCAAATAACACAGCCCCGCCCTTGAACAGAATATTGGATTAAAGATTTACTGAGCGTGAGCAATATTGCATAGGGACCTGGAATGTTATGTTCATGAATCAAGGCAAATTGGAAGTGGTCTACAGGAGATGGCAAGAGTGAACATTGACATTTTAGGAATCAGCGAACTAAAATGGACTGGAATGGGTGAATTTAACTCAGATGACCATTACAGGTACTATTGTGGGTGCTGCTGCTGCTGCTAAGTTGCTTCAGTCGTGTCCGACTCTGTGCGACCCCATAGATGGCAGCCCACCAGGCTCCCCCGTCCCTGGGATTCTCCAGGCAAGAACACTGGAGTGGGTTGCCATTTCCTTCTCCAATGCATGAAAGTGAAAAGTCAAAGTGAAGTGGCTCAGTCTTGTCTAACTCCTAGCAACCACATAGACTGCAGCCCACCAGGCTTCTCTGTCCATGGGATTTTCCAGGCAAGAGTACTATGGGCAGGAATCCCTTAAAAGAAATGCAGTAGCCATCATGGTCAACAAAGGAGTCTGAAATATAGTACTTGGATGCAATCTCAAAAACGACAGAATGATCTCTGTTCGTTTGCAAGGAAACCACTCAATATCATGGTAATACAAGTCTATGCCCCAACCAGTAATGCTGAAGAAGCTGAAGTTGAACGGTTCTATGAAGACCTACAAGACCTTTTAAAACTAACACCCAAAAAAGATGTCCTTTTCATTTTAGGGGATTGGAATGCAAAAGTAGGAAGTCAAGAAACACCTGAAGTAACAGGCAAATTTGGCCTTGGAGTACAGAATGAAACAGGGCAAAGCCTAATAGAGTTCTGCCACGAGAATGCACTGGTCATAGCAAACACCCTCTCCAACATCACAAGAGAAGACTCTACACATGGACATCACCAGATGGTCAACACCGATATCAGATTGAATATATTCTTTGCAGCCAAAGATGAAGAAGCTCTATACAGTCAGCAAAAACAAGACTGGGAGCTGACTGTGACTCAAATCATGAATGTCTTACTGCTGAATTCAGACTTAAATTGAAGAAAGTAGGGAAAACCACTAGACTACTCAGGTATTACCTAAATCAGATCCCTTATGACTATACAGTTGAAGTGACAAATAAATTCAAGGGATTAGATCTGATAGACAGAGTGCCTGAAGAACTATGGACAAAGGTTCATGATATTGTACAGGAGGCTATGATCAAGACCATCCCCAAGAAAAAAGAAATGCAAAAGTGCAAAATGGTTGTCTGAGGAGGCATTACAAATAGCTGTAAAAAGAAGACAAGCAAAAAGCAAAGAGAAAAGGAAAGATATATCCATTTGATTGCAAAGTTCCAAAGAATAGCAAGGAGAGATAAGAAAGCCTTCCTCAGTGATCAGTGCAAAGAAAGAGAGGAAAACAATAGATGGGGAAAGACTAGAGATCTCTTCAAGAAAATTAGAGATACCAGGGGAATATTTCATGCAAAGATGGGTACAATAAAGGTCAGAAATGGTATGGACCTAACAGAAGCAGAAGATATTAAGAAGATGTGACAAGAATACATAGAAGAACTATACTGAAAAGATCTTCATGATCCAGATAATCATGATGCTGTGATCACTCACCTAGAGCCAGACATCCTGGAATGTGGAGTCAAGTGGGCCTTAGGAAGCATCACTACAAACAAAACTAGTGGGAGTGATGGAATTCCAGTTGAGCTATTTCACATCCTGAAAGATGATGCTGTGGAAGTGCTGCTCTCAATATGCAAACAAATTTGGAAAACTCTGCAGTGGCCAAAGGACTAGAAAGTGTCAATTTTCATTCCAATGCCAATAAATGCTCAAATTACCGAGTACTTATCTCACTCACTAGCAAAGTAATGCTCAAAGTTCTCCAAGCCAGGCTACAATAGTACATGATCCATGAACTTCCAGATGTTCAAGCTGGACTTGAAAAAGAGGAAAAAGAGATGAACTTGCCAACATCCGTTGGATCATCAAAAAAGCAAAAGAGTTCCAGACAAACATCTACTTCTGTTGTTGTTGTTTTTGACAATTCCAAAGCCTTTGATTGTGTGGATCACAACAGACTCTGATAAATTCTTCAAGAGATGGGAGTACCAGACCACCTGACCCACCTCCTGAAAAATCTTCATACTGGTCAAGAAGCAACAGTTAAAATTGGACATGGAACAACAGACTGGTTCCAAGTTGGGAAAGGAGTGTTTCACAATTGTACATTGTAACCCCGCTTATTTAACTTATATGCAGAGTACATCATGAGAATTCCTGGACTGGATGAAGCACAAGCTGGAATCAAGTTTGCCAGGAAAAATATCAATAACCTCAGATATACAGATGACACCACCCTATGGCAGACAGCGAAGAAGAACTAAAAAGCCTCTTGATGAAAATGAAAGAGGAGAGTGAAGAAGTTGGCTTAAAACTCAACATTCAGAAAATGAAGATCATGGCATCTGGTCCCATCACTTCATGACAAATAGATGGGGAAACAATGGAAACAGTGACAGATTATTATTATTATTTTTTGGCTCTAAAATCACTGCAAATGAGGACTGCAGCCATGAAATTAAAAGGTGTTTGCTCCTTGGAAGAAAAGTTATGACCCACCTTGACAACATATTAAAAAGCAGAGACATTACTTTGCAAAAAGAGGTCCATCTAGTCAAAGTTTGCTTTTATAGTAGTCATGTATGGACATGAGAGTTGGACTATAAAGAAAGCTGAGTACCAAAGAATTGATGTTTTGAACTGTGGTGTTATAGAAGACTCTTGTGAGTCCCTTGGATTTCAAGGAGTTCCAACCAGTCCTTCCTAAAGGAAATCAGTCCTTAATATTCATTAGAAGGACTGATGCTGATGCTGAAACCCCAATATTCGGCCACCTGATGTGAAGAACTGACTCACTGGAAAAGACTCTGATGCTGGGAAAGATTGAAGATGGGAGGAGAAGGGATCGACAGAGGTTGAGATGGTAGGATGCCATAACTGACTCAACATACATGAATTAAGTAAACTCTGGTGGTTGGTGATGGACAGGGAAGCCTGGTATGCTGCAGTCCATGGGATCACAAAGAGTTAGACATCACTGAGCCACTGAACTGAACCAAACTCAGGCGACTTAGCACATGCTTGTAGATTTTAAGTAAAATTGTTAGCAACTGTATTGACAAGTAGTATTCTGAAGAATTGTTTGTTTGTTTTTACCTAGGAACGTATCAGTCAGTCTGTCAGTTCAGTCGCTCAGTCACGTCCAACTCTTTGTGACCCCTTGAACTGCAGCACGCTAGTCCTCCCTGTCAATCACTGTCTCCGGGAGTCCACCCAAACCCATGTCCATTGAGTCGGTGATGCCATCCAACCATCTCATCCTCTGTCGTCCCCTTCTCCTCCTGCCCTCAATCTTTCCCAGCATCAGGGTCTTTTCCAGTGAGTCAGCTTTTTGCATCAGGTGGCCAAGTATTGGAGTTTCAGCTTCAACATCAGTCCTTCCAATGAACACCCAGGACTGATCTCTTTTAGAATGGACTAAAAGTATTGATCTCCTTGCAATCCAAGAGACTCTCAAGAGTCTTCTCCAACACCACAGTTCAAAAGCATCAATTCTTCAGTGCTCAGCCTTCTTTATAGTCCAACTCTCACATCCATACATGACCGCTGGAAAAACCATAGCCTTGACTAGATGGACCTTTGTTGACAATGTCTCTACTTTTGAATATGCTATCTATGTTGGTCATTACTTTCCTTCAAAGGATTAAGTGTCTCTCAGTTTCATGGCTACAGTCACCATCTGCATGATTTTGGAGCCCAGAAAAATAAATTCAGCCACTGTTTCCACTGTTTCCCCATCTATTTGTCATGAAGTGATGGGACAAGATGCCGTGATCTTAGTTTTCTGAATGTTGAGTTTAAGCCAACTTTTTCACTCTCCTCTTTTACTTTCCTCAAGAGGCTTTTTAGTTCTTCTTCACTTTCTGCCATAAGGGTGGTGTCATCTGCATATCTGAGGTTATTGATAGTTCTCCTGGCAATCTTGATTCCAGCTTGTGTTTCCTCCAGCCCAGCGTTTCTCATGATGTACTCTGCATAGAAGTTAAATAAGTAGGGTGACAATATACAGCCTTGACGTACATACTCCTTTTCCTATTTGGAACCAGTCTGTTGTTCCACGTCCAGTTCTAACCGTTGTTTCCTGACCTGCATACAGATTTTTCAAGAGGCAAGTCAGGTGGTCTGGTATTCCCATCTCTTTCAGAATTTTCCACAGTTATTGTGATCCACACAGTCAAAGGCTTTGGTATAATCAATAAAGTAGAAATAGATATTTACTGGAACTCTCTTGCTTTTTGGGTGATCCAGCAGATGTTGGCAATGTGATCTCTGTTTCCTCTGCCTTTTCTAAAACCAGCATGATCATCTGGAAGTTCAGAGTTCATGTATTGCTGAAGCCTGGCTTGGAGAATTTTAAGCATTACTTTACTAACATTGTGAGATGACTGTAATTGTGCAGTAGTTTGAGCATTCTTTGGTGTTGCCTATCTTTGGGATTGGAATGAAAACTGACCTTTTCCAGTCCTGTGGCCACTGCTGAGTTTTCCAAATTTGCTGGCATATTGAGTGTAGCACTTTCACAGCATTATCTTTCAGGATTTGAAATAGCTCAACTGGAATGCCATCACCTCCGCTAGCTTTGTTCATAGTGATGCTTTCTAAGGCCCACTTGAGTTCATATTTCAGGATGTCTGGTTCTAGATGAGTAATCACACCATCCAGATCATCTGGGTCATGATCGTTTTTGTACAGTTCTTCTCTGTGTTCCTGCCATAACTTCTTAATATCTCTGCTTCTGTTAGGTCCATATCATTCCTGTCCTTTATTGAGCCCATCTCTGCATGAAATATTCCCTTGGTATCTCTAATTTTCTTGAAGAGATCTCTAGTCTTTCCCAGTTTATTGTTTTCCTCTATTTCTTTGCATTGATTGCTAAGGAAGGCTTTCTTATCTCTCCTTGCTATTCTTTGGAACTTTGCATTGAAATGAATATAACTTTCCTTTTCTCTTTCACTTTTCACTTCCTGTATTTTCACAGCTATTTGTAAGACCTCCTCAGACAGCCATTTTGCTTTTTTACATTTCTTTTTCTTGGGGATGGTCTTGATTCCTGTCTCCTGTACAATGTTGCGAATCTCTTTCCATAGTTCATCAGGCACTATGTCTATCAGATCTAGTCCCTTAAATCTATTTGTCACTTCCACTGTATAGTCATAAGGGATTTGATTTAGGTCATACCTGAATGGTCTAGTGGTTTTCTCCATATTCTTCATTTTCAGTCTGAATTTGGCAATAAGGAATTCATGATCTGAGCCACAGTAAGCTCCTGGTCTTGTCTTTGCTGATTGTATAGAGCCCCTCCATCTTTGGCTGCAAAGAATATAATCAATCTGATTTCAGTTTTGACCATCTGATGACATCCATGTGTAGAGTCTTCTTTTGTGTTGTTGAAAAATAGTGAGTAGCTGGTAGTATGTTTGTTATGTCATATCATGACTTTGATGTGAATGATTAGCATGTATTCAAATAGTTATGATCAATGAAATACATGCTTACTGTATACATAGACTGTCTGCACTAAACATTCCATTTTGTAGAATCCTCTAGATATGTATTTATTACCCAAGCCTGATCACATATTTTCACTAATTTAAAGTTAAACTTGCATTGTGACCTAGTTCTCTTTAAGAGGCACCAAAAGCATTACTGTGTTTGATCAAGCCAAGTAAATATTTGAAGTTCTTTTTTAAAAGTCTTTGTTTATGAAACAAGACGATCTAAACCACTTCTACCACTTCCATAGCAACTTGGTTCTTGAATCTGGCTGATTACTTCTCTGACCTTTCATAAGGTATCTGTCAGAAGATCAATTCATGGGCTTCCCTTAGGAGTTAAGCCTATTGTCCAATTGTTCAAAGTATTAAAAAAAATCGTTCCCCCCACAAATGTAAGTTCAAAGTACCTTTCTTTAGCTCTAGGGAACTGATCTTTTCTCTATTTTATTCGGAGACTGTGAATAACTCCGTAACTTCATTTATATTTTTAACTTGAAGTTATAGACTGTGATCAAGTGTCGACTAGTCATTTTTTATGGCCTCCTAGAGAGATATGGTGCTCCCTCAGTATTTCTCTACTTTTTATCAATCAACCTTTTTGTCAGTTCTGCCATCTTTTTGCCGTCAGGTTTTTCCCTCTCTTTCATTTACCTGCAGGAGTTTGGTCTGTACCACAATATCCCTTCTGATTGTCACGCTAGGACTAGGTAGCTCTTGCTATTCATCGGCCATGCAGCCTTTTGTCACGTAGCCCTTGTATTGTATCTGTCCCAGTTGTGTGTTTTTCTTTCTTTGTAATGCTAGTTATACTCAGTTGTTGGTTTAAGTGCCCACAGTCACATTCCAAAGCTACTAAGAATTGCATCTTTTCCTCAGTTGGAAACTCCATTTGACCTGAGTAGAATATAGGTGATTTCATGCTTCTAAACTTGTTCCTTAGGTTTTATCAGAGCTGAGTTTGCAGGGCCAGCAGGTTTTATTCAATATTATTTGAAGGGGAAGATTTTTAAAGAAATAATAAATTATTTTTTTCTGAATTGTGTTTTAGATTGCCATACACTCTGAATTTAATAAATATTTGTGCAAAAATAATGTAAAAAAAGTATGTGTAAGACATGGGTTAAATGCTTCAAGAATTAAAATTATTCATAGGAAAATTGTTCTTTCATTTATTAACTGTTTTTGTAGACATGGAAATGTATTTGGGCTCATGGAGCCACTATGTTTCTAATGCTACAGTTGTTTGAGAGTGGTATATAAAATGGATAATAGTCCCACTTATGGAACTGTAGCTGTTTAGATCCTGAATTTCCCACTGATTTGACTTGCTTAAATCTTTTGCTTCTCCTCTGTAAAACTGAATATAATAATATTACCTATCTCATGATATTGTTAAAGATTTTAAATGGGATCACCTATGTAAAATACTTAGTGCTTCCAAGCACTCAATAGAGGTTGCTATGTTTATTTTGTGCTTGTAGAGGACACTTCATCTTTTGGCTGCCTTGAAATCACATATTTTCATTATTTGGAGGAGATCTCTAAATAAAAACTGAAATAAGGGCCAAAAAATCTGGACTAAGTGGAAAGAAAGGGGAAATAATTGCTTTGCCTGCCTCTAGAAGTTACAACATTATCTCCTGAGCTTGAAATAAAAGCCCATACTGTGTTGAAAATTGGTATTTGTAATCATCTTGGGGATTATTGGGCAGCAAAGTGAAACACCAGTCCCAGTGACGGGTACTGTAAGGTTATACCTTTGTAGGCAGATAATTTCTTGGCTTCCCCAGACTTGACTGCCTTTTTGATTCAGAAAGAGCTCCTGGTTCTGTCTGAGTTTCTCATACCTGCATGGACACTCTCAATAGGCAGTAACTGGTGCAATGATAGACTCATCTCATTGTTTTATCTCTAAGGAATTGTTGTCTTTTGTTGCCTACTGTCTAGTATCTTGAGTGTCTTTATTTTTCCCCATGTATTTTGTCCATTTGTTTTAGACATTTCATGTGGGAGGGTGAATCTGTTCTCTGTTACTTTCTTTTGACTAGAAGTGGAGTCTGCAATCTAGTTTGTGTCAAGCACCCAGATCCAAATCTGGGAACGTTGGTGAGACAGGTTGTATACTGATGCCCTTTTTTCCTATCTATGATCTGCTATATGTACCTATTCAGTTCAGTTCAGTCACTCAGTCTTGTCTGACTCTTTGTGACCTCATGAACTGCAGCACGCCAGGCCTCCCTGTCCATCACCAACTCCTGGAGTTCACTCAAACTCACGTCCATTGAGTCGGTGATGCCATCCAGCCATCTCATCCTCGGTCGTCCCCTTCTCCTCCTGCCCCCAATCCCTCCCAGCATCAGAATCTTTTCCGATGAGTCAACTTTTCACATGTGGTGGCCAAAGTATTGGAGTTTCAGCTGTAGCATCATTCCTTCCAAAGAAATCCCGGGACTGATCTCCTTTAGAATGGACTGGTTGGATCTCCTTGCAGTCCAAGGGACTCTCAAGAGTCTTCTCCAACACCACAGCTCAAAAGCATCAATTCTTTAGTGCTCAGCTTTCTTCACAGTCCAACTCTCACATACATACATGACTACTGGAAAGACCATAGCCTTGACTGGATGGACCTTTGTTGACAAAGTAATGTCTCTGCTTTTGAATATGCTATCTAAGTTGGTCACAACTTTCCTTCCAAGGAGTAAGCGTCTTTTCATTTCATGGCTGCAATCACCACCTGCAGTGATTTTGGAGCCCCCCCAAAATAAAGTCTGACATGGTTTCCACTGTTTCTCCATCTATTTCCCATGAAGTGATGGGACCAGATGCCATGATTTTCGTTTTCTGAATATTGAGCTTTAAGCCAACTTTTTCACTCTCCTCTTTCACTTTCATCAAGAGGATTTTTAGTTCCTTTTTCACTTTCTGCCATAAGAGTGGTGTCATCTGCATATCTGAGGTTATTGATATTTCTCCTGGCAATCTTGTTTGCGTTTCTTCCAGCCCAGCGTTTCTCATGATGTATTCTGCATAGAAGTTAAATAAGCAGGGTGACAACATACAACCTTGACGTACTCCTTTTCCTATTTCGAACAAGTGTGTTGTTCCATGTCCAGTTCTAACTGTTGCTTCCTGACCTGCATACAGATTTCTCAAGAGGCAGGCCAGGTGGTCTGGTATTCCCATCTCTCTCAGAATTTTCCACAGTTTATTGTGATCCACACAGTCAAAGGCTTTGGCATAGTCAATAAAACAGAAATAGATGTTTTTCTGGAACTCTCTTGCTTTTTGGATGATCCAGTAGATGTTGGTAATTTGATTTCTGGTTCCTTTGCCTTTTCTAAAACCATCTTGAACATCAGGAAGTTCATGGTTCACGTATTGCTGAAGCTTGGCTTGGAGAATTTTGAGCATCACTTTACTAACATTGTGAGATGAGTGCAATTGTGCAATAGTTGAGCATTCTTTGGCATTGCCTTTCTTAGGGATTGGAATGGAAACTGACCTTTTCCAGTCCTGTGGCCACTGATGAGTTTTCCAAATTTGCTGGCATATTGAGTGCACCACTTTCACAGCATCATCTTTCAGGATTTGAAATAGCTCAACTGGAATTCCATCACCTCCGCTAGCTTTGTTTATAGTGATGTTTTCTAAGGCTCACTTGATTTCACATTCTAGGATGTCTGGCTCTAGGTGATTGATCACACCATCATGATTATCTTGGTCGTGAAGATGTTTTTTTGTACAGTTCTTCTGTTTATTCTTGCCACCTCTTCTTAATATCTTCTGCTTCTGTTAGATCCATACCATTTCTGTCCTTGATCGAGCCCATCTTTGCATGAAATATTCCCTTGGTCTCTCTAGTTTTCTTGAAGGGATCTCTAGTCTTTCCCATTCTGTTGTTTTCCTCTATTTCTTTGCATTGATCACTGAGGGAGGTGTTCTTATCTCTCCTTGTTATTCTTTGGAACTCTGCATTCAGATGCTTATATCTTTCCTTTTGTCCTTTGCTTTCTGCTTCTCTTCTTTTCACAGCTGTTTGTAAGGCCTCCTCAGACAGCCATTTTGCTTTTTGCATTTCTTTTCCATGGGGATGGTCTTGATTCCTATCTCCTGTACAGTGTCACGAACCTCCATCCATAGTTTATCAGGCACTCTATCTATGAGATCTAGTCCCTTAAATCTACTTCTCACTTCTACTATATAATCATAAGGGATTTGATTTAGGTCATACTTGAATGGTCTAGTGGTTTTCCCTACTTTCCTCAATTTAAGTCTGAATTTGACAATAAAGAGTTCATGATCTGAGCCACAATCAGCTCCTGGTCTTGTTTTGGCTGACTGTATAGAGCTTCTCCATCTTCAGCTGCAAAGAACATAATCAATCTGATTTCGGTATTGACCATCTGGTGATGTCCATGTGTAGAGTCTTCTCTTATGTTGTTGGAAGAGGGTGTTTGCTATGACCAGTGCATTGCCCTGCTTCATTCCATATTCCAGGGCCAAATTTACCTGTTACTCCAGGTGTTTCTTGACTTCCTACTTTTGCATTCCAGTCCCCTATAATGAAAAGGACATCTTTTTTGGATGTTGGTTCTACAAGGTCTTGTAGGTATTCATAGAACCGTTCAACTTCAGCTTGTTCAGCATTTCTGGTTGAGGCATTGACTTGGATTACTGTGATATTGAATGGTTTGCATTGGAAACGAACAGAGATCATTCTGTCATTTTTGAGATTGCATTCAAGTACTGCATTTCAGATTTTTTTGACCATAATGGCTATTCCATTTCTTCTAAGGTATTCCTGCCCACACTAGTAGATATAATGGTGATCTGAGTTAAAATCACCCACTCCAGTCTATTTTAGTTCGCTCATTCCTGGATGTCGACGTTCACTCTTGCCATCTCCTCTTTGACCTCTTCCAATTTGCCTTGATTCATAGACCTAAAATTCCAGGTTCCTATGCAATATTGCTCTTTACAGCATCAAATCTTGCTTCTATCACCAGTCACATCCACAACTGGGTATTGTTTTTGCTTTGGCTCCATCCCTTCATTCTTTCTGGAGTTATTTCTCCACTGATCTCCAGTAGCATATTGGGCACCTACCGACCTGGGGAGTTCCTCTTTCAGTATCCTATCATTTCGCCTTTTCATACTGTTTCATATCTATAATATACTCACAAAAAATGACATTTTTGCATAAGCAGAATTGATTTCTGTTGGTTAACTCTGGAAACAGGAGGTTTTAAGACTGTTGAATATGGCTTCAGTTGAAATTGTGGGAGTATATTCCCTACTTAACTCTTGGGGCTTGAGTTTTGTAGTTGATTTAATAAATATTTCTTCCCAAATATTCATCTGGCATTCTGCTCTCCTTTGTTTACTGAAGAGAATAGGTCGGTGATAATTCTGATATATTTATTATTAAACATTCTATTTATGCCTTTTCATAGTGACATGTTGACTCTATAAAATTGTGACACTATATTGAACTATTGATAATGGACATGAAGGGGGAACTTAGCCAATATCATGGGTGCCATTAGGATTTTCAATGAATATGCCTTGACCTGAAGTAGAGTCATCATGATGCTGATCATGGTGTCATGCCTGGTGTAGCAGTCTTACTCTTCCATTTTCAGACAATAAAGATTTTGTTAATCATTCTACCCTTCATGTTCCTTATTGGTTAAATGGAGGTCATGGGTTATGAAGATTATATAGAATAAACTCAGTCAATGGTATTTATTATTTTCAACTCATATTCCATTCTTATTTAAGAAAAAATTTAAAAAAAATTTCAAAGTGTCACTCCATTGTATATTAAAAATTGTGGGTTGAAAATTCCTTACAAAATCTTTGAGATATTATTACAGTGTCAAGATTACACTGCAAAATAAAACCATGGTCTTGATATTCATCAATTCTTTCTTTTTCTATTTCTTACATAGAATTTCTGCCATATTCAAGAATATTTCCTCTGCATTGTCTTTGTTTATTTATCACATGCCTATTTCAAAGACTTTTCAAACTTCATTTCTCTAGCAGATACTCTTTCCTCATAGCTCACCAAAATATAGCTCTTCTTTCGTTTGGTCGCAAAGAGTGGGACACAAGTGAGCGACTGAACTGAACTGAAAATTGTTTATTTCACAAAACTCTCCACTTATCACTGAAGTTTAAGTTTGCCAACCTCTGCAGTAGTGAGGCTTAGTAAATAATAAAATTATCTTATACTTTAGCACTTTTAATAATATGGACGTTGCTGATTTTTATTTGCTTACCATTTGGTCTCCATATTTTAGTATTTCACTTAATTATTTGTTTTATTTTATTTTATTTAGTTTTTACTGGAGTATAGCTGATTTACAATGTTGTGTTACTTTCTGCTATGCAGCAAAGTGAATCAGTTTTGTATATATATCTAGCCTTTTAAAAATTCTTTTCTGATATAGATCCTTACAAGAGTATTGAGTAGACTTCCCTGTGCTATACATACATCATTGTTGGTTATCTATTTTGTATATGTGTGTTCTTAGTTGCTCAGTCGTGTCTGACTCTTTGAGACCTCGTGAACTATGGCCTTTCAGGCTCCATTGTCCATGGAATTTCCAGGCTAGAATATTGGAGTGAGTTGCCATTTCCTGCTCCAGGGGATCGTCTCAACCCAGGGATCGAACCCACGTTTTGCATCTCCTGCAATAACAGGTGGATTCTTTACCATTGCATCACTTGGGAAACCCCATTTTAAAGTGTGTATATGTCAGTCCCAATCTCCCAATTTATATCCATGCCCTTTCCCTCCAGTAATCATAAGATTGTTTTCTGCAGCATAACTCTACTTCTGTTTTGTAAATAAGTTCATTTGTACCACTTGTTTAATTTCCACATATAAGCAATATCATGTGATATTTGTCCCTCTCTGTCTAACTTACTCACTCAGTATGACAATGTAGAGATCCATCCATGTTGCTGCTCAGCCATAAAAAAGAATGAAATAATGCTATTTGGTTTATTGTAAATAATGAATTACTAAATACGAATATCTGTATGTAGTGTTCTTTTAAAATAGGGTTACTGCCCTTGCTAATTTTATTTTATTTAATAGAAGTATTCTAGTTTAAAAATTCCATTATGATATTTTTCTGTGTCTACCACAATATCAGAAGATGAGTAACACGAAAAAATTGCTGACTTATTTAATTATCTTTTTGTTCTTCATTTGAAGAAATGATGTTGAAAAGAAATGCATTTTTGTCCAAAAATAATATTGAACAACTATTGCTTTTTATAATTTCCTGTGTTTTTTGTCTTCAGTCAGATTCTATAGAGTGATAAGTTCTTTGTATATTCATAAAAATACTCCAGGGAAGCCTGGAGTGCTGCAGTCCATGGGGTCGCAGAGTCAGACACAACTGTGGCTGAAAACAAATAATAAAATAGTTATATTTTTCTTAGTCTAATCCACCTTTCTCCATATAAATAAACAACAACTAGAGCAAGAACAAGAGAATTATCTGTCTAAAGGCTACCAGAAAGAAGAGTCAGTTGGTGTACATTCAGCTCAAAACCAATGCATGTTTGAAAATCTGTAACAGTACAAACTTGAAAATACATAAAATTGACATTTAATTGGCTTACATTTATTTCAAGGTAGCAATAGTGGTAAAGAACTGCCTGCCAATGTAGGAGACATAGGTTCCATCCTTGGGTCAGGAAGATCCCCTGGAGGAGGGCATGGCAACCCACTCCAGTATTCTTGCTGGGAGAACCCCATAGACAGAGGAGCTTGGCGGGCTACAGTCCATAGGGTCACAAAGAGTCAGACATGACTGAAGCCACTCAGCATGTATGAACTTTTGTATTTCCACATTATGTGAATTAGGGCTTTTTAAAATTACAGTGTTTCCATACTCTATTTTCTATTATTCAGTGAGGAGCCACTTAAAACTATTAACCAATATTCCTGACTAGCTCTCATCATGCATATACAGAAACATGTGTTTATGTACCATCAGCTTTACTACTGAATAATGATCTTTTCTGAAAAGTTGTATTCAAATAGGCATTCTTGGTATTAAAAAGTGCTATAACATAATTCTTTAGAACTGTTTATCAAAAACTAAGTATTGCTGAACATTTTTTACAGTATAAGACATTGGCCTAGGTGCCTGAACAATATAAAATATGACCATTGCCTTTAGGAAATGGAAAGTCTAGTTGCAGAGATATGGAGATACATCTAAACAAGTGAAAAATTATTTTTAAATTATTGATATCTCATATGTGCTATTCCAAGTATATAAGATATATATATATATATTCTAAGAATATAAGAATGTAAGATATATGTATCTTATATACTTATATCACTTATATTTACATACTTGTATCACTGCTTCAGTATATAAGATGTAATTATAATTAAAAGACAGAGTCCATAGAAGTATATGGAATGGAAGATAGTAATATCCCTAAGAAGAATTTGTCTGGTTATTTGGAAGTGAATTATATGAAAATCAACACAATTGTATAATTAAGAAATGCAAAATGTGGATATACATGTATTCAAAAATATAGTAAAATACAATCTTAAGACATGTGCAATTTAAAATCTGAGATTTAGTTATCTATTGTAACTATTTTGACTATGTGTGATTTTCAAGTTAAACAGAACTTAAATTTAGATAAAAGGAAACTGTTGATATTAAAAAAAAAAAGTAGATAATTTTCTTTAAAATAAAGCTATTGGCTTTTGAATATTTAGTTTAATTGTTTAAAAAATATATATCTGTTCAGAGATTCTCTGGGTCCAGGAGCTTTTCCCAGTAAGTAAAGTGTATCAGACTTGAGACTAAAACTGATACTGGAAAATCATTTGATCTAACAAAAATTGACTTCCTTCATTTTTAAAATGGAGATAATAAAGGTACCTTCCATGTAAAGTCATTGGAAGATATTCAATGAGATAATGTAATTTCTCAGCTTTATATTGTATTAGATATTATGAGTTCTAATGTATATATAAAATACCTATTAATATTTTTAGATTATACATATCTGCCTTGTAAATGGAAGGTCTTAGGATCATTTTTAAATAATGCTGTTCAAATCCATTACAGGTCACATGATTCTGTACCCTTTCTTTTAAGAGATAAGTTGTTCTTGCGACCCCTTGAACTGCAGCACGCCAGGCCTCCCTGTCAATCACTGACTCGGGAGTCTACTCAAACCCATGTCCACTGAGTTGGTGATGCCATCCAACCATCTCTTCATCCTCTCTCATCCCCTTCTCCTCCTGCCTCCAATCTTTCCCAGCATCAGGGTCTTTTCCAGTGAGTCAGCTTTTTGCATCAGGTGGCCAAGTATTGGAGTTTCAGCTTCAACATCAGTCCTTCCAATGAACACCCAGGACTGATCTCTTTTAGGATTGACTGGTTGGATCTCCTTGCAGGCCAAGGGACTCGCAAGAGTCTTCTCCAACGCCACAGTTCAAAAGCTTTAATTTTTTGGTGCTCAGCCTTCTTTATGGCCCAGTTCTCACATCCAAACATGACTACTGGAAAAACCATAGTTTGACTATACAGACCTTCATTGGAAAGTGATGTCTCTGCTTTTTAATACACTGTGTCTAAGTTTGTCATAGCTTTTCTTCCAAGGAGCAAACATCTTTTAGTTTCATGACTGTAGTCACCACCTGCAGTGATTTTGGAGCCCAAGAAAATAAAGTCTCTCACTGTTACCATTTTCCCCCTATTTGCAGTGATGTGATGAGACCAGATGCCATAATCTTCGTTTATTGAATGTTGAATTTTAAGCCAGCTTTTCCACTCTCCTCTTTCACCTTCAACAAAAGGCTCTTTAGATCCTCTTCATTTTCTGCCATTTGAGGTTATCTGCATATCTGAGGTTATTGATATTCCTCCCAGCAATCTTGATTTCAGCTTGTGATTCATCCAGCCCAGAATTTGCATGATGTACTCTGCATATAAGTTAAATATGCAGGATGGCAATATGCAGACTTAAGGTACTCCTTTCCCAATTTTGAGCCAGTCTGTTGTTTCAAGTCTAGTTCTAACTGTTGCTTCTTGTCCTGCATACAGGTTTCTCAGGAGACAGATAAGGTCATCTGGTATTTCCATTTCTTTAAGAATTTTCCACAGTTTGTTGTGATCCACACAGTCAAAGGCTTTAGTGTAGTCAATAAAGCAGAACTAGATGTTTTTCTGGAATTACCTTGTTTTTTCTGTGAGCCAGTGGATGTTGGCAATTTGACCTCTGGTTCCTCTGCCTTTTCTAAATCCAGCTTTTATATTTGAAATTTTTTGGTTTACAGACTGCTGAAACCTAGCTTGAAGAATTTTGAGAATAACCTTGCTAGCATATTAAATGAGTGCAATTGTACAGTAATTTGAACATTTGGCATTGCCCTTCTTTGGGGTTGGAATGAAAACTGACATTTTCCAGTCCTGTGGCCACTGCTGAGTTTTCCAAATTTGCTTGTATATTGAGTGCAGCATTTTAACAGTGTCATCTTTTAGGATTTGAAATAGTTCAGCTGAAATTCCATCACCTCTTCTAGCTTTGTTTGTAGTGATGCTTCTTAAAGCCCACTTGACTTCGCACTCCCGGGAGTCTGGCTCTAGGTGATTGATTACACCATTGTGGTTATCCAGGTGTTAAAGACTTTTTCTTTCTTTCTTTTTTTTTAAAATAAATTTCTTATTTATAGTCTATCCCCTTCTTCTTAATATCTTCTGCTTCTATTAGATCCATACTTCCTGTTCTTTATTGTGCCCCTCTTTGCATGCTCTAATTTTCTTGAAGAGATCTCTAGCCTTTCACATTCAATTTTTTCCCTCTATTGCTTTTCATTGTTCACTTAAGAAGGCTTTTTTTGTCTCCTTGATCTTCTTTGGAACTCTGCACTCAGATGGATATATCTTTCCCTTTCTCCTTTTCTTTTCACTCATCTTCTTTTCTCAGCTCTTTGTAAGGCTTCCTCAGACAACCATATTGCCTTTTTGTATTTCTTTTTCTTTGGGATGGTTTTGATCACCACCTCCTGTTCAATGTCCTCCCCCATCTATAATTGTTCAGGCCCTCTGTCTATCATTTCTAATCCCTTGAATCTATTTGTCACTTCCACTGTATAATCATACCTGAATGGCCTAGTGGTTTTCCTTACTTTCTTCCTAATACTCAAGAGATGAGTATTAGGAAGAAATTATTATTTTTCACATACAAAGTAAGAGAAACAGAATCTCATCTGTTAAAGAGTAATTATTAGTTCACATAACTAGTAGATAATATTAATTAACCATCTTTTATGCACTAAGCGTTTTGTTGTTGTTCAGTCACTAAGTCATGTCTGACTCCTTGCGACCCATGGACTGCAGCATTCTAGGGTTCTCTGTCCTTCACCACCTCTTGGAGCTTGCTCAAATTCATGTCCATTGAGTTGATGATGCCATCCAGCCATCTCATCCTCTATCACCCCCTTCTCCTGCTGCCTCCAATCTTTCCCTGCATCAGAGTCTTTTCCAGTGAGTCGGCTCATCACAGGTGGCCAAAGGATTGGAGATTTACCTTCAGCACCTGTCCTTCCAATGAATATTCAGGACTGATTTCCTTTGGGACTGACTGGTTTGATCTTGTTGTCCAAGAGATTCTCAAGAGTCTTCCCGAGCACCACAGTTGAAAGCATCAGCTCTTTGGTGCTCAGCCTCCTTTATGGTCCAGCTCTCATCTCTTTACACGACTACTGGAAAAACCATAGCTTTGGCAATATGGATCTTTGTTACCAGCATTATGCCTCTGCTTTTTAATATGCTGTGTAGTTTGGTCATAGCTTCTCTTTCAAGGAGCAAGCATCTTTTAATTTCATGGCTGCATTCACTCTCCACAGTAATTTTCGAGCCCAAGAAAATAAAATCTGTTACTACCTCTACTTTCCCCCCATCTATTGCCATGAAGTAATGGGACCAGATGCCAGATATCAGTTTTTTGAATGTTGTGTTTTATGCCAGCTCTTTCACTCTCCTCTTTCTCCATCTCAAGAGGGTGTTTAGTCCCTCTTCATTTTCTGCCATTAGTGTGGTATCATCTGCACAACTGAAGCTGTTGATATTTGTGCTTAAGTAATTCTCTGTGGTAAGTATTGTTGACCTTGGTTTATAGATAAAGAGACAGGTTCAGAGTGCCTAGATGAATTGTCCAAAGTCACATAGGTGATAGTGAGAAAGCAGATATGTCAATATCTAGTTTTAACTATCTTCAAAGATTAAGCATAATTCTGAACTGTGATGGGTATGGAGATGCACTGCCTTAGTTCTTCTAATGTGCAATATCATGTATCAGCTGCTCCCTAAAGGATCCTAAAGGATCCTCAGTAAGTTTCCAGGGTGGCCAACACTCAGTGACTGATACGGCAAACCTAACTCAGTTTTGACTCAGCTTACAACTCTGATGGACCATTTTGATTCCAAAGCCTCTTATGTGCTTGGTTGAGGTTTTCAGCCTGCTTATATTACAAAGTTAAGTTTTTCTCAGCCTGATCTTGATCCCTGGACCTTCTTGCACCAGTGTTGATTCCAAGAGTACTCCCTAAAATATCCTAAACACTAAAGTCAATCTCAGTTTTGTTTCCTGGAGAACACAACTTACAACACAGGTCAGTTAGAGAATGGTCTATTGAATCCCTTCAGCTATCTCTTAGTATCCCAGTTAATTTTAATTTTTTTAAGGGATGTTTTAATGCTAACTATCGAATAACATTATAAATCCTTTCTGGCTACTTTATTTATATAGAATTTTACCTGATGAAATAAGAGACAAAATTGATAGTTTTAAAATTTATGGTTGAATGTAAGATATCTCTCGAATAGATATCTTACAATATGTCTTGGTGATACATATTTGTAAAATGAAAAATAACTGTCTGGTTTTGGTAAAAAGATGGACTTTTAAACTGTGGGTTGGAAAGACTGAATTTTTGCTTTGCCCATTCACATAACTAGCTGGATTACATAGTGCAGCTCTGTCTTCTTTTAGTGTCTTATCTCCAAAAATAAAATGTTTCTGCTTGACTCTATACAGTTCCAAGAATGTGTTGTTTTTTGGTTTCTGGTTGATCTTCAGAATTTTTTTTAGCATTAAGCCTCTCTGTTTCCTCTAATCTTTCTATGAAGTAGTTAATGAACTAGAAACAATTGCTTCAAAACACTAGTGGAGTTTTAAAGGAACCCTGAAGTGAATCATTTACAGTGTAAATAATCACCACCTAATTTATGTGAGTTGTAAATTCAGATTTATCTATTGGAGTATGTTACTTATTCTAAGAAAATCTGACCTTTGACAGTGTGGTAGAGGTAGCTTCTAAAAACGGTCAAACTTTGGAATGTAGTTTCAAAGGTGAAAAAGGGCAATATTGAGACCACATTTTTAACATTTTAACATCCTGACCAATAAGAATTCTCCAGTTTTTGTGACTGAGAACATTATTTCTTAGTTGACTAAAATCTTTAGAGCTTCTGAACTGTATTCAACAGCAGTTAGTTGTACATGTCCTTAAAAATAACCTTGACATCCTTAATACCCTCTGAGAACACAGAAGTACACAGAGATTTTATTTTCACTGCTTTGGGAATAAAGTACATTCTGCTTCATTTCTCTAAATAAGACTATGTTAAAGTTATTTATTTTGCCAAGTTATGTTCAAGGGGAATATTATCCTAACTACTAATCTAGGCTCATGCTTAAATATCAAAACTGATGATGCATTATGAAACATAAAATTTTAACCAAACAAAGAATGAACAGATAGTGCAAAAGAGATGCCTCCAAAGGAAATGTGCTATATATTAAGGATTATGAATAAATTAAAAATCTTAAAAATAGTAATGTCCAGGATGTCTCTTGAGCACAGTGATAGATTGTAAAAATCATTTCAAGTTTTAGGTCATATATCTAGATAGTCTCAAAAATAAACTCTAATAATAATCCATGAACCTGGCTACCTCACCTTCCTGAAGTTCCTAGATTGTCATTATTGAAAATCATTGCTTCTCTTCTTCTCTCTCATGGAACTTTGTTTTCACATCTCTTGCACTCAATTCCTTCTCCTTCTATTACATGTAGTTGTTTACATATTCTCTCCTCTTATTAGATTATAAACTTTTGTGTGTAGAAGTTTATTCTCCTCTAAATCTTTGAAAATCTGATTGAACTATGATGAGAGTAATCGCAAAATAGTATTGGATGAAAATGGGTTAAATCTAGTCTGAAAAACATTTCGGTATTCTGCATTAACTTTTTATTTTTAACTGTAATCTTATATAAACAAACAATCAGATGAAACATAATACAATTTTGGCAACGGTGCATTTATAGCAATGAATGTTGTTCTAAGGAATGGAGAATGTTTTAAAAGTTAGAATCCAAACTAAATATGAACATGATGTTGAAGAAGAAGTAAGAGGCATAATTATTTTATGGCAACTGTTGTTATTATACTGTAGATGATTTAATTCTTTATAAATTTTAGAAATCTCTTAAAAATGAAAGAAAAATTTCAAAATCCAGACAGATCTCTTTGGAATTTGCTATCTTGATTTCTTGATTTATATTTTTCAGTATGAACAGACAGAAATAAAACATAAATGTAATTTTGCCTGTTCACTAAAGAAGCTAAACATGAAGGATACAATTAGGATTATCTCCTTTCCCAGTGGTTTCAATAGCTTGTGCTCTATTTTCCTTTTCCATCTTGTAGCAAAATATCTTGTAGATCTCTTCATCATCAATTTCAGAACTGAAACTATCTCATTTATATATAATAAAATACCTAGTCTTATATGAGTCAAAACTTTCACTCCTTTCACCTGTTTCACCAAGTCTTACTCTACTTCCCCTCAGAATGATGAAAATGGTATTATCTGCTTTCCTTCTGTCCACCCTTGCTAGGTTGCCTCTGACTCCTCTAGGACTGGGAAACAATAGGAGCATTAGTAGAAAAAGGCAGTATTACAATGGGTAGCATTTGTCACAGATGCCCATACAACATATGTGAGGTATTTTTGTTGACTCTTCTGAGGGTCCCTTTATTAGGGACCCCAATAGTGCATCCTTTACATGAGTGATAGATTTTTAATTTATTTATTTTTAATTGAAGGATAATTACTTTATAATATTGTGTTGAACCTCCCTCCCACCTCCCACTCCATCCCACCCCTCTAGGTCATCACAGAGCCCCAGTTTGAGTTCCGTGAATCATACAGCAAATTTCCACTGGCTATCTATTTTACATACGGTAGAATACGGTAGTGTATATGTTTCCATGCTACTCTTTTCATTCTTCCCACCCAGTCCTTCTCCCTGGCCTCACCTGGGATTCGTAAGTCTGTTCTCTGTGTCTACATCAAATTGCTTAAATTTCTGTTACAGCCCTCAGCTCCTGCACTCAGACCATATTCCCTGAAGAAACTCTTCCTGGGGTCTTCTTGACTGATCAATCAGCCTCCTTTAGTAGGGTTATTGCCACATTGCTTATATCTTATTTTTTATAGTATCTATGGCATAAAACTACATATTTTGTTATGAAATAGAATAACATTTATTATAATATGACTTATTACATGAAAAATATGCCCAGTATGACTTTCAACTTGTTAAAATGCCATATGGGTATTTGCACAAACTGGTAAAATCATGTCCTTAAATATATTAAGAATCTTTAACTCTGAGATTTCAACTGGTTTTAATTTTCTTCCTTGTAGTTTTCCCCGTTTTCCAAATTTTCCATGATGAACACTGATTGTTTTTGTAAAAAGAACAAGAATAAATGCCTTTTTAAAAATAGCATTTTAGAGGATTTTAATGTGAAAAAGAAAAGCTATTTTGAAAGTTAACATTATTGCAGTGTCCGATGGAGGCAGCAACAGCCCCAGAAGGAAATAGACCAGGGGATGCTAAGTCACAGTTTAGAGGCAGTTTATATTGTGAGTGTGGTGGGTTGAACACTGTCTCCCCCAGATTCATGTCCCTTGAGAGACTCAGAATGTGATACTTAGAATAAAGGTCTTTGTATATATAATTAAGATAAAGATCTTGAAGTGATATCATCCTGGAGATTCAAGCGGGCCTTCAATTCAGTGATTGAGGTCCTTATAAAAGAGAGGCAAATCTGAAATTCATCAATTCACAGGAAGAAGTCATGTGAAGATGGAGGCCAACTTTGGAGGTATCCAGTCACAAGCCAAGAAACACCAAAGGTTGCCCTCAATCACCAAAAACTGGGACATAGGCAGGGAACAGAATCTCTCTCAGATCCCCCAGAGGGAACCAACCCCACTGAGAGCTTGATTTTGGCTGCTGGTCTCCAAAACTGTGAGACAATAAATTTTTACTGTTCTAAAACTTTACATTTATGAAGATTTTTTGCAGCAGCCTCAGGAAACAAACATAGTAAGAATCAGGAACACATACATTGGTTGATCAGTTTCTACTTGAGTTTTATCAATACTTCACAACATTTAAGGTAATATTCAAGAACATGTATATGAATATGATAGAAATAAAAATGGTGATTGAAAAATTATGACTAAAAGAGAGTTATACAAAGGTTTGCTTTATGTTCTTGTGTAATATATGAAGGATAGTTCAAGAAGCTATTTTCTGCTCTCTTACTGTGCTCTCACATACTGTGTTATGGGAGGAGTGGGTGGATGTTTTTGATTTGGGTTTTTTTTCTCATTTAATTTTTATTTTTTTATTTTCTTAAATCCCAAACGGCAAGTTATATTTTTTCTACTGTTTCCTAAAAATGTGAATTGGACTGTATATGAAATATTTGGGGGCTTCTCTGATGGTTGAAATGGTATAGAATCTTCCTGCAATGAGTGGGTTGGGAAGATCCCCTGGAGAAGGAAATGGCAACCCACTCCAGTATTCTTGCCCAGAAAATCCCATGCACAGAGGAGCCTGGCAGGCTACAGTCTGTGGGGTCGCAAAGAGTCAGACACGACTGAGTGACTAACACACACTAACACGTGAAATATTTAAATCAGAGAGCTGCTTTAAAAAATATTCACTGCTTGCCACAACACTTCCAACTGAGAAGCAGAAGGTGCTAATACCTGTAACTTCAGACCTTTTCAATGCATTGGATGGAATAACAAAACATGTTATGAGCTGTGATGATTATTTCAAGAAGATTGTTCTCCACATCTAATTTTTCAGTTTATATCAAGCATTGGTTTTCTAAATCTGGGCCCTGGGAAATGATTCCTAGGGTCAATCCAAATCTAGGTGAACAGTGAATAATCAAGAAATCCAGGCTGCATTGTGTGGCACAATCAGAGTTCTACAGCTTGAGATAAGACTTGTGTTGCATGAGGAGTGTGAAGAGATGTAATATTGATATTTAGGATGTAGTTTATGAAATCCTGGATCTCTGTTTATTTCTTTGCCCTATCTTTGGTCACTGTTAACTGAAAAAGAAGGAAAGGAAAAATAGTATAAATGAAACTTTAATTTACTAATGTGATATGAGTGTAATGAGATCCTAATACTTATTAATATTATTTATTTGTGTATTTCATATAATATTTATTGTAATGTATTTTATATTAATATCTTAATTTTATTAATGTTGAAATTATTTTAATTTGTAATTTATACTTTATTTTTTTACTAAAGAATTCTAAATAACTTTATAAGATTAAAATCAGTATTGTGAAGTTAAAAAAATCAGAAACCCTTTAAAAGAGTTTTTAACCTAATGTTCATAGTTATAATCTGTGAAACTTCTGAGTGTATATGTTTAATTAATTTTACTGTATGTGTTCATTAATTGGGGGGTGGCTTCATAACTTGATCATGTTGTCCAAGTATTAGTAGGTCCAGAAGTGTTAGGTATCACTACTTTGGAAAGAGAAATATCATTGTACATAATTCAGAATAGTTAGTTACATTTATTGAATATTGAATTTCCCTTTCAGAATTCTTGTAGACAAAGTAAAACACACACACAAGCACAGAAGCTATATATAGCTCTTGTATAATAAAGAAGTACAATTTCATTTACAGGGATAGAATATTTTAAATACTGAGTTTCCAGGGAAATTAATCATATAGCTGGTTCAATAATAAACATAACACAATTTAATTTCTAAGTATCTTCGATAGCAGGATTGCAGAAGATATGAATGCTTTAAATTTATGTTTCTGGTGAAATAGAATGAAAGAAAAGCTGAAGACATGCCTTTACATCTTAACTGTGAAGGCATGACTATGTGTTGGGGATAAGTAATACAGACCAGATGTAATAATATAGAAATATAGCTCCAGCCTAGAGAAGTGGAAGTTTAACATATCTTTCAGATGAGCTCCTTCAAATATCAGAGAGGGCATGTGGTGAATGTTAGTCATTCCATTGTTGAATTCTTTGGTACTGGCCTAAAAAGAAATTGGTTGAAGAAGGATCATTTATTCTAAGAACTTGATATTAAAATGACAACTTTTATTGATTTATGTCATGATGAAGGGGCCATCTAAATATGCATAGGTGTGGATAATAGAAGTGACCCAAAACATGATCAAACTTTTCTCAAAAGTGAATATTTTATCCCAAATACTTAGAGAGTTACTCAGGTAAAAGTTATGCAGTTAGAGTTACTCAGATGTTAGAATTTAAATTCAGGACTTACTAAACTGCTTTAAACCACTTGAATCATAATTATGGGTCAATAGGATATTTACTTTTCCCAGAACAAAATATTGATGAATCCACTAGTATATTTTTGATAATTTTATTTATATTATCTATTTAGACAATTACAAATATTTAACAAAGTTGATTATAATCTTTGCAGCCAAACATGGAGAAGCTCTATACAGTCAGCAAAAACAAGACCAGGAGCTGACTTTGGCTCAGATCATGAACTCCTTATTGCCAATTCAGACATAAATTGAAGAAAGTAGGGAAAACCACTAGACCATTCAGGTATGACCTAAATCAAATACCTTATGATTATGCAGTGGAAGAGAGAAATAGATTTAAGGGCCTAGATATGTTAGATAGAGTGCCTGATGAACTATGGACGGACATTTGTGACAATGTACAGGAGACAGGAATCAAGACCATCCCTCAAAAAGAAATGGAAAAAAGCAAAATGGCTGTCTGGGGAGGTCTTAAAAATAGCTGTAAAAAGAACAGAAGCGAAAAGCAAAGGAGAAAAGGAAACATATGAACATCTGAATGAAGAGTTCCAAAGAATAACAAGAAGAGATAAGAAAGTTTCCTCAGGAATCAATGCAAAGAAAAGAGGAAAACAACAGAATGGGAAAGACTAGAGATCTCTTCAAGAAAATTAGAGATACCAAGAGAATATTTCATGTAAAGATGGGCTCGATAAAGAACAGAAATGGTACGGACCTAAAGAAGCAGAAGATATTAAGAAGAGGTGACAAGAATACATAGATGAACTGTACAAAAAAGAGCTTCATGACCCACGTAATCACGATGGTGTGATCAATCACATAGAGCCAGACAGCCTGGAATGTGAAGTCAAGTGGGCCTTAGGAAGCATCACTATGAACAAAGCTAGTGGGGGTGATGGAATTCCAGTTGAGCTGTTCCAAATCCTTAAAGATGATGCTGTGAAAGTGCTGCACTCAATATGCCAGCAAATCTGGAAAACTCAGCAATGGCCACAGTACTGGAAAAGGTCAGTTTTCATTCCAATCCCAAAGAAAGGAAATGCCAAAGAATGCTCAAACTACCGCACAATTGCACTCATCTCACACACTAGTAAAGTAATGCTCAAAATTCTCCAAGCCAGGCTTCAGCAATACATGAACTGTGAACTTCCTGATGTTCAAGCTGGTTTTAGAAAAGGCAGAGGAACCAGAGATCAAATTCCCAACATTCACTGGATCATCGAAAAGCAAGAGAATTCCAGAAATACATCTATTTCTGCTTATTGACTATGCCAAAGCCTTTGACTGTGTGGATCACAATAAACTGTGGAAAATTCTGAAAGAGATGGGAATACCAGACCACCTGACCTGTCTCTTGAGAAACCTGTATGCAAGTCAGGAAGCAACAGTTAGAACTGGACATGGAACAACAGACTGGTTCCAAATAGGAAAAGGAGTACGTCAAGGCTGTATATTGTCACCCTGCTTATTTAACTTCTATGCAGGGTACATCATGAGAAACGCTGGACTGGAAGAAACACAAGCTGGAATCAAGATTTTTGGGAGAAATATCAATAACCTCAGATATGCAGATGACACCACCCTTATGGCAGAAAGTGAAGAAGAACTAAAGAGCCTCTTGATGAAAGTGAAAGAGGAGAGTGAAAAAGTTGGCTTAAAACTCAACATTCAGAAAACGAATATCATGGCACCTGGTCCCATCACTTCATGGGAAATAGATGGGGAAACATTGGAAACAGTGTCAGACTTTATTTTTTTGGACTCCAAAATCACTGCAGACGGTGATTCCAGCCATGAAATTAAAAGATGCTTACTCCTTGGAAAGAAAGTTATGGCCAACCTAGATAGCATATTCAAAAGCAGAGTCATTACACTACCCTCAAAGGTCCGCCTAGTCAAGGCTATGGTCTTTCCAGTGGTCATGTATGGATGTGAGAGTTGGACTGTGAAGAAAGCTGAGCACCGAAGAATTGATGCTTTTGAACTGTGGTGTTGGAGAAGACTCTTGAGAGTCCCTTGGACTGCAAGGAGATCCAACCAGTCCATTCTAAAGATCAGTCCTGGGTGTTCTTTGGAAGGACTGATGCTAAAGCTGAAACTCCAGTACTTTGGTCACCTCATGTGAAGAGTTGACTCATCGGAAAAGACTCTGATGCTGGGAGGGATTGGGGGCAGGAGGAGAAGGGGATGACAGAGGATGAGATGGCTGGATGGCATCACCGACTGTATGGACATCAGTTTGAGTTAACTCCGGGAGTTGGTGATGGACAGGGAGGCCTGACATGCTGCAATTCATGTGGTCGCAAAGAGTCGGACATCACTGAGCGACTGAACTGAACTGAACTGAACAATGTTAATATAGGTTTAGAATAGTTGTAACAAGCTTTTTTTTTTTCTATCCTTGTTTTATTAAGGCTACATTTAGTTCTTAATGGGCTTGCCAGGTGGCTCAGTCAGTAAAGAGTCTGACTAACATATGAGAGACCTGGGTTTGATCCCTGGGTTGAGAAGATCCTCTGGAAAAGGAAATGGCAACCCACTTCACTGTTCTTGTCTGAAGAATTTGATGGACAGAAGAGCTTGGTGGGCTATAGTCTATGGGGTCACAAAGAGCTGTACATGACTGAGTGACTAACTATTACTTTCTTTCACTTAGTTCTTAATAATAAATATATATTTTCAAAATAAATGTTGTTTGATTCTTTGTTCTTTTAGACATGGATATGTATCCAATCTGTCTGATAACCATAGCAACTATTGTATTCCTATACTTATTCACTACTGCTTCATTCCAAAGAGATGTGAGAGTTTAGAAAGAGTTCTTTCTGTATTGTTTCAAAAGGTGAGGGAGTGGGGAGTCTCTAATGTGCTATTTTCCCTCTCAAATGATAAAGCCTGAACAACAACAACAAATTTGAAAGCTATTAGGAGTTTTTAAAATATAACTTTCACTGCTTTTGGCTTTTTTAAGTTTAAAATCTTTTTTGTTTTACTCATTAAGATATTATAAAGAAAACATAAGGAAAAACTCCTTGACCTTGGCTTTGTCAGTGAATTTTTTTTGGAATGACATCAAAAGCACAGGCAATAAAACCAAAGTATGTATACACAGGACATCAAACTAAGAGCCTTTCCCACAGCAAAAGAAACAACCAGCACAATGAAATGACAATCTATGGAATGGGAAAAATACTTGTAAACTATATGACTGATAAATATTTAATATCCAAAGTATATTAAAAAACCCATATGAGTCAACATCAAACAAACCAAGAAACTTGATTTATAAATGGGAAAAGGACCTGAATAGAATTTTCCCCCCAGAAAATGCACAAATGGAAATCAGGTACATGAAAAGATGCTCAATATCACTAATAAACAGGGAAATGCAAATTAATACTTCAGTGAGATATCACCTTTCATCTGTTAAAATGACTTATCAAAAAATAAGAAATAACAAGTGTTGGCAAGGATGTGGGTAAAAGAAACTCATGTACGCTTTTGGTGGGAACATAATTTGCTACAGCTATTATGGAAAACAGTGTGAAAGTTCTTCAGCAAATTAAAAATTGAACTACCATATGATTCAGCAATCCCATTTCTGGGTGCAGAGCACATCTTGCAAAAGGCTGGGCTGGATGAAGCACAAGCTGGAATCAACATTGCTGGGAGAAATATCAATAAGCTCAGATATGCAGATGACACCACCCTTAGGGAAAAAAGTGAAGAAGAACTAAAGATCCTCTTGATGAAAATGAAAGAGGAGAGTGAAAAAGTTTGCTTAAAACTCAACATTCAGAAAACTAAGATCATGGTTTCTGGTCCCATCACCTCATGGCAAATAGATGGGGAAACAATGGCAACAGTGACAGACTTTATTTCTGGGGTCTCCAAAATCACTGCAGATGGTGACTGCAGCTATGAAATTAAAAGACACTTGCTCCTTGGAAGAAAAGTTATGACCAACCTAGACAGCATCTTAAAGAGCAGAGATGTTACTTTGCCAGCAAAGGTCCATCTGGTCAAAGCCATGGTTTTTTCAGTAATCGTATAGATGTGAGAGTTGGACTATAAAGAAAGCTGAGTGCTGAAGAATTGATGCTTTTGAACCGTGGTGTTGGAGAAGACTCTTGAGAGTCCCTTGGACTGCAAAGAGATCCAACCAGTCCATCCTAAAGGAAATCAGTCCTGAATATTCATTGGAAGGACTGATGCTGAAGCTGAAACTCCAATACTTTGGCCACCAGATGAGAATAATTGACTCATGTGAAAAGACCCTGATGCTGGGAAAGATGGAAGGCAGGAGGAGAATGGGACAACAGGATTAGATGGCATCACTGACTTCATGGACATGAGTTTGAGTAAGCTCTGGTGTTGGTGATGGACAGGGAAGCCAGATGTGCTGCAGTCCATGGGGTTGCAAAGAGTTGGATATGAGTGAGCGACTGGTCCAAAGGAAAAGATCACTACCTCAAAGAGGTATCTTCCCTTTCATGTTCATTGTAGCAATTCACAATTGTCAAGACATGGAAACAACCTGTGTTTATCAGTAGTAAAAATACATATGTACATTGGAATACTATTTAACTATAAAAAAGAATAAATCTTGCCATTTGTTACAGTGTGGGTGAGCCTAGAAGACATTATGGTAAGACATAAGCCAGAGAGAGAAAGACAAATACTATTTGGTGTCATTCATATATGGAACCTTAAAAAGTTGAACTTGGAATGAAGGAATAAAATAGTTGTCACCAGGGACTGAGGAGTGGAGAAAATGAGAAGAGGTTGGTCAGAGGATAAAACTTCAGTTATAAGACTTTTTAAACTTGTTTTTTAAATGGAGTATGATTTCTTTACAATGTTGGGTTAGTTTCTCCTGAACATGAATCACCTATAAGTATACATAGATCCCCTAGATCTTGAGCCTCCCTCCCGTATTCACCCCATCCCACCCTTTTAAATCATCACAGAGCACTGAGCTGAGCATCCTGTGGTATATAGCAACTTCCCATTAGCTATCTATTTTACACATAAGGTAAGGTAAGGTAAGGTGAAGTCGCTCAGTCGTGTCGGACTCTTTGCGACCCCATGGACTGTAACCTACTAGGCTTCTCCATCCATGGGATTCTCGAGGCAAGAACACTGGAGTGGATTGCCATTTTTACACGTTAGTGTATGTATGTCAATGCTACTCTCTTAATTTGTCTCAGCCTCTCCTTCCCTCCCTGTGTGCACAAGTCTGTTCTTTATATCTGTGTCTCTTTTCCTGCCCTGAAAATGGGTTCATCAGTGCCATTTTCTAGATTCCATATATATGCATTAATATATGATATTCGTTTTTCTTTTTCTGTCTTAGTTATAAGTAAAATACTGTATTGTATGTTTGAAATTTGTTGACAGTAAATCTTATGTTGTTACCACATTTAAAAAAAAAGCACAAGAAACAAGTAAACAAAAGCACTTCAAACAAGTAGCTATGTCAGGTGATGGAAGTGTTAATTAGCTTGATTGTGGCAATCATTTCCTAAGGCATACGTATATCAAACCATCAGTTGTATACCTTAAATATATACAAATTTTGTTTGACAATTATCCTAACAGTGCTGGAAAAAGATATTAAACAAAATACACAAATATATTCAGTCCAAATAACAATTTAAATGACTATTCACATACTTAAAGGAGTATTCATATATATATATGTATATGTGTATGTGTGTAATAATGTGTGTATATGTATACATATATATATATGCAAGGGGGTAGACATTCAGTATATTTATATGGCCATATTGAACACATATGTTTCATAATCTATATTGAAGTTGTGCTTCACTATGAATGTCAAAGATAGAATTGTAATAAAAAATAATTTAAAAAATCATTACACTAAAAATACCAATATTAATTATAATCTTGCCCCATTTGGTTGGATAATCTTTAATCAGTGTTTTACTTCCTTTTATAATATGTCTGTTTTGAAAGCAACAGACTCAAATGTCCATAGGTTAGTTAAATGATCTATAATTAAATTGAAGAAAATTATGTAAAGGCTTTAAAAATGTTTCCAAATGTACAGTTATATGCCATATGAACACACAGAGAATAAATGGGAATATTATTTATCCCATAACCTGTAAACCTAAGTATCATTACATGAAAATGTCTAAATGTTTTGCAAAGCACCCATAACAGAAATCAGAACACATACAAAGTGTTAATACTCAAAAATTTATAAGACTGCAAATGGAAAGTTCTTTTCCATCTTCATCTAACATGCTATACCCTGATAACTCCTAATAGCTGTAGGTAGTGTTTGGAAAACAATGTTTGCATCTCTCAGCTGGCATCTATGAAAATGTGCAGAAGTTCCAACTGCTAATAAGCGTTCTTAATGATTTTGTCACCCACTGGTTACCATGGCATCAGAACCTTAAAGTGCATATGTACACAGTCTCACAGATTACTGCAGTGAGATGAACAGATTCCGCATAAACCCTGGCAGGGCGAAGGTTAAGATGCCAAGCAGCCATAGGCTCCTTGCTGATCCACTAACAAGAGTAAGCAGATCAGCAGGGACCTTATGGAGGAGTGCTGATGAGCCTAATTGGCAACAGATGCTAGATTCATGGACACAGAGGATCGAAGAAAGAGAAGGAAATGAAGACTTGAAAGTACATCTCATCCTAATTACACCTTCATGCTAGTGAACCTCCCCCTACCCCTAAAAACAGCCCCAAGCACTTGCTGTTGAGGGACCAGGTGATAGTCAAAGGTGTTTTCTTATCCTCATATCTTTTGATCTTTTAATTCTTTGGTCATAAAAAGAGATATATGGATAGTTAATTTCCAAGATTCCTTTCAATTTCACATTCAATGTTCATTCCTAATTTTATGGATTCTTCTTGAAATTGGCTAGAATTTTGAAATTTGGATATTGAAAAACACTTTTGTTTGTTTAGAAGAAAGAATGTTGTAATGTCAATAGAAAAAGCCTGTGTGATGGAATAAGAAAAACAAGGATTTTACTCTTCCTTCTATTTCTATGTATCTTGAGCAAGTCTCTTCAGTGTCTTCATTTGGGAAATTAAGACGATAATATCTAACTTGCAAGACAGTGGTGGAATAACTTAATGTTCATTTAATACAGCAGAATTTCAATGAGCATGTTTGCAAGTGTAAGAGAAACTTAAATATAAGTCAGAAAATATATTTATGTGTTATACAAAGAAGACTCTTGACTGAGATGACTAAAAGTACTATAATTTCCTTAATTATACCTCACCTCTTAGGATCTTTGATGCTATATTCAGGCTTTCATACCTATACTTTAATTTTGTTCTTTTAATTCACATTTAAATCCACATTTGACAAGCTTAAGTCTTATGACTGTCTGAAGTTTTTTTCACACCTATTGGTTTTCCCATTTGGCATTTCTGAAGATTATAGTCATTATTCCAATTATATTAAGTTTAAGAGATATACCTTTTATCACTAGCACAATGCATTCTTTTCTTTTGTTTTATATTTGCTTGAAAATAATACAGCAACATGCAAAGATAGTAAATCTTGAAATGTTTGTCTGCTGGCACAATTCTGAATTCTGTGCGTCGAAGACATAGAGGTATGAGTTAAAACACTGGAAAGCTGAATGGCATAAAAACCAAACAAATATTAAGTGCCTATAAATATACCATATTCCTTACATTGTGAGTCACTTTTTTGATAAATTAATTGTCCAGTTTTTTACTTTGTAATTTTTGAACAAATTTGAAGCATTTTACATCTCTTTTTTTGCCAGGCTGTTAAAAATCTCATGAACCACTGAAAAACCTGAAGGGATTTAATATGATTTATCTGTTTCTTGTTTTCTAAAGTATGTATCAAAATCATTAGTTTCTCTTAGGCTATTTAAAATTTGTATTACTGTCTTCAGTTTAGAAACAACCAAGAAACAGTAGAGAAAGCAAAGACAATTAACCTAGAAACAATTTCTATTAACATTTTGGTGTGTAATTACCCAGTTTTTCTATTTTTTTTTTCTTTTAACCATGCAGTAACTTATTGGGAAAGTATCTGACTAAACACTATTGTTACATTTGTGAATTACATGACACAGTGTGTATGTGTGTGTGTGCTCAGTCATGTCCAACTCTTTGGACTCCATGGACTATAACCTGCCAGGATCCTCTGTCCACGGGAATCTCCAGGCAAGCATACTGAAGTGGGTTGCCATTTCCTCCTCCAGGGATGACATAGTATATCCAGTGACAAATGCTATTTTTGAATCCTTTAAAAGAAGATGCTGGTAATAGAGGATCACTGATTCAAGATTAGGAACTCATCTTTTGCCTTCATTGATTCTGTTCAATAATCTATATACTCTTTAGGCAATAATAATAATAATAACTTCTGTAACATCATAACAATGTTTCTAAAGCTTCAGAGTTAACAAATTCTTTTGCAATGTTGATCCAACTATCAACTATCAAACTTAGGACATTTTTAAGCACTAAAGATAACCTCAAATATCTTCTGTAGCTCTCAATATGGAATTAAAATTAACTTTATATAGGCAAAAGTATATAGTCATGATTTTTAGAAATAAACAGCAGAGTATTTCATGAACAAAAAATGCATCCCATAATTAGACTTTAGATGAGTTAACACTAAATGAATCAGAATCACAGATGGGGGCCTTTATCCCCTTTGAAAGTATGTTTTCATGTTTCATGTTTTAGTTAAAACCTTATGAGTAGAATTATTTGGCAACATATTGGTTGCTATTTTATCGATCCAAATCATACACTCAATTTATGATGCTTGATAAAGGCATAATTCTATCATCTCTAATGAGGTAGAATTTTTAAAAGTGGAGCTTTTGAGGTTGAAAAGGCAGCTGCAATGTGTTTCTTATGAAGCTTTACTGTGAATTCATTATAATGGATTATTATGACATGACTGGATGAAAACAGCAATCTAGTTTGCTGAGAAGCTCCCTCTTACTATAATCATCCTAGGGAATTTAAACCATAGAGGAGAGCTAATGTTATTCAAGTGCAGATTTAAGTACTCCTGAGTGATGGCATTTGGTGACATCTAATGTTGGCAATACCCCAGTATTTAGATTTTTAAAGGGAGTGTGAACTGTGTCATTCATTTGCTTTTGCTATGTCCCCTTCTCTTCTCATTATCAACATAGTAAATATTTTGTAGGAGTAAACAAAGCCAAAATCCATAAAATAACAAGAGCTAGGGATAAGATTTTTAGGTGATACTTGAACTTAAGTATATGCCAGGGTTTAAAATATAGTTATTTTTAATTATGTGAAGTCAACAGGATCATTATTTTAGCCCCTTCACTGACTCTGTAAAGCAGAATAATTTAGTTATTTAGAAAAAAAAAATGTATGTATATTTTAAACTAAGGTCCCTCAAATATCTTAGATACTTTTAAACTTCCCCATTTAAAATTCTTTTTCATGGAAAGATTAAAAGCAAAATGAGAAGGAAAACAAGAGTTTTCATGGTTTTTTAGTTAAATTGACATCTCCCTATTAAAATGTATTACAGAGTGTACAAATGCTGTTGTCTAATCACTTAGAAGCATTTCCTTTGTAAAAGTGTAGTAGCATAGGACAGGTACAAAACATCAATTCTTGGTTATTCGCTTCTATGGGGAAAAAAAGAATAGAGAATACAAAACATTGAAATATATTCTGTAATTTTCTTAAAATGCAACAATCACATTTTTTTTTCTTTTTAAATTATCTTCCTTATTATTGTCATCTCTATACACATCAGTAGCCAAATGTCTTAAGGAAGTCACTTGGAAGAGGCAATTCATAACAATAAGAAATGTATCTTTACATTTTATTCGCATTTCTAGAAAAACTTTTAAAAATCTATTTGTTCCTCTCAATCTAGGTGAATCAGTCTCTAATCCACTCCCCTAAAATCTCTTTCTGACCTCGGCCCACCCAGCATTAGCTGTTTCTCTCTTCCCCTTTCTTTTGCCCCTACTTCTTTTTTCATCTTTCAATCAGTATCAGCTCTTTCTAGTGCATTTTCCCAAATCCAAACCAATTTCTAGTGTTCCTTTCCTTCAGGCCACTCTGCCTGATAAAACTTGAGTGTGTATATGTGTGTGCACACATACACATACAGGGGAAGTGTTGGTCATTGCCTATTAAAGATAAAATTTTCCTTAGCAGATATTAAAGGGAATGAGACTCAAATATTCTGATCTTAATCATCTTCTCCGTTCCAAGAAGAAAATTGCTAGGCATTTTTCAAAGAAATATAGGTAAGTAGATATCTAGTATTTTGATGCAATCTTTTTTCTCACAGTTGTTTTTGTCCCTTTTAAAAAGCCTGGCTTATTTAAGTAGGGTTTAAAATCAAAATAAAACTTCTTTAATAAAAAGCAATGCTGAATAAACTATGTAATAGATGCTTCTGTTTGACAATGAAAGAAGTTCCAAAAATTTGTTGAATAAATGAAAAGTGAATGAACAGATATTCCCTCTCCGTTTTTGAGATTAACTCCAATCCAAAACTATTTTTTTATTTTTCCCATTTCTGGCCTAGTTTTCTTTTTACTTTTAGAGATGAGGCCAAGGTGATCATGACTGATTGTTTGCATACATTTTCAGTGGTTAAAGCAAATATGTTCAAATTTTGATGCTACTGCATAAATAGCTATACAAAGTTATCTAACTATATGAGTGTCTCTGTTAGCTTTGCATCTGGCCTTTTAAGTCAGGTCAGTCCACTTATGTACCATGTCTAAATTTACTTTTAAGTAAAAATAAGATGCAGGTTGGAGGAGGCCCTGTTCAGTTCAGTCTCTAGGTCATGTCTGACTCTTTGCCACACCATGGACTGCAGCACACCAGGCCTCCCTGAACATCACCAACTCCCAGAGATTACTCAAACTCATGTCCATTGAGTCAGTGATGCCATCCAACCACCTCATCCTCTGTCATCCCCTTCTCCTTTTGCCTTCAATCTTTCCCAGCATCAGGGTCTTTTCAAATGAGTCAGCTCTTAGCATCAGGTGGCCAAAGTATTGGAGTTTCAGCTTCAGCATTAGTCCTTCCAGTGAATATTCAGGACTGATTTCCTTTAGGATGGACTGCTTGGATCTCCTTGCAGTCCGAGGGACCCTAAAGAGTCTTCTCCAACACCACAGTTAAAAAGTGTCAATTCTTTGGCACTCATTTTTCTTTATAGTCCAGCTCTCACATCCATACATGACTACTGGAAAAACCATAGCCTTGACTAGATGGACATTTGTTGGCAAAGTAATGTCTCTTCTTTTTAATATGCTGTCTAGGTTGGCCATAACTTTTCTTCCAAAGAGTAAGCATCTTTAATTTCATGGCTGCAGTCACCATCTGCAGTGATTTTGGAGCCCCAAAATATGAAAGTCAGCCACTGTTTCCACTGTTTCTCCATGTATTAGCCATGAATTGGTGGGACTGGATCCATGATCTTAGTTTTCTGAATGTTGAGCTTTAAGCAAACTTTTTCACTCTCCTATTTCACTTGCATCAAGAGGCTCTTTAGTTCTTCTTCACGTTCTGCCATAAGGCTGCTGTTATCTGCATATCTGAGGTTATTAATATTTCTCCCGGCAATTGTGATTGCAGCTTGTGCTTCCTCCAGCCCAGTGCTTCTCATGATGTACCCTGCATATAAGTTAAATAAGCAAGGTGACAATATACAGCATTGATGTACTCTTTTTCCTATTTTGAACCAGTCTGTTGTTCCATGTCCAGCTCTCACTTTTGCTTCCTGACCTGCATACAGACTTCTCAAGAGGTAGGTCAGGTGGTCTGGTATGCCCATCCCTTTCAGAATTTTCCACAGCTTATTCTGATCCACACAGTCAAAGGCTTTGGCATAGTCAATGAAGCAGAAATAGATGTTTTCTGGAACTCTCTTGCTTTTTCCATGATCCAACAGATGTTGGCAACTTGATCTCTGGTTCCTCTGACTTTTCTAAAACCAGCTTGAACATCGGGAAGTTCATGGTTCACATATTGCTGAAGGCTGGCTTGGAGAATTTTGAGCATTACTTTACTAGCATGTGAGATGAGTGCAATTGTGCAGTAGTTTGGTCACTCTTTGGCATTGCCTTTCTTTGGGATTGGAATGAAAACTGACCTTTTCCAGTCCTGTGGCTACTGCTGAGTTTTCCAAATTTGCCGACATATTAAGTGCAGCACTTTCACAGCATCGCTTAGGATTTGAAATAGCTCAACTGGAATTCCATCACCTCCACTAGGTTTGTTTGTAGTGATGCTTTCTAAGGCCCACTTGACTTCACATTCCAGGATCTGGCTGTAGGTGAGTGAGCACACCATCATGATTATCTGGGTCATGAAGATCTTTTTTGTACAGTTCTTCTGTGTATTCTTGCTACCCTTTCTTAATATCTTCTGCTTCTGTTACGTCCATACCATTTCTGTCATTATTGAGCCCATCTTTGTATGAAATTTTCCCTTGGCATCTCTAATTTCTCAAAGAGATCTCTAGTCTTTCCCATTTTATTGTTTTCCTCTATTTCTTTGCATTGATCATTGAGGAAGGCTTTCTTATCTTTCCTTGCTATTCCTTGGAACTCTGTATTCAAATGGATGTATATTTCCTTTTTCCTTTGCTTTTGGCTTCTCTTCTTTTCACAGTTATTTGTAAGGCCTCCTCAGACAGCCATTGTGCTTTTTTACGTTTCTCTTTGGAGGCCCTAGCTTTTTGTTTAATGACCGCCAGTCTACACCATTTTCTCTGATCCTCGTATCTCACTGATTGCAGTTTCTATACTGAATGTGAATCTTGAATTCTCATTTCTCACATTGGGTGACTACATTAATTTCCCTTTGGTATTTTAGACTATAGATATGTTGGAATAACTTTTGGATTTACCTAATCATTTGAACTTGAGGTCTTCTCTTGTCTACACTTGAGTTTTATTACAGTGCCTAATAACTTCAAGTTAACTCTTGAACTCATTTTCCAGTGACTGATTTTATACAGGTATAAATAGACTAGGGATAAACAAGGAAATAAACTCTACATCCCTAGAAATAATAGGGGCTGGCTAAATGGTTGTAATTCATTCCAGATTAAGTTTAATGTAGAGTACCCATACAAGGGCAAATATGAGTTGAGTATACTTAGCTTTGAACTGGCAAAAATGCTAACAGTGGCGATATAATTACTGGGATGAAGCTAAATCTATATTGAAGAAAGAGGTAGTAATAATTTTATTTTCCATTATTTTCACACCAGCATAACAAACATTGGATTAAATGAGGATTAAATGATTAATCAGAAAACAAATTGAGGACTGTTACACATAGTGGGATTTTATTTAAGTCATACCTGAATGTGTCTAGTGGTTTTCCCTACTTTTTTCAACTTAAGTCTGAATTTGGCAATAAGGAGTTCATGATCTGAGCCACAGTCAGCTCCCAGTCTTGTTTTTGCTGATTGTATAGAGCTTCTCCATTTTGGCTGCAAAGAATATAATCAATCTGATTTTGGTGTTGACCATCTGGTAATGTCCATGTGTAGGGTTTTCTCTTGTGTTGTTGAAAGAGGGTGTTTGCTATGACCAGTGTGTTCTCTTGGCAAAATTCTATTAGCCTTTGCCCTGCTTCATTTCGTATTCCAAGGCCAAATTTGCCTGTTACCCAGGTGTTTCCTGACTTCCTACTTTTGCATTCCAGTCCCATATAATGAAAAGGACATCTTTTTTGGATGTTAGTTCTAAAAGGTCTTGTAGGTCTTCATAGAACCATTCAACTTCAGCTTCTTCAGCATTACTGGTTGGGGCATAGACTTGGATTACTGCAATGTTGAATGGTTTGCCTTGGAGACGAATGGAGATCATTCTGTCATTTTTGAGATTGCATCCAGTACTGCATTTCGGACTCTTTTGTTGACCATGATGGCTACTCCATTTCTTCTAAGGGATTCCTGCCTGCAGTAGTATATATAATGGTCCTCTGAGTTAAATTCACCCATTCCAGTCCATTTTAGTTCCCTGATTCCTAGAACATCGATGTTCGCTCTTGCCATCTCCTGTTTGACCACTTCCAATTTGCATTGATTCATGGGCCTAACATTCCAGGTTGCTATGCAATATTTCTCTTTACAGCATCGGACCTTACTTCTATCACCAGTCACATCCACAACTGGGTATTGTTTTTGCTTTGGCTCCATCCCTTCATTCTTTCTGGAGTTATTTCTCCACTGACCTCCAGTAGCGTATTGGGCACCTACCGACCTGGGGAGTTCCTCTTCCAGTGTCCTATCATTTTGCCTTTTCCTACTCTTCATGGGGTTCTCAAGGCAAGAATACTGAAGTGGTTTCCCATTCCTTTCTCCAGTGGACCTCATTCTGTCAGACCTCTCTAACATGATCCACCCGTCTTGGGTGGCCCCAGACGGCATGGCTTAGCTTCATTGAGTTAGACAAGGCTGAGGTCCATGTAATCAGATTGACAAGTTTTCTGTGATTATGGTTTCAGTGTGTCTGCCCTCTGATGCCCTCTTGCAACACCTTCTGTCTTACTTGGGTTTCTCTTACCTTGGACATGGGGTATCTCTTCACGGCTACTCCTTACCTTGAATGAGGGATATCTCCTCATGGCTGCTCCTCCTGACCTTGAACGTGGAGTAGCTCCTTTTGGCCCTCCTGTGCCTGCACAGCCACTGCTCCTTGGATGTGGGGTTGCTCCTCTTGTCCCCGCCCCTGACCTTGGACATGGGGTAGATCCTCTCAGCCGCTCTTGTGCCATCACAGCCTGGCACTCTCAGCCACTGCCCCTCCAAGTCAGGCTTCAGCAATACGTGAACCGTGAACTTCCTGATGTTCAAGCTGGTTTTAGAAAAGGCAGAGGAATCAGAGATCAAAATGCCAAAATCCGCTGAATCAGGGAAAAAGCGAGAGAGTTCCAGAAAAACATCTATTTCTGCTTTATTGACTATGCCAAAGCCTTTATCTGCGTGGATCACAATAAACTGTGGAAAATTCTGAAAGAGATGGGAATACCAGACCACCTGACCTACCTCTTGAGAAACCTATATGCAGGTCAGGAAGCAACAGTTAGAACTGGACATGGAACAACAGACTGGTTCCAAATAGGAAAAGGAGTACATCAAGGCTGTATATTGTCACCTTGCTTATTTAACTTATATGCAGAATGCATCATGAGAAACACTGGACTGGAAGAAGCATGAGCTGGAATCTCTGGAGATGATGATTGCAGCCATGAAATTAAAAGACGCTTACTCTTTGGAAGGAAAGTTATGACCAACGTAGGCAGTATATTCAAAAGCAGAGACATTGCTTTGCCAACCAAGGTCTGTCTAGTCAAGGCTATGGTTTTTCCAGTAGTCATGTATGGATGTGAGAGTTGGACTGTGAAGAAAGCTGAGCACCAAAGAATTGATGCTTTTGAACCGTGGTGTTGGAGAAGACTCTTGAGAGTCCCGTGGACTGCAAAGAGATCCAACCAGTCCATTGTAAAGGAGATCAGTCCTGGGTGTTCTTTGGAAGGACTGATGCTAAAGCTGAAACTCGAGTACTTTGGCCACCTCATGTGAATAATTGACTCATTGGAAAAGACTCTGATGCTGGGAGGGATTGGAGGCAGGAGGAGGAGGAGATGATAGACGATGAGATGGCTGGATGGCATCACCGACTCGATGGACATGAGTTTGATAAACTCCGGGAGTTGGTGATGGACAGGGAGGCCTGGCGTGCTGCAATTCGTGTGGTCACAAAGAGTTGGACTCGACTGAGGGACTTAACTGAACTGAACACATAATGGGATTGTTTAATACTATGTGAGATAAAGACAATCATGGTAATAATTATGATTAATGAGGAAGACTAAGTTATGTTACTTGCCTAGAAGCTTTAGTTTTCCAACCCCAAATTCCAGAGTAGTTTAGATACTCCTACCACCAGCCTTTTGCCACACCAGGCAACGTTTTACAGCCATTCTTAAGAAAAATAGACAGGTACAGTATATATTTTCCAGTATTAACCTGAAGAGGATAGTCCTCTAAGATAGAGTCTGAAATTTTGCCTCCTTGTGTGTAGTAGAATATCATTACCTGACCATGAGCTGCCCTTAGGAACAAAGGATCTGACACCATGGAGTTTTCACTACCTAACCCTATCCCTCCCTTACCTTTCCTAGAAAAGGGTTTTGCTGAAAGCTACCAGGGAGTTTGGGGTTTTTAGTGCATGAGCCACCCATCTCCTTACAGAATTCTGCAGTTAACCTTTCCCTGCTCCAAACTCTGATGTTTTGGTATTGTTTGGCCTCACAGTGCTTTGGATACACAGACTTGCATTTCATTAACAGTCAGATAAGGCTTCCCTGATGGCTCAGTGGTAAAGAATCTGCCTGCTAGTGCAGGCCACTCAGGTTTGGTTCATGGGTCACAAAGATCCCCTGGAGAAGAAAATGGCAACCCCTCCAGTATTCTTCCCTGGGAAAATCCCATGGACAGAGGAGCTTGGTGGGCTACAGTCCATGAGGTCACAAAGAGTCAAACACAGTGACTCAACACCAAAAACAAAGTGTACTAGAAAATCAGTCTTGGTAGCAGTTAGGTTACAGGAATTTAGTAAAACTTTAAGTTTAATATATTAACTATGAACATATTAAGAATTGATTCCTGAACATTTACTGTAACTTTATTGTGATTCAAGTGTCTGTATTCACCTGTTGGTGGCTACAATTTTGGTCCCCCGATATGAAAATTTCTTTGTCACTTCATGATTGTAGAAATACTGACTTTTTAAAATACAGTTTCTTCTCCATCCCAATTCATTTCAGGAACCCCAACTGTCCAGAGTTCTCTTCTGATTATTGCTCTTTGTTTCTGAGTGCAGATAGTTATGCCAGAAGTTCCTAACATTTCCACAGCAGTAGTTGTTTAGCTAGAACATTGCTGCCTTCAACATTTCCTATATTGTGAATACATCTTCACCTTGTATAAAGACATATAGGTGTAACATGAAATAAGTCACGCCCACTGCCAGTGGAACCAGAAGCAGGTTCTTGTGCTTCAATCACATATATTTGTGATTGGTACAGTTGTGAAGGACAGAGTTGCCTTCCTCATTACTTTTGCCTTGATAGCATGCACAGAAGACTATGGGAAGCTCAGTGTGGCCAGTGGTTATGTAACATTCCATAGGCAAAATAGGGTCCATCTCAAAAAGCAAGCGTGACTCCAAGGCACAGTGTCATCTTGGAAAGTGAAAGTAGCCAAGGAAAAAACACACTCCACAGACAGTATTTGGGCCATCCAGAAGTTGAGAAATATGATTAGTTTTTATGGGCAGGGTAACTTGATAGGCTGTGTGTGAGGATTATTCCAACTATTTGGGGGAAGTGGTGGGGATTTCTAGAACTGGGCCACCATTCACTTTTTGTCCTTTTATGATTAGCTTCTGAAATGTCATGTCATCTGTGGGTGTGTCATTTAGCTTGCTAATGTATAACAATGCACATATAATGAGGCTCATGGTCTACTGAAAGTTGAATCTTCCACCATCTTGGACCTAGTTGGTTCCAATCAGTTTATGTCATATCCTCAAGGGCTGTGTCATTCTTTTAGAGGTTTTGCACTGCCCTCTTCCCTTCTGTTTCATTCCTCCTTCAGAGATTTTATTCCCATATTCTTTTGGGAGGCAGAGGGACAACAGCCCATCTTCCATAATTGCTTCAAAGCTGACAGACATTGACCCTGCCTGTCAGGGAGTAAAAATCTCTGGATGGCTGATTTAGGGGCCTCAGGGGCTGGACAATGCCTTGTTTTAAGTTGGTATGGGCTAGAATCCTCACATAGCCACCATTTTGATGTGGAGCTGTTGTAACTGCTTCTACAGCCTTCCTGTGAATCTTTTCCATGAAGCACTTTGTAACAGCATCAGAGTTCAACAATAACCTTCTATAAATGACAAAAGGCTTAAAAGGCATGGTTAAACTTCTGATTATAGTGTAATCAGATAACAAAACTTGGTTACAAAAACCAGAATTACAAATGATTACATTTAACTTAAAACACAAATAATCTTGGCTAAATATTTCTGAGATACCTCAGGGGCCATCTAAAGCACCCCAAACTTAACTGGAAATCAAAAGAAATTAAAATAAAATGCGGTATTTGGGAAGCTTATCAGAAAACTGTAAAACAGTAAAATAAGATGATAGGTCACTTTGAAACAATACTTACTCCTTCACTTGCAGCTAATTTTTAATATCAATAAAACTTCATTAAAATGAACATTTCAAGTTTCCTTATTCATCCTTAATATTTGGGACTATAAACTGTTACTTCATACTTTCATGATAGCTATCCAATACATCTGAGTAGTATTAGGCAAAAGGACATTCATTTTTATAAAATATGGTGTGTAATTTGCATTAACAGTTTAGTATTCAAATAAATCAAATATACACTGTAGAAATCTCTGAGTAAAATTTTCCTTCTCAAATTTAAAATTACTTTCTGTTATAATAAGGCATTTTATTTTTGAGGAATAATTTTAAAGTAATTTTAGGTAATTAAAATATTAAAAGGTAATTTTGAAAATTGATATGAAAGAAATCTGTGTGTGTGAGTGTGTGTGTACGTGTGCTCTTATAGCAATTTGTCTTTGCCTTTTATAGCTTGAACTTAATGGAGCTAAATATAAAATCTTTAAATTTTGAGGGAACAAATAATTTAGGAAGAAACAAATTGTAAAACTGGCTTCAGGTATTTTCACATCAGAGTTTTGTAATCTCTCCTATTCAGGAAATTAAGATGATAGAAAAATTCATATTACTACCAAACATTGCAAGTAAGAAGTTATATTTGAAATTTCCCTCCCAAGAACTTTAAACTATAAACTTCACATCTAAATGTTCAACTATTTGTTTATGTCCATGTAGTGAATATTTGGTGCTACTTTTATGACTATCCAGAAAGTCAGTTTCATTCTTTATGAAATATAAACTGTGTTACCTGAAGCAAAATAATTGACCCCATGAGAGTCTTCTGATGATATTGATTTTTTCATGATTGGGTTGCTAATTTTTGGAAATTTATTTAGCAAGAATAGTTTTGTAATTAAAGAAAACTCTCTCTGGAGTAATAAATATACCCCAACATCTTAGAGGAAGAAAAGAATAACATTTTGTTTCTTATTTAAATGCCAAAGTAGTTGTTAATGATGATTGTATGAGAAGCTCTCTTCTAGTAACTGTTTTCACTGAGCCAGTCTTTTTCCTTGTATCTATGCCATCTTTCCTCATGCTTGTCTCTTAAGCTGGTGAATAAATAAAAACTATGGAGGACTTCCTATGAGAGGTTTATCTGGGCCAGACTGAGAAAATGAGCATGTCAATACTTTTCTTTCCATAACTGGTCAGAACTCATTTGTATGGTCACAAATAATGACAATTTTGTTTTTTGTCCAAAAGTAAAAGGAAATAAGCCTGGTAAACAGCCAGTAGTCTCTATCACGATTATAAAGGAGATACACATTGATTTTAGTTTTGAGTGCATATGTAAGAGTGGAAATACTAGGTGGTATAGTAACTTCATATTTAACTCTTAAAGCTTTATGGAAAACTCCAAACTGTATCCCACAACTGTTGTAACATTTTGCATTCTCATCACCAGTGTACAAGGGTTCCAATTTTTCCTTATTCTTGTCAAAACTTGTTATCATTCATCTTTATGGAGTTAGATATCCCAGAGGGTATAAAGGAGTATCTTATTATGGTGGTTTTTTAAAACATTTTCCTAATTACTAATGGTATTCTGCATATTTCCATATTCTTAGTAGCCATTTATATATCCTCTTTTAAGAAATGTCTGAATCTTCCTTATATTTTAAAGTTATCTATTTTTTTTAACTACTGAGCTTTAACCATTTAAAAAAAATTCTAAATATGTCTCTTATCAGACATGATTTGTAAATATCTTCATTCATTTTGTGGGTTTTCATTATATTTTCTTTATTTAATTTATGAAAATTTTAAAGTTTGCACTCCACTTAACATTATTAAAAAATATTGGCTATTTAAAAAATATTGGCTATTAATATGTTCCCTGTGTTGAACAATATATCCTTGTAGCCTGTTCTATACCCAATAGTTTGTATTTCCCACTCCTCCAGGTCAATATTGCCTCCCCCACTACTAGTAAACTCTAACTTGTTCTCTATATCTCTGTTTCTTTTTTGTTATATTCACTAGATTCCACATTTAAGTGATATCATTCAGTATTTGTCTTTCTCAATCCGACTTCTTTCCTTCTATTTTATTGATGAGATCTTTTGAACCACAAAAGTTTTTAGTTTTGATAATGTCCAACTTACATAACTTTCTTTTCCCCACTTGTGATTTTTATGTCCTAAGAAACCATTTCCTAGTCCAAGGTCAAGAAAATTTAATCCAGTATCTTCTAAGAATTATATATTTTTGGCTCTTACATTTAGATATTGAATCTATTTTAAGTTAATGTTTCTATTTAGTCTGAGGTCAGATCAGCTTCATTCTTTTGCATGTGGATATTCATTTGTCTTAGCACCATTTGTTGAAAAGATTATTCTTTCTACATTGGATGGCTTAGCACTCTTGTTGAAAATTAACTGAACATAAATTTAAGGGTGATTTCTAGAATATTAATTCTACCTCATTTATCAATATATCTATATTTATGCCAGTACCATACAGTATTGATTACTGTAGTTTTGTTACAAGTTTTGAGATCATGAAGTGTGACTTCTCTAAATTTATTGTTCTTTAAGATTGTTTTAGGTATTTGGGACCCCTTGCATTTTTATATGAAGTTTAACATTGTCTGGTCAATCTGCAAAATATTAGCTGGTATTTTATAGCAATTTTATTGAATCTATAGATCAATTTGAAAAGTAGTGCCATCTGAACAATATTAAGTATTGTTACTTATGAACATCAGATGTGTTTTCATTGATTTTAGCTCTCTTTAATTGCTTTCTGCTTCCCTTGTGGCTCAGATAGTAAAGAATCCGCCTGCAATGTGGGAGACCTCAGTTCAATCCCTGGGTTGGGAAGATCCCCTGGAGGAGGGCATGGCGACCCACTCCAGTATTCTTGCCCTGTGAATCCCCATGGACAGAAGAGCCTGGTGGGCTACAGTCCATGTGGTCGCAGAGTCGGAGATGACTGAGTGACTAAGCACAGTAGTATAGTTTTGTATTTTTTTTGTGTGTGTAAAATTTATTTTAAAGAATTTCTTTGATGATATTGTAAATGAAATTATTCTTTTAATTTTATTTTCAGGGCATTGCTTGGTAGAATATAAAAATACAATTGAAATTTGTGCATCGATTCTGTATTCTTCAACTCTGCCAATCTCATTATTAATTCTAATTGTGTGTGTGTGTGTATATATATATATATATATATATATATGTATTCCTTATGATTTTCTACCTACAAGATTATGTGATTTGGAAATAGAGATCATTTTACTTCTACTTTTGCAATCTGCCTTTTATTTATTTTTCTTGCATAATTTCCTTGGTTGAAACCACCACTGCAATGTTGAACAGAAGTGGTGAGAAGAAGCACCCTTGTCATGATCTCAATTTTAGGGGAACTTGTGTGGTTATTCATAGTCAAATATGTTAGCTGTAGGCTTTCCATAGATGACATTTATCTGGTTGGGGAAGTTTCCTTCTATTCCTAGTTTGATGAAATTTTTCTGTTTTTCTATTTTATTTGTTTTGGTTGAAGATGTTAAAAAAACTCAGTGAAAGCCACAGTTTGCTAAGCTCTAAAAGAAAGTTAAACACTGGGTTCACTTTTAAAAAAATGAATTTTAATATACAGCACTTTGTCAGCTGTGTGGTTCAGTCAACATTCCTATGGCAACAATGACTTTCCCAGTTACTCTGCCAACTTCTGTGTTTCATTCACAATGTCACAACATGCTAAGTACTGTGCTTTTAAGAAAATTCTACATGATACATAAAAAATATTCACTAGAAAGAAAAATGTTCAAGATAATGGTATAGGAAAACCCTGAACTCACCATACCCCTTACCCTCAACATGGTAATGTGCATTAGGGAGGCATACCACAGAGGCCCCCACCTTTGTGGATTTGCCTACCTCAAGCAACAGCAAACAAACAATGGTTTAAAGGGAACCTAGACTATATGTGAAAGAAATCTATTTACTAACCCTAGAGCATTTGCCAAATGGACAAGGAACTACTATTAATAGTACTCTCTCTCCGAGGTTGGAGGTGCTGAAGAGTGCCATTTCTGTGTGTGTATGTGTCTCCATCTTGATAGCAAGAGTGGGAACACAGTCCAAGCCCTCTACCTGGCCTGCCAAGGCTGCCAGCATGCACCCGAGTTCCCTGGTCCACAGCAGCCTCAGCCCTCCCTCTAGGGTGGCCCTGGTGTAGCATGCCCCCATACCCCTAGCCTGTACCCACTCCAGCTCCCCCTGGCCAGCCAAAGCTGCCTGGCACATGCAGACTACACAGGAGACATTTCTAAACAAAGTCATGCCTTCAATACCAGATGAGGTAGAGGTAGCTATTTTATCTAATTAATAGAAACAAACACAAACTTGTCAAACCAAATGAGGAGACAGGGGAATATATAAAAACAACAACAAAAAATAAAACCCTGGGTTAAAAAATCCTAATGTAATGGAAATAAGTAATTTATCTGATAAAGAGTTCAAAATAATACTTATAATAATACTCCAAACTCAGGAGAAGAATAGAGAAAAACAATTAGAACATCATCAAAGAGTTAAAACATATAAGAAAGGATTAATCAGAGCTGAAAAATATCATAACTGAGACCATGAAAAATACACTAGAAGGAATCAACAGATCAGATGATACAGAAGAACAGATCAGCCATCTGAAAGACAGAATAGTGGAAATCATTCAATCAGAACAGCAAGAAAAAAAATAATATTTAAGGCACCACTGGGACAATATCAAGCAACCTAGCATTTGAATTGCATGTGTCCCAGAAGGAGGCAAGAGATAGAAAGGGGAAGAAAACTTATTTGAAGAAATAATGGCTGAAAACTTCCTTAACCTGGGAAAGAAAACAAATATTAAGGTTCATGAAGCACAGAGATCCCAAGCAAGACATATAAAAATTGAAATATTGATAGTTAAAGAAAATTTTAAGGCAAAAGAAAAACAAATAAGCACATATAAGGAAACTCCATAATACTGTCAGATGACTTTCCATCAGTAACTTATATTGAGGAGATGAACAGGGCTTCAAGAACCTGTTAGCTGATACCAAGTGATTAAATGAATGTGTAATTCAAGTACTAGAGAGAAAAGGGAGGCTGGGACAGGAAACATATTTGAAAAATAATGGTTGAAATCTTTCATTTTTTTAAAAGTTAGATATTTGAAGACATAAGGTTCTAAACATTAAACAGAATGAACTATTAAAAAATCCCATGCGAAGGTATATATATCATGGTAAAAAGCCAAAGATAAAAAGCAAATCTTGAAAGCAGCAGGAAAAAAACAAAACAAAACATATATTCTGTGCAGCAGAAGAATGATTCAAATTGTCGCTAACTACAATGCCCACTCACCCACCCACAAAAAAAATAACAGAAAAATATCTTTAGAGTGTTGACTTTAAAAAATCTGTTCACCTAGAATTTTACATCTAAATTTTTTTCAAGAATGAAACTAAATTGAATTTTTTTTCAGCGAAAATAAAGTAAAATTTTGTTACCAGGAGACTTATAAGAATTGTGATAGGAAGTCATCTCAAGGTAAAAGGAAATGATAATAGATGAACACTTCTGTCTTTAGAGGGAATGGAGAAATGATAAATGAAGGGCATTTTCCCCTTTTAAATCCTAACTTTGTTAGAAAGCTTATAAATTGTTAAAATAAAAGTATAGCATTGCTTTATGGAATTTGTTACATATAATTGTATTACATAAGAGCTATAACAAGTGAGGGAATAGACAGAGATATATAAGTTTAAATATTTTAGTATTTTACAACCTTACATGTAGTAATTAAGCTGTGTTAAAGATTATATACATATGCATATATGTATATAGTCTTCTATACATAATATTTACAAGACAACCACTATGAAAATAATGCAAAAAAGAATAGGCAAAAATAAAGCTGCAGGAAATTAAAAATTAAAGAGAATTCTGAAAAAGTTTCAGTAATCTTGTTAAAAGTTAGTAAAGGAAAAATAAAATGGAAAAAAAGTTGAGATAAGTAGAAAACAAAAACTAAAATGTGTACCTCTATTATATTAAAATTTTAATGAGCTAAACAGTCCAGTTGAAAGAGACTATCCAATTGGGGAAAAAAAAGCAAAAATAAGATGTAACTATATTTTTTCTCCAAGAAAGACATTTGAATATAAAAACAAGATAAAAATAAAGGAACAAGAAAAATTTATTGTGCAAGCAGTAATGTTGTGAAGGCTGGAGAGACTACATTTATACCAGAGGAAAAAAGGCTGTAATTTATTAGTGGATATAGGAGAAACAGCTTGTACTGACAAAAGCTCAATACAATGACAATATAATAATAATAAATGTGTACTATTCATTGACAAAGCTTCAAAATAACATGGAGCAAGTTTTGAGAGAATTAACAGGGGAAAAACAATTCCACAATCATAATTTCTCTCTCAGCAATTGAAAGATCTAGTCAAAATATCAGGAAGAAACTAAGATCTGAACAGTACTATCAACTCCAGTGATTTAATTGACATTTATATTTCAAAAAATATGCTATACAACAAGAGAATACACATCTTCTTTAAGTGCACATTATCTGTTACGAGGATACAAACATGAATCACAAGACTTTTCTGAAGTTTGAAATTATACAGAAAAATTTTATTTACCACACAACTAGAAACAGTAATAACAAGAAAAATGCCAAATATTTTGAAGCTAAACATATATGTTAATTACAGAGTCAACAAAGAATTCATAATTTACATTTAGAAACATCAGAAGTAGAAAGTATAAATCAGAATACTGTGAAATGTATGATAATGAGAATAAATTGTCCAAATTAGTGGGAAAGAGATAGAACAGTGCTTTGAGAGAAGTTAATACTTTTATTTTTAAAATTACTTTTATTAGAGTATAGCTTATCTATAATGCTGTGTTAGTGTCTTCTATACAGCAAAATGAGTCAGTTACACATATACTTACATCTACTCTTTTTAATCTTTCGCCATATGGGTCATTATAGCATATTGAGTAGAGTTTCCTGTGCTATACAGTAGATTATTATTATTTATCTATTTTATGTATAAGGTGTGTATGTCAATTTCAATCTCCCAACTTATTCCTGCTCCTTGTCCTGGTAACCATAGGTCTGTTTTCTATATCTGTGACTCTTGCAAATAAGTTCATTTGTACCGTTTGCATATTATGCAATATTTGTGTTTCTCTGATTTATTTCACCCAATATGACAATCTCTGAGTCCATCCATGTTGCTTCAAATATAATTTCATTCTCCTTAATGGCTGAGTAATATTTCATTATACATATATACCACATCTTCTTTATCCATTCATCTGTCAGTGGACTTTTTGATTGCTTCTATGCACTGATTAATATAAATAGTGCTACAATGAAAATTGGGGTGCATACATCTTTTCAAATTAATTACTTTCTCTGGATATCAGAGAAAATATCTGATAGCCCAGGAGTGGGATTGGTGGATCATATCAAGCTCAATTTTTGAGGAACCTCTATACTGTTCTCCTTAGTGGCTTCACCAATTTATATTTTTACCAATAGTGTAGAAGGGCTTCCTTTTCTCCCCACCCTTTCTAGCCTTTATTGTTTGTAGATATTTTTGATGATGAAATTAATGTTTTTAAATGCCATTCATAGAAAGAACAATCTCAAATCGGTGATTTAATCTTCTATTAATACCTTAAGAAACTGGAAACAAAATAGCAAATGAAACCCAAATGATGAAAGTAAATAATAGCAAAAAAGCAGAAATCAATGAAATAGAAAAAGAAAATAGAAGAAAATCAACGAAACTAAATCTCATTCTTTAAAAACTTAATATAATTCATAGGTCTCTAGCTAAGTTGATTAAAAGGATAAAGAAGGAAGACAAAAATTACTAATACCAGGAAAGAAAGATGGGACATCAATGTAACCTCTTCAAACTTTGAAATGATAAGAAAATATTATGAGTAACTTTATGCTAATAAATTTGAAAACCCATAATAAACATGAATTTCTGAAAGATATAAATTAATACTGACAAGAATATATAGTAACTCAAAATGAATCTTAAGGGTAAAAGTTAATATAAACTTTTACTAGAAAACACAGAAAAATATTTATAATATTGAGTTAGGCAGATTTCTTTAATAGAACCTTGGAACAATAATAATAAGCCCCAGAATACAAGGAAGAAAAGAAAGAGAAACAAATAAAAGATAGGACAAATTGAAAGAAAATTGTAATACAGAAGATATAAACCCAAATATATCAGCAATCAGGGTATATCAATGTGATTAAAGTTTTAAATATTAGCAAGGCAAACATTCTGAGAATGCATAAATAATATGATTGTATGCATAGAAAATATCCAGAAGAATGTATGGATATATTATTAGAATTAATAATAGTTTTATTAGGCTGCTGGATACTGTCAATATATAAAAACCAGCTAGTATATTTCTATAAGCAGCAGTAAACAGAAAATAAGATGCAAATATGTCACCTAGCAGCACAAAATATGACACACCTGTAAATTATCCTAGCCAAAGATAATCAAGGTCTTTATATGGAAAAACTAATTATTTTATTATGTTTCTGTAACATTACAGACAATAATGAAATAAAAACCTAATCAAATGGAGATATATACTATATTTATAGATTTGAGGCATCAATCCTATAAAGAAGTCAATTATTCCAAACTTGATCTATAGTTTCAAAGCAGTCCTAATTGGGGTGTGTGTGTGTATGTGTGTGCACATATCTGTAGAATTATTCAAGCTAATACAAAAATTCAAAAAATAAGCAAACCATTCTTAAGGGAAAATAATCAATTGGTTCAGTTCAGTTCAGTTCAGTCGTTCAGCAGTGTCCGACTCTTTGTGACCCCATGAATCGCAGCACACCAGGCCTCCCTGTCCATCGCCAACTCCTGGAGTTCACCCAAACTCACGTCCATCGAGTCAGTGATGCCATCCAGCCATCTCATCTTCTGTTGTCCCCTTCTCCTCCTGCCCTCAATCCCTCTCAGCATCAGGGTCTTTTCCAATGAGCCAACACTTCGCATGAGGTGGTCAAAGTATCGGAGTTTCAGCTTTAGCATCAGTCCTTCCAATGAACACCCAGGACTGATCTCCTTTAGGATGGACTCGTTGGACCTCCTTGCAGGCCAAGGGACTCTCAAGAGTCTTCTCCAACACCACAGTTCAAAAGCATCAATTCTTCGACACTCAGCTTTCTTCATAGTTCAACTCTCACATCTATAAATGACCACTGGAAAAATCATAGCGTTGACTAGATGGACCTTTTATGGAAAAGTAATGTCTCTGCTTTTCAATATGCTATCTAGGTTGGTAATATCATTCCTTCCAAGGAGTAAGCGTCTTTTAATTTCATGGCTGCAATCGCCATCTGCAGTGATTTTGGAGCCCCCCAAAATAAAGTTTGACACTGTTTTCACTGTTTCTCCATCTATTTCCTGGTCATGTCTTCAGGATAAAGTTATTTCTTCAACAGGTGACATAAGGAAATGATTGGCAAAATTAATTTATTTAGATTTCTTTTTGTTAAATGCTTTGGTATAGGAGATGATATTGGAAACATATATGCATAAATGACAAAAATTTCATATGAAGAACTCTAACAAACTATAAGGGAAAATTCACAGACAACCTAGTAAAGAAATGTGCAAAAGACTTGAACAAACACTTCACAAAAGATAATTTATAAATGGAATATATGAAAAAGTATTCAACACAGTAAGAGATGTGGGTTCGATCCCTGCATTGGGAAGATCCCCTGGAGGAGGGCATACCAACCCACTCCAGTATCCTTGCTTGGAGAATCCCCACGGACAGAGGAGCCTGGCAGACTGCAACCCATGGGGTCACAAAGAGTCAGACACAACAGCACCTAAGCACAGCACAAACTACAAAATGGGAACTTTATAAAGGCAAAACAAAAATATGGCAAGATTAACATAAATTGCTTGTTAAGAATTAGGATTGGAGATGGCAAGAAGTAAAGGTGCTTGTTAAGCAGGAATTGGTTGGGGGTTTGGAATGATTGCAGTTGCAATGGGGTGACAGAGACTTTGGAACTACAGAGATGCTGCCAGCAGCTGGTAGCAGATATTGTTTTAAAAATGGCTGGTGATGCCCTTGAGTTTGATATGGTTCAGAGAAAATTCAAGTTCTCACTAATGCAGGAACATGTCCAAAAACATATCCACACTGGTTACCTGGCTTCATTTTGGACCATTATTACTCCATTTTGATTTTTTAACGATCTTGAAAGTCATCAACTTCAACAATTTCATCAACTTCAGACGTCTATATTTTAATAGAGTCTGGATATATATGGTAATTCTTTAAATCTGCCAAGGTATGTGGCAGTATGACAAGAGGATGTTTGAAGCCAAATAATACATGTGGTACCACTTTTACTTGAATTCTGGAAATGGAACAGGAGAATTTTCATTGCTAAAGATAAAATGATTTTATATTAAAATGATCACAAATATAGTAGAGAATGCAATGTTGCATGACTTTGAAAGCTAACTTTAAGTTTTAAATATTTTTCACTTTTAAAACAAATCTTATTTTCCTTATACTGCTGCTACTGCTAAGTCGCTTCAGTTGTGCCCGATCTTATGCGACCCCATAGACGGCAGCCCACCAGGCTCTCTCGTCTCTGGGATTCTCCAGGCAAGAACACTGGAGTGGGTTGCCACTTCCTTCTCCAATGCATGAAAGTGAAAAGTGAAAGTGAAGTCGCTCAGTCGTGTCTGACTCTTAGCAACCCCATGGACTGCAGCCTACCACGCTCCTCCGCCCATGGGATTTTCCAGGCAAGAGTACTGGAGTGGGTTGCCATTGCCTTCTCCTTCCTTATGCTACTTCAAGCTATATTCCTCCAAACCCACCCATCCAGTAAGATTTCCACAAAGAAAATACAAGCACAAATACACACAAACACACACACAGTTTGCCTGGAAATTTTTGGAGTTCACTACTGAAAGTCACTACTGAAAAATCCTCCAGTTCAGTTCAGTTCACTCAGTCATGTTGACTCCTTGTGACTCCATGGACTATAGCATACCAGACTTTCCTATCCATCACCAACTCCTGAAGCTTACTCAAATTCATGTTCATTGAGTTGGTGATGCCATCTAACCATCTCATCCTGTGTTGAACCCTTCTCCTCCTGCATACAATCATTCCCAGCATTCAGGTCTTTTCAAATGAGTCAATTCTTCTCATCTGGTGGCCAAAGTATTAGAGTTTCAGCTTCAGCATCAGTTCTTCCAGTGAATATTCAGGACTGATTTCCTTTAGGATGGACTGGTTGGATCTCCTTCCTGTCTAAGAGACTCTCTAGAGTCTTCTCCTAGAGAAGGAAATGACAACCGACTCCAGTGTTCTTGCCTAGAGAATCCCGTGGACAGAGGGGCCTGGAGGGCTGCTGTCCATAAGGTTGCACACAGTCTGACACGAGTGAAGCAACATAGTATGCATGCATGCTTTCGAGAAGGAAATGGCAAACCATTCCAGTATTCTTGCCTGGAGAAACACAGGGACAGAGGAGGCTGGTGGGCTGCCATCTATGGGGTTGCACAGAGTCAGACACAACTACAGCGACTTAGCAGCAGCAGCAGCAGCAGCAGAGATTTCTCCAACACCACAGTTCAAAATCATCAATTCTTCAGTGCTTAGCTTTCTTTATAGTCCAACTCTCACATCCATACATGACTACTGGGAAAAAAAATAGCTTTGACTAGACAGACATTTGTTGGTAAAGTAATGTTTCTCCTTTTTAAAATGCTGTCTAGGTTGGTCATAGCTTTTCTTTCAAGGAGCAAGCATATTTCAATTTTGTGGCTTCAGTCACCATCTGCAGTGATTTTGGACCCCTCCCCCCAAATAAAATCTGCCATTGTTGCCATTGTTTCCCCATTATTTGCCATGAAGTGATGGGACCAGATACCATGATCTTAGTTTTCTGAATATTGAGTTTCAAGGCAACATTTTCACTCTACTCTTTCACTTTCATCAAGAGGCTCTTTAGTTCCTCTTTGCTTTCTGCCATAAGGAAGGTGTCATCTGCATATCTGAGGTTATTGATATTTCTCCAGGTAATCCCGTGCTTCGCCCAGCATGGCATTTTGCATGATGTACTCTGCATATAAGTTAAATAAACAGGGTGATAATATACAGCCTTGACATACTTCTTTCCTGATTTGGAACCAATCTGTTGTTCCATGTCCCGTTCTAACTGTTGATTCTTGACCTGCATACAGATTTTTCAGGAGGCAGGTCAGGTGGTCTGGTATTCCCATATTTTGAAGAATTCTCCACAGTCTGCTGAATCCACACAGTCAAAGGCTTTGGCATAGTCAATAAAGCAGAAGTAGATATTTTTCAGGAACTCTCTTGCTTTTTTGATGATCCAACAGATTTTGGCAATGTGATCTCTGGTTCCTCTGCCTTTCTAAATCCAGCTTGAACATCAGGAAGTTCACGGTTCACATATTGCTGAACCCTGACTTGGAGAATTTTAAGGATTACTTTGCTGGCATGTGAGATGAGTGCAATTATGCGGTAGTTTGAGCATTCTTTGGCATTCCCTTTCTTTGGGATTGGAATGAAAACTGACCTTTCCCAGTCCTGTGGCCACTGCTGAGTTTTCCAAATTTGCTGGCATATTGAGTGAAGCACTTTCACAGTATCTTCTTTTTTGATTTGAAACAACTCAACTGGAATTCCATTATCTCCACTATCTTTGTTCATAGTGATGCTTCCTAAGGCCCACTTGACTTCACATTCCAGGCTGTCTGGCTCTAGATGATTGATCACACCATCATGATTATCTGGGTTATGAAGAACTTTTTTGTGTAGTTCTTCTGTGTATTCTTGCCACCTTGTCTTAATATCTTTTGCTTCTGTTTGGTCCATACCATTTCTGTCTTTTATTGTGCTCATTTCTGTTTGAAATTTTCCCTTGGTATCTTTAATTTTCTTGAAGTGATCTTAGTCTTTCCCATTTAATTGTTTTCCTCTATTTATTTGCACTGATCATGGCAAAAGGCTTTCTTATCTTTCCTTGCTATTCTTTGGAATTCTGAATTCAAATGGGTATATCTTCCCTTTTCTCCTTTGCCTTTTGCTTCTCTTCTTTTCATAGCTGTTTGTAAGGCCTCCTCAGACAACCATTTTGCATTTTTACATTGCTTTTTCTTGGGGATGGTCTTGAACACTGCCTCCTATACAATGTCACCAACCTATGTCCATAGTTCTTCAGGCACTCTGTCTATCAGATCTAACCTTGAATATATTTCTCACTTCCACTGTATAATTGTAAGGGATTTGATTTAGGTCATACTTGAATGGTCTAGTGGTTTTCCCTATTTTCTTTGATTGAAGTCTGAATTTGGCCATAAGAGGTTCATGCAATGAGCCATTGTCAGCTCTGGTTTTGTTTTTGCTGACTTGTGGAGCTTCTTCATCTTTGGCTGCAAAGAATATAATCAATCTGATTTTGGTATTGACCATCTGGTGATGTCCATATGTAGAGTCTTGTGTTGTTGGAAGAACCTGTTTTCTATGACCAGTGTGTTCTCTTGGCAAGATTCTGTTAGACTTTGCCCTGCTTCATTCTGTACTCCAAGGTCAAATTTTCCTGTTACCTCAGGTAATTTTTGACTTACTACTTTTGCATTCCAGTCCCCTATAATGAAAAGGACACCATTTGGGGTATTAGTTCTAGGAGGTCATATAGGTCTTCATAGAACTGTTCAACTTCAGCTTCTTCATCATTATTGGTGAGGGCATCAACTTGGATTGCTGTGATATTGAATGGTTTGCTTTAGAAATGACAGAGATCATTCTGCAGTTTTTGAGACTTCATCTAAGTGCTGCATTTTGGACTCTCTTGTTGACTATGATGGCTACTCCATTTCTTCTAAGGGATTCTTGCCCACAGTAATAAATATAAAGGTCATCTGAGTTAAATTCACTAACTCCAGTCCATTTTAGTTTGCTGATTCCTAAAATGTTGGTGTTCACTCTTGCCATCTCCTGTTTGACCACTTCCAATTTGCCTTGATTCATGAACCTAAAATTTCAGATTCCTGTGCAATATTGCTCTTTACAGCATTGGACTTTACTTCCATCAATAGTCACATCCATAACTGGGTGTTGTTTGCTTTGGTTCCATATCTTCATTATTTCTGGAGTTAGTTCTCCATTGATCTCCAGTAGCATATTGGGCACCTACCAACCTGGGGAGTTCATCTTTCAGTGTCCTATATTTTTTCCTTTTCATGATGTTCATGGGGTTCTCAAGGCAAGAATACTGAAGTGGCTTGCCATTCCCTTCTCAAGCAGACCACTCTTTGTCAGAACTCTCCTCCATGACCTGTATGTCTTGGGTGGCCCTACACTGCATGGCTCATAGTTTCACTGAGTTCGACAGGACTGTGGTCCATGTGATCAGATAGTTAGTTTTCTGTGATTGCGGTTTCCTCCAGTCCTAGACAACCTGTGATGTATAGTAAGAGGCACTTTAGAAGACAAGCTTTAAAATCTTTTTCTTACACTACTTTTTAATATTTTGGACACTAACAATTATTTATTTATTTATTTATTTTATTTTAATTGAAGGCTATTTGTCTAGTCAAGACTATGTTTTTTTTCCATGGTCATGTATGGATGTGAGAGTTGGACTGTGAAGAAAGCTGAGCATTGAAGAACTGATGCTTTTGAACTGTGGTGTTGGAGAAGACTCTTGAGAGTCCCTTGGACTGCAAGAAGGTCCAACCAGTCCATCCTAAAGGAGATCAGTCCTGGGTGTTCATTGTAAGGACTGATGTTGAAGCTGAAACTCCAGTACTTTGGCCACCTGATATGAAGAGCTGACTCATTTGAAAAGACTCCAATACTGGGAAAGATTGAGGGCAGGAGGAGAAGGGGACGACAGAGGATGAGATGGTAGGATGGTATCATCAACTCAATGGACATGTGTTTGTGTGGACTCCAGGGGTTGATGATGGACAGGGAGGCCTGGTGTTCTGCAGTTCATGTGGTCGCAGAGTCAGACAAGACTGAGTGACTAAATGAGTGACTTTACAATATTGTGGCGGTTTTTGCCATACATTCACATGAATCATCCATGTGTATACATGCGTTCCCCATCCTAAACCTCCCTCCCACTTCCCTCCCCATCCCATCCCTCAGGGTCATCCCAGTGCACCAGCCCTGAGCACCCTGTCTCATGTATTGAATCTGGACTGGTGATCTATTTCACATATGATAATATCCATGTTTCAGTGCTATTCTCTCAAATCATCTCACCCTTGCGTTCTCCCACAGAATCCAAAACTGTTCTTTACATATGTGTCTCTTTCGCTGTCTCACATATAGGGTCATTGTTACCATCTTTCTAAATTCCATACACATGCATTAATATACTGTATTAGTGTTTTTCTTTATGACTTACTTCACTCTGTATAATAGGCTCCAGTTTCATCCATCTCATTAGAAATTACTCAAATGCATTCATTTTAATAGCTGAGTAATATTCCATTGTGTATATGTACCACAGCTTTCTTATCCATTCATCTGTTGATGGACATATAGGTTGCTTCCATGTCCTGGCTATTGTAAACAGTGCTGCAGTGAACATTGGGGTACATGTGTCTCTTTCAATTCTGGTTTCCATGGTGTGTATGCCCAGCAGTGGGGTTGCTAGGTCATATAGCAGTTCTATTTCCAGTTTTTTAAGGAATCTCTACACTGTTCTCCATAGTGGCTGTACTAGTTTGCATTACCATCAACAGTGTAAGTGGGTTCCCTTTTCTCTGCACCCTCTCCAGCATTTATTTTTTGTAGACTTTTTGATAGCAGCCATTCTGACCAGCTTGAGATGATACCTCATTATGGTTTTGACTTGCATTTCTCTGATAATGAGTGATGTTGAGCATCTTTTCATGTATTTGTTAGCCATCTGTATGTCTTCTTTGGAGAAATGTCTGTTTAGTTCTTTGGCCCATTTTTTGATTGGGTTGCTTATATTTCTGGAATTGAGCTGCAGGAGTTGCTTATATATTTTTAAGTTTAGTTCTTTGCCAGTTGCTTCATTTGCTATTATTTTCTCCCATTCTGAAGCCTGTCTTTTTACCTTGCTTATAGTTTCCTTTGCTGTGCAAAAGCTTTTAAGTTTAATTAGGTCCTATTTGTTTATTTTTGCTTTTATTTCCATTACTCTGGGAGGTGGATTTACATCAGAGAGTGTTTTGCCTATGTTTTCCACTAGTTTTATAGTTTCTTGTCTTACATTTAGATCTTTAATCCATGTTGAGTTTATTTTTGTGTATGGTGTTAGAAAGTGTTCTAGCTTCATTCTTTTACCAGTGGTTGACCAGTTTTCCCCTCACCACTAGTTAAAGAGATTGCCTTTTCTCCATTGTATATTGTTGCCTGCTTTATCAGAGATAAGGTGTCCATAGGTTTGTGGATTTATTGCTGGGCTTTCTATTTTGTTCCACTGATCTATATTTCTGCCTTTGTGCCAGTACCATACTGTCTTGATGACTGCAGCTTTGTAGTAGAGCCTGAAGTCAGGCAGGTTGATTCCTCCAGTTCCATTCTTCTTTCTCAAGATTGCTTTGGCTATTCGAGGTTTTTTGTATTTCCATACAAATTGTGAAGTCATTTGTTCTAGTTCTCTGAAAAGCATCATTGTTAGCTTGATAGGGATTGCATCGAATCTATAGATTGCTTTGGGTAGCATACATATTTTCACTATATTGATTTTTCCGATCCATGAACATGGTATATTACTCCATCTATTTATGTCATCTTTGATTTCTTTCATCAGTGTTTTATAGTTTTCTATATATAGGTCTTTTGTTTCTTTAGGTAGATTTATTCCCAAGTATTTTATTCTTTTCATTAAAATGGTGAATGGAATTGTTTCCTTAATTTCTCTGGTTCTTTTTTTTTTTTTCATTGTTAGTGTATAGGAATGCAAGGGATTTCTCTGTGTTAATTTTATATCCTGCAACTTTACTATATTCATTGATTAGCTCTAGTAATTTTCTGATGGAGTCTTTAGGTTTTTCTATGTAGAGGATCATGTCATCTGCAAACAGTGAGAGTTTTTCCTCTTTTCTAATCTGGATTCCTCTTATTTCTTTTTCTGCTCTGTTTGCTGTTGCTAAAACTTCCAAAACTATATTGAGTAGTAGTGGTGAGGGTGGGCATCTTTGTCTTGTTCTTGATTTCAGGGGAAATGTTTTCAATTTTTCACCATTGAGGATAATATTTGCTGTGGGTTTATCATATATGGCTTTTATTATGTTGAGATATGTTCTGTCTATACCTGCTTTCTGGAGGGTTTTTTTTAAATCATAAATGGATGTTGAATTTTGTCAAAGGCTTTCATTGCATCTATTGAGATAATCATATGGTTTTTATCTTAATTTGTTAATGTGGCATATCACATTGATTGATTTGTGAATATTGAAGAATCCTTGCATCCCTGGGATAAAGCCCACTGGTCATGATGTATGAACACTAAGAATTTTAAAACAAAGCAAATTATAATTTCAGAATTTAGAAATATACTAAAACTGAAAACTATTTTGAAGTTAAATTATGTTATTTGATAAATATGACTGCTTTATGCTATTTTGCCCAAATGAAGTTTCTCCTCCTGCTCAGAAGTATAGGCAAACCTTACTTACCCAGGCTTCCTTTACCTGATCTGAGGTGAGACACGACTGAGCTAATTTTAGCCAGAGGCAGACCTGAGCCAAGGTTAAGAACTGACTGGATTTTGAAGGATATATAACCATAACATAAGAAAGAAGAACAAGACATCTGAGAAAGAAAGACAGAATAAGTTGTTGGAAGAAAATTATGTGATTTATGGCCAAAATGTAGGACTAGAATTAATGACTGTAGCATTAAAACTTTTAATCTATAACATTTTTATGAGATGAGAAAATTCAGTGTTAATGCATTACATTTTGAATCACTGACTTATGTGAAGATATTGATATTTTATTCTCCTTTATTTCTAGATACTTTAAAATTTATTTTTTCATACTCATGTCTCTACTTTTGACATATACTAATATCACCACTAAGAAAGTCATTCTGATTTAGAAGACTTGACTCTATTTCCTGCTTTCCTAATTTGAACAGTCATAATTTAGTGTTCTTTTTTTTTTTTACTGTATTGAAGCATTAAGACATGAATTCCCCAGAGACAGAAATGACTATGAAATCAGTAAGCCACACAATTTAGCAGAAATTGTTTTTATTTTAATATTAAATTGTTATTTAAGGAGGCTGTATCTCCTGAAAATATCAATTCCCATGAACTATACCCTTGCAACTTGCATACATGTGCAAAGTTCAGTTTGCCTTTTGGTGAAATAAAACCAAACACATTGTGTTCAGTTAAATGATAGAGTCTGTTTACCTGTTATTGTCTGGTGAACAAGTTTATTTTGGAAGCTAGCAGTGTGCAGGAGAGGTAGCTAGAGTTTCTACAGACTGCTTTGGAGTATGCTTAAAATCCTTGAGAGAGTGAAGTTGCTCAGTCATGTCCCAGTTTTTGCGACCCCGTGAACTATAGCCTACCAGGTTCCTCCACCCATGGGATTTTCCAGGCAAGAATACCACAGTGGGCTGCCATTTCCTTCTCCAGGAGATCTTCCCCAGCTAGGGATTGAACCCAGGTCTCTTGCATTGTAGGCAGATGCTTTACCATTTGAGCCACCAGGGAAGTCCTTGAAGACTTATTTTATTCTCTTACCTTTATGAGAAAGAAGATTTCCATGAAGTTTGGAAGTTTTATGCTATTAACTCTTACCTTTTTCTACAGTGTCACTTTCAACCCCATCCCTAAGAATGTCATTTTAAATAGCAAGGATTTTATGAGCCATCTTGTATTTTTTGTGAGTAACTTTGGGAGCTTCCAAGATAGACAGTCCTCTCTGTTTTCAATTCAAAGGGGCAGAAAGGTAGAAATATGTTTTATAACACTCTCAGGTCTTTTTAACTTGAGGCATGCTTTCTGGCCTTGTGACCATGGAAAGAGAGAAATGAAATGAAGCCTACTCTTATGCCTGTTACTAAGGTTCTCCCATCTAAAAATGACAAGAAAGTAAACTGTCTTGTAGGAAAGAGACCTTACTTCCTTCATCAGGTGAGGAGTTTAAAGGAAAATAATTGTATGCAGCATGAAATTTAAAGATGCTTACTCCTTGGAAGGAAAGTTATGACCAACCTAGATAGCCTATTCAAAAGCAGAGATATTACATTGCCAGCAAAAGTCTGTCTAGTCAAGGCTATGGTTTTTCCTGTGGTCATGTATGGATGTGAGTGTTGGACTGTGAAGAAAGCTGAGTGCCAAAGAACTGATGCTTTGGAACTGTGGTGTTGGAGAAGACTCTTGAGAGTCCCTTGGACTGCAAAGAGATCAAACCAGTCCATTGTAAAGGAGATCAGTCCTGGGTGTTCTTTGGAAGGACTGATGCTAAAGCTGAAACTCCAGTACTTTGGCCACCTCATGCGAAAAATTGACTCATTGGAAAAGACTCTGATGCTGGGAGGGATTGGGGGCAGGAGGAGAAGGGGATGACAGAGGATGAGATGGCTGGATGGAATCACCAACTCAATGCACGTGAGTTTGAGTAAACTCCGAGAGTTGGTGATGGACAGGGAGGCCTGGTGTGCTGCAATTCATGTGGTCGCAAAGAGTCGGACACAACTGAGTGACTGAACTGACCTGAATACTTATAGCTGTTATTTTCTATTATGAAGAAATAGTCTGTTTTATAAAATGATTGTATTTTACTTGCAATAAGGACCTAAGTGAAGTGAAACTAAATGACATAACAGTTAAGAACATGTCTTATTGAAGTATAATTGGCAGATTTCAAAACTGGAAAAAATTAGTAAGAACATGCATCTGGAACTAGAATGTGTGTACATGCTAAGTCGCTTCAGTCCTGTTGGACTGTTTGAGACCTCATGGACTGTAGCCCGCCCAGTTCCTCTGTCATGGGATACTTCAGGCAAGAATATTGGAGTGTGTTGTCATGCCCTTCTCCATGGGATCTTCCCCGCCCAGGTATCAAACCTGCATCATTTACATCTTCTGCATTGGGAGGTGAGTTCTTTACCACTAGTAGCACCTGAATGTAAAGCCTGGATTCATTACTTCTATCTGTGTATATTGGCATGTATTATGGACCTCTGAGATCCACTTCCCTTAAATGTAAATGTAAAATATGGCTAATAAGCTCTTCTTCACAGAATAGAGATTAGAGCTGAGAGACAGGAGTCTTCTCTGACTCATCAGAATTACTCTACACATATTTAGTTAACGAAATCTTTACAAAAGTGGACTTTTCTAAAATAAAATCAGTAAACAATAGGGAAACTGGCATTCTTAGAGATTTATAATGATTTTCCTTAGTTTGGGAAGATACCCTGGAGAAAGAAATGGCAACCCATTTCAGTACTCTTGCCTGGAAAATCCCATGGACGAGGAACCTGGTAGGCTACAGTCCATGGGGTCGCAAAGATCAGACACGACTGAGTGAATTCACAAGCAAATATCATAACATAGTTAATTCAATTTTATTTTTAATAATATACAGGTATAATTGCATTGCCAATGATTTGATAGGCCATTTAAATTTTTCATTTGCTTCGTGGCTTTTCCAATATAGTACTTCTAGTTTTGCTATCTGTTAGTAGACAAATATAAAATAACTAGTAACCTTGCTCTTGAAATTTGGATAGATTAAATGATGAAAAATGATGAACAATAATCACATCCTCTAATCAACTACCAAAGACCAGAGCTGTCATGTTGGCTCTCAGCATATCAAGAAACTGAAACAAAATTTTTAAAAAACTTCCAATTTGATCAAGTGTGTTTTTCATATGAAAACTGTGATAATAAACACTTCTTCACATAATTTTTAAGACAGTGACATTATCCTTACAAAAATCTGATTACAAAAATACTTTTAGAATTTATCATTTAAAAAGACAAAATATAAAAGATAATCTATTATCCTGGCACATCTTTGCATTTGCCAATTATACCAAGACTTCTAAGTTCCTCCTGTTAATCATAAAACTAAATGGGGTAATAAATGCATGAGAGCTGTTATTTGAAAAATAATTTCAGATTTCTGCAATTTAAATTTGAGAAGAAGAGTGATTTCTTGAGATAACATGTTAATATTCCATTTCTCTATTTTTCTCTCTCTTCCTCTCTGACTCTATTTCTTGCTCTTTCTGTGTGTGTATGTAAGTAACTTGCTGTTTAAAATACTTAGCTAATTATAGGTTTAAAGGATTGCCTCATAAATTATTGAGCAATTAATTGCATTATTTAATTTTTCTGGGTCATTTGAATAGAGTTTAGATACATTCAACTATCATGAGTCTTATCTGTTCTACTTGTAATGGAGGCTCAGGACCAAATTAAATGATGTTATAATTTCATAAAGTTTTAGCCCAGTTTTTAGGAAACTTGAGTCAAAGATTACTTTTATACACCCTCAATTCTGTTTCTTCACTTGTAAACATAGTTGTCTTACTAGTTTTTCAGTAATTTTGAAACTTTCACATTATCTGTGCTTCAGTACAACCACATGACTTCTACCCGTTTACCCTGTCCATTGCACTGAGTTCTTTTGAAATGAACGTTAGATAACAATAGATAAGTCTCAAAGAATTAATCTTTTGCAAAAACTGGAGGCTTAGGCTAGGTTCATTATCAACTAGCTGGATTGTGGGCCTAAAACTTTTGGATGAAGACACCAAAAACAATTTAGAAAATAATTATTTATCATTAAAATAATATAATATTATTTAGAAAATAATAATTTTCTCTAGAAACCTTTTCCCCATGCATTAAGATAACATATATATATATATATATATATATATATATATAGTTGTGTGTAAAAATAGTCATTTATTAAGGAAATGGATTTAGAAAGAATAGTATAATAAATATCAAAATGTGTTTCTTTGAAAGATAGGACTGTTAGGAAATTTATTTATGATTATTATACATATTTCAAAAATCATGCAAAAGCTCAGCCACTTCAAAAACTCATCAAAAATAACATACATGGAAAGAGTGAAAATTTTTATAATTTTGAGTCTTCCATTTAAGATTCAAACATTTGGAAGTCAGTGGATTTTTATTACTTAGTTTATTTTTTAAAAATTTTATTGGAGTACAGTTGATTTACAATGTTGTATTAGTTTCAGATGTACAGCAAAGTGAATTATTTATTTATACATATATCTATATCTTCTCTTTTTTAGATTATTTTTCCATATGTCATTGCAGAGTATAAAGTAGAGTTTGCTGTGCTATGCAATAGGTCCTTATTAGTTATTTATTTTAGATATCAGTTCAGTTCAGTTCAGTTGCTCAGTCGTGTCCAACTCTTTGCTACCCCATGAATCACAGCACGCCAGGCCTCCCTGTCCATCACCAACTTCCAGAGTTCACTCAGACTCACGTCCATTGAGTCAGTGATGCCACCCAGCCATCTCATCCTCTGTCGTCCCCTTCTCCTCCTGCCCCCAATCCCTCCCAGCATCAGAGTCTTTTCCAACAAGTCAACTCTTCACATGAGGTAGCCAAAGTACTAGAGTTTCACCTTTAGCATCATTACTTCCAAAGAAATCCCAGGGCTGATCTCCTTCAGAATGGACTGGTTGGATCTCCTTGCAGTCCAAGGGACTCTCAAGAGTCTTCTCCAACACCACAGTTCAAAAGCATCCTTTTCCAGCACTCAGCCTTCTTCACAGTCCAACTCTCACATCCATACATGACCACTGGAAAACCATAGCCTTGACTAGGCGGACCTTAGTCGGCAAAGTAATGTCTCTGCTTTTGAATATGCTATCTAGGTTGGTCATAACTTTTCTTCCAAAGAGTAAGCGTCTCTTAATTTCATGGCTGCAGTCACCATCTGCAGTGATTTTGGAGCCCCCAAAAATAAAGTCTGACACTATTTCCACTGTTCCCCCATCTATTTCCCATGAAGTGATGGGACCGGATGCCACGATCTTCGTTTTCTGAATGTTGAGCTTTAAGCCAACTTTTTCACTCTCCTCTTTCACTTTCATCAAGAGGCTTTTAGGTCCTCTTCACTTTCTGCCATAAGGGCGGTGTCATAGTGTTTATATAGGGGCTTCCCTGGTGTCTCAGTCGATAAAGAGTCTGCCTACAATGTGGGAGACCTGGGTTTGATCCCTGGGTGGGGAAGATCCCCTGGATAAGGAAATAGCAACCCACTCCAGTATTCTTGCCTGGAGAATTCCATGAACAGAGGAGCCTGATGACTATCGTCCATGGGGTCACAAGTGTTAGACATGACTAAGTGACTAATTTTCATTTCACTTTTAATGTGTATATGTCAATCTCAATCTCCCAATTTCTTCCTTTATCCCCTGGTAACAACAAATTTGTTTTCTATATCTGTGACTTTATTTCTGTTTTGTAAATAAGTTCATTTGTACTCTTTTCTTTTTAGGTTCCGTGTATAAGCAATATTGTTTGACATTTGTCTTTGTGTATCTGACTTACTTCATTCAATATGACAATCTCTAGGTCTAGCCCATGCAGTTACAAGTGGCATTATTTTATTTTTTATGGCTGAGTAGTATTCCATTGTACATGTAAAACAGTACAGTGATTTAGAGATGGTATTTATCATGGAATAATATATCAGATAAACACAATATTCATCTTGGTTATGTCTTCTTTGAAGTTATAACAGTATGGAATTACTGAAGGTAAACAAACAGTTATGATAGCATAGTGTATCAGTTAAGCGTAGTGTATCAGTTACTATGTATTATTATATAAGTCACTAGTATGTGTATGCTCTTTGTATTTGTGTGTGTTTATATATGTCACACAGAGACAGAGGTAGAGAACTCCAGAGAAAGGGACAGAGAAAGGTAAGGTTAACAAGACAAGATTCTTCTGAGTATTTTTTTTGCAATATTGATACATTGTTATATGCTAGATACCACACTCCCTTTTTTAGCCTATTCTCCTTTCTCTGTTAGAGTATCACATTCCAGGTACCATATTACATTTAATTATCATGTCTCCTTAGCTTTCTTTTGGCTGTGACATTTTCTCAGAATTGTTTGTTTGTTTGTTTTTGATAATCTTGTTTGTGAGGAATATTGATAAATTATTTTGCAAAATAATTGCCCCTCAATTGGGTTTTGTCTTATTATTCCCTTATGATTATTGTGGGGTTATGTGTTTTGTGGAGAAAAATCATAGAACTAAAAAGTCATTGTCATCACATTATGTATAATCTATATGACTTACCTATTAATTTTAACTTTGATCACCTAGAAGTAGTTATCTTGCCTCATTTTCCCATATTCTTAGGAAGGAAGTCATTGTGTGTAGCTCATATTTTTAAGATATTAGTTTTTCTTTACTTCCTTATAGATGAGATATGTATATAAATTATTTTGGAATTTTTCTACTGTGAAATTTGTTTATTCTCTCCTATGTATTAATTTAATCATTTATTTACACTGGCACGAACTCAAGAAAATTTATTTTATATGTCAGGTTATAAGCTAATACTACATTTTATTGCTTAAATTGCTTCAATGTTGGACACTGGGAACTCATCCATTTGGATCCTTATGACATACACTGTAGTTTTCTTTTCTTTTTTTTTCTTCTTTTTCTTTCTTTTCTTCTTTCTTCCTTTCTTTCTTCTTTTTTTTATTACTCTCTTATTTTCTAGCAATATAAGATGTTCCAGGCTCATCTTATACATTCCCTGTCCCAGTTGTCAAGTCAGTCCTTTCTCTGAGGATCACTAGTTTATTTCATTGAAGAATGGTATTAGAAACCAAGATCTGAGCTCAAGGTGTGCTCTTTGTTACTGGGGTGTCATTAACTTTAGACCTTCTCAGCTGTCAAAACAATGACATGTATGTATACTAATCCACATGTTTACACACACACACACACACACACACATATTTTCTGGATATAACAACCTGTGCCTATATTAGATAATACACATGAATTTATATTGACGCTTCTGAGTCTCTTCCATTGCCACATTCTAGCCTTCTCTTCCTTATTTGTAACTTCCTACTTCAACAGTGAGAAACCTGCTACTCATCACTGACTATTCATTTACTTAATTTTCAATTCCAGTATACATATGCACTTGTTTAAAATTAATCTGTACTCCTTTGAGAAACAACTTCCTGTACCACAGTATAGTACTTGTGGGCAGTTTCTTCGTCTTTAGTATCACAGTTTCCACTCATTCCTATAGTTAAAAATTAGGTCATTTTTTTTATCCCCTCCATTGAGTTTCTTTCATGCATATGTAGTCTAGCTTTGATTTTTCTGACAGATTCTGCCTGATATTTCAGTTTCCTGAAAACCACTGCTCTATTTATTGCTTCTGTAATGTATTTTCCAAGATATCACATAAGTACAATCATATAGTGTGTTGCCTTTTCAGATTGGCTTCTTTATCTTAGCAATATGCTTTTAAAATATATTCATCCAGGTGTGCCTTGATATATCATTGCTTTTTATCACTGAATTATACCTCATTGTGTAAATGTACCACAGTCTGTCTACCCATTCACTTATTGAAGGTATATTGTTTCAGCTTTAGGGAATTATGGATAAAGTCGTTACAAACATGTATGTGCAGGTTTGTGTGTACACAAGCTTTCAAATTTTTTTCATATGATAAAAAGAAAATAACTATTTGACTAAATGAGATAAATACTCACTGTTGAATTAATTGCAATGCCAATATTTCTAATGCATGATCATTTCATAAGTGAAGAGGCTTATTAATGACTTCTAAAGCACTCCAGTGTCTCCACAGTGTCTAATTGTAAAACTGCTAAGTGATATATACAGTAATGTTTCCTAAGTAATTATTCTCTTCTTTGATCACCAATAGAAAAGTATGTATATTTAAATAATTTGGAGCTTGACAATTATTTCAGAAACTTGAACTGACACTAAGAAATATTCTTGGCAAGATAATTATAAGTATTAATCAGAAGAAAGATTTGAAATAGTTCCCTTTACCAATCAGCTTTTGAATATAAAATATATCTAGAAAAGTTCTTACTGATGAACTGTGAGAAAAATATCCAAACATATATCGTTCAATCATTTTTACCACTTCAAACACATCAAAAATTTTGTTTTTCAGTATGGTGTATAATATTACAAATACTAAAATGAACAAAATAAGATCCCCACTGCATACAGATTGCATACTATCACAGACATGTCATCAGTCACTTAATCATGTGGCATAGATTGTAATAAAGGTATGTAGGATACGTTGCAGAAGAATATATAGGAAAGAACTTGCCCTAGAAAGGACATTCAAATATTTTTGGATTATGTGGAAGTATATTGGGTGGGCAGGGAAATAAAAGAGACGTGTAAGGGGGTGAGTGGCAAAGAAATTCTATTTTTTAAGAAATTCTAAACAGAAGGAACAATATTTTGAATGATTTATTTGGAGATTAATCACTTGATATGACTGCAGCAGTGTGGTGGGATTAGAAATAATAGAATGAAAGGAGAAATAATAGAATGAATAATAGAATAGAATTTTTTCAAGGGATTTATTTTGACTTTATCTGGTGGACTGTGGTAAAAAAAAATAAATGAGATTTGTTCTAAAAGTACCTAATGTTTCACTATTTGGAATTCTTTGATGTACTATAAATAATTCATTTGCCATGTTGGATCATATTCTTGTTGGAAATCATGTTTTTACCATTCTAGTTAGTATTTTTGTGTATACACTTATTCTGTTATATTTTATTTTGCTTTGCCTCACTTTCATTTTACCGATACATAATCCCTGGCATCTTTGTCTCTGTTCAAGCTACGTCCAAGTTAACTTTTACATGGAAAGAACACTCTTTACACATTAGGAAACAATCTTTGTTGGTAGACAGCTCCACATGTGTCATTCTTTCAGGTACCAATCAATACCTTAGTAAAGGAAGTATCTAGAAGCTCTCTTTTCAAGGATCTCACTCATGGGACCACCACATTCTTGAGGTACCTGACAACTCACTTGACTCTTCTCAGTTATTTTTGGACTAGTTATACTCAGTCACAAAGCCTATCTTTGTTACTATAGATTCAGATCTGTAAAATCACAGTGACTTTCTTATTTTATAGGGAACACAGAAAGAGAGGTGAAAGAGACCCAGTCACCAAATAAATGATTCACCTGTATTTGTTGTCTCAAGAGATTGCAGTTCCTTTAGTTTATTTATACCCTAAGCTGATGGTTCCCAAGGGAAGGAGTGGCTGCTTCCTCACTGAGGAAACATTCCCGGGGCTTGGCCTGAGGTGAATAGTGGTCTGAGGAACTGTTCCAGGAACTCTCTTTGTTTTGTTAATTAAAAAAATACAGAGCAAACAGAGAACAACAGCTATAAGCTGTACACTTTTTTCAAAAAAGTGCTGATCATATAAGAGAGGGAAGAGAGAGGTCAATGGAATAGTAACTGACAGTGAAGATAATGTGGTTTTGATAAAGATTACTAGATTATGAACACATTTATATCTGATGAAAATGCTTTGTTTAGAAGACTGCTTTGTTTTTTGGGGGATAAATGTTTTTCATCTTTGAATTATGAGTATTAAATATGACTTCTGAAACTGCTGAGTTTTACATTTTGCACAATTTAAACTTAACAAATGAGGGTTTTTTGTTTTTTGTTTTTTTGAAAAGAGTAATAAAACATGCATGCCCCAAACCCAAAAGTGTGTGGGTAGCAACTGAGAACATAAATAATCTAACTTCAAAAAGTAAATTCCTTCTCACTCAGGACATTATTATTAATAATTGAAACTATGCAACTCCCCATGGGTATTATTATAACTAACTTAGAAAGTACAAGTGAAATAGATGTTTGCACTCTACAAGCAAGAAACAATAACTAAGAGTAAAGATTAAATTGATACCTGAAGGGGTCAATGAGCAATATGTTCACTTCTGAGAGTCAGTGAACAATGAACAGTGGTACAAACAAGAAAACATTTTTTTCTGACCCGTGAACTGACTACAACAGATACTCTGGAAAGACAGATGGTTTAACTTTAACAGCCTTCACCTATAAGACTGAGCAGTTAAGGATTCACTGACAGGGTAGAATTACAAGGATAATATTTTCTCAATAACAAATTGCAGTTGAACAAAGTAAATGACATAAATAGACCCTTCGGGAGGTTGTAGCTTTGTTCCTGAGCAGAAATGTTTGTATGCAGTCAGTTTGTGGAAACAAACTCTACTGGTATATGATTTTCTTTCTGCTTGACAGAAATGTCCAAGGATACTGGGGACAGGATCTTATTTCCTTCCCACTAGGCTTATTGGGTACATAGTGAAATACTTTCAACATTCCAACGTGGGTGGCAGTTAGGAGGGATCTCCTCCATAGTCTGCTTTCACAATTAGAATGGAAAGTCGTTTTAAGCTTGAGTGTCAAAAAATGTATGTTTTATGATAATACTTAAGAGAAAAAAGAGCAGAGCATACATATGTTACAACAAGGAAGGAAAGTCACTCTGGTTTTGAATACTAAACAGAAATCATATTTGCTGAATAAGATCAATTGCAAAGTTAACGTCAACCAACCACTTACCAACTGCTTGAATTTTCTAGTCTTCTGAGCTGCTATGACACTGATGGTTTAAACTAAAATCTATGTCTTAAGTTTGGTGCTATTTGCAAAGGGTTAAAATACATTTTTTTAAAATTTTCTTTTCCTTTATGTTTGCAAAAACACTATAATTATAATAAAGAAAAGCTTAGAAAAAAAATGGACAAATCTATGATTTCACTACTCTAACCCAACAATCTTCATAGACATTTATCTTTTATATCTTAAAACCTCACAAGATTGATTTGTTTTCCTTTTACCTTGCCTCTTGGTTCTCATATGGGCATAAAAACACACTGGTATTTCAAAAAAAAAAATTGCTTCTTTTTAGATTAAAAAATACTTCAGTATTCATCATAAAAAATTGCCTTTGTACATATCATTTTAAATGTAGATTTTTAATAGGAATTTAAGTACCTGAATTGGCTCTTCATTTGCTAAAGTCTATCGTTTTATTTATAAAACTGCACTTAACTAACTAAATAAAATAAATTATCACGACAGATGAAATCCTTTCCAAAACTAAGACTGAAAGTAAAATTCTAATTCTCTTTGTATAGAATAATGACTCTAAAATTAATGACTGCATAATTACATCCAATTTGTTCAAAGGGTAATGTTACTCTGCCACTGTTGCTAAGTCACTTCAGTCCTGTCCAACTGTGCGACCCCATGGACTGCAGCCCACTAGGCTCTCCCATCCCTGGGATTCTCCAGGCAAGAACACTGGAGTGGGTAGCCATTTCCTTCTCCAATGCATGAAAGTGAAAAGTGAAAGTGAAGTCGCCCAGTCGTGTCCGACCCTCAGTGACCCCTTGGACTGCAGCCTTGCAGGCTCCTCCATCCATGGGATTTTCCAGGCAAGAGTACTGGAGTGGGGTGCCATTGCCTTCTCCGAATGTTACTCTATGAAAGCTAAAAACATCACGGTAATTTCCCCTTTTAAATTTATCAAAATTCTAAATGTGTTTCAAACAATTTTATAGCTTTTAAAAATTGCATGAGAGAATTTGCTGTCTAAGATACCTAAGACATTTTTTTAAATTGCAAAACATTTCAAATGCCATGTTTACCAAGAGCCAAGTGCACAGAATGAGGAAAATAGAACCTTTTTTGATTTTTTAAATGTTTAGAATTATATGCACAATATTCATGAAGTATCACTGTTTTATGTACTCTAAGCACACAATCTAAAGCATCTTTAGCAACTGTAATGCAATCATAATCCAATTTTGATAGTACATTTAAAAAGGCCAAAAGAAATCTCAAAACTAAATGCTTCATTTGTAATGTCTCCTATTCTAAGATATTCACATGGAGATTGGTGTCTATATTATTTTATATGATTTTGTTTATTATTATATTTTCCCTCTCCATTTTTCTCATCTTCTTCCTTTCCTTCACAAGTTGCTTTTAGTTGCTTTCTTAGGACATTTGAAACTTACTTTAAACATCAATTGCAACACCTTTCATACAATTCTTAATTGCCTGCCTTACTATTTAAAGAGTGCTTCTATTAAATTGTTAACAGTTGAACACTTCTCCTTCTCATAGATATGTCTGCATGTATAGCATTGTGGTGAGACAAAGATTTTGAAGCAAATGGGAAAGACCTAAAATAGTTTGAGACAATAGAATCCCCTTTCTTTAGCTCTCTTTTAGCTGTTTCATAATATTCCCTATTCTGTCATGTCAAAGTTTATCAGCCTTTGCCATTTTATCAGCTCCTCTTTTTTTGTTGTTCTTGATGAAGTTTGTCTTACTTCTGAAAATTGCTTAGAAATTTTTGTAAAGCTAAAGGGAATTTTGGATTCCTTTTTTATTTCTCTCATGTACTATCTTTACATAAAAAATATTTGCATACATCCATTTAGGTCTTTTCTAAAATATCTCTTTGACAGGGGTTTCTTACAGTGTTCTCTATTTTCTGTTTGACGTGCATATTCTTTTAACATTTGCATAAGTAGTTTGGGTATACTTAGTTTTTTCTATCCGAGAAGGCAATGGCACCCCACTCCAGCACTCTTGCCTGGAAAATCCCATGGTCGGGAGGAGCCTGGTGGGCCGCAGTCCATAGGGTCGCTAAGAGTCAGACACGACTGAGCAACTTCACTTTCACTTTTCACTTTCATGCATTGGAGAAGGAAATGTCAACCCACTCCAGTGTTCTTGCCTGGAGAATCCCAGGGACAGGGGAGCCTGGTGGGCTGCCGTCTCTGGGGTCGCACAGAGTCGGACACGATTGAAGCGACTTAGCAGCAGCAGCAGCAGCAGCAGCAGCTTTTTCTATGCGTATTTGTACGTTTCTCTCTCTCTCTCTCATACACACACATGAACACACATACACACATACACACACACACACACACACACACAGAGGTTGTGAACATATGGCTCACCTCTCCATTGATATCCAGTGTTTTAGTGGTGTGGGGAAATAGAACATTTGAGGAGATTAATGAGTTTGTTTAGTTTTAAAGAAAGTAATATTGGATTTTGTAGCAGGACATTAAAGAATATATCATTAAAAAAAGGATATATCATGCCTACCAATCTATTTTGTGTAACTGTTGCCTGAATCATTGTTTAATGGTAAAATTTGTGTATCTTATTCTCTTCTTGTATTCCCATCTTGTGATAGAATATAGGAATAATCATTAACACCTAAATTTTTTCTATTTTTTCTCATATATCTTATTATTTGCTAGTTGGTAACACTAATATGCTATTTGATCATTTTGAATCCATTAAGACCATTTTGATCAATGAATAAGAGTTTTCTTTAAAAATTGCAGATAATCTTTACTTGTATTGCAGTTTTGCTTTATCATGTTACAGAAAAATAGCTTAAACCTTTTGTCTAACTCATACTGGATATCTATCATATTTTAAAGTTTTGACTAAAATTGTTCATAAAAATTTAGTAAAATTTCTTTATAATGTTAAAGTAACCAGCATGTTAGAATCAGAATTAAAACAGCTGAGAGGGTGAAGAAGACCATGAGATTATCCTCATTTTGAGATTAAAATAAACCCTGTACATTCTCAACAATGTTAATTGACAGATGCGCATGAAACACTGGTGATCAACTCTGAACTCTCTTTTTCTGAATTAAAAATCACTCATTTTAGGTCTATGGTCATTTATGTCACAGCCTTCCTCCTTCCCTCTTCTTACAGCAAACCCAAACCTCATTATTAAATTTTCTGATGTAGTGATAGAATAAGTTATAAATACCAATGTACTTTTTTATCTACAGATTTACTCAGTGTCTCTCATTAAGTTAACATATCAACTCACACTCTATAAAAATATTAAATTCTTATTTTATACTTTAATTATAGTTATAAATTATTAAATATGCCTTAACAAATATGTCTAATCCTGCTGCTGCTGCTGCTGCATCACTTCAGTCATGTCAGACTCTGTGTGACTGCATAGATGGCAGCCCACCAGGCCCCGCCATCCCTGGGATTCTCCAGTGAGTTGCCATTTCCTTCTCCAATGAATGAAAGTGAAAAGTGAAAGTGAAGTCGCTCAGTCATGTCTGACTCTTTGCGACCCCATGGACTGCAGCCTACCAGGCTCTTCTGTCCATGGGACTTTCCAGGCAAGAGTACTGGAGTGGGTTGCCATTGCCTTCTCTGATATATGTCTAATACTAAAATGTAATTTCTGTTAATATTTTCACTGACTTCATTATTATAACAGTTTTATATACCAAAAAATTATATTTATATCATATATAAAAATAACAATGGTGCTATCTAGTTCTAATCACATTATAACTGCTAGTTTGTAATACAGTCCTTGGAACTTTTATCTAGCTCTGAGATATTTTGTCATTCACTTAGCATAGATATATCACTTATATCCATAAGAAACATAGAACTCCTGACTCTCCTTCAGTGAATCTGATGTCAAGCCACATTCTTGTCATTTAAAGGCAAGGATGCAATTGCCTCAACTAAAAAAAGAGATCCTGCATACAGCAACAAAGAACCAGTGCAGCCAAACAAATAAATGAAAAACTTAATAAAGGCAAAGCTCATTTTATGTATAACTCAAGAATAACAACTTCAAAATTTGTTGATCAATCAGATAATGTTACTGTAAACTCTATTATGAAGTTTACAATGTATATTAGTTTTGCAATAATATCTTGCAAATATTATTAATCTTAAGAACTGAAGGATTTGATGTGACCCTGGCATTTCTTGCTAATGCATTATTATTCTTTCTTGCTAAATGTTCTTTGTTCTCCTCAGTTTATCTTCATCACTAATTTGTCTGATAGGTTATATGTTTGTTACAGTTTAGTTTATGATACCAAAACTTTAGTTTTTAATATGAATATATATGTGTGTGTGTGTGTGTGTGTGTAGTTATGGTTTCCCAGGTGGTGCTAGTGGTAAAGAACCTGCCTGCCAATGCAGAAGACATAAGAGACATAAGTTTCAATCCCTACTTCGGGAAGATCCCCTGGAGGATGGCATGGCAACCCACTCCAGAATTCTTGCCTAGAGAATCCCATGGGCAGAGGAATCTGGCAGGCTAACTGTCCATAGGGTCTCAAAGAGTCAAACACAACTGAAGTGACTTAGCACTCACATCTGCATATATATGTAGTCACCTTGGAAACTAAAGTTTTGTATTTATATACATATGTATGTATAGGGATTGAATCCAGGTCTCTTGCATTGCAGGTGAATTCTTTACCATTTAAGCCACCAGGGAAGCCCATATATATATATATATATATATTACATAAACTAAAAACTAGAGTTTTTGTATACACACACACACACTCTGAAGAATGGGTTTTAGCACACATCATCGTCTCTTCTAATTTACTGCCACCTTTTTCCCTGTGAGATCCGAGGATAGAGCTCTTGACATGCCTGCCTCCAACCACCTCTGCCACTTATTTTTTAAGAGTCTCCATTGTGAAAACTTTTGAAAATTTGATCTTGGTGTCTATAAGTAAATAGAATTGTTGGAAATAGTTTTTGAGTCTAAAGAACTTAGTATTACTGAGTCAAATCTATTTAAACTCCACTTCCAAGAAGGGTTTGAAGGCCCAGCCCTCCAGGTGATGTCCAAACTGTCCAAACAAACACCTCTGTGGTAATAGATGAGCGATAGAGAGATCTGCTTGGTCTATGGAGAGGAAATAATTTTGACAAGAAACACAATTTAGGGAGAAATCTATAAAAGATAAGATACATATTCTGGTTTTATAAAAGTGCAGCTGAATGGGTTAATGGAGAATTAAAAAAAAATCTTATTAAAGTAGAATGAAAAAGAAATGACTAAAACTAGCTATTGTAATACCAATCAAGTCGCTGTTATATGTTCACATTTCTTTGGAATATAGTAGAATTGTGATGGATATTTATGCATTAACTATTGGAAAAAAAACACTAAATTAAAATGTTGATTAAATGTAACCTGAATTAATGTGAGCAAGTTACTAAATCTTGGGGCATGTTACTTTTTTTTTAATAGCATAAATTGGTTTATCCATAAATTTCAAAAGTTGGAATGTAAGGACTAATACTCTTTAAAACTTTTTGAATATGAATTTGGAGGTTTGGGAATTCTTTCTTCCAATTTTAGGCTGTCTCCTTTCATCCACAGCTTGTAACACAGTGATGTTTAATTTCTTTATCAATATTTCTAAGTTTGGTACCAGTAAAATATGCATAATTATGATTTTTTTTAATTCTCCATATAGGAAAATTTAGTTTTCTTGCAGTTAGTTTTCTCATGCACTGTATACTCCTTTTTTGTTTGTTTTGAAATGCGAGAGAGATATATATGTAGGAAATAGGAAGGACAGCCTGCAATTTCATCATTAGTGGTTCATTCCCCCATGTTAAGACATTACATATCCATTAAGACCTATGGGAGATATTGAACATGAAATGATTAAAGTCTACAATAAATTAATTTACTATAGTAACAAGTAAGTTCCTAAAGACATGACTGTGGGATACATAGAGTTTGTGGTTTCTACCGGAGGCTAGAGTTGGCTATACACCTCTAGAAGCCAAAGCAGCCAAAACATACACTCATCAACAAAGTGGAAGCTTGCATCGAGGAGAAATTGGTCAACATTTCCTGATATCTGTGCTTCTTTTTATTTCTGTATATGCCTTTCTATTACAACTATCACTTCTCTCATGAGCTCACATTTGTATTATTACCAGAGGACCGTAACTTGTTATGCTGTTCTTTGTCTTGCCTCCCTTCAATACTACCTCTGTGCAATTTCCAGAATGCTCTTTCTAAAACACAGATCTTATCATATTACTACAGAGAGTATGCGAATTTCTTATTTTGGCAAAAGATCTTCCTCGTCCAGCCTATGTCTGTTCTCTGTCTTACCACTTTTTCCTTCCATGGCACCTGTCTTGAATTACTTGAATTTCCTCAAACAAAATGTCCTTGTTACTGCTTCTGTGCCTTTGTACCTGATATTATAATTGTCCATATTCCTCTTGTCCTCTTTCCTTTTCTAACTCATGAACTCTTTATTAGTTTTTGTTGTCACAGCTAATATATCCTCTCCTATATAAGGATCCCTTGGATTTACAAAAACAGAATAATCACTCTTCCTTTGTTTCATTTCTTTATTTCATTAGGACTTCAAATTTCTCACTTTATCATTTTGATATTCTGATATTTAAAATGTTATTAAAAATTCAGATACCTTAGAGTATTCATAAGTTTTTCAAGTTGACAATTAGACAATGTTAAATTAGTCCAACTGTGTGCCACAGACTATATTCTCTGGAAAACACACTCTGAGGTTGGAATTCGTATGCAAAATATTTATTGGAGTATTCTGTTGACAAAAATTGCTGGAAGAAATGAGAGAACAAGATTGTGCAGAGATAGAACTTGAATTATACAATTGTACAAAGGCCTTAACCAGTTCTTGAGCTTGTCAGAGATGTCTCAAACAGAGTCCAAGGAGCCAAGCCTCCCCGTAAAGTTCTTTGAAAACAGATGTTTCTGAACAGGAGTGTAGTTCTGGGTGAGGTTCACACTTACTCTAAGGGTAGTTCCTAAAGATGTCTACTTGTGACCTGTCAGCAGCCAGCACCCCCAGAAGCTGCAAGAATGAGGGCCTTAGTTGTGGAAGGCAGGTCTGGGTAGCACATCACAGTGTCCCCTACTCTGCACTTTAAGTCTTTTACTTGGGTCTCACTCAGTCTCCAATTAAACTGATGATTTGCTACGTAGGAGTAACTGGTATCTAAAGTTCTTTCCATTCTTCTTACAATGAAATTCTATTCTCCTCTTAATGTACTGTTCACCTCTTTGCTGCTGTAGCCACAGGCTTTTATATTCTTTTTATGAGCAGCAGCTTCACAAAAATAATTAGAAAAGGTAATCATTTAGAACCACACCAAAAAAGATAGCTCACAAATAAATACAATTAAGCTATTGTGTTTATTTACAGGGCTGCTGTTAAGATAATTAGAGAGAGAAAGTAATATTGTGTTCAGACAGAAGCAGTGGGAGGAAGAGGTTAGGCCTGTAGAACAAATTAAGCCATAAGAATATGCTTTACTGAAAAATATGACTCTTATCAACATATGTTTTTACTTAACTGCACTGACTAAAGCAATTTTCAATGATAGTGACTGCTGGCTCTTTATATCCATCACTATCTTGTTCTTACTGAAACATTTTTAATAAACAGACTCTGTTGGATAATGACTTTAGGAAAACATCATGTGGAAGCCAAGGAGAACAACAAAGTGAGGTGAAAGAAATCATCCTAAAGTGGCTAAAATTATGAGCTTTGGATTATGATTTATTGTAAATGGTACATTTGGGGCCTCAGGATTTTTTCACATGAAGGGTCATATTGGTAGCCAGGGAGACATAAAAAGGAAAATTTCCCATATGAACATTCCCTCTTTCAAAAGAAGGAGAAATAAGATTAAAGACAAGTTTTATGATATTGTCATAGAAGCTGGGCTTTTTTATGATTTGGTTTATTTATTTTGCTCTAGGTATTATTTGTTCCATTTAATCCTTCCTTTTTATTAGAAACACTATTCTAACTGCCCTGGACTGTCAGTGCTGAACTCTGATTGGAGATCATAGCAGATCTCAGTGGACTTAAAGTATATGGTGCCTCTAAACTTGCTGTTTCAAATATAGGTCTGCTTTTCTTTTCCCCCAAATCAAAACTTTCCACCACTGCTAAATTTTGTGTGTGTGTATGGTAGTAATATAACCTTAATATCTCAATATAGATAACTCTACATTCACTCACCTTCATTGCTTCACAACCTATCTCACAGAGTGTAATCTGTAAAAGAAAATGCAAGTCAAACATTAAAAATAAAAAGCTTGAAAGGAAAAGTATGTCTATGCTAAAGAGCGAAAATAGAGAAACGCTTTACATGACACATGGCAAAATATCCTGATTTCTCCTTTCTCCTCTGAGTCCCCAAAACCTCATTTATCCCTGGACTTGCTGTTCAAGTAACTGTCAATCCCCTTTTCCAATTACTTCCCCATTCCCATCTCTGCTGGTTCTTCTGTCTCTTCCCACTTCTGCCTCCTAATTGTGGGATCTTTTCTGTTCTGATATACACACACCAAGCAATTCAACTCAGTCTCTTTTTCTTTCAAGTCTTGCATCAAACATTACACTTAAAAGACAAAGAAGCTCAATGAAATCTACATGTCTACCGCAAATGGCTCTAAACAGTGTTTTGAATACCCTAATACCATCATTTTAGTATCAATTACATACAAATTTCCCTACCATTATCATTCTACAATTTTAACTGATTAGAAGTTCAGTATAAAGTCCAATACAGGATAAAGGCCAATATAATATAAAAATCAATACTTCAAGAACATATGCTAACAAAAAGATGATGTGTTAAAACATCTGCTTGGCTATATAAGATAATGTGATTTGTTTCTAGAAGGAACCCATATGAAAGGATTGCTAAAGATTCTGGATGGGCTTAGTTAATATGGAGAGATGACCACAGTACTTTTTTTTGTCTAGGAAGATGGTCCTCATAATTGATTCTACTTCCTTTGAAACTGACTTTCCTATGCTTATTATTTGAGATGTATATATTTAAAATTCACAGTGTACTTATGTATACTTTATATAGTTCTTTTGACAATACTGGAGTACAATTCTGATTTTTTTGTCTTCAGTTCAGTTCAGTTCAGTCGCTCAGTCGTGTCCAACTCTTTGCGACCCCATGAATCGCAGCACGCCAGGCCTCCCTGTCCATCACCAACTCCTGGAGTTCACTCAGACTCATGTCCATCGAGTCCGTGATGCCATCCAGCCATCTCATCCTCTGTCGTCCCCTTCTCCTCCTGCCCTCAATTCCTCCCAGCATCAGGGTTTTTTCCAATGAGTCAACTCTTCACATGAGGTGGCCAAAGTATTGGAGTTTCTTAACTGACTCTATATTTTGTTCTGTTTAAATATGTATAAATTGTCTCTTCTCTCTATCATAAAATTCATTTAATTTGTTTCTACCTCAGTGTCCCTTGTACAGTTATTCTTTCTCAAAGATGGGAACAGTGAGGCTCAAATAAGTTAAAGGGCACAGAGATGAATAGACATTAGAAAGCTAAGTGAAGATACTAAATCCCTTCTTTTATCTTTAAATCTAGTACTTTATTCATTACATCTCAGAATCCCATTCAAAAGGGCTTAACTGGGACATAGATTATGAGAATAAGCTGGGTGTAAATGTTCCATATAAAGAGAGTATAACATTTGATAGAATGAGTATGAGAGGTGGGGATGCTAAATAAGGAATCTTATCAAAGCAGCAAAGTACATACATTGCATTTCTCCATGGAACAGGGTTAGTCTTTGAGGTGTGGACTGCCTTTAGCATAACAGGAAAAGAAGGCTTATGTAATAGATTCATTTCTAATGCATCAGACTCTTTACATAGGAAAACTGGGTGGAAGGAAAGGGCTCATTTAATTCAATACTGCTGGTTTAGTTATGACTATGAAATAAATACATTTCCATATTTCCTGCTTTGAGAATTGTGTCTAGTTGTATGTAGAAATTTGGAACCATATACGTATATTAATATTATCAAATGCTTTTTATATCTCAAAAATTTTGTATACCCAACATCTTTTAGAATTTTATATCTGCTTGTAGCCAGGAAATATAATTCAAAAAATATTTGTCTCCATCTTATCCCATTCCCTCAGTTCTCTGACACTAATTCTCCCTTCTTTCCATGGTGCTTTTCCATGAGATAGGATCAAAGCCTTTTCCTTTATTGCACTTGGCATCTGGAAGAAAATTCTTGCATTTTTCTGCATCACTGATGCTATCTCTTTTCTTTTTTGTCATAGAGTTTTTGAAAGTCTCTTCTCCCTTGCCTAAAAGCTTTGTTAATTTGCTTCTCTCTTTGTGGTTATTTAACTGTGTAATTGTATTATTTAACTTTATAAATCATTTTGAGGTTCTGAGACTGTAAGTTGCAGTGTGAGTAAAGTATTCCTTGAATTGGATTTGTAAGTTCAATGGAAAATTTCACTTAAATAGCATTTGCACAAAGTTGGATTCTTTATTGATCTTTACTTTTTCCCATTTAAACCAGTATGATACAGGACAGGAAAAATAGATTAAAAATTATCAACTTAAGGTTTTTTAATCATTCATATATAATTGATTCTGTATTAAATGTGTTATCCTTCCCTGCTCCCTATTTCCCTGATGACTCAGATGGTAAAGAATCTGCCTATAATGCAGGAGACCTGGGTTTGATCCTGGGTTGGGAAGATCCCCTGGAGAAGGGAATGGCAACATAGTCCAGTATTCTTGCCTGGAGAATTCCATGGACAGAGGAGCCTGGAGGCTTGCAGTCCATGGGGTTGCAAAGAGTTGGACATGACTGAGCGACTAAGCACAGTACAAATACTACAGTAGTTTTTATTTTAATTGGAAACTGGTCGATATTATATTATACAAATAAGCAAGATAACATTGGTAAGTTTCAAACTTACTAAGCCACATATACTCCATAGTAACAATGATAACTATTTTTGTTGTTTATTTTGGTTTCGTTTGTATGTAATTTTCTACTGTAAATGTGATGAGTTCAGTTCAGTTCAGTTCAGTTACTCTGTCAAGTCTGACTCTTTGCAACCCCATGGGCTGCAGCACACCAGGCTTCCTTGTCCTTTACCATCTCCCAGAGCTTACTCAAACTCATGTCCATTGAGTAAGTGATGCCATCCAACCATCTCATCCTCTGTCGTCCCCTTCTCCTCTCACCTTCAATTTTTCCCAGCATCAGGGTCTTTTCAAATGAGTCAGTTCTTTGCATCAGGTGGCCAAAGTATTGGAGTTTCAGCTTCAGCATCAGTCCTTCCAATGAATATTCAGGACTGATTTCTTTCAGGATGGACTGGTTGGATCTATTTGCAGTCCAAGGTACTCTCAAGAGTCTTCTCCAACACCACAGCTCAAAACCATCGATTCTTAAGCACTTTCTTTATAGTACAACTCTCACATCCATACATGGCTACTGTTAGAGCCATAGCTTTGACTATATGGATCTTTGTTGGCAAATTAATGTCTCTACTTTTGAATATACTGTCTAGGTTTGTCACAACTTTTCTTCCAAGCAGCAAGCATCTTTTAATTTCATGTTTGCATTAACTGTTTGCAGTGATTTCGGAGACCAAGAAAAAAAAGTCTTTCACTGTTTCCATTGTTTCCCCATCTATATGCCATGAAGTGATGGGACTAGATGCCATGATCTTAAGTTTTTGAATGTTGAGTTTTAAGCCAGGTTTTTTATTCTCTTCTTTCACCTTCATCAAGAAGCTGTTTGGTTCCTCTTCACTTTCTGCCATAAGGGTGGGATCATGCTCATATCTGGGGTTATTGATATTTCTCTGGCCATCTTGATTCTAGCTTGTGATTCTTTCAGCCGGCATTTTAAATGATGTACTCTGCATATAAGTTAATAAACAAGGTGTCAATATACAGCCTGATGCACTCCTCTCCCAATTTTGAATCAGTCAATTTTTCCATGTCTTGTTCTAACTGTTGCTTCTTGAGCTGTAAACATGTTTCTCAGGAGGCAAATAAGGTGGGCTAGTATTCCCATCTCCTGAAGAATTTTCCACAGTTTGTTGTGATCCACATAGTCAAAAGTTTTAGCATAGTCAGTGAAGCAGAGGTAGATGTCTTTCTGGAATTCTCTTGCTTTCTCTGTGATCCGACGGATGTTAGCCATTTGATTTCTGGTTCTTCTGCCTTTCCTAAATCCAGGTGTACACCTGGATGTTCTTGGTGCATGTACTGTTGAAGCCTAGCTTGGAGGATTTTGACCCTTACTTCACCAGCGTGTGAGGTGAGTGCAATTGTGCAGTAGTTTGAACATTATTTGGCATCGTCTTTCTTTGTGTTTGGAATGAAAACTGACCATTTCCAGTCCTGTGGTTACTGCTGAGTTTTCCAAATTTCCTGGCATATTGAGTGCAGCACTTTCACAGCATCATTTTTAGGATTTAAATTAGCTCAGCTGGAATTCCATCACCTCCACTAGCTTTGTTTGTAGTGATGCTTCCTAAGGCCCACTTGACTTTGTATTCCAGGATATCTGGCTCTAGATGAGTTATCACACCATCTTGGTTATCTGGGTCATGAAAATCTCTTTTGTATAGCTCTTCTGTGTATTCTTGCTATCTCGTCTTAATATCTTCTGCTTCTCTTAGTTAGGTCCATATCACTTCTGCCCTTTATTGTGCCTATTTACATGAAATGTTCCCTTAGCATCTCAAATTTTCTTGAAGCGATCTCTAGACTTTCCCATTCTATTTTTTTCCTCTATTGCTTTGCATTGATAACTTAGAAAGGGTTTTTTCTTATCTCTCCTTGCTATTCTTTGAAACTTTGTATTCAAAGGGGTCTACCTTTTCTATTCTCTTGCCTTTTGCTTCTCTTTTCTCAGCTATTTGTAAGGCCTCCTCAGACAACCATTTTGCCTTTTTCCATTTCTTTTTCTTGGGTATGGTTTTGATCGCTATCTCCTGTTCAGTGTTACGAACCTCTGTCTATAGTTCTTCAGGCCCTCTGTCTATCAGATCTAATCCTTTGAATCTATTTGTTACTTCTACTGTACAGTCATACCTGAATGGCCTAGTGGTTTACCCTATGTTCTTCAATTTACGTCTGAATTTTGGAACAAGGAGTTCATGATCTGAGCTGCAGATCAGTCTTGTTTTTGCTGACTGTATGGAACTTCTCGATCTTCAGCTGCAAAAATCATAATCTATCTGATTTCAGTATTGACCATCTGTTGATATCTATGTGAAGACTCATCTTTTGTGTTGTCAGAAGAAGGTGTTTACTATGACCAGTGAGTTCTCTTGGCAAAACCTTGTCAGACTTTGCCCTTCTTTTTTTCTTCAAGGTCGAATTTGTCTGTTACTTCAGGTGTCTCTTGACTTCCTACGTTTGTATGCCAGTCCCCTATAATGAAAAAGGCATGTTTTTTTGGTATTAGTTCTGGAGGATCTTGTAGAGATCATTCGACTTCAGCTTCTTTGGCATCAGTGGTAGAGAGATAGGCTTGGATTACTGTGATGTTGAATTGTTTGCCTTGAAAACAAATCAAGATCATTCTGTGGTTTGTGATTGCACCCAAGTACTGATTTTGGACTCTTTTGATCACTATGAGGGCTACCCCATTTCTTCTAAGGGATTCTTGCTACAGTAGTAGATAATAATGGTCATCTGGATTAAATTTGCCCATTCCCATTCATTTTAGTTCTCTGATTCCTAAAACATTAATGATTACTCTTGCCATCTCCTGTTTGACCACTTCCAATTTACCTTGATTTGTGAACCTAATATTCCAGGTTCCTATGCAGTATTGTTCTTTACAGCATCGGACTTGACTTTCACTGCCAGACACATCCACAACTGGGTGTTGTTTCCTCTTTGGCTTAGACTTTCAATTCCTTCTGGAGTGATTTATCCCCTCTTCTGCAGTATGTTAGGCCCCTACCGACCTGGGGAGTTCAGTGTCATATCTTTTTGCCTTTTCATACTGTTCATGGGGTTCTCAAGGCAAGAATGTTGAAGTGGTTGGCCATTCCCTTCTCCAATAGGCCACACTTTTTCAGAACTCTCCACCATGACCCATGTGTCTTGGGTCACCCTGAACAGTGTGACTTATAGTTTCATTGAGCTAGACAAAGCTGTGATTTATGCGATCAGTTTGGTTAGGGAAAATATTTTAAAGGGGTTAAAATCATTTGACTTTTGCTTGTTGCAATTTGCCCTTTGACTTTCGACATTCTTAATCTTTCTCTTTCTTCCTGTGAAGAAATAAAAACAAAGCCTATACATTTAGCAATTAACACTGTGAGCCTAAGGAAAACAGTCACACCTATGAATATGGTAAAGATGAAATAGAGGAAAGGTCTGGGTCACTGGTGAAATTATGGATCTGCCATATGAACTTTGTACTAACTATCTGAAAACTTCTTGATAGATAACAAAAAATAATCCCTTATTAAGTGAACATAGTTACATATATCTGCATGTAAAACTTAATGATTGTAGTATCAGAAAGGCAGTGATACAGAGATTTACTTGTAGATGTATATTGTAGAAATGAAAACAATGTCTATACATTTAGCAATTATGCTGTGAGCCTAAGAAAACAGTCACACCTACAAATATGGTAGAGCTGAAATAGAGGAAAAATCTGGGTCACTGGTGAAATTTGCCATATGAACTTTGTTCCGTCTGAAAACTTCTTGCCAGATGACAAAAAAATAATCTCTTCTTCTTTTAAGTTAATATAATTTTAGTTACATATATCTGCATGTAAAACAATGTTTGTATTATCAGAATTGAAGTGGGTTTGGGGCTCCATTCTAGTTGGGCAACATGAAAGATAGATAATTTTATTTTACAAGGGAGGCTGTCCTTACCTCTCCTCTTTGCATCTCTGCAAACCATCAGGTCCAGGCTGAATGCTCTTACTATGCTTCAGTAGCCCTGTTGCTTACTTCTGTCATATCTTTTATTGTACAGATTTATAGTTGTTTGTTTGACTTTCATCACTTCAGAGATCAGGTTGCCTGGGAAACAAACAATGAGACAGAGATTTACTTGTAGATGTTTAGTGTAGTGTATCTTCCAGATCAGCTCTTAGGGGGGATTAAAATAAGAGGGAATAGGAAGTGGGAAGATTCAGTCTGCGATATGGTCACAACAAAGGCCTCAGACAAAACCGGGGGATAGGGTGCTTATGCTGCTGGAATAGTGCTTCATAATGGACAATTCTGAGGCAAGAGGACTGGAATATTACACTCACTCCTTTCCCCTATACAACTAGTCTTTGGAACTGGGCTTTGCTCAGAGAGGGAACATAAGTTTTAGCAAGGAGTCTTTGGTTGAGGGCAGTTCTCAAAGGGACTTCCAGAACATGGCCATCAGTACTCATGCTTTAGCTCCTATGAGGAGTGAGTAGTACAGACCTGAAAAGTGGATGCACACTGTAGTAGACATGGAGAAATTATGACCAAACCTCCTCTACAAAAGTATTTGTTCTTCAGCTTCTGGAAATGTAGTCATCGGTCATCACTGAACAGTCCCCTTAAGGTCTGGTTCAGTTGCAAAAAGCTGCCTTTGGTCTGAGTTCTAGGAAACCCCATGCAGTGACTGATCAAGGTGGAGTGTGAAGTCCTATCCATTTTTGCCGAAGCATGGAAAGCCCAAAGAGGTATTTCAGTTCCAGAGTTCCCCCTGGGGTGGACAGTTTGACTTCTGCAACTACCCAGTGCTACTTCCTCCTTCTACCTTCCACCAATGTTGATGATATATTCTAGAGTTCCAATGCTTTGACTGTATCCTCTTAGATATGCTCAATTACAAATTTCAGAGTTCCACTATTTCCCACCAGGGCCATGATCCTAACCTAGCATGCTTGCTGGGGCAGGGAATTTAACTTTCCCTAGAGCTAAGAACTCTTGTAATTAAGTCCTCAGCTTTTTTAGCCCATGGTTGTAGGAGATGAGTTTTATTATGCTCCCAAATAACATTAAATTCCATTTGATTTTCACACTTTATCTTCATTTGCTGATTCAATAACCTAAACTTTTCAGTCTTTCTCAATATACCTATGCCATCCAACAGGACCAATGCAGGAGCCATTAACTTTATAATTAATATTTTTTATATCCGCTTAAAAGCCTGAACTATTGTGCATGCTTATGCTTGCTCAGTGTTTTAGTCATATCCAACTCTCTGCAACCCCAAAGACTATAGCCTGCCAGGCTTTTCTGTCTGTGAGATTATCCTGGCAAGAAAACTGGAGGGGTCACCATTTCCTTCTCCAGGAGATCTTCTCAACTCAGGCATGGAAGCCGAATATCCTGTGGCTCCTGCATTGGCAAGCAGATTCTTTACTACTAATTCTTACCTATATATTCCCTACTAGTAGTATCCCACTCCAGTTTAACACTTGTAATTCTGACGATTGCACTTCTCTAAAAGAGTGTAGTTATTGCCTCATTTTACATTTGTGATGGCATCTTCATTGCCCTACAACCGGCTCCAAAATCCCATTTCTTCAGTCCTAAATACCCCCTGGCATCATCATCTCTCTTAGTTTGTATTTTCCATGGAACAGACTCAGAGATGGAGATTTTTGTTCAGAAATGGTATCTAAAGAGGCCTAAGGAACAATTTCCACCAGGAATGAGACAGTTGGGTTTTGGCAAAGGGAGGAGTCACAGTGCAAATCAGTTGGAACACGGGCTTCAACCAAACCCCCAGAAAACTATGGAATTCCTGGTATGCTGTTTCATGGTTATTCTCCTTGAGGTAAGTGAGCCAGGATTTTATTCATTCATTGTCATTGAATGAGGATTGCTTCTGGGGAAGAAGTGTAATATTATACCAGATAGATCTCTTCAGCTAAGGGAAATGCTCAGAGAGGGACCCAGCTGAGAGTCATCAACCCTCCCAGGAGCTAGGGGAATGAGTGCCTTGTGCATGAAGGGAGGGTCTGGGATTACATGTATTGCACTCAGTCTGGACTCTGAGTTTCTTTCAGAGGAAATTAACTTATTGATCTTCACATACTCAGCATCTAAGATGATCCCAGCATAGAAAATTGAGAATTTCTTACTGAATAAAAATAATACTAGCTATTTACTAACAGACCAGTACAGTTGTTTGTTAATAAAAGATTCAAAATAATTATTTACCATTTTTATTTAAATAGAAGAAAACAGGAAGAGTTGTTAACTTTTCAAGTATGAGATTATTAACAGCAAAACATATTCATTTATTTTTCATCTCAACACTTATTTGTTGAATGCTTTAACATGTGCTAGGCGTTATGTAACACAATAAGGCAAATGATTTCTCTTAATGGAAGATATGTTAGAGAAAACAGCTAGCTTCCCTTATCTTTTTTTTTTTTTTATAGACTTGTTTGAAAAGGCAGCATGGAAACTGATGCTTTCTTATGTTCTTTGAGCCTCCACCAGCCATTGTAATGATCATCCCCCCTGCTCTAGAATGGCTGACATTTGCTGACTGGGAGAAAATAATGATAATTGTTGTATCAGCCACTCCAATTACACCTGTGTGTTTAGAGCCTTTATTCTGTTTGGAGCTGAATACAGACTAGAAATGGGAACAAGAGCAATCTAAAAGAGACAGTCATCTAAATTAAAACACTTTGATTGTATCCTCAACTTGGTGTGTACTGATATAAATATATAAGAAGTGTGTTCCTACCTAGAAATGAAACTCCTCTTCATAATCCTTTTTCCACAAGTAGCCACAAAACTACTGCTATAGTGGATATTTGTTTACCTGCATCTGCTACAAAGGTCAGTGGCACATCATTGTCTTAACTGACAATTGGCCAGAAATTATATGACTTTCATTAATCACCTTAGTACTTCTCACTGGTTTATCAAAGAGACTACCTAGATTGAAAAGACATGCCATGCAACTACTCAAATATAGAGATTGTTTAAAAATATGCTCTTTTTTTCACAATGGATTTTTGCTTCAGTAAACAATGTGTTAACACCCTAAAGTAGATGTTTCCTAGAGCAAATTCAGTTAAAAATAAGCAAAGCTGTGACTAACTGAACACATCTCTTTCACTACATTTCCTATCATTCTCAGTCATGCTGAAAAAAGAATTGCTACTTTGATCCATTATAAATAGCCAATAAAATTAGAAAAAAACATATTTTAAGGGACATCAATATGGTAAAATGAAAAATGGGTATTTCCTTTGACTAACATATCCTAGATTGTGTTGACAAAAACGACTAGAGGTGGCATGAGCTCCAGGAGTGGGGGGTATTCAGGTCTACACTATACTCTACTTGTGAGATAATAGCATATGTATTTATTTTCTTGGGCATCCAAGGTGGCTTACAGGTAAAGAATCTGTCTTCCAATGTAGGAGGCCCAGATTCAGTTCTCAGGTCAGAAAAATCCCCTGGAGAAGGGAATGGCAACCCACTGCAGTATTCTTGCTTGGAAAAATCCAATGGACAGAGAAACCTGTTGGGCTATAGTCTAGGGAATCACAAAGATTTGGACATGACTGAGCAGATTTATTACCTTATGAATAATTTTCAAAAACTTTTTTCTTATATTTCAGTTTCCTGCACTATTTTGTTCCACTTCTCATCTATGATCTTATCCTAGAGTTGCCATTTTTCATTCTTGCAGTAATTTAAATATTTAAAGAGAATCTATATAACATTTTTGAGAATCTATATAATAGTTGGGTCCAGTATTTTTGAGCTTCCCTTGTGGCTCAGCTGGTAAAGAATCCACCTCCAAGGCAGGAGACCTCAGTTTGATCCCTGGTTTGGGAAAATCTACTGGAGAAGGGAAAGGCTACCCACTCCAGTATTTTAGGCTGGAGAATTCCATGGACTGTATAGTCTATGGTGTTGCAAAGAATTGGGCACGACTGAGTGACTTTCACTTTCAAAGTATAAAACCTATGTTGTTAAGACAAATAACCCCACTTTAGAGAAGTTTAGAGTTTTGTTTTGCCTAAATTAATAACAGAAGCAACTATTTAAACTTTTTGAGAGTCCAATCCATTTGTATCTGATAGCCCAGGTTTAGCCATCCTTTCTAAAATTTTATTATTATTTTTTAACCAAAAATTAGCCATGAAAGAGAGTCTTATTCTGGATTTTTAGAGTAGTTTTGTATTGGTTTCTATATAGATTATCGATCTAGTTCAGTGATTGTCCGACATTGATGTGCATAGGAGTCACTGAGGGATCTTATTAAAATGCAGATTCTGGTTCAGAAAGTCTGGGACAGGACCTGAAGATCTACATTTCAAACACGTTTCAGATGTTTTCAGTGCTGCACATCTATGGTAGCAAAGGTTTAGTTAATATGTTCTCTCACTGATGAATTATAATTCTAAAAAGATAAGCAACTTTCCTGTGAGAACCCATTATAAAAATACTTCTGCCCAATAAAGACAAAAGAAACTAGGAAAATTGTCTCAGATGATTGGATACAAAATATTATTGAAAAAAATGTGTAATTTAAAATAGTATATGGGGAAAAATAACTCCAAGACAAAGTAAGAGTTCAACATTGTGAGCTCTGTCTTGAAACTGTTTTTATTTCCTAGAAATGGTGAGCATCTTTACTGGTATCATTTTGACATTCTTTCTGTGATGCTTGGTGATAACTGGAAGTATATCATAGAAACAGTGGGAGGTTAAATAGAAGGAGAGGGAGCAAAGCTTTCTGTTTTGAGTTTAAAAAAGAGATACTTGATATTTCTTATATTTGGATGGAGTTGGATGAAATTCTTATTCAAAGTTCATTACAAAAATACTTATCCCTGGGGAAATCACTGCATTTCTATGTCTATCATTTTTAATATGATATATGAAAGTGTTATATTAAATAGTCTCAAAAATTCCTCCCAACTTTAATAGCCTATGATGTTATGATTCTGATATATATTCATGGAAAGATTTTATAGACTACTTCCTGAACACTCACAAAATTTTTTTAGAGCTGTTGAAATTGATGCCAGCCAAAACCAGCATATGGCAAAACATCTCATATTCCTCTTTCCAATCTCTTTTCAAACTCTAAAGCTACATTTCAGTTCTTTAATAAATAACCAGTTCTATTTATCCATATTTTTCCTTCCAACATAGCTCACCTAATGAATTCCAAATTGCTTGTTCTGACATGCTTAGCTAGATATTAGTATTTAAGGTCAACCTTAATTCAAACTTCTCAAGTACACTCCTGAACTTCTGGCTATAGTCATAAAACACAGACTATGTATTAAGGTTTCTTATAATTAATCAGGATAGTGAATATTTTAGGTTTGTAACACATGCAACAATGATAGTAATAATAAGCTAGTGAAAGTTGAAAGTGCAGATATAATTGAAAATCCCTGAAATTCATTACAAACCAGTAAATTAATAAATTTACAAAATGATGATTCAACTCAAATACACAAGTACTTCTGATTAATGCTTTAAAACTATGGAATTTGTGTATTTAAAATATAATTGAGGGCTTCCCCAGTGGCTCAGTGGTAAAAGTCCACCCACCAGTGCAGTAGACGGGGGTTCAATCCCTGATTTGGGAAAATCCCACATGCCTCAGAGCAAATAAACTCTTGCATCACAATTATTGACTGTGCTCTAGAGCCCCTGAACTGTAACTACTGAGCCCATGCACCGCAGCTACTGAAGCCCGTGTGCCCTAGAGCCCATCCTCCACAAGAGAAATCACTGCACTAAGGAGCCCAAGCACCACAACTAGAGAGTAGCACCCACTCATCGCAACTAGAGTAAAGCCCACGCATCAACAAAGACCCAGCACAGCCATAAACAAATAAATAAAATTATTTTAAAAAAGTAAAGTTGACTCTTAAAAGACTGGCCTATACCTGAAGTTTCAGAAATCCATCATTACATAAAGTAAAGCAACATCTGTATAGTAAAAAATGTTGTCTTCCTGAGAGGTATTGATAATTAATAGACATTCAAGGGAATACATTCAAGCTTAAGCAGTTAAGGATTAAATGAGTAAGAATGATGTTGTTGCTAATGCAATATACTAAGAATTAGCTCTCAAATAAGCTGATCAATAAATTTTTACTGTAATTTAAATTTTTAGAATAACTTAAAGTAAAAAAAATACTTAATGCATTGTAATATGATGATTATAAAAGGCTATAAATCCTACTCAAATATTTTCTCTTATATCTGATAAAGCAAAAGCTGTGCATGCATGCTAAGTTGCTTCAGTCATGTCAGACTTTTTGCAGTCTTATGGACTGAGGCCGCCAGGCTCCTCTGTTCATGGGATTCTCCAGGCAAGAATACTGAAGAGGATTGCATTTCCTCCTCTAGAGGATCTTCCTGACCCAGGGATCAAACCTGGGTCTCATATGTCTCTTGCATTGGCAAGACAGTTCTTTATTGCTAGTGCCACCTGGGAAGTGAAAGCTGATGCACTGACAACTATTGCTATGGTTATAGAAGTTCTCTTATTTATAAACTTTTTCATTCCAAAAAGCATTTGGGTTGTCTTTTATAAAAATATCTTCATATTTAAAATAAAGATGAAAACCTAAAAATATAAGCCATGTAAAGAAAGCAGTGATATATAGAAATAGTCTAAATGTATATTAATGATTCAATGGATAAAGAAAATGTGAAATATATGCACATATATAAAAAGATATTCATACAAAGAAATAAATCATGTCATTTGTGACAACGTAGATGAACCAGAAACTGGGAGGTCATTGTGCTAAGTGAAATAAACAGGAAAATAAACACTGCATAGTGCACTTGTATATGAAGTAAAAAAAATAGTTAAAATTATAGAAAAAGAGAGTAGAAAAGGTTTGTCAGGCTCTGTGGAGGGGAGAACATGGGGAGAGATTGGTAAATGGGTACAAGCTTTTAGTTACAATGAGTATATAATGTGTATGTGTCTATAGCTGATAATGCCATATTGTGTAATTAAAATTTGCTAAGAGAACAGAACTTAAATATACTCGCATATATTTATATAAAGATAAATATAAGTGAAGTCACTCAGTCGTGTCCGACTCTTTGTGACCCCATGAACTTTAGCCTATCAGGCTTCCCAGTCCATGGCATTTTCCAGGCAAGAGTACTGGAGTGGGTTGCCATTTCCTCTCCATGGATCTTCCTGACCCAGGGATCGAACCCGAGTCTCCCTCATTGCAGGCAGACGCTTTACCTTCGGAGCCACCAGGGAAGCTCAAATATAAATATATATCATATATAAATATATATCATCTATATCACATCTATATCACATATATATGTATATGTATACATGTATATAAATATAAAATATCATATATATCATATATAAATACGTGAGGTGATAGATTTTTAATTGACTCATTGAGGGTACATTCTTTCACAGTGTATATGTATATCAAATCATCATATTGTACACTTTAAATATCTCACAATTTTATATGTCAATTATACCTGAATAAACTGAAAAAAATCTGGAAATCTGTGTCTAAGATAAATACACAACAAAGAAGTTATTTTTTAAATTTGCAATGATTTAGAGATGATACAGAAGAAGGATTAAAGTCATTAATTATACCAGAGATAAAGAATAAACAGAACTTGCTTAAAGTATAGTATAAAACTGTCTTGATAGTCAGAGAATAAATATATTTTTATTTCATTAAAAACATGAAAGAAAGAGGAGATACAAAAGTGACTTAAAACATGAAATAATTATGCAATCATTTCAGCCCTAAGCTTTCTGTCAATTAATGCACAAATAAGATGATATAGGTTGCAAGATGTCCCCTGAGCACAGAAAGAATACTGGTACTTCAAGAGACGTAAATGTTTTCCTGACAATAAAAAATGAACATTTACCATATAGTTTTCTCTATGATGGTTATTGAGTTCTGATGCAGTTCTGACATAGCCAGAAAATCTCTTTCTCATAGCCATTTTTTATACCTATATTTTACCTTCATGGATCACAGTTTTGTCATGGAAAAGGGGCTTGCATAACTCAATGAAACTATGAGCCTTGCTGTTCAGAGTCAACTAAGATGGACAGGTCATAGTGGAGAGTTCTGACAAAATGTGATCCACTGGAGAAGGAAATGACAATCCACTCCAATATTCTTGCCTGGAGAATCCCACAGACAGTATGAAAAGGCAAAGAGACATGACACTGGAAGATGATCCTCCCTCCACCTTCAGGTAGGAAGGTGTCCAATATGCTACTGGGGAGGAGTGGAGGGCAATAAGAACCAGCTCGAAGAAGAATAAAGTGGCTGGGTCAAAATGGATATGACACTTAGCTGTGGATGAATGCATCTGGTGGTGAAAGTAAAGTCCGATGCTGTAAGAAAAATATTGCACAAGAACCTGGAATGTTAGGTCCATGAATCAAGGTTCAGTTCAGTTCAGTCACTCAGTCGTGTCTGACTCTTTGTGACCCCATGGACCACAGCATGCCAGACCTCCCTGTCCATCACCAACTCCCAAAGTTTACCCAAACTCATGTCCATTGAGTCTGTGATGCCTTCCAACCATCTCATCCTCTGTCGTCTCCTTACCCTCCTGCCTTCAATCTTTCCCAACATCAGGGTCTTTTCAAATGAGTCAGCTCTTCACATCAGGTGGCAAAAGTATTGGGGTTTCAGCTTCAACACCAGTCATTCCAAATGAATATTCAGGACTGATATCCTTTAGGATGAACTGGTTGGATCTCCTCGCAGTCCAAGGGACTCTCAAGAGTCTTCTCCAATACCACAGTTCAAAACATCAATCCTTCTGCACTCAGCTTTTTGTATAGAACAACTCTCACATCCATACATGACTACTGGAAAAACCATAGCCTTGACTAGACAAACCTTTGTTGACAAAGTAATGTCTCTGCTTTTTAATATGCTGTCTAGGTTGGTCATAACTTTCCTTCCACGGAGTAAGCATCTTTTAATTTCATGGCTGCAGTCACCATCTGCAGTGATTTTGGAGCCCCCCCAAATAAAGTCAGCCACTGTTTCCACTGTTTCCCCATCTATTTTCCATGAAGTGACGGGACCGGGTGCCATGATCTTAGTTTTGGAAATAGTCAAGTAGGAGATGGCAAGATTGAACACTGACATCTTAGGAAGCAGTGAATTGAAATGGACAGAAATGGTCAAATTTAGTTAACCAGGCCATTATATCTACTACTATGCCAAGAATCCCTTAGAATAAATGGAGTAGACCTCATAGTCAACAAAAGAGTCTGAAATGCAGTATTTGAGTGCCATCTCAAAAATGAGAGAATGATCTCGGTTCTTTTCCAAGGTAAACCATTCAACATCACAGTAATTTAAGTTTATATCCGAACCACTGATGCCAAAGACGTTGAAGTCAAACGGTTCTATGAAGACTTAGAATATCTTCTAGCACTTAACACCAAAAAAAGATGTCATTTTCATCACAGGGAACTGGAATGCAAGTGTGTGGTCTGGAAAATGTGTGTCCACCACAAGGACATAAAGTGAAAAGAGAAACTGCAAAAGTAAAAATAGCTATCTTGCTTGTTACTAGGTTTGTTTGACACCATTGGCACTAGTTCAGAAGCAGACCTAATAGAACCGTGCCTTATCACCAGGAGATTTCCAGGCTAAAGATACATTATACAGGTGTCATCCAGTTGGACCTGCCTTGTTTTAGTGATGCCAGCAAGGGGAAATACTACATCTGATCATATGGTGCATTTCCTTCTACTTCCTCACAGAAGACAGTCAAAGATTTGTTATACATAATGCCGTCATTACAGACATTGATGCATAAATCTGCTAAGAACCCTCTCCTGACATTTACACTTGTAACCTTAGAACCCCTATAACTAACTGAATGGTTTGTCCTGTCAAGTGCTGCTTCCCATTTAATGATTTTGTAGTTAAAATATTCTGATCATTACCAGGTTAATATGTGATTGCTGCTGCTGCTGCTGCTGCAAAGTCGCTTCAGTCGTGTCTGACTCTGTGCGACCCCATAGATGGCAGCCCACCAGGCTCTGCCGTCCCTGGGATTCTCCAGGCAAGAACACTGGAGTGGGTTGGGAGTTATTCAAAGGTTTTTAGAAAAATACCCTTGTCATTTAGTTCAGGACCAGTTCTAGGTAAGGTATTAACTTTCCACATCCATCTTAGCTTACCAAGGAAAGTATATTCTTATTTAGAATGACTTTTTAAACTGTCAGAAGAAGTTACTAGTTTGGTTTCTGTAGATTAGGGAAAATTTCTCAGTTGAATTCCAGCCACATAACTGTCTTTAATATGTCTGTAAGATTGTTTATGTAGTTTTTTTTTTTTTCAAAATGAAAACATAATTTTTTGAGAATATTTAACTTGTACTACTGGATGGTAAATTCAGATTTTACTGAACAATGAAATGAGTTTGGTTACAAATAACAGTAAAAATAGCACTGAGAACTAGGATGCTCTTTTTTAATGCCTCTACTCCAATGAATTGAAAGTTTTAATCTGATGAGGCTGAGGGGAATAATTGTCTTTACAAGAGCCATATTCTTTTCTTTGCCTAGTCATCTTTACTTTCTCAGGTTAATGATTTCCTATTATCCATGTTCATACTTGTTAAAGAAATTATCAGACCTTTGTTCTAAATGGCTCAAAATCCACACTTCAGTACAGTTGTATTCTAACATTTATTGTTGATCTTACTGTTGCTACTTGTTAGGTACTAACTTTTCATTATTAGAGATTTGCTTTCTTTCTGTGTTTTCCCACAGAAATGCTTGCTCTAAGTGCTCATGGTCTTAAAAATGGAAGCGGATATCTGTCCTGTTTTCTCATGGCTTGGTGGGTTCTGTCCTTTACTTCTGCTTTGAATCTGTGGTCATTGTTTTAATGATGGAAAAAGCAAGAGATTTCCAGAAAAACATCTATTTCTGCTTATTGACTATGCCAAAGCTTTTGACTATGTGGATCATAATAAACTGTGGAAAATTCTGAAAGAGATGGGAATACTAGACTACCTGACCTGTCTCTTGAGAAACCTGTATGCAGGTCAGGAAGCAACAGTTAGAACTGGACATGGAACAACAGACTTGTTCCAAATAGGAAAAGGAGTATGTCAAGGCTGTATATTGTCACCCTGCTTATTTAACTTATATGCAGAATACATCGTAAAAAACGCTGGGCTGGAAGAAACACAAGTTGGAATCAAGATTGCCGGGAGAAATATCAATAACCTCAGATATGCAGATGACACCACACTTATGGCAGAAAGAGAAGAAGAGTTAAAAAGCCTCTTGATGAAAGTGACAGTGCAGAGCGAAAAAGTTGGCTTGAAGCTCAACATTCAGAAAATGAAGATCATGGCATCTGGTCCCATCACTTCATGGGAAATAGATGGGGAAACAGTGGAAACAGTGTCAGACTTTATTTTTTTGGGCTCCAAAATCACTGCAGATGGTGACTGCAGCCATGAAATTAAAAGATGCTTACTCCTTGGAAGAAAAGTTATGACCAACCTAGATAGCATATTCAAAAGCAGAGACATTACTTTGCCAACCAAGGTCCATCTAGTCAAGGCTATGGTTTTTCCAATGGTCATGTATGGATGTGAAAGTTGGACTGTGAAGAAGGCTGAGCACTGAAGAATTGATGCTTTTGAACTGTGGTGTTGGAGAAGACTCTTGAGAGTCCCTTGGACTGCAAGGAGATCCAATCAGTCCATTCTTAAGGAGATCAGTCCTGGTTTTCTTTGGAAAGAATGATGCTAAAGGTGAAACTCCAGTACTTTGGCCACCTCATGCGAAGAGTTGACTCATTGGAGAAGATCTGATGCAGGGAGGGATTGGGGGCAGGAGGAAGAGGGGACGACAGAGCATGAGATGGCTGGATGGCATCACCGACTCAATGGACGTGAGTTTGAGTGGACTCCGGGAGATGGTGATGGACAGAGAGGCCTGGCGTGCTGCGATTCATGGCGTCACAAACAGTCGGACACGACTGAGCTACTGAACTGAACTGAGCTAAACACTGCCCGTCAGAAGTTCAGGCTGAAAATTAGAAGTCCTTCCAGAAAGCTTCTTTCTCTCTCTCTCCACCACCAAATTATTTTTGAGTCTTATTTCTTCTACTTCCTATATTTGTCTAATGTTTTCTATATTTTAATCCAATTCAGCTTCTCATTAGTGCTCAGGTGAAATTTTGTAATATTATTTTGTTTTAATTCAAAGTGTCACCAGAGTGACGTTTCCAATAAGCAAATCTGATAGTGCTATTCCCTAGCTCTGAATAATCTGTAGTTCTCCATTGCCTCTTTGTTTATATTATGTCTGTCGTGCATCTTAGATTCCAGCCATGTTAAATTCCTTGATGGCTCTATGCTCTCTCACACCTTTTCACCTTTGCTTGGTTTTCATTGCCTGAAGTTCAAAGCTCAGATTTATACAGTTAGCGAATTCCTACAGGTTATTTAGAATTTAGCTCAATTTACCTCTTCTGAGAAGGCTTCTCCAAATCCCTTAGGCAAACTATGATGCTTCTTTTTCTGTGGTACCACTTCTACCTTCAAAGCAGTCATTATGTTTATTATGGGTTTGTTTCTTTTTTGATTCCCTAGCAGCATCTGAAATTTACATTGACAATTGGAGAGATTAAGTAATTTGCCTAAGGCCACCTAGCTTGGTACTAAAGGGCTAAAATTGGAATACAGATGGTTGGACTTCAGAAATCCGGGGTTTACCCCACTAGTTATCCCAGCTACTGTCATTTATTATGGAAATGATTGGTTACAGAATGCCCTTTGATCTGCTGTCAGGGCAGGTAAGCTAGTTTTGTTTTTGTTTTTTCCTTTTCTTTTCTTTTCTGTTTTTGTCAATATGAACTGAGATTTTGGATTGAAAAAGGCTTTGCATCAGGCTGAAATTATTTAACCATTAAGGACATTTCTTGAGTCTTCCCTACTAACTGATTTTTCTGACCAAAACTTTTTAGTATTTTCTGTTTGATGAATATTCTCTATGTTCAGGTAAAAATTAATGACATCAAACTCTTTTCTACCAAAGATCCCCTCTCACTCTTCTTACTCAAAAAGTATTCTGAGCTTCACTTCTATCAGTTTTATTCAAACCATGCTGTCAACTAATTAGGAAGAGAATTTGGCAACCTGCAGTTAGTTAGCTACAATTTGCATTATTTTAGGATATTCTTGGAAATAAAAACTTTTAAGATCCAGAAGTATGGGTCTCATAGAAGGGCAGCTTGTGGGTTTTGAAAGGATATATTGTCTAGAACTTAAATCACAATGATTGGATAAATTTCTCTCTGAATGGAGCTGGTGATCTTGCTTAGAAATTATCTTTTAATCTTGAAAAACTTACTACCAACATTTAGTGATGAAAGCTTAAGACTTTCTCCCAATATTTTATTTCTCCTAACTATAGCTCATAGGCATATGAATGACTCCCAATCTTAAATTTTCTAGCAAGTTGCTTTTGCTTCAGAGAAAAGCGGAAATAGAGACACTGCTGATCCAAACTATGCAGTAGGATCTCCTAAAGTCACTTCACTGTTCTACAATTTATATCACTTTATTTCATTACATTGATTTAAAATTATCTGTTATGATCTCATCCTCCATTAAACACACATAACTAATGAAAAATTAATTATGTACTGCCTTCTTGTGTTTCTTGTAAAGTTCAACACCATGTACTATAAACTAGCAGTTATTTGTAAATGCCAAATTAACACAATATTCTATCAATCTGTTTGATTCATAGGAAATATTTACTTCATTTGCCCATTACACAGGTTTAAGACAGTAAAACAAAGAGAAGAAAAATTATCTTTTTGCTCTACTCAGGAATCTAGCACTTATAACACAACTTCTTCTCAAACTGTGAAGCATGGTACAAGCTTACAACAAAACAAACATTCTGGAGTTATGAAATGTTTCCTTGTTCACGATGGTTTATGAGGACACCATTCAGAGAAAGCACAGATGATGTTCTAACACTTTTTAGTAGCTTACTTGAGAAAATATAAAATATGGGTAACCTGATTTTTAAAATGAAAATTAGAAAAAGTAAGTATAAGTTATTGTTGGAGTTTAGGAGTGTTGCATTGTTTGATTTACGTCAAATGGAGCTGAGAATATGTGGATGAGGGGGACAAGACACATAGAACAAAAGAGCAATCATAAAAGCAAGTCTCTTCCCCCATGGGCTACTTGAAATGGGTTGAAATTTTCTATGTAATCTTGCTCTACCCATTAAGTTGAAACCTTAGCTTCCCTCTGGGAGATTAGAGAATGGAACCAAATGGCCATATTTCATGATGCATTTATTGAGCTAGGAGAGATATGACAGAAGAGAATGGCATTTCCTTTCAAGTGTAAGGTAGGACTCAGAAATCAGGCTGCTACTGAAAGATTAGTCTTAATACCATCCGGAGACCACCTACAACGCCTTTATTTGTGTACAACTACTCACTTTCACTCAAGTAAACACCATCATTTTATATCTCTTTAAATTGTACTTTTCCCTTTCTCTAGGATGAGATGTATCTGCTATCTTCCTTCATTAATCCTCTTAGATTCATCCTTTAAAATTTTGTTTGAAAAAATACATCTGCAAAGATTTTTATTGATGTATTTCTCATTACAATGTGTGTGTTGTCTCCTTTGTATAACAAAGCATAGCGTATTTGAAGGTTATGACTATTTTTTCCCATCTTTGTATCTGAAGAATCTATTCAATAAATATTTATCAAATGAATACATTCTAAGAACCTGATCATATTTTTGGTTCACTGAAAATTAGTTTCAACACGTCTAACAAAATGTTCAAGTTATTGTTCTATGATTTTGATCTAACTAATCTGAACAAGTTCTCTTGAAGAAAATATTCTATATTTATACTAAATTCTGCTTAAACAAATATAGCTTTGCCTATTTCTTTTCTTTTTTCTTTACTCTGCTTTCTTAATTTTTTCTTTGTTTTGTTTAAATATATTAGCAAAGGACCTACTCAATTCCAACACCTTATCAAAATCACTTTATGTAATGTTGCTAGAAACTGTTTTTCTGCTTAACTTTCCATCATTCTAGGAATTAAAATTTTAAGGAGCTGCTTGTATTGCATAGGCATGAGAGCATCTGTGTATGGTTTTTTATTTTGTTTTGTGAGGGTTTTTTGTTTGTTTCATTAGTCCCAGCTTCTAAATGCTACATTTATACTTTATTTTGTAATTTACAGCCTATAGTGTTGAAGTTTAACCATGACTCTTATGTACATAAGAAAAAATCTATTCTGTTCAGTAAAACCTTTCCTAAAGTTTACTCTGCTTGTTGAGCTGTTGTAAAATGCTGACATGGAAATTTTTAATGAGAGAGACAGAGACAGAAAGACAGTGACTTTGAGGACAACAGTGATTCATACCCTAAATTTCTTTCTCAGTCTCCATATTTCTTCTTGTATGCTGGTGCCTGATGTGTGAGAAACTCAAATCTTAAATTTGTACTTAGCAGCAGCAAGAGAATGTGGTCACTTATTTATGAACGTCATGCTCTGAAATGGTTCTATATCCACAAAGTAGCAATAAATTTAAAAATGGGGCACATTACCTTCATTTAACCAACTTAGGGCATGTAATATAAGCCTAGCTTGGTAATGTTACATAGTAATTCACTACTGTCAAGGCATTAGTCCAATATTTTTACTCTCCTGAAAAACTCCACATCTAGAACTTTTCTGAAGAGTTGACCTTTATAATGATAGAATCCATGTCTAAAATGTGAAATGCTCTCTATGATTATGGGTTTTCTGGTTTGATATATTGTTTTCAGTTCTTTGGTTGGTCAGCTGTTTGAATGAAAGTATATGAAGGTTTTATGCCAGAGATTCTAAGGCAACTGGAGTGACTTTTTCTTTAAAGTCTAATTCATAAAAATCATAGGTTCTGTAGGGGTAGAGATCATTTGCTTATTAGTCAATATATTATTTTTAGTATTTAGTACAATATGTTAAAACATAAAAATGAAGGTGGGGTAAAGTATTTCTTTTATTTAATTGAAGAATTTCCTCAAATAGGAAATGTTTCACGTATTCTTTTGTCTAATTTAATGCTTGGAACAATTCCATAAATTAGCTTTTATCATTCTTATATTATAGGTGGGCATAATAGGTTTACGAAGATTGAGCGATTTCTTAATGTTATATTGAAAGTAACTGTCTGATGAAGGTTTTGAATCCAGATTTCTTTGACTTCAAAGGCCATTAAACCAGTTTTCTATAGTATCTCCAATATTTTTCCACTGACTCTGAAAATTGTATGGCCAAAAGCAATGAACTTTCCTTTCTATCTTTTTCTTCTACTGCTTCTTCCCTTTTTTCATTGAATTTTATAGATTTTTGTATGAAAAAATTGATATATATATAATTGACATACAACATTATATTAATTTCAGGTGTTTGACAACAATATTCATACATAGTATGAAATGATCATCACAATGTTTAGTTAACATCCATCTGCACATATAGCTACAAATTATTTTTCTTGTGATGAGAACTTTTAAGATCAATTTTCATAACAACTTTCAAAAATATATAGTACACTGCTGCTGCTATTGCTAAATCACTCCAGTCGTATCTCACTCTGTGCGACCCCATAGAGGGCAACCCACCAGGCTCCGCCATCCCTGGGATTCTCCAGGCAAGAACACTGGAGTTGGTTGTCATTTCCTTCTCCAGTGCATGAAAGGAAAAGTGAAAGGGAAGTCACTCAGTCATGTCCGACTCTTCGCAACCCCATGGACTGCAGCCTATGAAGCTCCTCCATCCATGGGATTTTCCAGGCAAGAGTACTGGAGTGGGTTGCCATTGCCTTCTCCATATGTAATACACATGTTGATGCAAATAGCTTTGTTTATTTTACCAGCTCTACAGGAGTACAGTATGAAATATACCACTGTTTGCATTCAGAGTGTCATGTTGGTGAATGCTTAGATTGCTTACATTTTATTTGCTAGTAAAATTTAATGATTCAATGGATAATCTTCTACACATTTTCTTGTGTGCTGGTGAGAATTTCACAAAAATATATACCTATACACGAAATTTACTGTCTTATGTATGTACAGCTACTAGGTAACACAGCATTATTCTCTCTCTAAAGTAATTGAAAATATTTGCATTCCAACTAGTGATACTTAAAAGTTTATATTTTTTTATTCTTTGCCAATATTTTAAATTATCAGATATTATTTGTCTTGCAAATCTGGTCAGAGCTAGAGTACTTTATTTATTGTTTCAATTTACATTTCCTTCAGGAATGTTGACCATACTTTCATATATTTATTGGTCATTAGAGGGTTTTTTTTTTTCTATAATTTAAAAATTTGCCTATTTTTTCTATTCATCTTTAAAAATTTAGATTGTATTCTTCATATATTCTAATTACTAATATTTTCCTGTTATATATTATGGAAGTATCTCTTCCAGCCTGTGTCTTTTAATTTTTAGTAGTTCTTAGGAATGGCTGGAATAAAATCACCTGGAGAGTATTTTCTAAATTTCCACTGACTCAGTATCACCCACCAAATTAGACCATCAATATTAATGGTTTATTGATGGTTTATAAATGGTTATTAATGGTTTATTACACCAAAAATAAACCACTCAATATTCTCCCACCCACCCAAATTGAACCATGGGGTAAGGGAAGGAAGGGTATGAAGTTTAAGGTTTACTTATTTTTTTTTTTAATTTAGTCAGTTAATTCTGAGGCAAAGAGAATAAAACCAATAATTTATTAAGTTCTGATTTTATGGGCTATGTGTTAGTTTTCTGAAAAATTCAGTTCAGTTCAGTTGCTCAGTCGTGTCTGGCTCTTTGTGACCCCATGGACTGCAGCACACCAGGCCTCACTGTCCATCACCAACTCCCAGAGTTTACTCACACTCATGTTCATTGAGTTGGTGATGCCATCCAACCATCTCATCCTCTATCATCTCCTTCTCTTCCCACCTTCAGTCTTTCCCAGCATCTGGGTCTTTCCAAATGATTCAATTCTTCGCATGAGGTGGCCAAAGTATTGGAGATTCAGCTTCAAAATCAGTCCTACCAATGAACACCCAGGACTGATTTCCTTTAGGATGGACTGACTGGATCTCCTTATAGTTCAAGGGACTCTCAAGAGTTGGCACGCAGCTTTCTTTATAGTCCAACTCTCACATCCATACATGACTAATGGAAAAACCATAGCCTTGACTAGATGTACCTTTGTTGGCAAAGTAATGTCTCTGCTTTTCAATATGCTGTCTAGGTTGTTCATAACTTTTCTTCCAAGGAGTAAGTGTCTTTTAATTTCATGGCTGCAGCTACCATCTGCAGTGATTTTGGAGCCCCCCAAAATAAAGTCTGTCATGGTTTCCAATGTTTATCCATCTATTTGCTATTAAGAGATGGGACCAGATGCCATGACGTTTGTTTTTTGATGTTGAGTTTTGAGCCAACCTTTTCACTCTTCTCTTTCGCTTGCATCAAGAGGCTCTTTAGTTCTTCTTCACTTTCTGCCATAAGTGTCATCTGCATATCTGAGGTTATTGATATTTTTTCCAGCAATCTTGATTCCAGCTTGTGCTTCATCCAGCCCAGCGTTTCTCATTGTGTCCTCTGCATATAAGTTAAATAAGCAGGATGACAATATACAGCATTGATGTACTCCTTTTCCTATTTGGAACCAGTCTGTTGTTCCATGTCCAGTTCTAACTGTTGCTTCCTGACATGCATATAGGTTTCTCAAGAGGCAGGTCAGGTGGTCTGGTATTCCCATCTCTTTCAGAATTTCCCACAGTTAATTCTGAACCACACAGTCAACGGCTTTGGCATAGTCAATAAAGCAGAAATAGATGTTTTTCTGTAACTCTCTTGCTTTATCAGTGATCCAGAAGATGTTGGCAATTTGATATCCGGTTTCTCTGCCTTTTCTAAAACCAGCTTGAACATCTGGAAGTTCATGGTTCATGTATTGTTGAAGCCAGGCTTGGAGAATTTTGACCAGTACTTTACTAATGTGTGAGATGAGTGCAATTGTGTGGTAGTTTGAGCATTCTTTGGCATTGCCTTTCTTAGGGATTGGAATGAAAACTGAGCTTTTCCAGTCCTGTGGCCACTGCTGAGTTTTCCAAATTTGCTGGCATATTGAGTGGAACACTTTTATAGCATCATCTTTCAAGATTTGAAATAGCTCGACTGGAATTCCATCGCCTCCACTAGCTTTGTTCGTAGTGATGCTTCCTAAGGCTGACCTGACTTCACATTCCAGAATGTCTGGTTCTAAGTGAGTGATCACACCATCATGATTATCTGGGTCATGAAGATTTTTTTTTGTACAGTTCTTCTGTGTATTCTTGCCACCTCTTCTTAATACCTTCTGCTTCTGTTAGGTCCATACCATTTCTGTGCTTTATTGAGCTCAACTTTGCATGAAATGTTTACTTGTTATCTCTAATTTTCTTGGAGAGATCTCTAGTATTTCCCAGTCTCTTGTTTTCCTCTATTTCTTTGCATTGATCACTGAAGAAGGCTTTCTTATCTCTCACTGCTATTCTTTGGAACTCTGCATTCAAATGGATAAATTTTTCCTTTTCTCCTATGCTTTTCCCTTTTCTTCTTTTTACAGCTATTTGTAAGGCCTCCTCAGATAGCCATTTTTGCTTTTTTGCATTTCTTTTTCTTGGGGATGGTCTTGCTGCTTGTGTCCTGTACAATGTCATGAACCTCTGACCATGTTCATCAGGCACTCTGTCTATCACATCTAGTCCCTGGAGTCTATTTCTCACTTTTACTGTGTAATCATTAGGGATTTGATTGAGGTCATACTTGAATGGTCTAGTGGTTTTTCTACTTCATTCAATTTAAGTGAATTTGGCAATAAGGATTTCATGATCTGAGCCATAGTCAGCTCCCTTTTTTTTTTTTTTTTTTTTTTTTGCTGACTGTATAGAGCTTCTCCATCTTTGGCTGCAAAGAATATAATCAATCTGATATAGGTATTGACCATCTGGTGATGTCCATGTGTAGAGTCTTCTCTTGTGCTGTTGAAAGAGTGTTTGCTATGACCAGTTCCTTCTCTTGGCAGAACTCTATTAGGCTTTGCCCTGCTTCATTCTGTACTCCAAAGCCAAATTTTCCTGTTACTCCAGGTGTATCTTGACTTCCTACTTTTGCATTCGAGTCCTCTATAATGAAAAGGACATCTTTTTGCATGTTAATTTTAGGGTGTCTTGTAGGTCTTTATGGAACCATTCAACTTCAGCTTCTTCAGCGTTACTGGTTGGGGCATAGACTTGGATTACTGTAATAATGAATGATTTGGCTTGTAAATGAACAGAGCTCATTCTGTCGTTTTTGAGACTGCATCCAAGTACTGCATTTCGAACCCTTTTGTTGACTATGATGGCTACTCCATTTCTTCTAAGGAATTCTTGCCCACAGTAGTAGATATAATGGTTATCTGATATAAATCCTCCCATTCCAGTCCATTTTAGTTCTCTGATTCCTAGAATGTCAATGTTCATTCTTGCTATTGCTGGTTTGATCACTTCCAATTTGCCTTGATTCATGGATCTAACATTCCAGGTTCCTTTGCAATATTGTTCTTTACAGCATCGGACCTTGTTTCCATCACCAGTCACATCTACATCTGGGTGTTGTTTTTGCTTTGGCTACATCTCTTCATTCTTTCTGGAGTTATTTCTCCATTGATCTCCAGTAGCATATTGGGCACCTACTGACCTGGTGAGTTCATCTTTCAGTGTCCTATCTTTTTGCCTTTTCATACTTTTCATGGGGTTCTCAAGGCAGGAATACTGAAGTGGTTTGCCATTCCATTCTCCAGTGGACCACATTTTGTCAGAACTCTCCACCATGACCTGTTCATCTTGGGTGGCCCTACATGGCCTGGCTCATAGTTTCATTGAAAAATTGAAAAATTAGAAAACATAAAGATGCTGAGCCAATTTGCAGCATGAATCTTTTTCCCCCAGAATGATTCATGGTTTATGAATCACCATATTTGGCTCAGAAACTGTTTTCTGTGCATTTACACTAAATATTCTAATTCTACGTTTCTGTCTCTTCTGTTCCTACTTGCTATTATCTTTCATGTCTCCTGTTGATCCAATACAACACTTTCTTTGAATTTTCCCTCAAAAAAGAAAGACTTTGGATTTATATATTGTTTATTTACTCCCACAGGAAATGTTTGAATGTTTTCATACTATAGGGGAGGAAAAATTATTTTCCCTCTTATCTGTATTCTTGGCTGAAACTCCTGTGATTAAAAAAAAAAAAAAAAAAACAGGTAAATAATCTCTGATCCCACCCTTGTGTGTATCTGCATGTAATCTTTTCCTTCCTAGTAAACACTTTACTTGTTTCCCTGATAGAAAGAGAGGCTAATCAGAAGAGAACAAAAAACGTTATATTTACATAGGAGACACTCAAGGTAAAACGAGTAACTCCCAGAGGTGGTTTGGATTTCAGGGTTAAATGCCAGCTTCCCTGATGGTCAGATGGTAAAGAATCTGCCTGCAGTGCAGAAGACCCAGCTTCCATGCCGGGATTGGGAATGTCCCCTGGAGAAGGGAATGGCTATCCACTCTGGTATTCTTGCCTGGGTAATTCCGTGGACAGGGAAGCCTGGCAGACTGTAGTCCATGGGGTCGGACAGGACTGAGTGACTAACACTTTCACTTTAATAGGAAAAGGTGAGGAGGTGGAGATGTAGGTCTCTTAAGGAGGAGGAAATGATTCCCAGGAAAGATGAATGGGCACTTAGAAGAATGATGGGAGGTATGATAGTTTGTGACACACTACGTCCAGAGATGATGGCAACTTCTAGTCTCCTCCCTTGTAATAGTAGTCAATCTTCCTTGCTTGATGAAGCTTCCTGGCGAGAGGATTTATGACAAATAAGTTCCTTTTAGAGATCTGTATTTAGGCAGATAAGGGAAGCCCAGAGGAAACCTCTCCTGCATTTTCTATCTTTCAAGAGCCAATAGCTTGGAATGCATGTGTCTCTCAGATAAATTCTGGTTTCCTCGGTGTGTATGCCCAGCAGAGGGATTGCTGGGTCATAAGGTAGTTCTATTTGCAATTTTTAAGGAATCTCCACACTGTTCTCCAAAGATACTGGCCACCATTTTGCAATAAGGGGACTGACTCACAATGAAGTTGCCGTCACTGAAGTGAGGAGGCAGAAATTTCAAGCCTGTTTAAGTGAACGTTTTACTTGGGAACTCCTAAATGGTACAAACTGCCTTTTGATTTCAGTGATCAAATACCCTTCCTTTTGTTTATGTCATGAAAATTCTTTTAGTAGTCCAGTGTTCCCCTCTGGGGGGCTTTATTTTATTGTTCTTTTTCTGACTTCTTGAGTAGCATGCTTAATTCATTCATTATTTTTGGTTTCTGATATTTTCAGTTAATTCCATAAAATTTCCTGTGAGTCTCACTTTGGCCTCATTAGATATTTGACCTCATTGTCATTCATTTCTATATTACTTTTTAATTTCTCGCTGTATTTCTTACTTAACCCAAGAGTTCTGTGTGTTGTTTAATCCCCTGACAGATAGTTTGGGAAAGGGATAGGAGAATTTATTGAGGTTTTCTTTGTGCCTAGTATTTGGTAATTTTTATTGAATATTTCGTATGTGTGTGAAATAAAATTATGTGTTTTGAAACAGAAAAAAAATAATAAAAATAAAAGAAAAAAAAAGAGCCAATAGCTTGGAATAATCAACATAACAGAGCAGCATATTTTGGGGTGGCTTTCAATACAAATGACTTCAATACAAATGTTAGCCTTCAATACAAATGGTCCACATACTCTGGTCTACACTTTGGAAACACCACTTTTTAACATGCCAAGCTTCCATATTCAAACTCTTCCATTTTATAAAATACTCTACATAAATATGATGTTCCTATTCTCTTAAAAGTTCCAAGTGATTTTTAGTTTTCTTGAGGAATACTTAGAGGAAATAATTATTTTCAAAAATCAAATCTGGCATAGATTGGAAAGGAGAGATTGCAAGGGAGACCACTTGTTTTTCTCTTCATCAGTTTTCTGCCTTATCCTTTATAGTTCAAGAGGCTGTCCTCCCAAGACAGATGAAGAGTTTACATTGTAACCAAGCATCAGGAGAATCTGAGCATAATGTTAAAGTCCTGAGTGCTTCTGAGGTCACAGGAAATGGCAAAAATGCCCAAGGACAGAGCTGAGAGAGGAGCAGAAGCCTCAGCAGAATGAGGAAACAGGTTAAATTCTTGAGGGAGGTTAAATTCATTCCCATATCCAAGGTGAGAATTATTTATTATTTATTTATTTTTTTATATTTCTACCTCAGATCAGATGGAAACCTCATTGTTTGGTGCAGTGGAGCATGGTCTGCCATGTTTGTTCATCCGGCTCTCTCTGGTAAGAGTAATGAGGCAAGAAATGATTTTACAACTCCTGATCTTTAAGCCTAATTCCTGAGTCATCAATGGCTCTTTGTTTCACTATCTTTTGTTTGAAACTAGCCAGAAACAATGCCTAAGGAAAAATCTGGAAAAGGACAGAGGATTTACAGGTTGGATGAGGCACCTTCTTAGTGGATTTGACTGTCCTCCTTTCCCCCATTGCTCCTCCACCAAAAACTTGGCAGGTGGTTAGGGGCTCCTCATCTTGTGTTCTGCCTCATAACAGACTGTCTATTCGGCTCTTCCTTCTGCTCAGTCAGACATATCAGCAGAGACAATGGCCTAACAGATGCTGATACAGCCGGGATCAGCCTATGTTGATTTTATGCTTATTAGTCTGAGCTAGTCACAGCCAGCTGGTTGCTGTTTGCCTTGAATGAGCAGTAGAAATACACACGACTGCAGTGGTCCCTTGGGTACATAGACACCCAGGTGCTGGTTGCCATAATCCCTCCCATTGCATGAGGAATATTTTTGGATTATTTAATGTTTTGTTTTGTTTTTAGCCTTAGAACAAGCACAGAGAGGGAATAAGAAGGACCAAGTTTATAAGACCGGTATACTAAAGAGAATCCCTGATGTTTGACACTGTGGTAACTAGAGAAATAACCTAAAGTTTAAAGCTTGCTTATTAGTTTCCTCCTAAGAACACTGAGAAGCTAGTACAGATTTTAAAAGACCCATAAGCAAGCTTCCTTTAAGGCATAGCTGGTGAAATGTTGCTTGGGCAGCCAGGTGTCATGCTGACTGGTGCCTTAGTATTCACAACTTACTCCTTTATTGGTCCCAGGAGTGAAATGTTTTGAACTGGCCATAAGCACTGGGGGCTTGCTGTGACCTGCTCACTTCAGAACTAGAAGCGTCCTGAATGCTTCAGGCATTGTCCTATCCCATAATGAAGGAAAGTGGGAAGTCCTTATCAGGGTTGAAATTTAGCTTTTCTGGTCTAGCTGATATTCTTGCCTTGATTTATAAAATACTTAAACTATTTTTTATTTAAGTTTTTAAATAGTCTACCTAACTAGTAATATAATCCCCCACCACCACCACTGTCCACCATTGGTAACGTTTTACTCCTTCCCCTAAAATGCTTACTCATCCTTCCTTTTATCCCATTTGATTAACTAAATAATAGTATCTTGAAAGATATATGTGGGCTTCCCTTGTGGCTCAGCTGGTAAAGAATTCACGTGCAGTGTGGGAGACCTGGGTTTGATCCCTGGGTTGGGAAGATTCCTTGGAGAAAGGAAAGGCTACCCACTTCAGTATTCTGGCCTGGATAATTTCGTGGACTGTATAGACCAAGGGGTCACAAAGAGTTGGACACGACTCACTGACTTTCACTCACAAAATATATGTATATATACGTGTATAATTAATTATTCTTTTCTCACTCATTTTCCTGAGCAATCATATTAAAGAGGAAATTGGAGTGGATGAACATGACTTATACCCTGCTGCTGCTAAGTGGCTTCAGTCGTGTCCGACTCTGTGCAACCCCAGAGACGGCAGCCCACCAGGCTCCCCCATCGCTGGGATTCTCCAGGCAAGAATACTGGAGTGGGTTGCCATTTCCTTCTCCAATGCATGAAAGTGAAAAGTGAAAGTGAAGTCGTTCAGTTGTGTCCGACTCTTCAGGACCCTATGGACTGCAGCCTATCAGGCTCTTCTGTCCATGGGATTCTCCAGGCAACAGTAATGGAGTGGGGTGCCAGTGCCTTCTCTGGACTTATACTCTAAACAGATGAAATATTTGCTTTCGGTTCCAGTTTATGAAAACGTGAGATAGATGTTATTAAAATATTGAAAATACCCTTGCTCTACATTTTAATGAATTATTTGGATAAGGATATAGTGGTCTTAGCAAATTTGTGTGTGTCCCATAAATATAAAGAATAAATATATATGATGGCAGAATAAAGTTTTGAAAATAGGTCAACAGACTAGAATAAAGGGCTCAAAATAATACTTAATAATATGATAAATGTTAAGTATGAAATTTAGAAAAATCAATTTCAGTATTGGAACAGTCTGGATTAACAAGATTTTAGGTTTAAAAATAGCGAATACATAGTAAGAGTGTACCATTTTCCATTATTTTGCCCAAGGCAGACATTACTAATAGTGCTCTTTCCCTTGGAGCCAGGATAAAATTTTAAATTTTGCTCAGGAAAATGACTAACAATTGATTACACTCGGCACCAGAGTTAAAACCTGTTGGTTTTGGATTTGTAATCTGGTCCTGGTTCCATCAATACTAGGAAAATAAGCCATGTAACCTTAGTAAAATAGTTTCCCCTCTCTAGTCTTCAGTTATTATTTCTTCATTTGTAAAAATGAGATTTGAGCTATTTGATTACTGAATTTTTTTCTAATTCTGTTTTATTATTCTATCATTTTATCAGTAAATCAAAATTCAAAAATATAATGTTCTAGATTTAAAATAATAGATAAACTGAATTAGATCAAAGGAAACAATGTTATAATGTGAAATGATAATAATCATGTTTACAATTGGACTTTCATATAATTTCCTAAGTATTGCTTTTAAAAATGATATGAATGAGTTCAAGTTATACAGAAGAGGGAATGTGGATGGTAAATAGTTTGGAAAAATTGTATATGGAGAAACTAGGTAAGTTTCATCCCACACCAAGACAAAGACAAAAATGAGTAAAAGAAAAAAAGTGAACATGAGCAGTGCTTTGTAATTATGAATAACTAAAGAGGCACTAAGTTGCCTTGTTTGAAAACATAAATGGGACCAAGGTTCCAGGAAGGTAGGTTCGATTCAATATAGGGAATAATTTTCTGTATTAAAGACTATCAAACAAAGAATTGGATGAACTTTTGGGCTCAAAAGATATACTTCCAATAAAGGCTAGAAATTTTGGAGACTCAACTGTAAGTCAGTCTGTCTGACTTTAAGCACTGTCCAAAGTGCTCTACTCATTTTAATACACTTATTGACACACTGAGGTAGGTACTATGATCTCTTTTTTTAAATGAGGAAATGGTGGCTCAGAGAAACTGAGAAATGTGTCCATATTGCAAAAGCAGATTTAGTAAACTTTCCAAAGTTGTCCAAGGTGACAAAGGCAGGACTTGCTACAAAGACTGTTCAGAAACTAGATTGTAGCATTATTCTGTGCCATCTAAACTAAGAGTATCAGTTTTATCCTCATACTCCAGAGATATTGAAGAAGAAAATGGGAAACTGAAATGGATAATGTTTAAGGCCCCTTCCCACTCTATGATTAATACTGAAATGGAATTGCCTACATTATGCTTTTTCAGTTTATGCAAATATAGAAATTTGAAAGACTTTTAAACATATTTTACTCTAGCTTTCTGCTATTACTCTTTAGTTTTATTAGTAGAGTTTCAGAAAATAGTCTAAAAATATAAATAAAGACAATGTTTATATATGGGTAAAATTATCTAAAATTTTTAATGTATTTTCTCCAGTTTGGTAGTCTTAACTAGAAGATTCAAGCTTAGGAAGGTATTAAGTATAGATATATGAAATATATTTTTCTTAAAACATCACTGCCTTTCTGACTTCTAACCTACAATATCCCTTTCCAGAAAGATATGCATCTATATTAGTGGCATTTATGTCACTATATCGTAAATGGCACTTATGTCATTTATTGTAAACACAATAAGTGTTACTAAAATGTATTCTGGCTTATTCATTGCTGTACTTGGTAACAGTAACTAAAGCACTTGTGAGTGACCCATAAAGCTCATGGGAAAGCAAAGTAATGAAGACACGAAGAATCTGGAAAAAATAAAAGCCTGGGCCTACTGTTTTCCATTTGAAAGTATAGCTCATCATTCTCTTTGGGTGCACAGTCCTCCACAAGTTCCTCCGAGCTATCTGGGACATTAATAACTGAGCAGTGCAAGACTTGGAAAATCTTCCTGGGAGCTTCTGGCTTTTGTACATGCTCTGTTTAAGGAAACAAAATCATATTTACTGATCCCCTCCTCTAGGTCTTTCTAGGCATTTTTATTTATTGTTATTTCATATACAATTAAATTTATAACTCAGTGATATTAAGTAAGGTCATTATAACTCCAACTCAGTAAGCTATCATAGAGACTTAGATTCTGTAATCAGATTGAGTCTATCACTACTGATGCTATGATTCTTTCTCCCAATGCTTTTATCCCTCCTGGATTATCAGTAAGCTTCAGTGACCTCTGTAGTTGAAGCTAGGGCCCAGAGCATCATCATTCATCAAGCTGCTTCTTCTGTTGCTACTCAGACACAAGAGTAGTTCTCTGGCATCTTTCCAATAGAATTTAGGCCTGAGTTATACTATGTTATTTATTTATTTTTTAATATTGCCCTTGCTCTGTGATTGTCTTTTATTCTTTGTTCTTTTTTTTTCTCCTAATCTTGATAAGTGACTTAACAGCAGCAGCAGCTACCTGTTTTATATACTTTTTATTTTACATGTCTATCCAAGTGTCTTTGCTCACAAATTAAAATGTATTATTTGTTATTTTTTGTTATGTGCATCTTACCAACATTTCCTCTCTTAATGACTGATCAATAAAAAGTGAAGGATATGTGGTTTCTCCTCAGTCAAAATAACATTAAGCTTGGTTGATATATGTGTTTTGATGATAACACTGGCCTCTAAGATTGCTGAGAGAAATGAGTGGTATAAACATTATACAATATATATGCTGTTCAAGTGGAAGTAGTATCATTACTTCTATTGTTTATAAGGAAATAAATTTATTATTAGAAAAAATAGCTAAAATGATTGAATTTTCTCTAAGAGATTCATAGTTTATGTACCAGTGTTAGTTACATAGAAGGATTGCATTTTGTGTAGTTGAGCCCCAGACTGTGCCTTGCATAATTACTGTCACCTAGTAAGTCAGTTGAATGGACAAATAAATAAATGAGTTTATAAATAGGATATGAAAAATAGAGTTTAGCTATTATTATACCTAGTTGGTGTGCTATATAAATTATTGTACCTGAAGAATAATAGAACCCATTAGGGAAAAGACATATGTGATTTTAATCAGCTTGCCTGATGCCATATTATATATTTTCCTATAATTTAAAATAAAAATGAATATATTTACCATTCGTGTTAGACAAGTATATTTACACAGCAAGAAAACCCAAAAGAACCCTTAGTTGAGTATATCATTTGATTTACTCATTCTTATTCATAAGTGTCTCATAAGTGTCATGGAATACAGTAGATTAAATGATCTTCGATTTGAGCATTAAAGTTTTGGTAATTTTGCAGTGTAAGTTTTTTCAATGGAAAGAATAAAAGCAATGTTTATGAAAGGTTTGAGAATCCTAGTCATATAGAATTATGGGAATTTAGATCTTTTTGAATCTTAGTATCTAGCATGTCTAAGCCCTTTAACTGTTAGATGAATTAAGTGAGTTTCCTATAGATTCAGTACAATGCTTGGGAGCTACAGAGTAAAACTAGTACAACTTTATTGTCCTGGAACTGAGGTTGTTTTCACTATTCTTTATTAGTTTTGTTCTTCCCAACAGAAATTCCACTCTTCGTTACAAGTTCATGTCAAAAGATTTTCCTAGGGTTTTTTCCCCAAATCTGTTTGTTTGTTTTATTGGTTGGCTGTTTATTCATGTGTTTATTTGTTTTCACATCTGCCAGAAAGACCTTGCATTGATCCAAAGTAACCAGTAAGTTTAAGTTTAATAACTCCTCACTTAGGTGATAGACAGTAGCATGTCAAGACCATGATGTAGTAAATCTACTACGATTTTGGCATCTCTACCGCTTCTTTGAAGTTCCTTTTACTAGCATCCAATTTCCTGTTAATATCAAGGTTTCCCCCTAATCCATGGTTGCATGAAGGTGCTAATTACTCTTTACTGTTTTATACTGAATTTTCAGCAGCTAATTGGGAGATGTTAGAATAGAAGTTAATCTGTGGCCCCAGACTGGCAGATATGTTAATTGCCCATTAGCTATTCTCTTTCACTCTTTTCACTGCATTAGGCAACCAACACCAGTCACTGATACCTGCTCTAAGTTCGTTCTGGAGGTTTCAGAGCCCTAAACAAAAGTGGAAAAGATGAGTTGTTGCAAAGAAAGGAGAATTCATAGAAACTATTTGAAGTGTTGCTATTTTACTTCCCTAGTGTGAGAAAGACTGAATACGTAAGTATGTTAAATCTCATTACTCCCTAATATTTTCTTAAAATTAGGGGGTTGCAATGCTATGGCTCCTGTCTTTACATATTTGTGTCTTTCCAAGGTTTTGGCTTGTTTGTTTGCCTTTTGTTTTTAGCCTTTTAAGATTTTTAAGAAATCTTAATCTCATTTCTTGAGATTTCTTCTCTGTTTTAGAATTATTTCTACTATCTTAGCCTAACTTTTTTTATTTTCAGTTATTTGATGGTATAGATTAAGTATGCTTCATTTTCTGTCATGTATTCATTTTAATTATAGAATTGGTATCTATCATTTCTTGATACTATATCCTCTATGATCCAAGAGCTAGAATTTCAATATTAGGATCTAATTTGAAATCTGTTGTAAGAGACCACTGGAGTTGCCAAAATAGGTAATATTTTTGACTGGAAAACAGTGACATATTTACTTTAGGTTTGCAGTGGCATTCTAATTAACATTCATTGAGAAATTTAGGAAAGATTATGAAAATGAAACATATATATGGGGCTTGCATCAGAATGTTCCAGACAGACCTAGGCTCACTAGATCTCTCCTGCAGAGGAAATGTGATCAAACAGACATTTGGATGTTGCTTTGACTTTCCCCTTTATCTGAAGATAAGGAATTGAGTCCTAGTAATTGGAAAGTGCACACACACACACATTTTCTTGACTTCAAAAGATTTCCTAAGAGATATATACATATATATATATATATATATATATATATATATATTTCTTTTCTGCATCCATTCCACTTTATTTCTTTTTGGAACTTCTTCAATTCTAATTCTCTGAATCCTGTCTCCACCCAACTCCAGGTATATGGGAGTAGAATCACCTTCATAATTGTTGAAGGAAAGATAAAATAAAATGCAGAATTTTTTAGAAAAACGTATTCAGAGCTGTGCTAAGTTGCCTCAGTCATGTCTGACTCTGTGTGACCCTATGGACTATAGCCAGCCAGGCTCCTCAGTCCATGGGATTCTCCCAGCAAGAATACTGGAGTGGGTTGCCATGCCCTCTTCGAGGACCCTCTTCCTGACCCTCCTAATCTAACCCACATCTCCTATGTCTCCTGCAGTGGTAGGCAAGTTTTTTTTTTTACCACAAGCATCACCTGAGAAGCCCCATTCCAGGCTACTGGAAATTTTATCAGGCACTAGAATAGTACAAATTCAACCTGAAAACTTGGAGCTCTGAAGAATTTTTTCGGACATGAAGTGAAAAAATACTGAAAAATGAAAGAATTTAGAAAAAAATAAGTCTTATGAATATTGTCAAAGAAGTCATCAGCAAGTAAGTCAGAAACCAATTCAGCTTAAACCCAGAATTTTGCTAAATGCAGGTTAGTCAAACGTGTAGTAAGTCTTTTGATTCTTCAAAGAAAACATGTGAATAATGTTAATTAATATATAGTCACTTGAAATAAACATTTCTGAGGGGAAAAAAAAAATGAAAACCATACATACCAGTGAAGTTAGTACAATTTCAACTTCACTAATTAATACCTCAAAATAAATCTGGATATTGTCAAGATGAATCCAACTTTTAGATCAAGAGAATGAGGAAATAAAATTTTAATATTACTCTTCTGGCTGTGGGATTTGAGGTATATGTGGGATTCACCAGGTTCAGAGAAACAGGTTTTGCTGCTCTTGATTTTCTAGTTAGCCAAGTCATTGGAACTAGTGCAAGAACATTTCTCTTTGTTTATTGTTTCCTTTTTTAACTTTTTCTTTGGCTTTTTTTCAGCTTCTTCATATCTATTTCATATACTTTAGCCTCCACTCCTCCTTTTGAAATATTTTAACTAATTTGAGAGGTGTTCTGGAACCAAAGTAGAAAGCAAAGCAAAAAGTATGTTTGTAAGCTCAGTGTTGATTTTGGCACTGACTTGCCATGTGAACTTTAATGAGTTACTCCATCTTCTATTCATAAAAAAGATTGGAAAAGTCCTCAAACAAAATAGCAGTAATAGCTGTTGTATATATACATACTGCATATAAGTTGACTATTAAAACATTTGATCCTTGCTTGATTTTTCTTCAGGTCATTTCAGTATGTATACTACTCTACATTTTACTAACATTTTTCAAGCATCAGGACATTACTTGCCTTTGCCCAATCCTATCCATTTTGAGAAGCTATATAATTTGCAGCTTTACCATTACTTCCCTTCCCAATCTTTTAACCATTTTTGCTACATTATCTCAATGCCTTTATTCATTTAAATGCACATTCCTATTAGAATGCATTTTATTACTAGGAGTCTTCATGTACCATCACCCTGCATAAAAGAGCCTATTACTGTCATCTATGTGGCTAAAGATGCTAAAGAAGTAGACCAGAATGCTGCCCATTTGATGTGTTTTGAACAGTGCCATAAAAATCCAGCTGCCTTTCAAAATGTCATCAAGTGCCTGCATTGCCATGGTCAAAAAAGTTTAAAGCCATTGAGAAGCTCATATAAATTAGCACAAAAAGTTAAATGATATAGAAAATAAGTAAATAAAACATGCATCAAACATTAAAAAATAGATGCCTTTAAATACAAAGTACATATTCAAAGTTATGATAGCATCATGATACCATTACATAACTGGACCTATAATGAGTGGCTAATTAATTTTAAAAAATTCCAGGTAGAAAACAAACATCTGGTAGCATGAAAAAGTTCTCTACTAATTAAAGACTTGCAAATTAAAACATTCAAAAGGTACATTTAGAACCTATTACATTAACGAACATAATACCTGAGGCTAATGAGATAGAGGTAAAACTGGTACATTTATACATTAACTAGTAGCAATGTAAATTGGTACAAAGCTCTTGAAAGGCAATATCATCATTCTGAAGACCTTGAAATTTGTTTCTACACATTGATTTCTTAAACCATATCAAAATTATTTTTAAAAATGCAAAAGCAAAGTGAATCTTTTCATCTCTGTTATTTACAGCATTTCAAAAAATTACTGAAACACTAAAAATGATTTAATAATCCCAAATCTTAAATTTTAACATTAAGGAAAAATAAGCCAAATTCAAGATTATATGAATATTTTCTGTGCATATGGTCAAAGACTAAAGGCGTAGTACAAATTTCAAGAACAACTGTTGACCTATTTTGTTGGGATTACTATTTAATTGGTTTTATTTTCAAATTTATTCTTTATTATATTGTTTTAATAATAACTTTTGTAAAAAGGACACAACTTTTTATAATATAAAATCTTATTAAAATTGCAACTTGGCTAGGAGACTAATAGGGCTTTGCAAGTGGTGGCAAAAGTGGTAAAGAACCTGCCTGCCAATGCAGGAGGCTTGAGAGACTTGGGTTTGATCCCTGGGTTGGGAAGATCCCCTGGAGTTGGGCATGGCAACTCACTCCAGTATTCTTGCCTGGAGAATCTCATGGACAAAGGGGCCTGGTGGGCTACAGTCCATGGGGTCGCAAAGAGCTGGACACGACTGAAACGACTTAGCAAACACGCACACACGAGATTAATAAGCTTAACAAGAGTATGTCAACAACAAATAGCATAAATTAACCAACCAGCTTTTGGGATAACGAAAGGAGAATTGTTTAGGAAAAGAATACATTTTTTAAAGAGATAAAACAATTAATAAATTCTGTTAGTGAACCAAATTCAGACCTTTTCTACATTGAAACTTGACCTAAGACTCAAGGTACTAATGATCTTCACTGCAGTCTAAAAACGAGTGAAAATTACCTTGTTGGTAGTTATCGAGTTGGCTATATTTCACCTATTAAATGTTGATGTTTTCATATATGTCCTCTTTTATCTGTATTTTTTTGTATCTTTTTCCTCCAAGTCACTCTTTCAGGTTATTTCAATATTAAAGAATGAAAAAATATAAATTCTGTGTATATAAGTAAATCATTTTATCATTTTAAGCATGCTACTTTATATTTTAGATATCTTTTTATGATTTTATATATACTTCTTTTATTTCTTCACTTACTGAATATCTTGTGGTAAATCTATTTTAGTTGCCGTTTTAATTTCTAGCCTTCCTTTCCAATGTGGATTAGATTTTCTTTCCGTTTACCTCTTTGTATCACTTTAAATCATGAGAAAGTCAACCAAGGTGACAGTTTGGATTAATTTCAGATCTTTCAGGAAATGCATTGTTTATAGTTTTTGTTAATATCTTTAATATTAGAAAACATTTTTGGTATTCTTAAATTGCTAAATTATGATTGGCCCATAAGAGAATGTAAATAACTCAATAATCTCAAGTAAATTATTGACTGAAATAAAGGTTTAAGAATGTTCTCATGGAAGGTAAAAGTCCTTCCTCCATAGTTATGACCATTACAATCACTGTGGAAAATTTTACTGACATACCTGTGAAATATTTAAATGCATATGTAGCCTTTCTCAGATGGTTTCTAAGCATAAAATATTTTTAAGCATTAACCTTTGCTTCCTAAGTATGTGCTTGAAAACTTTCTCTATAGCAATAAATATGTCAAGATCATAAATGAAAGCACAAGTTGTATTATTATCAGACGCATAGTTTTACAATAAATATAAAACATAGAATCCAGCAAAGCCAGAAGGTTATTCTTCTTAGGACAGGGGAGCTTAGTACTATTAAGAATGAGGTTTTATCCATTATTTAACAAATGGCAACATGGGCTAAAGAATGTTTGAATATTTACATATATTATCTTCATGTTAAAGCTCATAAGCAAAATTTAAATGACTAAATGAGGATACAAGAAAGAAGGAAATAAATATGCTCTAGAATTCCATAATCTGCACAGCAGTTCATTTAATTCTTACTCCAAATATAATAAAACAATGTCTGTCATGTCTGACTCTCTGCAACCTCATGGACTATAGCCCACCAAGCTATTCTGTCCATGGAATTCTCCAGTCAAGAATACTGGAGTGGGTAGCCATTCCCTTCTCCAGGGAATCGTCCTGACCCAGATATCAAACCTGGGTCTCTTGTGTCTCCTACATTACAGGAGGATTATTTAAGTTCTCGTCAACCAGGGAAGCCTCAAATATAATAAAAGAACATACTATTTTACCCATCAGAATGCTAGAACAGAGATACAATTTAGCCTCATTTTAAGGGGAAAAAGGAACCCTCATCAGTGGCCAGTGAAGAAAACCTTTTAGGAAAACAGATAATCCTGTACGTATCCTCCCTCGCCCCTAACTGTGTACATGGTAACTCTATGTTATTGTATAAAATCTGTCTTTCTTTGCCTTTATCTGTCTGTTTGTCTGTCTTTCTGTCTTTTTCTCTCTCTCTTATGGGATCTGAAAGTGTTCTTGCCTGAAGAATCCCAGGGATGGAGGAGCCTGGTGGCCTGCCGTCTCTGGGGTCGCACAGAGTCAGACACAACTGACGTGAATTAGCAGTAGCAGTATGGGGTCTGAACTCCAATTTAGAAGTTGGCTTACCTGTTTACTTTGATTAAAAAGCTTAACATTTCCATGCCTCAGTTGCTCGTATGAGATGATAATAGATTCTATCTCATAGAATTTTGAGGAATATAAGTGAGTTATTTTATGAGATGTGCTTAGATTAGAGCCTGGCACATTGTAAATTACCCACGAAGTGATGTATTTGTATTGAATGCTCAATAAATTACCTATTCAGATTGGGAATTATTTTCAGTTGCTGTTCAGTTGCCAATTTGTGTCCAACTCTTCCTGACCCCATGGACTGAAGCACGCTACGCCTCCTTGTCCCTCATCATCTCCCGAAGTTTGCCCAAGTCTATGTCCATTGCACCAATGATGCTGTCCAGCCAATCTCATCCTCTGATGCCCTCCCTCCTCTCTTTTCAATTCTACTTACATAAATATTTTAAAAAATGTGTGCTAGGAAAACTTTTTAACTAAAGACTGCTTGAAGCAATATTGCCTCCACTTCAAATTCAAACTGTTCTTATCCTTTATTTTAACTCAGAAAACCATCTGCCTGTCTCCTGTGGACTTTCTGTCATACTTGATGCAGTGACTGTTCTAATGCTTTCTGAGATGTCTCACATTATCCAAACACATCACCATCTTCTTTACTCTCAGAGAATGACCTTGCTTCCCACTTGTCTGTGATTAAATTCACCTTTCTCTTTGAGCTTTTTCTATATTAAGATTTTCTTACCTGTTCATTTCCTTCTTATTTCACAAGAAAAATTTCCTCTGCTCTTATATGTCCAACTACTCTGTGCCTCAAGTCTCTCTAACCTGTCTCTTTCCATCTCCTCCAGTCCTTGAGACATTTGTGATACTTGCTCTCTTGATTGGGTTTTTCTTGTTTATTCACAAGTTTCCATGTTCTCCTTGTCCTGAGCTTACTGTTTCTTCTTTACTATTCTTCTTTTATCGTTTCATTTCTTAAGGCTATCTTTTCCTGCTCCTACTGATACTGCTCCTACTGATCAGTATCCTACTGATACTACTCTCTCAGAATTAATGTCAATTGGCAAATCTCTTAGTTCCTATGTTTCCTACTGTTAATGGCACACTATTTTAATCTTCTTTTTTCTTCTTAATTCTTTTATTTTTAATTCAAAAGCCATTTTTTGAAAAACAGCTAGATACCAATTTCCAGGAAGTTACAAATATCTGTTATAAAAGATCTCTGCTATTCAGAAATTCCCTCTAAAATAGGAAAGATATGTGATGATTCTCACTGTAATATAAGGGAACAGTGATCATTGAAAGAGATGCAAGCAAGATTAATTTATTTCCTTGATGCAATGAACTTTATAACTTTATTTTTAGGATTTTTATTTGGGAGTTGTAGTCGATAACTATCCTTTTCTTTTGGCAGCGGTTGCAGTATGATGATGGTATATTATCTTAGAATGTTTTGGTCTGCTCTGCACAGTGACTGTTGATTGCATAATACTCTGAGGTAAGAATACCTTTGGGAATCCACATACCTGTATATATTCAAAGCTACATGGATGTCTTAGACTTTCTTTAGTCTTGTTGTTAATATGTGTTCACACAGGACACATATATTTACATTTAACCCAAGGCAGAGACAAGTTTTTTGGAAAGAATGTAGGATGGAGATTAAAGAGATTGTGTTTCTAATCCTGGACCTGGAGATTATTAGCTGAGCTGAAGGAAATCTCTTAATTAGTCTGGGCTTCAATGTACTCATCAAAATAAATGGCCTCAGTTCCTTTCTGTGTTTACATTTGTTTTAGATGGTCTCATCTAGTCATATGTCTTTAAAGATCATAAATGCACTGACAATTTTCAAATGTATAATTCTAACCCAGAACTGTTTTTCCCCTGAAATCCAGTTTTGTGTATTTAGCCTACTCTTAATCATTGCCACTAACTAAAGAACTATTAGAATTTCAACCTTCTAATATCCAAAAGTGACCTCTTGACTACACTGAAGTCTCCACTATTTTAGTAAATGGCAAGTCTAGACTGTCTGAAGTAAGGCATGTCTACTCCAAACCTGACTCTTTCTTTATACGAACTCAGAAAGGCATTTTGCTTGAATTTAATCTCCCAAATTCTCCTTAACAGACTTCCTCCAGTTTTTACTTGGTGGAGACTTGTCCTAAATGACCATTGTAAGAAAGATTGTCTCTATAACAGAGAGTTCAGGTCAAACTCAAATGTTTATTTGAAAATAGTAAAGGTAACATGAGAGAATTTAAATCATGTGAAAAGGGCATGGTAAGAAAGGATAACACTGTGAAGTTATCTTTCCATTTGACATAAAGGTCAGTGGTAGTACAAGAATTCTTTCTTTATCCCAGCCAGGAAAGACCATTTCGATACTGTGGCATGTGGAAGTTAATGGATTTTTAGATGTGAACTGGACTCGGGCTGAAGGGATAGGAGACAGAGAAAGGAGATAGGAGACAGAGAAAGAGCAGAGGGACATATTAAAAATTCAGCATTTTAAATGGACAAATGGAACTTCATTTGCTGTAAGAGAGAACTAAGATTCTGTAAAATGATCCTTTAGATATCAGATTTTCTCTAATTTAGACACTGTAGATAAACAAAACTTCTTTATGTGTAAAACACTATTGAAAAAGTACACAGTCATTTCAAATATAATTTTGGAGGTTGATAAGTAATATTTTTCATTTTTGATAAATACTTGAAAGTTTAAGAGTCAAATTTATAGCCATTGTCAGCATTTTTAAAATTAGAAAGTGTTTTCTATATGAAGTTAGATTTTTTTTAAAGTGATTAAAACTTTACTCTCTATACTGTTTTTTAGTTATAATTTTAAGACCACTTTATGTTTTTTTCTAATATAAATTTATTTATTTTAATTGGAGGTTAATTACTTTAGAATATTGTATTGGTTTTGCCATATATCAACATTAATCCACCACAGGTATACATGTGTTCCCCATCCTGAACCCCTCTCCCTCCTCCCTCCATGTACCATCCCTCTGGGTCAACCCAGTGCACCAGCTCAAGCATCCAGTATTATGCATTGAACCTGGACTGGTGATTCATTTCATATGTGATATTATACATGTTTCAATGCCATTCTCCCAAATCATCCCACACTTTCCCTCTCCCACAGAGTCCAAAAGACTGTTCTATACATCTGTGTCTCTTTTGCTGTCTGATTTTCTATTTTTAGCTGGATAATTTCCCCTTCTGTTTTCAGTAGAATTTGGTCAGTTGATATATAGATATATCTAGGAGACCACTTCACTGATTAGAGAAGGTGAAACTCCAGGCCCTATGTGTGGTTCATTAGGCTACTTTCCTAACCAAACCACAGACAGACTGAATGTCCATGGTTTATTTTCTTCAGAGTTCATAAATTACTAAATTATTGTTGTAACCACTTGAGTCTGGATTTACATTCCATGCTCTAAAGAAGATGATTACAGAATAGTGCTTTGCCAGTGAATAATTACTATTGAAAGGCTTTTTGAGATTTCAAAAGATTCAGAAAATGTGTCTTTAAAATTAAGATGAAGGTTTTCAGACCTTTAAAAAATGTGGACTCTCAGTTCTTGAATGTGAGTAAGATAAAGTTAAATGCTATCTATGAAAAACAGCAGACCAAATTATAGATATTCTGGCTTTGTGAGAGGAATTACATTTCAGAAGAATTTGTTTGAAAGAGAATCCTTTATTATATATTTCTAAAGAATCAGAAATTGGATAAAAAGGAAATCATCATCTACCTTTTATTTAAAAATCATAACAAGTTTATTGTATTTTTCTGTTTCTCTATGAATTACAATTAAGGACCAAACCTGAACACTGAAGGTTCTAAGCACACAACATTCTAAGTTCACAGTGGGGGCAAACACTCCTTTGTTCCCATTTAGACTTAAGGGACTTCAGAAATGGCCTTACAACCCTTAACATCACCCTAAACGCAAATAAATAGGAAAGGAGGATTGGAGAGATAGGAAACTAAAGCCTTTGAGGCCAGCAGAATTCAAGGTGATAGAACAAAGAAGACAACATCAAGAGACTTACCTGTTTAGCCAGCAGAGTTGCTGACCTGCTCTGTATTAGTTAAACAAAGGACAAGGACTGGAAAGGAGTTGCTGGAGTCAAGAGTGAAGGAAGTTATGTTCCTCCTCACAGTTCCCATTTCAAATTGGATAGATAGGAAGTTTGCTTGAATCAAGTAAACACTAAGAAAGGCAGCTGGGCTCTGTCTCCTTAATTTTTCACTCAAGATGAATATCCATTGCCTGAAGGTAGTCCGGCAACAAGAAGTGGTGGAGTGGAGCTCTTCCACCTCAGCAAACTGCAGTAGGAAGGCCCTTTTTCATCCTCTCCAAAGAACCCACATGTATATTCTAGGGGAGAGTTAAGGCTCGGATGGCTGCCACACATAGTCATTTCCCTTTGTGTGAATGTCCTGAAGTGTACTGCCAGTTCCAAAATGTGAATTTTATTTTGTGATATAAATTGGCATCATGTCAATATAAGTCAAAAGAGCAGAAGCATTAGAGAAGAGATATTTGCTGTCTCAGTGATCATCACACCGAGAGAGCCACAGCATAATGGATTACAGCTGGAAGAACTGCAAGACAAAATAATTTTCTAAGAGATACTTCAGGATAACTGAAAGTCATCAAGAGGGGAGGCAAAAGCTAGGATACTAGAGGAATTGTAAGTCTTTGCAAGGCAGTTATACTCACCACTCTAGCAGCAATGATGCAAGTTATTTGAAGACTTGTACCTGTACTTGTGCTCGGTTGCTCAGTCCTATCTGACTCTTTGCAATACTATGGACTGTAGCCCACTAATCTGTCCATGGGATTTTCCAGGCAAGAATCTGGAGTCGGTTGCTATTTCCTACTCCAGGGGATCTTCCCCACACAGAGATTCAACCCGCATCTCTTGAGTCTCCTGCACTGGCAGCTGAATTGTTTCTTATGAACACACCCTGGGAAGCCCTATACGTAGAGCAAACACTAAAAGCAGTCCAGCTTCTAGCCAGATTAATATAAATCTTTACACTGTAGGCCTATTTACCTCAGTTTTCATTACTGAAAACAAAACCTTGGTTTTCATGAAAAAAAAAAAATATATATATATATGGTATTGTTGAGTCTGGGTCAAAGTCAAAACCATATGTATGATATTTTGGGACCAGACATAGGCAATTACAAGTTTTCCCTGGCAGGTTGTGGGGAGAGAAAGAGGCTACATTCCCCATCCTAGACTTGATAAAAAGTCAGCCAGTTGTGCTTCTTTGGAAGAATTGTAGGCAAGCACTTAGACACTCCTTTTAGTCATATCTGCCTTTCTAGCCCAGGGACCTTCATTTGGATGCTTTCTTATTGAGAAGAACACAACTACATCCAGTTGATTAACATCAATATTGATAAATATTAAAATATGTACACACAACTCCAGTTAAACATGAAACACCATACAAATTCCTACTGCAACACATCCTACAAAATACCTGAACATTCTTTCTCAAAACTATAAAAGTCATCAAAAATAAGTCTCTCACAGCCAAAAAGTGAATGAGATATGAGTAGTAAATGTAATGTGGTATCCATGACAGAATTTTGGAAAAGGAAAAGAACTTTAGTTAAATTGAAGATATGTGAACAAAGTAGAGTCTTTTAGTTCAGTTCAGTCCCTAAATCATGTCCAGCTCTTTGACTACAGCGTGTCAGGCTTCCATGGCCATCACCAAGTCCTGAAGCTTGCTCAAACTCATGTCCATTGAGTTGCTGATGCCTTCAAGCCATCTCATCCTCTGGCATATTTCCCAGGATCAAGTTCTTTTATAAGTCAACTCTTCTCATCAGGTGGCCAAACTGTTGGAGCTTCAGTTTCAGCATCAGTCCTCCCAGTAAATATTCAGGACTGATTTCCTTCGGGACTGACAGATTTGATCTCCTTGTAGTCCAAAGGACTCTCAAGAGCCTTCCCCAACACCACAGTTCAAATGCATAAGTTCTTTGGTGCTCAGATATTTTATGGTCCAACACTCACATCTATATATGACTTCCTGGAAAAACCATAGCTATGACTAGATGGACCTTCGTTGGCAAAGTAATGTCTCTGCTTTTTAATATGCTGTCTAGGTACAGTAGAGTTCAGTTGCTCAGTTGTGTCCGACTCTTTGTGACCCCATAGACTGCAACATGCCAGGCCTCCATGTCCATCACCAGCTCCCAGAATTTACTCAAACTTATCCCCATTGAGTCAGTGATGCCATCCAAACATCTCATCCTCTGTTGTCTCCTTCTCTTCCTGCCTTCAATCTTTGCCAGCATCATGGTCTTTTCAAATGAGTCAGCTATTTGCATCAAGTGGCCAAAGTATTGGAGTTTCAGCTTCAACATCAGTCCTTTCAAGGAATATTCAGGACTGATTTCCTTTAGGATGGACTGGTTGGATCTCCTTGCAGTCCAAGGGACTCTCAAGAGTCTTCTCCAACACCACAGTTCAAAAGCATCAATTCTTTGACAGTCAGCTTTCTTTATAGTCCAACTCTCACATCCATACATGACTACTGGAAAAACCATAGCCTTGACTAGATGAACCTTTGTTGGCAAAGTAATGTCTCTGTTTTTTAATATGCTGTCTAGGTTGGTCATAACTTTCCTTCCAAGGAGTAAGTGTCTTTTTATTTCATGGCTATAGTCACCATCTGCACTGATTTTGGTGCCCCCCAAAATAAAGTCAGCCACTCTTTCCACTGATTCCCCATTGATTTGCCATGAAGTGATGAGACAAGATGCCATGATCTTAGTTTTCTGAATGTTGAGCTTTAAGCCAACGTTTTCATTCTCCTCTTTCACTTTCATCAAGAGCCTCTTTAGTTCTTCAGTTTCTGCCATAAGGGTGGTATCATTTGCATATCTGAGGTTATTGATATTTCTCCCCCTAATCTTGATTCCAGCTTGTGCTTCCTTCAGCCCAGCGTTTCTCAAGATGTACTCTGCATATAAGTTAAAAAAGCAGGGTGACAGTATACAGCCTTGACATACTCCTTTTCCTATTTGGAACTAGTCTGTTGTTCCATGTCCAGTTCCAACTGCTGCTTCTTGACCTGCATATAGGTTTCTCAAGAGTGAGGTCAGGTGGTCTGGTGTTCCCATCTCTTTCAGAATTTTCCACAGTTTATTGTGATCCACACAGTCAAAGGCTTTGGCATAGTCAATAAAGCAGAAATAGATGTTTTTCTGGAACTCTCTTGCTTTTTCCATGATCCAGCAGATGTTGGCAAGATTCTGAGGTCCTTATTTCAGCTGTGATCCACACAAAGCCTTTAGCATAGTCAATGAAGCAGAAGTAGATATTTTTCTGGAATTCTGTTGCTTTTTCTGTGATCCAACTGATGTTGGCAATTTGTCTCTGGTTCCTCTGCCTTTTCTGAATCCAGCTTGCACATCTGGAAGTTCTTGGGTCACATTCTGTTGAAGCCTAGCTTGCAGAATTTGAGCATTAATTTCCTAAATTGTGAAATGTGTGCAGTTGTGTAGTAGTTTGAACATTCTTTTGCATTGCCTTTGTTTGGGACTGGAATGAAAACTGACCTCTTCCAGTCCTGTGGCCACTGTTGAGCTTTCCAATTGTTGGCATATTGAGTACAGCACTTTCACAGCATCATCCTTTAGGATTTGAAATAGCTCAACTCGAATTTCATCACCTTCACTAACTTTGTTGGCAGTGATGTTTCCTAAGGCCCACATGATTGCCCTCCAGAATTTCTGGCTCTAGGTGAGTGATCACACCATGTGGTTGTCTGAGTCATGAAAATCTTTTTTGTGTACTTGTTCTGTGTATTCTTGTCACCTTTTCTTAAATCTTCTTCTTCTGTCAGGTCCATACTGTTTCTGTCCTTTATTGTGCCCATCTTTGCATGAAATGCCCCCTTGATATCTCTAATTTTCTCAAAGAGATCACTAGTCTTTCCCTTTCTGTTGTATTTCTATTTCTTTGCATTGGTCACTTCATCAGGCTTTCCTATCTCTCCTTGCTATTCTTTGGAACTGTGCATTCAGATATATCTTTCCTTTACTCTTTTGCCTTTTTCTTCTCTTCTTTTCTCAAGTATGTGTAAGACCTCCTCAGACAACCATTTTGCCCTTTTTGCATTTCTTTTCCTTGGGGATGATTTTGATCACCACATCCTGTACAATGTTAGGAACCTCCATCCATTGTTCTTCAAGCACTCTGTCTATCAGATCTGATCCCTTGAGTCTGTTTGTCACTTCCACTGTATAATCAAAACTGAAAATGCATGAACAAAGTATAGTCTTTAGTTAATAATAATATGTCAATATTGGTTAATAAATTGGAATAAATGTGCCATAATGACATAAGATTTTAATAATAGTGGAATTTGTATGATAGATTTTGTACTATTTTTATAATTTCCCCCAAATCTCCAACTGTTCTAAAATCTAAAGGTTAATTTTAAAAAAGGTTTGAAAAAAATCAGTAAAAGAATGAAAAATAAAAATGATGTGAAATGCATGCCACATCCTTTTAGCAGCAAGATCCAGAAGTTGTTCTTGTTATTTCAGCTCATATTTCATCTAACAGATTTTGGCTATTTAGTCTTACCTAATTGCAAATTCAGGATATGAGCCTACTTGAAAATGTTTCGTTGCTAATAAAGAAAGAAAATAAAGTAAAGAAAATGGATTTTGGAGAAATTCTAATTTTATCCCACAATTCCATGAGAGTATTATTCTATTAACATAAATTCATATAATACAGAGAAAAATCCGCAATGAAGAATTTTAAAAGCTCCTGAAGAATACTCTCATTAAGAAGGCTGAGTTCCAAAGAACTGATACTTTTGAATTGTGGTGCTGGTGAAGACTCTTGAGAGTCCCTTGGTCTGCAAGGAGAGCAAACCAGTCAATCCTAAAGGAAAATCAACCCTGATTATTCATCTGAAGAACTGTTGATGAAGCTGAAGCTCCAATAGTCTGGCTACCTGATGCAAAGAGCTGACTCATTGTCAAAGATTCTGATGCTGGAAATGTTTGAATGCTAAAGGAGAAGAGGGCAGCAGAGGATGAGTTGGTTAGATAGCATCACCAATTCAGCAGATATGAATTTGAGTAGACTCCAGGAAATAGTAGAGGACAGAGGAGCCTGGCATGCTGTAGTCCACGAGGTCAGAAATAGGTGCACACAACTTAGCCAATGAACAACAACAAAATGATATTTAGTTACCTAGATTAAAAACTAGGTAATGCCTGTCATGTTTCAGAATAAGAACTCTAGTTAATAAAACAGGATTATTTTCAAATTTAAATTGGAATGATAGAGAATATGAGCTCTGAGTAGCTCAAACTGTTCTATAAGGAACATGATGCTAAACATGATATTACAGGAGAGGGTGGTGAGAAGGAAATTGTCAAGGTGCTGACTGCTTGATAATGTCAAAACAAAATACAGATTGCTAAAGACTGCTGCCAGAAGACCCAATGAAAGGCCAAACAGAAGAGGCAGAAGGGGTGGTCATGCCTGGGAAGTTTCAAGAGCTTGTTGCCAAGGTGGTATTGAGTTACCCACATAGAATATGAGTCCTGTTTTATAGCATCATAAGTCAGAGGAAGGCTGTGAACCAAAGTCAGGCTGACTACCGGAGAACAAATCTTTTGAAGAAGAAATTTGTTATTACATGAGAGACCATTTAGGCAAAAAAATGAATAGGCTCTAACTGGAAAGGCACGTAAACAGTGAGGTCAATAGGGAAGAATTTTAAGTGATAGAGAAACATGCAGCCCTGATTTTTTATTCTGTGGTCTTTTTTCTCATAGTTAGAGATTCGAGAGGAATTTCCTGTAGTACTTTTGTAATGTCTTTGGTTCTGTCTCGTCACAACAAAAATTTGAAGTAACAGATGAACCAGTGTTACAGCCCTCGGACTGACCAGTGTTACAGCTCTCTGTTACAGCTCAGTTTTATTTAGAAAGTAAAGGGAAAAACATCCTCAAGGTGTGAGGGCATGCCGACCCAAAAGATTAGAAGAGAGCCCTCTCCCCCAGCCCAATATTGGCCCCTCTTTTCATATGCTTTTTTCTTCTCCCCCTGGGCCTGCCCTGTGTAAATTGGACTAGCCAGGGGTGCTGTTTGTTTCACCTGAGGTCCTCACTCCAGTCCTCAGACCTTCCTTTGTTCTATTTTTGTGGGTTTTTTCCTTCTTTGTCTTTTTGCCACCGCCAGTCTAGTCTCCTTTTTCCTATTCTAACTACCTAACACAAATCATGGGACAAAATTATTGCTTGGAGACCATGTGAGCAACCAGTTGGCTGAAGGCAGTGATATTATCACATCTTCTGGCATTAATTTGGCTAAAATGACTTCCCACTGTGACCTCAGGCTTGTTGCTTCCTATTGTCTTGAAAGAACAAAAAGTGGCCCCAAACTATGCAGAAATATTTCTGGAATCTTCAATCAAAAAGGAGTTGGTGAGGATGAACTTAAAGTGAAAAAGATTAGCCAAGGAGTTTAAGAGATATTTGTTTCAGGGCTCTCATTTCATCAATAATAGTTTTCTTTGATCTTGGACAAAGTATAACATTCTGTCCCTTTGCATCTGTTTCCATCCAAAGTAGGAATTTTGAGCAAACTAACATTCATAAAAGGAAATTAGGCTCTATGGACGGATAATCACTATGCAAATCTAGGTTTTAATAGCTCTAAGATAGCTTCTATTATTGGGGACTATGTAGAATTCAGTGAGATTATAACAGCGTTATTGATAGTAGCAGCCTAAGTACAATTTAATATTCTTGGTCATTTTGAATTTTAGTTTAACTATTTCAGAAATGATTGCAGGAATTTACTTTGATTTACTTTTCTTGAGCCAAAAATACAGCTGGAATATTATTAAAAGACATCATCAAACATTATTATTATGAGATGTATATCCCATCATTGTATGCTGCTGTACATCCTAATACAGTAAATCGATTTTTGTAAAGACTTAACTTGCATTAAATATATAATGCATTAAAATATATAATATCCTTTTATCTTCCATTCTTGCACATACTGTTTGACAAAGATTGGGTATTTCATGACTCCTCTTATCCCAAATTTTATAATTTGTACTCTCTGGCTGGAGAGATTGAATCTGTTTGAGGTAAACCTATTTAGTGGAGGTTTTCAGTGTGAGTCTAGATTCAGTCTTATTCTGGGGATAAACTACATAGCTGCAGGCCTGTCAGTGGGTGTGTGGCTGTTTAATTACCAACTCAGTTGTACTTTCAGACTAGATGTAGTGACAATCACTCTCTAAGTCCAGTGTCTTTTAACTTTCTTTTCCTTTATATATTGTCTTGCAATTTTCTTTATGTATGCTTATGTATAAATAGGTACATAAGTATGTGCACATATGTGTGTGTGTGTGTGTGTGTGTGTAGGAGAGACTAAAGTTGATTGACTAGAGTAACTGATCAAAATGTAATATGATATTACCTATTCTAATTATTATTAATTTTGATAATTTGGATTTAAGAAGATACTTGTTTTTTAAAATAAGTAACACTATGAAAAATGATGATTAAGTGGACTAGAGAAAATGAATTCTAAGAAATATAAAAGTTGCTTCTTATGCCCTTAAAAAGAGATTTGAATTTACAAGATACCTTAAGATAATTATCTCATGCTGATCTTCAAGAAGATTTCCTTTTTGTCCCAGCTTTTGAGATATACTTCACAGATACATTTGTAAGATATTTAAAGACTACAATAAGATCCCCTGGAACAGGACATGGCAACCTACTCCAGTATTTTTGCCTAGGAAATCCCATGCACAGAGAAGCCGGGTGGCCTACAGTCCAAAAGTTTGCAAAGAGTCCTCAGGCATGACTGAGAGACTAAGCACACACACATACACAGACACACACACACACATCCATCACCTCACATGTTTACCTTTTTTTGCTTCTATTTCCCCCCTTTTTTTTCTTTTGATGTGATTATTTAAGTTCTTATTTCTTAGTAAATTTTAATTATGCAATACAGTGTTATCAACCACAGTCACTGTGTTATATATTAAATCTTCAGACCTTATTCATCTTATAACTGAAAGTTTGTAGACTTTTACCAAATTCTCCCTTTTCTCAACTCCCAAGCTTCAGCAACCCCAATTTTCTACTATATTTCTGAGCTCAATTTTTTTTTAAGATTCCAAATATAAGTGCAATACCATATGGTATTTGTCTTTGTCTCCCTTATTTCACTTAGCATAATGTCCTCCAGATTTACATATGTTGTTACAAATGACACGATTTTCTCCTTTTTATAAGGTTGAGTAATATTTCCTTATATATATGTGTGTATATATAACAAGGAACTTCCCTAAAACACAAAACAGATCATTTGCTTCAATTCTATACAGCAAGTCCTTAATAATCCCTAAACTAGATGTAGTTTTAAAGAAGCAAATAGCACAGGGATAATCCAGAGAGATGATATGGGGTGAGAGGCGGGATGGGGGTTCAGGATTGGGAACTCATGTACACCCATGGTGGATTCATGTCAATGTATGGTAAAACCAATACAGTATTGTAAAGTAAAATAAAGTAAAAATTAAAAAAATTTTTTTAAATAAAGAAGCCAATAGAAGAAGTAACTGTAATTTACTAATGTAATCTGTGTATATACAAATATATTTGACATTTCTGATCTCTTACACGTTTATGGTTTTCTTTTTTAAGTATTCTCTCAGGTTATAGAAAAATCTTCTTTAATCATCTCCATATTCTGTACTTTTATTGCAAAGTAGAAGTAATTTTTATATTAGAATGAAAAATCTTATTTTCATTGAAAAATAGAAGTGTAAAACAATGTCCCATTGTTCTTCCATTCTAAAGTCAAGGCAAATGTCTAGAAGAAGAAATGAAGAGAAGATTATATAGCATAAAAATATTCAGTCATAGTACACTATCACTTTTGTCTCTATTAATCATGTAGTTACTTCCAATAGTAATAGTAACTAGCAAAATATCTGACTTATCTTGAATTGGTATAGAATAATATATATTCCCTGATGGCTCAACATTAAAGAAACAGCTGTCAATGCAGGAGACATAGATTCATCCCAGGGTGGGGAAGATCCCCTACAGAAGGAAATAGCAATACACTCCAGAGTTTTTTGCCTGGGAAATCCATTGCAGAGGAGCTTGGTGGTCTATAGTCCGTGGAGTCTCAGAGTCAAACACAGCTTAGCAACTGAGCACTCATGCATGCAATATGTATTTATATCTATGCTGTATCTCCCAGTCTTCTTTATAGTAATTCTTAACTACAAAGACTATACTTTTATTTTAAGCATTACAGTAAAATAAAAAATGTAAAAAAAGTATAATGGGGATAGGAGAAAAATATTATTATAAGTGACTTAGAGGCAAATTATCCAGTTGGCAGATGGCCACTAGCAATCCCTTTGATCTCTCATCAAGATTTGGATGCTATTTTCTCTCTCTTGAATCATTGCTAGTCCTATGACTTGTTTTGACCAGGAGAAGGAGGCAAAGTCATCTTGTGCAAGTTCTGGTGCATGGCTGTTCTTTACCAGGTATATCACCTTTCATTTTCATTCTCTTGGGATCCAGCCATGAAGTGAAAAAGCTATGGGCAAGATTACTGTGACAAAAGAGAAAAGGCCCAACGCAGTCTACACAGGCGTTCCAGTTACTACAAAAGAGGTGCCATGAGTGTGAATGAAGCCATTTTGAATATGCTATCCCAGCCACATTCCGCAGAAGGTAGCGAAAGAAGGGCTTTGTATTTTTAGCCAACACCCCGTGGCAAAGAAAGAAAGCTAAGTCAGCTAACTGAAAAAAGTTATAGGAAGCAAGAAATAGTAAATCATTGCCATTTTAAGTCACTAGATTTTGGATTCATTTGTTACATGGGAATTCAGAACTGAAACATGGTTTCTTTGAGAATATACATTCTTTTCAAGAATAAGAATTTTTTTTAAATTGAAATACAGTTAATTTGTGATACGTTAGTTTCAAGAGTAGCAAAGTGATTCAGTTACACACACACACACACACACACACACACATTATTTTTTCCTATTCTATCCATTATAGGTTATTATAAGATATTGAGTATAATTGCCTATACTGCTATAGCAGGTCCTTGTGGTTTACATATTTTATATATGCATGTGTGTGTGCTAAGTCACTTTAGTCTTGTCTGTTTGTGACCCTATGGACTGTAGCCTGCCAGGTTCCTTTGTCCATGGGATTCTACAGGCAAGAATATTTGGTTTGCCATTTCCTCCTCCAGGGGATCTTCCTGACCCAGAATGGAACCTTCATCTTCTGCACTGGCAGGTGGGTTCATTACCACTAGCATCACCTGGGAAGCCTATTTTATATATAATAGTGTCTATATTTTAATCCCAAACTTCTGATTTATCTCTCTCTCCCCACTCCTGCTATCCCCTTTGGTAACCATAAGTTTATTTTCTATGTCTGTAAGTCTATTTCTGTTTTGTAAATAAATTCATTTGTATCATTTTTTAGATTTCAGATATAATTGATATCATGTGATATTTGTCTTTGTCTGACTCACTTCGCTTAATATGACAATCTCTTGGTCCACCTGTGTTGGTGCAAATGACATTCTCTCATTCTTTTTTATGCATTTATATAGGTCACATTTTATTTATCCATTCATCTGATTATGGACAATTAGGTTGCTTCCATGTCTTGTCTAATGTAAATAGTGGTGCTATGAACATTGGGAATTGGAAGGGTTAGTAGCTCAAGTAGTGTCTGACTCTCTGAGATCCCATAGACTGTATCCTGCCAGGCTCCTCTGCCTATGGGGTTTTCCAGGCAAGAATACTGGAGTTGATTGCCATTCCTTTCTCCAGGGAATTTTCCCGACCCAGGAATCAAGCCCTGGTTTCCTGCATTGCAGGCAGATTCTTTAGAATCTGACCACCAGACGAAAATTGGTGTATGTGTATCTTTTCAAATTAGAGTTTTCTCCAGATATATGCCCAGTGTGGGGTTACAGGATCATATAGTTATAATACTTTTAGTTTTTTAAAGAACCTCCATGCTGTTGACCCTAGTGGCTGTACCAGTTTTCATTATTATCAACAGTGTCAGAAGGGTTTTTACTTTCTGTATCCACTCCAGCATTTTTTATTTTTGGGGGGGGGTAGATTTTTTAATGATCATCATTCTGACTGGTGTGAGGTAATACCTCACTGTAGTTTTGACTTGCATTTCTCTAATAATTTGTAATACTGAGCATTTTTTCATGTGTTTTTTAGCCATCTGTATGTCTTATTTGGAGAAAAGTATTTTTAGGTGTTCTGCTCATTTTTAATAAGATATTTTATATTAGATGCTTTTTCTGGAACTCTCTTGCTTTTTCCATGATCCAGCGGATGTTGGCAATTTGATCTCTGGTTCCTCTCCCTTTTCTAAAAGCAGCTTGAACATCAGGAAGTTCATGGTTCACGTATTGCTGAAGCCAGGCTTGGAGAATTTTGAGCATTACTTTACTAGTATGTGAGATGACTGCAATTGTGCGGTAGCTTGAGCATTCTTTGGCATTGCCTTTCTTTGGGATTGGAATGAAAACTGACCTTTTCCAGTCCTGTGGCCACTGCTGAGTTTTCCAAATTTGCTGGCATATTGAGTGCAGCACTTTCACAGCATCATCCTTCAGGATTTGAAATAGCTCAACTGGAATTCCATCACCTCCACTTGCTTTGTTCATAGTGATGCTTTCTAAGGCCCACTTGACTTCACATTCCAGGATGTCTGGCTCAAGGTGAGTGATCACACCATCATGATTATCTTGGTCATGAAGATCTTTTTTGTGCAGTACTTCTGTGTATTCTTGCCATCTCTGCTTTTGTTAGGTCCATACCATTTCTGTCCTTTATTGAGCCCATCTTTGCATGAAATGTTCCCTTGGTGTCTCTAATTTTCTTGAAGAGATCTCTATTTCTGCTTTATTGACTATGTCAAAGCCTTTGACTGTGTGGATCACAATAAACTGTGGAAAATTCTGAAAGACATGGGAATACCACACCACCTGACCTGCCTTTTGAGAAACCTATATGCAGGTCAGGAAGCAACAGTTAGAACTGGACATGGAACAACAGACTGGTTCCAAATAGGAAAAGGAGTATCTCAAGTCTGTATATTGTCACCCTGCTTATTTAACTTCTATTCAAAGTACATCATGAGAAATGCTGGGCTGGAAGAAACACAAGCTGGAATCAAGATTGCCGGGAGAAATATCAATAACCTCAGATATTCAGATGACACCACTCTTATGGAAGAAAGTGAAGAGGAACCAAAAAGCTTCTTGATGAAAGTGAAAGAGGAGAGTGAAAAAGTTGGCTTAAAGCTTAACATTAAGGAAACGAAGATCATGGCATCCGGTCCCATCACTTCATGGGAAATAGATGGGGAAACAGTGGAAACAGTGTCAGACTTTATATTTGGGGGCTCCAAAATCACTGCAGATGGTGACTACAGCCATGAAATTATAAGAAGCTTACTCCTTGGAAGAAAAGTTATGACCAACCTAGATAGCATATGGAAAAGCAGAGAGATTACTTTGCCAACCAAGGTCCATCTAGTCAAGGCTATGGTTTTTCCTGTGGTTGTGTATGGATGTGAGAGTTGGACTGTGAATAAAGCTGAGTGCCAAAGAGTTGATGCTTTTGAACTGTGGTGTTGGAGAAGACTCTTGAGAGTCCCTTGGACTGCAAGGAGATCCAACCAGTCTATTCTGAAGGAGATCAACCCTGGGATTTCTTTGGAAGAAATGATGCTAAAGCTGAAACTCCAGTACTTTGGCCACCTCATGTGAAGAGTTGACTCAATGGAAAAGACTCTGATGCTGGGAGGGATTGGGGGCAGGAGCAGAAAGGGACGACAGAGGATGAGATGGCTGGATGGCATCACTGACTTGATGGACGTGAGTCTGAGTGAACTCCAGGAGTTGGTAATAGACAGGGAGGCTTGGCATGCTGCGATTCATGGGATCGCAAAGAGTCGGACATGACTGAGCGACTGAACTGAACTGATCTTATATTAAGCTTTATGAGCTATTTGTGTGTTTTAGAAATTAATCATTTGTTTGTAGTATCACTTGAAACTATTTTCTCCCAAATCATAGGTTTCCTTTTGCTTTGTTCATAGTTTTCCTTTGCAGTGCAAAAGCTTTTAATTTAAATTAGGTCCTGTTTGTTTATTTTTTATTTTATTTTCATTACCCTAGAAAATGTATCCAAAAAATTATCACTACAAGTTATGTCAAAGACTGTTTTGCCTGTTTTCCAATAAGAGTTTTATAGTATCCAGTCTTGCATTTAGGTTTTTAATCCATTTTGAATTTATTTTTGTGTATGGTGTTAGAGACATTCTAATGTCATTTTTTTTTACATGTAACTATCCAGTTTTCCCCTCACCACTAATTAGAGATACTCTCTTTTCTCCATTGTATATTCTTGCTGCCTTTGTCATAGATTGACTGACCATGGGTACATTGTTTTGTTACAGAGCTTTCTATCCTGTTCCATTGATCTATAAATCTATTTTTGTGCCAGTACCATAATGTTTTGATTTCTATAGCTTTGTGGTCTGAAGTCAGAGAGAGTGGTTTTTCCAGCTTTTTTTTTTTTTCTCAATACTGTTTTGGCCATTTGGAGCCTTTTGTGTTTCCATACAAATTTTAAACATTTTTGTTAAGTGTAAGATTTTTGAACTAAATACTTTTTGTTACAAATAAAAAGGGCCAAGCTACCCCATCTATATTCTCATGAATTGGAAATAAATATAGTTTAATTATAAGAGAACTTGGATTGATCAGTAACTACTGATCAGCTTAGAGTACTTTCAGCTGCAAGTAAAAAGTTTCTTACTTATACTTGCTTAAAGTAATAAGGACATTAACCATCCCCAAGGCTAGACAAACAACACAGTATTGATAGACAAACTTAACTTCTGCAGGCAACTATGTTCTTTTCATCATTCTGTGTTTCATCCTCAACAAGTTACACACTGTGTCATGGGTATAAGATGACTTATCTGAGATTCAGACATTACATTCATATTTAAGGCAACAAAGATACTGTCATATACAGGCTTCTTTTTGATAGAAACTAACTTTTTCTAGAAGCAGTTCTAATCAAATAGTAGCCATGTGCTGTGTTCCATTCATCAGAACAGGGTCACATGGGCATAACTGGCTACAAAGGAAGCTAGTAAATTCCACATGTGGCAAAGGAATAAGAATTATCATGACAACTTAGACCGGTTTTGCTTTATTATAAGTGGAGGGACATTCATACTATTCTGAACAAAGCTATAGTCTATTAATAGTAACAAGAAACAGATGATGGTGGACAAGCAACCAAAAAGATATGGCATATTCAGTGAATTCATACTAGTACCCTATCATTCTGAGTTTGGAGGAAAATGCTTTTTGCTTTCTTTTTAAATCAGTGACAGATATTGCTTAAAAATCCCTGGCAACAGTTAAAAGTCAATAAAAGAAAATTCCTGCTTATTCTCAGTATATTTTTTAAAAACATATAAATTATACTGAAATTTGTCTAAATCTTTTTCTTTACCTAGATGAATCACATTAATTTTTTATTGATACTTAGAAAGTAATTTTGCAATATTGGGATCAATCTGGTTCTGTCATGATATCCTTTTCATTTTTAAAAGTATTTACTTTGCTCACATTTGTTTAGAATTTTTGTATTCATATTCGTGAATGAGATAAACCTCTAATTCTGTGACATTTTAATCTCCTTTTCAGATTTTGGGATTAAGATTACTCTAACATCATAAAATAATTTGAGGAGTATGCTCATTTCATTTTCCCCAGAAATGTTTGTATGTGATTATACTTATTTTTTCCTTGTATATTATTTCTGGTTTGCATTGAAGGAGTGATCTTTTTTAATCAGGCTTCTTGTGATGTAATTTATGTGCTATAAAATTGACCCATTCAAGATATAGTTTGATGATTTAGATAAATGTATACCAACTACATGTTTTAGATAATTACAACCACAATCAAGATGCAGATACTTTTACTAACCTCAAAGTACCACTTTTTGGCAATTGTCTATTATCCCACCCTTAGCTCCTGGCAGAAAATGATCTGATTTCTCTTCTTATAATTTTGCTTTCTCAGAATATCAAGAAGTATACCTGGAATTCTAAGATTTACCCTTTCCTCTTACTCTCACCTATCCTTGAGCTAAGAAAAAACAACTTTTCTTCAGTGTTTCTATTTCTTCATGACATCTATGCCTGTGTGGTAGAAAGCTTCAAACATGGCCTGCAAATATCCCCATCTCCTCTTGCTCATGCCCTTGTGCAATATGTTCCCCTCGAACACAGGATGGAATTATTGACTCACTTCTAACTAACAGAATAAGGCATATGTGGTAGGATTTCACTTCCAACATTAAGCTAGAAAAAGACTGTGGCTTCCACCTTGGTGCCTTCTTTTGCTTTCAGATTGCTCACTGTGGGGAAGTGAGCTGCTATGAACTAGTGCATCTATGTGGAAAGTACTGTGTAAATGAGCTTGGAAGCAGATCGTCTGAGATCACTCAAACTATATGAATGAACTTGGAGAGAGATCACCCTCAGCTGAGCCTAGAGATGATCACAGAGGCTTTGATCATGGATTTGTAAGAGATCTTAAGCCAGGGAAATCCAGTTGAGTCAATTGTATATCCCTGACCCTGGGAAACAGTGAGAAAATAAATGTTCATTGTTTATAGCTGTTAAAGGTGCATTAGTTTCCTATGGCTGCTGTAACAGATAGTCACACACTTGGTATCTTCAAACAATAGAAATGTATTCTTTAACAATTCTGGAGTGTAGAGGTCTGAAAACAGTTTCACTGAGTACATATCAAGGTGTTTCAACCAAGACACACATCCTCTGGAGGCTATAGGGGAAAAATCTCTTCCGTGATTCTCCTAGCTTTTGAAGTCTGCTATTGAGTGGCCTGTCAGTGCATCACTCCAGTTTGTGTCTAATTTCCCTTTCATTTATTTTGTAAGGACACTTGTGATAGGATTTAGGGCCAACCTGAATAATTCAGAATAAGCCCCTTATTGCAAAGATTTTAATTTAATCACACCCAAAACTTTTATCATATAAAGCAACATCCATAAGCTCTAGAGATTTTGACTTGATGTCTTTGGGTCTACTAACTACACGGGATAATTTGTTATGTAGTAATAGGTAACTAATGAGGCTTCCAGGATGGCTCAGCAGTAAAGAATCTGCCTGTAATGCAGAAAATGCGGGTTGTATCCCTGAGTCAGGAAGATCCTCTGGAGAAAGAAGTGGCAACCCACTCCAGTACTCTTACCTGGGAAATCCCATGGTGGGCTACAGTCCACATGTGTGCATGTATGCTAAGTCACTTCAGTCATGTCCAACTCTTTGGGAACTTTGGATTGTAGCTTGCCAAACTCCTCTGTCCATTGGATCTGGAGGCAAGAATACTGGAGTAGGCTGCTGTTTCCTTCTCCATGGGATCTTTCCAACCCAGGGATCCAACCTGCATCTCTTACGTCTTTCTGCATTGGCAGGCAAGTTCCTTACCACTAGCGTCACCTGAAAAGTCCAAGGGCTATAGTCCATGGAGTGGCAAAGAGTCAGACATGCCTGAGCACCTGAACACAGTAGATAACTAGTGTACTACTCAGGGTAATTTCTTGTGCAATAATAGATAATTAACACACTGACTTTTATTGCAGAGTTAAATCATTTGGGCTTCCCCAGTAGCTCAGCTCTAAATAATCTGACTGCAATGCAGGAGATGCTGATTGATTCCTTGTTGGTGAAAATCCCCTGGAGAAGGGATAGGCTACCCACTCCAATATTCTTTGGCTTCCCTGATGGCTCAGATGGTAAAGAATCTGCCTGCAATGTGGGAGACCTAGGTTAGATCCCTGTGTTGGGAAGATTCCCTGGCAAAGGGAAGGGCTGCCCACTCCAGTATTCTAGCATTCTGACCTGGAGAATTCCATGGACTGTGTATTCCATGGGGTCAAAAAGATCATAGGTGTTTTATTTATTTTTTCCTCTGCATTTTAAAATTTTAATTTTAATTAATTAGTTAATTAATTTTTGTCAATAGCTTTTTGACTCTCAAAGTCCTTCTCAGTCTTATGTCTTACTGCTTGGTTTCTAGGAACAATCGTATTTTCTGATTTTTCTCTGCTACATTTTGTTAAAAAGTCAATTTTCTTTTATTTTGACTGTCAAAGTAAAGCATTCTTATTTGAGGTTATATCTATCTTGTGATACCTTACCAAAATCAGAATTCTACATATACTAATACACTAATTCTTTCCTATTTTACTAAGAGCAGCAGACACAGAAAACATATGGTTTGCCTTCCAAATTATAGCTCATGTATCTTTAAGTGTTTTGCCAACTATTTCATGTTTATCCATTTGTTTTTAGTCATTAATAAGAATTCATGGCAACCTAATGTGGATATATGTTTGCAAGCTGATATATTGTATACTTATGTTTGTATATATAAAATGATATACTGTAGTATACCACTTCTGATATCAATTTCTGTATCAGATATAACACTAGCATTTGTAACAGATAACCTATGAAATCTCAGTGAGTTAACAAAATATAATTCCATTTCTTTTTCATGTAAAGCTTCCAACAAATATGTTCTTGATTAAGAAAAGGCTTTTCTCTAAGCAGTGATTAAAGATTCCAGGCATTTTTTAATATCTTGGGTATAGTATCTTTGTACAAGGCTTCAATTTCTTTATATTTAATACCATGAATGAGATAAGGGAATGAGCGTGAAGAATTTTTATGAGAGGTGTTTATAGTACATGCTTGAAGAAACATATATCATTTTGGCTCACATTCCATTTAATAAAATAGCATTTATGACTATATATGATGCATGTACATTCTTGTCTCAACTGGAATTAAGTCTGGGAAGTGGAATTCAACTACTTTCTTAAAAAAAAAAAAGACAGGGGTTTGGTAGACTTAACAGTCTCTACAACACTCTATGAATATCCCCTTTATAACTTTGTTGTAACTTGTTTTATGGCTCTTAACATAGTCAATTTTCATGAAAATTGCAGGTATGCTAGAAAATATTGCATTTATGACAGTTTTTATTTGATCATTCTTGTTAATTATGTTAATTTAAACTGCCATGTCTTTAGTGAAATACTCTTCTATTTATCTAAAATTTAATGATCAAAAGTGTAATAAAATCTCTTATAATAATGCTGTATTTATAAATTTTTAATTTTAATTGTATGTTTGAATTTGGTGTAGATTTTGAAGTTATTTTATTGTGTATTTATAAATTTTGATTTTTAAATTTTGTCCTTATGAATTAAACATTTTATTAACATGCAAAAGTCTATCTATAGTAAATTTTTTCCCTTAATCCATATTAACATACCCACATCAATTTTCTTTTGGTTTATATTTGCCTGGTATAACATACCTACATCAATTTTCTTTTGGTTTATATATGCCTGATATATCTTTCTCTTTGTCTTATCCTCATTTTATATTCTTAAACACTGAGTACAACTAGCTTTTTTTAAAATACACTTAGGTAATCTTTTTCTTTTAAGTAGAAGTTTTAAGTAGAATCTTATAGTAGTACTATCCAATTTTAAGTAGAAACATTTTTCTTTTTACGTTTAATATTATCACAGAGAGATTTGGATTTATTTCCATTACTAATCTTGTTTTTTCCCATTTATTTTTTTGTATATTGTATAGATTTTTCTTTCTTATTCCCTTATTTTACTCTGAGTTTCTTCATCCATTACACCCACTCTTTATCTGTCTCCTAGTTTGAAAACTATGTATTCTAAGTTTTTCTTTTATTAATCTCCCTGTAATTTACTATAACTATTTAGCATGTTAAATATTGAATTAATATTTACTTTACTTTTCTTGTGAACAAGTAATTTAAAATATTCTGACATATTAGCCTCTTCCCAGATCATATTATTGACTATAATTCCAGTTTTATCTCTCTTGATTCTCTTAACAACACAAATTGTTTTATACATTTTAATATTTATACAAAATTTACTCTTATCTTTGCACTTCATTCCTTCTTAAATTATATCCTATAGACCTGCTGTCTAATACATAGCCACTTGCCATCTGTGACTATTTAAATTTAAATTAATTAAAATTTAAAATTCAGTTTCTCAGTCATAGTAGCCACATCTCAAGTGCTTAAAGTTACATGTGGCTTGCCATATTGGACAGCACAGATGTGAATATTTCCATCATTGAAGAAAGTTCTGTTGGATAGTACTACATTATTAAGTCTTCAGTGATATATTTTGATCATGAACAAAACTTTGTTATTTTAAATGTGTGTTTATTTTGACCACTTTTTTAAAAGATAGAATTTTAGTTCAGAGGTTGTTTTATCTAATTACTATGAGTATATTATCCAATATATTTGTATTTCTATTATACTGAGAAGGCAGCTGTTGGACTCTTGTCATTGAGTGGTACGTAACCCATTCTAACTCTAAAAGCTTACAAAATTTTTCTTTCACTTTGGTGTTCTGCCTTTCACTGCACTCCATCCAAGGGACAGTTTTACTTATCCTCTTTGGACTTTCTTTAAGTATCTGAATCTATGATTTTATTTTTTCTAAATTCTGGAAAACTATTAATCTACTTCTCTTTAATAATTGTCTGTCTCCACTTTTCTTTTATATGCTTCTAGATATTTAATTTGCAGTCTGTCTTTCTCTGTATATTTTCTTCTAGTGCTTTTATGCCTGTTTTACATAATTTCTTTATATATACATTTTCCACTTCACCAAATCCTTCTTTATATAAGCCTAGTCTGCAGTTTGATATGACCATTTTTTAGGACTTTAATTATTTTGTTTTTTAATTACTAAAAATTATATTTAGTTGTTTCCCTATATAAGCTTGGTCTACATTCTGTTTTAAATATTATCATATTTATATTTTTTAAACATACAAAATTCTTTTATACTTTATAGCTTATAATTTCAACATATGAAATCTTCAAGGATTAACTGTCAAATTTGTGTGTATCTGTTTTCTGCTGATTCTTATTGATGGTGGTTGATTTCTTCATTTGTATGTTGATTTTGTTAAATTGTGAGCTCTTGTAACTATGAACACTATTTGTTGGAATCATTTGAGAATTGTATTAAAATTCAGTGTTCTAGAAATAATTTCTGCTTGCTTCAATCAACTGCCCTAAAATTGGACCAACTTAACACCCTTTACATTTTTGACTTGGAGTTTTTGTGCCCATGCTGATAGAAATGCTGACTGTAAAACCACTAAAACAAGGATTTACTAGATAGTTATTTATATCTGGTAAATTTTACTTGTTTTTGTTTTTCCTTATCCAATGATGTGTTAAATTATATTCAGATTGTATGTGGGTGGGGAGTTCTCCTCCTGTGCTTATACCCTATGATTTGCTTCTATTTTCCTTGCCAAGAGGCCATGAAAACCCTTGATGTCTTTGGGTTGCCAGAGTTGAGCAGATGTCCTCAGTGATAATGTATTTCCAGGGCTCACTAATTCACTGGACACTTATATGCCAGCATTTACTAGAATAGGTTATTTGTTTCCTTCACCACTAGCTTGGCTGTTTCTATAAAGAAGTTTGTATGCTGACATCATTTACCATTTTCAGAGTTTGCTGTTTCATGAACTTACTGTAAACTGAGATATTTGAAAAGCTTAAATGTTTTCATCTATGATATTTTTGTTTTCCAGAAATATTCCATACTGAATTATAGTTTCAGTATGTAGAGAAGACACTATACATGGGCATCACCAATAGTCAACACTGAAATCAGATTGATTATATTCTTTGCAGCCAAAGATGGAAAAGCTCTATACAGTCAGCAAAACAAGACCAGGAGCTGACTGTGGCTCAGATCATGAATTTCAAATTGCCAAATTCAGAATTAACTTGAAGAAAGTAGGGTAAACCACTAAACCACTCAGGTATGACCTTAATCAAATCCCTTATGATTATACAGTGGAAGTGAGAAATAGATTTAAGGGACTGGATCTGCTAGACAGAGTGCTTGATATGGACGGAGGTTCGTGACATTGTACAGGAGATAGGGATCAAGACCATCTCCAAGAAAAAGAAATGCAAAAAGGCAAAGTGGCTGTTTGAAGAGGGCTTACAAATAGCTGTGAAAAGAAGAGAAGCAAAAAGCAAAGGAGAGAAAGATATACCCATTTGAATGCAGAGTTTCAAAGAGTAGCAAAAAGAGATAAGAAAGCCTTTCTCATTGATCAATGCAAAGAAATAGAGGAAAACAGTAGAACAGAAAAGACTAGAGATCTCTTCAATAAAATTAGAGATACCAAGGGAACATTTCATGCAAAGATGAGCCCAATAAAGGACAGAAATGGTATGGACCTAACAGAAGCAGAAGATATTAAGAAGAGGTGGCAAGAGTACACAGTAGGACTGTACAAAAAAAGATCTTCATGATCCAGATAATCATAATGGGGTGATTACTCACCTAGAGCCAGACATCCTGGAATGTGTAATCAAGTGTGCCTTAGGAAGGAAGCATCATTATGAACAAAGCTAGTGGAGGTGATGGAATTCCAGTTGAGTTATTTCAAATCCTAAAAGATGATGCTGTTACCATGCTGTACTCAATATGCCAGGAAATCTGGAAAATGAGGCAGAGGCCACAGAACTGGAAATGATCAGTTTTCATTCAAATCCCAAAGAAGGGCAATGGCAATGGATGCTCAAACTACTGCACAGTTGCACTTATCTCACATGCTAGCAAAATAATGCTCAAAATTCTCCAAGCCAGGTTTCAACAATATGTGAACTGTAAACTTCCAACCATGAGCTGATTTTAGAAAAGGCAGAGGAACCAGAGATGAAATTGCCAACATCCTCTGGATCATCAAAAAAGCAAGAGAGTTCCAGAAAAACATCTACTTCTGCTTTATGGACCATGGCTGACCATGCCAGCTTTTCACTGTGTGGATCACAGTAAATGGTGGAAAGTTCTGAAAGAGACGGGAATACCACCTGACCTGCCTCTTGAGAAATCTGTATGCAGGTCAGGAAACAACAGTTAGAAGTGGACCTGGAACAACATACTGCTTCCAAATAGGTAAAGGAGTATGTCAAGGCTGTATATTGTCACTGTGTTTATTTAACTTATATGCAGAGGACATCATGAGTAATGCTGGGCTGGGTGAAGCACAAGCTGGAATCAAGATTTCTGGGAGAAATATCAATAACCTAGGATATGCAAATGATACCACCCTTATGGCAGAAAGTGAAGAAGAACTAAAGAGCCTCTTGATGAGTGAAAGAGGAGAGTGTAAAAGTTGGCTTAAAACTCAACATTCGGAAATCTAAGATCTTGGCATCCAGTACCATCACTTCATGGCAAATAGATGAGGAAACAGAGGAAACAGTGGCTGACTTTAAAGTTTGGGTGTCCAAAATCACTGTAGATGGTTACTGCAGCCATGAAATTAAAAGACACTTATTCCTTATAAGAAAAGTTATGACCAACCTAGGCAGCATATTAAAAAACAGAGACATTACTTTGCCAACAAAGTTCCATCTGGTCAATGCTATGGTTTTTCCAGTAGACATGTATGGATGTGAGAGTTGGACTATAAAAAAAGCTGAGCACCATATAATTGACACTTTTGAACTATGGTGTTGGAGAAAACTCTTGAGTCCCCTTGGACTTCAAGGAGATCCAACCAGTCTATCCTAAAGGATATCAGTCCTGAATATTCATTGGAACGACTGATGTTGAAGCTGAAATCCCAATACTTTGACCACTTGATACAAAGAACTGACTCATTAAAAAAGACCCTGATGCTGGGAAAGATTGAAGGTGGGAGGAGAAGGGGACGACAGAGGATAAGATGTTTGGATGGCAACACGGACTCAACAAGCATGAGTTTGAGTAAACTCCAGGAGTTGGTGATGGACAGGGAGGCCAGGCGGGCTGTGGTCCATGGGGTCACAGAGTTGGACAGGACTGAGTGACTGAACTGAACTGAACTGAACTGAATTATTGTTCAAGATCAAATGTAAAACACATTTTAAGTTTAAGTAATACATACTGCCTTAGTTTATTCAAGTTGGATGTGATATAAACAATATGCAAACCATGGTAATTAGAAATAGTCAATTTTTCCCATAAGATACAACTTTTTAAACTATAATCTATAGTCCTCAAAGAGTTCAGAGAAAGTGAATCATGTCTCAAAGTGAGATAGTAAGGACAAAAATAGGGGCATCACTACCCATTGTATCCTGTCTCCACCCAAGTAGTTCAACAAACTGGAATTCTAAGAAGTGTTTTATTGGACTAAAGGTCTGTATCAGTTTAAAAATGGTTTGATAATTGCTGCTGAAAATTCCCATATTTTTTCTAATGTTCTGGGCACTGACTCAGCTACAGAAGGGAACCATGGTATCTTCTTGAGATCAATTGCTTTGTCTGGTTAATTAGATTTCTTCTGGAAAAATATTTATCCATTCATCCATCTCAATGGTAAATAATTAGGTGCTAATTCAAAGAGTCTATAATATAATTTATTATATAATAAATAACTATGAATATATGATAACTATAAATATATATTTGTGTCTATATTATATATGAGTTATAGGTAAGAAGTTCTGTTCATATACTTTAAATTGTACTACTGAGAAGCTCCTGAATGTAGCATTAAAGTATAGACAATCTCGGAAGTAGAAAATCCGCAAAATTTCTTATTACTTGAAACATTTATGGTGACTAGGAATCTTTGTTAGCCTGTATGTGTAGTGTACAATGCTTACATAGATTTGAGAGTTTTTACTAAAGGAGAGAACAAGAAGGTGGACAGAAAAACAGCGACATCTGAAAGAGAACTGAATCTTTTGGATATTAATGAAATTGATATAAGATAATAATGGAACTTACAGCCGAAATTGCAGTTTGAAACATGGCTATTGAATAACTTTGGGATGATTTATGCCTACATTAATGGAGAAGGCAATGGCACCCCACTCCAGTACTCTTGCCTGGAAAATCACATGGATGGAGGAGCCTGGTAGGCTGCAGTCCATGGGGTCACAGAGTCGGGCACGACTGAGCAACTTCACTCTCATGCATTGGAGAAGGCAATGGCAACCCACTCCAGTGTTCTTGACCGGAGAATCCCAGGGACGGAGGAGCCTGATGGGCTGCCATCTATGGGGTCACACAGAGTTGGACATGACTGAAGCGACTTAGCAGCAGCAGCAGCATGCCTACATTAATGGCTAATTCCTGACGCCATATTGGGCATCTCTGAGAACAAAAATAGTAACATAGTTGGAAAGATGATATCTTAACAGAGATCGTGGGGTGGGAACATTTATTAAAAATATATAAAATTTCCACTAAAATGAGAGAAAACATTTTTCTGCAAATATTTCTTGTGGTCACTGAAATGCACCAGAATTTCACAAACTGTCTCTGTTTTTTACCTGCTGCAGATGGCAAAAAGTGTTTGGTTGCCAAAGGGGTAATCTCTTCAGAGGGTTGAAAATAAATGATCTATTCTAAGATGACAGAGACCTGTTTTCTTACCAGCTGTCCAGTTTAGATATAGAATTCTAGGGAGCACTCCCAGAAGCAATTTTGTGTCTGTTACAAGTTTATTAGAGAGAAGCGTATGTCTTATGGTCATTTCTGAAGAGAATGGTAACAATACTTAACTTTGCAGATCTGACTGATTAAAAATTAAGTGATTCTCTGTGCAAAGAGTTAGCTGACTGACTCCAGATTGGCAGTTTTCTTAAAGAAAGAAACATTTTTAGATATAAGGATATTTTATACATACAAACACTAATATACGAGAGATGATTTCCATCATTCTATAGATTTGACAAATCTATTTCTATAATTAGATTATAATTTATGTCATCAAGTTCAGAAATCTTAGGCAATTAAGATCAGATTTTATACTTCTTTTAATATTACTAAAAATGTTGTTTATGAGAATTAAAATCTATTTGCTCTCTAATGGAAAAATACAGATTATGGCAGACCTCAGTTGCCACTGACAAATGAGAGGATAGGAAATAGATTATCCACTAGCAAATATACCAAGGAAAAGTTACCATTCAGAATGAGCTCTTTGATTAGTCTGTTCTCTATGTCTTCATTCTGTGGGACACAGGGAGCTCAGCCCAGTGCTCTGTGACTACCTAGAGGGGAAGGATGGGGAGGGAGATGGGAGGGGGTTTCAGGAGGGAGGGGACATATGTATATCTGTGGCTGATTCATGTTGATATATGTCAGAAACCAACACAATATTATAAAGCAATTATCCTCCAATTACAAAAAATTAAAAATCATTCCATTACATAATTAATTACATATTTCTAGCTCCTAATGGAAAAGTAAGGACATCTCTCTCCCAGTTTTTCAAATTCATTTTAAAATAGAAATTACACAGAAACGGTGCTAATTAATAATCATAATTTTTTTTCAACTATAACAGGGTTAGAGTATAACAAAGTTTCCCATAGGAAATTTTGAGTTATTTCAGCAATACTGACAGCAGAAAGCATGTGAATGGGGAAGAAATCAGAGCAAATAATGACCCAAATCACTAGGAATATTTGAGCCTCTTTTCAAAGAAGCCTCCATGAACTTCTAAGTCAAGAACCAAAACAGCATCATATGGAGGGTGAATGGGAGAGGGAAGCATTAGATTAATTCATGAAAGAGCTATATTAAATTCACTTGGCTCTTAGGGTAACTTTTCTTTTACTCTCTATAAATAGAGCATCAATTCTTGCCCACAGTACAAATCTTGAGAACTCCTATAATGAATTTATAAATGAATTTATAGATCAATTAATATATTTAGAAGAAATTAGAAAGTGTTTGTCCTAATAGTGTAGTGAACAGAGTGAGGTGTCAGTTGAACCTCTTCAACAGACAAGGAAAAAAATACGGAGAGATAAGAAGACAATTTGGTAGAGCAGTAAAATATACTGAACTGCCTCGCCTTTTCAGAGTAAAGCCCTAATTGGCAGTTGGTATCTGTTCATTTTGTCTGCTTTCTTTGCTTTTCATTCCTACTTGTGAGCCCTGCCTATTAAAGTATCTGTTTTAGTTATACACAAATAATCCACATTCCCATTCAAGAGGCAGATTTGTTTGTTGCCTATCTAATATCATCCTTTGCCAGATATCTATTCTAACATCATACTTCATTAATAGTGTAAACAACAGGAAAACTAGTGTTAGTCGCTCTATCGTGTCTAACTCTTTGCGACCCCGTCAACTGTAGACCATCAGATTCTTCTGTCCATGAAATTCTCCGGGCAAGAATATTGGAGTGAGAGTAGCCATTCTCTTCTCCAGGGCCGTTCCCTGACCTAGGGATAGAATCCAGGTCTTCTGCATTGCAGGCAGATTCTTTACCTTCTGAGCCATCGGGAAGCATTAATAAATACAACTAAACAACTGTGGCAGCTTACCTGGTAGTTCAGCTGGTAAAGAAGTCACCTGTACTGTGGGATACCTGGGTTTGGTCCCTGGGTTGGGAAGAACCCCTAGAAAAAAGAATGGCCACACATTCTATTATTCTGGCCTGGAGAATCCCATGGACTCTACAGTCCATGGGATCACAAAGAGTCAGACACAACTAAGTGACTTCACTTTTTACTTTAAATAACCAGGACCCAACCTCTCAGTAAAACCATTAGCATGAAAGAGAAGACCCAAAGGGATGACAGAGGACAAGATGGTTGGATGGCATCACTGACTCAATGGACATGAGTTTGAGCATGCTCCTGGAGATGGTGAAAGACAGGGAAGCCTCATGTGCTGTAGTCCATGGGGTCACGAAGAGTTGGACACAATTGAGTGACTGAAAACAACAACAAGATGGACAAAATGACTGATTCTAGGGAAAAGATAATGTAGCCATAAACATAGAAAACAATTTCAATTAGTATCCTCAGAATCACTGAATGAGTATTTCCTGCATGAAACTAAAACTATTTAATGTGGAAAGGGATGTGAGAGACATGTAGGAGAGAATTCAGATTTTCTTACCTTCCTAGTCATCCCAGTTGTTCCCATCAAAGACCACCCTGCGAGAGATAAAATCCAGCCAACCTCCAGTGATAAACACATCAGATGACTTAAACAAGAACAAAAAGACAACTTCCTCAACTTTTGACTGACTGCAGACCGATGAATGAGTTTAATGAAGGGTAGAATAATGGTTCATCTAAACTGTATTTTCATGAACAATAGTAAATGATCATAGGTTTAAGTTTTTTTTTTTTTAAGTCTTTTAATTGAAGGTCATTTGCTAAGCAGCATTGTTGGAGCAAATGATAACAAACTAATAACATGATTTTTAATAGCAAATTACTAAAATTGACCATCATGACCTTAATTTATCCAGCTAAGTTTAAAAAACCTTCCTTGATCAATTAAAACTATGATTAAATTATAGTGCAAACAATGATATACACTGTAGTTGTAAATTCATGTTTTATTATGAAACAACAGGCTTCCCAAGTAGTGTAGTGGTAAAGAATCTGCCTGCCAATGCAGGAGACATAGAACACGTGGGTTCGATTCCTGGGTTGGGAAGATCCCCTGGAGAAGGAAATGGTAACCCACTCCAGTATTTGTGCCTGGAAAATTCCATGGACAGAGGAGCCTGGTAGGCCACAGTCCATGGGATCAAAAAGAATCAAACATGACTGAGCTACTGAGCATAAGACATGGAACAATTTCTAAGATGTTTGGTTAGAAAAGGCAGACAGAATGTTGAATACAACCATTTAAGTTTTGTAAATGGCTATTCATATTCATAACATTTATATCTACATATACATGGGTTTGTATGTGTATATAAAATTTCTAAAGGTACATTCATAAAAATGTAAGATTGTTTTTTAGGAAAAGGTGGAGGAACTTAGGCGGAAAGGAATAATTATGTTATAGATTATACAAATTATATTTTTAATATTTTGAATTTTTATTATTAGCTGAGCGTGCATTCTTTTTTCAATTAGAAACAATAGAACTGTAACATAAATGGTATTCATAGAGTTTAAAATTAATTGTAATTGAATGCATAAGCATAAAAACTATAATGTATAAATAAATTTAACAACTTCTTGAATTATTTCTATGTAAAGGCAACATATGTGAACAGCTTGACAGAAAATGAGGTAGAGGGAACACCCAAGGCTTAATTCCTTTATTTTAAAAATGGATTCAGTAGAATTTCTTTTGCAGTGGAACACTCTCTATAAATACAACATTATGGAGAACTCCAAATACAAAATGAATAAAATCAACTGAAAACACTGGAGTGATAAGCTCTTATAATTGAATCCCCTTGGTCTCTCCTTTGACCCCCTCACACCGCAATCCTCTCCTCCGAAGGACCTTTTGAAACAGTTGTTATGTCAACTGTCTTCTTCACTCTTGCATATCCCTCAGTTCTTTCTAAAGTTTTCTTGTGAGGTTATTCACAACGTCACATTAATTACAAAATAACCCATTTTCATATTTTGTAAAAGAAACCATCCATTGTGGGAATGAGATTCAACTGTGTATAATTGGTAAAGAGGAAGAATTTTCTTTGAAACCTGGAATGGTTACTATTCCAGTTTCATCCTCACCTATATCACAAGGGGCTTTAATTCGCAGCCATAACTCTCTCCACAGGATAAAGCATTCACAAGAGTGAGTTAATCATCTATTCCAAGTGCCAATTAATGCTCCAGCAGCAGTGGTGAGAAAAATCTGCCGGAAGCAAGTTTTGAGCAACTCCAAGATATTCATTTAGAAACTTTCTCCTCATTAATGCACAGCTTCTTTAGAATATGTCACTTAACAGGCAGTCATAATTATAGACTTTATATTAAAACTGATTATATAGGTAATGAATCTGCTATAAAACAATTTACACTGCACAGAGGTATACAAAGAAAAAAGTACAAGATTCCTGATTTCTCATGTAGCTTCCAAAATCTGATCTAACATCCTCAGATGCAGTCATTATTAACATGCAAAATATTTTCTATTATACACAAATACACCCACCTATTTAATCTGTCGGGATCATTATGTGTGTCAGTTCAGTTCAGTCACTCAGTCGTGTCCAACTCTTTGCGACCCCATGAATCGCAGCACGCCAGGCCTCCCTGTCCATCACCAACTCCCGGAGTTCACTCAGACTTGCGTCAATCGAGTCAGTGATGCCATCCAGCCATCTCATCCTCTGTTATCCACTTCTCTTCCTGCCTTCAATCTTTCCCAGCATCAGAGTCTTTTCCAATAAGTCAACTCTTTGCATGAGGTGGCCAAAGTATTGGAGTTTCAGCTTCAGCATCATTCCCTCCAAAGAAATCCCAGGGTTAATCTCCTTCAGAATGGACTGGTTGGATCTTCTTGCAGTCCAAGGGACTCTCAAGAATCTTCTCCAACACCACAGTTCAAAAAAATCAATTCTTCGGAGCTCAGCTTTCTTCACAGTCCAACTCTCACATCCATACATGACTACTGGAAAAACCATAGCCTTGATTAGACGGACCTTTGTTGGCAAAGTAATGTCTCTGCTTTTGAATATGCTATCTAGGTTTGTCATAACTCTTCTTCTAAGGAGTAAGCGTCTTTTAGTTTCATGGCTGCAGTCACCATCTGCAGTGATTTTGGAGCCCAAAAAAATAAAGTCTGACACTGTTTCCACTGTTTAGGTACACATATGTCTATATACCTATAGCTGTATGTTATATGAACATACATATATATGAGATTCTGGAAATTGCCTTTTTCACTTATCAATATAATGTGGGTATGCTGAATGATGAAATATGCAATTGGGGAATAAATGATTTTACTGCATTTACTGAAATGCATTTTTCTTTGTTCCCTTTTCTATTGAAACGAGGAAAAGCAATCACCAATTTTAGAATTTGGGACCAGCCCTGCATTCCTGGGATTAACCCTATCTGATCATCATATATTTACCATTTTCTTTATGTTGTTAGATTTGATTTGTTAATGTTTTATTGAGGGTTTTGGCATTTTTATTTCATAGGGATCTTGGATTGTAGTTTTCTTTTCTCACAGTCTTTATCTTAGTATTTGGTTTTGATGTCAGCACAATTTTGTTTCTTTCCATTTTTAGTTTTCTGAAACTGTTTGTATAAGATTGGTACTATTTCATCTTTAAATATTTGTTAGAGTTTTCCAGAGAAGTCACATAGGCCTAGAGTTTGCTGCTGCTTCTGTAATTTTTTAATACAAATTTGATATCTTTACATGTGTAAAACTATTGAGATTATACACACACTTATCTCATCAAAGTTATATAACTTTTTGGTAACATTCTCCTATTAAGTTTTGTAAAATTCCTCTGCTAAATTAAGAGAAAGTAGACAGTGAAGTTGCTCAGTCGTTTCCGACTCTTTGCGACCCCATGAACTATAGCTTACAAGGCTCCTCCATCCACTGGATTTTCCAGGCAAGAATACTGGAGTGGGTAGCCAGTTCCTAAAGTCAAAGATGGAGAAGCTCTATACAGTCAACAAAAACAAGACCAGGAGCTGCCTATGGCCCAGATCATGAACTCCTTATTGCCAAATTCAGACTCAAATTGAAGAAAGTAAGGAAAACCGCTAGACCATTCAGGTATGACATAAATCAAATCCCTAATGAATATACAGTGAAAGTGAGAAATAGATTTAAGGGCCTAGAACTGATAGATAGAGTGCCTGATGAACTATGGAATGAGGTTCATGACATTGTATGGGAGACAGGGATCAAGACCATCCCCATGGAAAAGAAATGCAAAAAGCAAACTGGCTATCTGAGGAGGCCTTACAAATAGCTGTGAAAAGAAGAGAGGCAAAAACAAAGGAGAAAAGGAAAGATATAAGCATCTGAATGCAGAGTTCCAAAGAATAGAAAGAAGAGATAAGATAGCCTTCCTCAGTGATCAATGCAAAGAAATAGAGGAAAACAACAGAATGGGAAAGACTAGAGATCTCCTCAAGAAAATTAGAGATACCAAGGGAACATTTCATGCAAAGATTGGCTTAATAAAGGACAGAAATGGTATGGACCTAACAGAAGCAGAAGGTATTAAGAAGAGCTGGCAAGAATACACAGAAGAACTGTACAAAAAAAGATCTTCACAACCCAGATAATCACGATGGTGTGATCACTCATCTAGAGCCAGACATCCTGGAATGTGCAGTCAAGTGGGCCTTAGGAAGCATCACTACGAACAAAGCTAGTGGAGGTGATGAAATTCCAGTGGAGCTATTTCAAATCCTGAAAGATGATGCTGTGAAAGTGCTGCACTCAATATGCCAGCAAATGTGTAAAACTCAGCAGTGGCCACAGGACTGGAAAAGGACAGTTTTCATTCCAATCCCAAAGAAAAGCAATGCCAAAGAATGCTCAAACTACTGCACAATTGCACTCTTCTCACTTGCTATTAAAGTAATGCTCAAAATTCTCCAAGCCAGGCTTCAGCAATACATGAACCATGAACTTCCAGATGTTCAAGCTGGTTTTAGAAAAGGCAGAGGAACCAGAGATCAAATTGCCAACATCTGCTGGATCATGGAAAAAGCAAGAGAGTTCCAGAAAAACATCTATTTCTGCTTTATTAACTATGCTAAAGCCTTTGACTGTGTGAATCACAATAAACTGTGGAAAATTCTGAAGGAGATGGGAATATCAGACCACCTGACCTGCCTCTTGAGAAATCTGCATGCAGGTGAGGAAGCAACAGTTAGAACTGGACATGGAACAACAGACTGATTTTCAAACAGGAAAAGGAGTAGGTCAAGGCTGTATATTGTCATCCTGCTTATTTAACTTCTATGCAGAGTACATCATGAGAAACGCTGGACTGGAAGAAACACAAGCTGGAATCAAGATTTTTGGTAGAAATATCAATAACCTCAGATATGCAAATGACACCACCCTTATGGCAGAATTTAAAGGAGAACTAAAAAGCCTCTTGATGAAAGTGAAAGAGGACAGTGAAAAAGTTTTCTTAAAGCTCAACATTCAGAAAACTAAGATCATGGCATCCAGTCCCATCACTTCATGGGAAATAGATGGGGAAACAGTGGGAACAGTGTCAGTCTTTATTTTGGGGGCTCCAAAATCACTGCAGATGGTGACTGCAGCCATGGAATTAAAAGACGCTTACTCCTTGGAAGGAAACTTATGACCAACCTAGATGGCATATCTCAGTTGATATGCAGAGACATTACTAAGGTCCATCTAGTCAAGGCTATGGTTTTTCCAATGGTCATGTATGGACATGAGAGTTGGACCATAAAGAAAGCTGAGTACCAAAGAAGTGATGCTTTTGAACTGTGATGTTGGAGACGACTCTTGAGAGTCCCTTGGACGGCAAGGAGATCCAACCAGTCCCTTCTGAAGGAGATCAGCCCTGGGATTTATTTGGAAGGAATGATGCCGACGCTGAAACTCCAGTACTTTGGCCACCTCATGAGAAGAGCTGGCTCACTGGAAAAGACTGATGCTGGGAGGGATTGGGGGCAGGAGGAGAAGGGGACGACAGAGGATGAGATGGCTGGATGGCATCACTGACTTGATGGATGTGAGTCTGGGTGAATTCTGGGAGTTGGTGATGGACAGGGAGGCCTGGCGTGCTGCAATTCATGGGGTTGCAAAGAGTTGGACACGACTGAGCTACTGAAGTGAACTGAACTGAGCCATTTCCTTCTCCAGAGGATGTTCCTGACCCAGGGATTGAACCTGAGTCTCCTGCACTGCAGGCAGACTCTAAATTAAATGTCTATAGATATGTTGTTATGTTCTTTGTTTCCTGACAGTAATTTGTGTCTACTCTCTTTTTTCTTGCCTAGAATGTTGTCAGTGTCCCCATTCTTTATCTTTGGTTTCTAGATGTTTGCTTAGGAGGATTTTAGGTTCATTTTTGGGGGGCAGAGTATTTACTCTAAGGTTCTCTGAGAATTTTAGATCTGTTGTTTTATATTTTTCATCACTGTTAGAAATTCCAATTGATTATTTTCTATAGTTTCCATCTTTTTGCTAAATTTTTCCACTTGTTCATGTGTGTTGTCCATCATTTTCTACCAGGACCTTTAGCATATTAATCATATTGTTTCAATATATGGGCTGTATCTAAACTCTAAATACTAGCTGATGCTAAATCTTCAGAAGTTTATTAATAAAAAGTCTCTAACTCCCTTTTATGACAGTTTTCTATTTTGTCTCTGGTTCTGCCCCAGCAATCTAAAATATGTGACTACATCTCTCCTTGACAGTGTGTACTTCTCTTTAGATTTCAGGCTAGTTGATTGCCCTGTGACCTCAACTATGTGATAGGTTCAAGAAAAGATATGGATTTGTAAATCACCTTGCTTTTTTCCTGGTTGCTAAGATGTGAACAGCACTCTTGCCTGTTTTCTACATTCTTTAAACAAACTGGAATTCTTTGTTACCAATCTTTATCAATTTTTACAACTTTGTTGCTTGACTTAACATCTTTAAGGAGTAGCTAGAAATATTCATTGAGTAAATGAATCTATTTACACTATATTTCACCACTTCTACCCTTCTGACACATTCCAATTAGAATAAATCTCTCTAGTTATTCTGATGATTGTCATTACCTTAAGTACAACATTTAAATTTGTATTTCTTATTTTATAAATTACAGACATGTTCTACTTCTTACTATGAATGTTGAGAATTTAGAGCACTTTCACCCTCCCATGAACTATAGGTTCATAATACTCTTTTTAAAATTGACATATAACATTGTATTGATTATAGATGTAAAACATAATGACTTGATTTATATAAATATTGCAAAATTATCACCACAATAGGTGTAGTTAACATCCACACCCACCCATGATTGCAAATATTTTTGTGTGTGTGTTACTGACTTTCAATACACAATACGTTATTGTTAACTATAGTCACCCAGGCTATATATTGCATCCCCAAGATTCTTTGTCTTTTAACTGGAAGTTTGTACCTTTTGATTATCTTTGCTTATTTTGCCTACCCTCTACCCTCCACTTCTGGCAAGAACCAATCTGTTCTCTGTGTCTATGAGTTCCTTTTGTTTAAGGTTCCACATATAAGTTAAATCATATAGTATTTGTTTTCTATATTTGACTTCTTTCACTTAGCCTAATGCCCTTGAAGCCCACTCATGTTGTAGCAAATGGCAAGATTTATATCACACTTCTTTATACATTCATCCTCGATGGATACTTTTCTCTCATTTCTTGGCTTTTGTATAATAATGCTGCAGTGAACATGGGGGTTGCAGATATCTTTTTGAGATAGTGGGATTTTTTTCACTCAAAAAATACCCAGAAGTAAAATTGTTGGATGATATGGTAGTTCTATTTTTAATTTTGTGAGGAGCCTCCATATTAGTTTCAGTAGTGGTTGTACAAAATTTCCATATTTGTAATATTCTAATTTTTGCTTTTGTGAGTAGTTATCTTTATGATTTAAGAAAATTTACTGGGCATTGATTGAATCTACAGAACTATAAAAGAGAAAAAAACATTATGTATTTATTATATTCTGCTCCCTCCTCCAAGATAGTGATAGCTAATTTTAAATTTGCAAGCTTTTTAATACTTATGCTCAATTTGTCCACATTCTTCTAAATGTAGTTCTCAAATATATAATCTAATGAATCAATTCTATGATAATTTGTTAATACCACTGAACCAAGAAATAATACTGAATCTAATTTATGCAAACTTGATTGTGTACATGATAAAGATGGACACAAAGACCAATTATTGTTCAGACTACCAAGTGGAACTTTCACCTGAGTGTCTATTTTCACACATCCATGTCAGTCTGAGTTGCAATTAAGGAAAAATTTACCCATCTGTATATAAAACACTAAACATTTTAAGAGTATTCAAGAATTTGAAATGTACAATGCTTATGTCTTTTCTCTGTGTAGCCAACTATTGCTGAAAACAGCTACTGATTGATGGAGCTCAATTGCTTTTTTTTATATAAATATATACAGATCAAACAATTCTAGTAGAAATAACATGACATGTATAACATTAGTTTTATATGTCACAAAGAGCCTGAGTATCTCATATTTGTAAACTATTTTTATTTTTGCTTTAAGTTGTGAAAAAAGTGAAAGTGTTAGTTGCTCAGTCGTGTCCAACTCTTTGCCACCCCATGGACTGTAGCCTGCCAGGCTCCTCTCTCTGTCCATGGGACTCTCCAGGCAAGAATACTGGAGTGGGTTGCCATTCCTTTATCCTGGGGATCTTCCTGACCCAGGGATTGAACCAAGGTATGCTGCATTGCAGGCAAATTCTTTGACAGCTGAGCCACCAGGGAAGTTTTAGGTTGTAAATCCTTTTAATTCAGTTTTATGATTTATACGAATCCAGGTTTAGTTCCTATGGCTATCTGAATGTAAAGTGTGCCGTGCTTAGCTGCTCAGTTGTGTCCAACTCATTGCAACCCCATGGATTGTAGACCCACAGGCTCCTCTGTTATGGGGATTCTCCAGGCAAGAATACTGGAGTGGGTTGCCATGCCCTCCTCCAGGGGCTCTTCCCAACCCAGTGATTGAACACCCGTCTCCCACACTGCAGGAAGATTCTTTACTGACTGAGCCACCAGGAAAGCCTCCTGAATGTAATAAAGATACTCAATTCCCCATACAATGCCTCTGCATTTACTCATTGTAGACCTGATTGAAAATGTTTTGTAAGAGACTCACTCCAAAGTTTTAAAATTCTTAGACATAAATGATATATTCTAAAATTCAAAGTCCAAAATAAATTGCAATATCTAAACTAATGTCGAAAACTGAGTGGCCTTGGGTGAGTATGGATTGCTACCAGCTTCATAACTAGTTAATGGGTACACATTCTGGGGGAGTTAATAATTTGTCAAATTTATCATGGAGCAAATTGGTCTTATGATGAATGGCTATTGGTGAATTAACATTCTGGAAGTTGATCTAGGAGCATTTAGTTCATGGCCCCAAAGTGATGATCCGGGAAGACATGCTCACCACATTGACAAACTACTGAAGGTACCTTGCAAGGACATACAGATGTACTTCAATGGATGGTCTTGGGCATGCCATGTCATGCCTCTCTGGGTTTGTATTGTTGCTGTGAAGAGTATTTTCTAAAATTTTAAAAATGATTACAGATTGCTTTTGGAATTATGTCAAATAAATGAATGAAAAAACATATGAATTAGTGATATTTATAATATTAAATCTGATTTTCACTATTTTTCTCCCTAGGTCACTTTCAGTCCACTCATTGTTTTTTTTATCAATATTTCTACTTTGGATTGCCTCCCGATTCATATATCTTATAAATGTACACAAAATTTATCTATTCTAACAAATAGAATTTGTTATTTTTCCTTTAGCATTAGTTTTAAGTCAAATATAGATTGAGAGAAACTAAATATGATTAATTTTAAGCATACTCATTCTAATAGAGTCACATAGTGGGATCAATTAGAGAAACAGTTGTAAAATATCATATTCCCTCTTTTTTTATGCTTGGGTTTCCCTTTATTAATCATTATGAAGAACTCCAAAACTGGTTCATTCTTTCATAGAATTTTCTTTTCATATGATTTTTTTCTTTTACTGACATTGTATTTTTTCTTTTCTCAAAGAACAGTAAATCACATTTTTATGCCTTCTTTTTGGTGATGCTGCTTAGGTTACACAATCCTGCTTCAAGAACTACTTGATCCATAGCTATGTGATTTTGTGTAGTTTATTTAAGGCTTTTTCTTTTCTACCTTCAGCTCTCCAAAAGTGGCTCTTTTCTGTTACTTGATTTCTGAGTTATATTTCTTACTTTGAATAAAAAAACTTAGCTTCAGTCTCTAGCTTAATCTCCTTTATTTGTAGTGATGGCTTCCTTTTTCATTCCCCTTTTCCCCTTCATAGTTAGATTTCACACAAAGCTGTATGTTCAAAAGTAAACTTGCTGTGTCTCACTCACTCTGTAAGAGCTGTCTTCCTCCTGCTATTTTCTCATTGTACTTCTTATTTATCTCCAACTACTTTACATTGTGCCTCTCATCTTTTCTCATCACAACATGAAATTCATCTTTCTTATTTTTCATTTCTATCCTTAAAATCTCTATTACTCACTTTGTCTTTTAGAGCCCCCAAAGACTCCCCTTCAGGTGATTTGAACTGGAAGACTTATCTATATATCTATTTATAGATCTATCACTGACGATGGACATGAGTTTGAGCAAGCTTCGGGAGTTGGTGATGGATAGGGAGGCCTGGCATGCTGCAATCTGTGGGGTCGCAAAGAGTTGGACACAACTGAGTGGCTGAACTGAACTGATCTATCTATTTATTTTTACCCCCTTGAGCCAATGAAACAGGTCACACTTTGCTACTCAGCTTTATTAAGGAATGTTTTGGTGGAAGCCTGAATAGCTATGTTCTTCTAATCACAAAGGTTATATCCATTTCCAACTTTAGAGGAAGAACTCAGAGTTTTAAGTATTAAGAACGGTGGCTTTGGACTCAAACTTCATTTGGACTCCTGGTTCTGCAGCTCACAGGTTTTGGTTCTTAAGCGAATTCATTTATCCGTTCTTAGCTTGCGGTTTTTCATTTGTAACAATATTAGTACATATGATAACTTTTAGTCTGTATATGTGAATTAAATAATATTTACAACACTTTCCTGAATGTCTGGCACATCAACACTTCATAAAAAATATATACTATATGTATATGTAAAACAGAGAGCCAGTGGGAATTTTCTGTGTGACTCAGGGAACTCAAACTGGGGCTCTATGACAACCTAAAAAAGTGGGATGGGGGGAGGTGGGAGGGATGTTCAAGAGGAAGGGGACTATATATACTTATGGCTGATGCATGTTGATATATAGCAGAAACCAACACAGTACGGTAAAACAATTATCCTTTTTAAAATGAAGTGCTGTAGTTAGCAATTATTCTGATATGTACTTATTCTTTGTATCATAGACCCTTCCAGGTTAAACATCACATTAAGTTGATGTTCTAGACCTTTTATTAAGAATTACTGGGGAAAAATTTTGTAGTTATTATTCTCTTCCTTACTCATTGCAAAGTTACCCATAAAGTAGATGACTTACCCTCCTATTGTCATAGCTCTATTTTATAATTTTATTACCTAGACCAAGTCCAAAATTGTGTGCTATTTTAACCATATCTGTTCATTTATCCCAATTTATTCTAACTAGTTCCCAATCTCTCCTATGTCCACTGTGTTACTTTAGAAAAGAGACCACAAGGTTTGGTTTTTCACCTATTAAGTTGAATTTCATCAATATCAAACTAGTTTTTTATTCAATGATAAAATTTTTATTTGAATTTTGTTGTCTGTAATTTAGATCATTCACTAAACCCCTGAGCAATTGAACTATTTTAGTAGCAATTTCAGATTTCTTAAAATTGAATATTTATGACCCAGGATGTTGTTTATTTCTGGGAAGATAAGCTAATAGTTATAAAAGTGACCCTGATAACTTCTTCCTGTACAGAAAATTTTATGGTATGAACAGGTTTAATGCTTCTAGAACTGGAATTATGATTCCACCAAGGTTAGTTCAAAGTAGTATACACACACACACACACACTCACACATGGGCTTCCTTGGTGGCTCAGCAATAAAAATCTCTGGGTCAGGAAGGTCCTCTGGAGAAGGGCTTGGCAACCCTCTTCAGTATTCTTGACAGGAAAATCTCATGGACTGAGGAGCCTTGTGGGGTATGGCCCATGGGGTCACGAAGGGCTGGGCAGGACTGAAGTGACAGGGCATGTATGCATATGTGCACACACACACACACACACACACACACGTTGTATGCATGTTGTTGTTAAATTGCTAGGTTGTGTCTGACTCTTTGCAGCCCCATGCAATGTAGACTTCTGGGCTCCTCTGTCCTTGGGATTTTCCAGGCAAGAATGCTGGAGTTGGTTGCCATTTCCATATATATATATATATAGATGCTGCTAAGTCACTTCAGTCGTGCCCAACCCTCAGTGACCCCATGGACTGCAGCCTTCCAGGCTCCTCCGTCCATGGGATTTTCCAGGCAAGAGTACTGGAGTTGGGTGCCATTGCCTTCTCTGAAATATATATATATATATATATATATATTTTAAATATTATATGTATAATGTTTAATAATAGGAACAGAATAGGTTGTGTTGATGTCATTGTAAGAATACTTATAAAAAGGACAGTCTTAGATTTTCATGAATCAAAATCTTATTAAAAGATGTTTATGAATGTTATAGGTTTAAGCAACTCTAGCAAAGCTTTTGAACTCAGTAGCACAGATTTCACAGACTACTTTTCCCTATTAGTTTCACACAGAGATAGCATTGTGTTGAAGAAAATCTTCATAGTGCTTCTTTTCTTTGATTTAAAGGCTGATCATATTCTTCCATAGGCTTTCTCTAGATAAATTGTACAGAATCCGTAAAGATGTGGCTTGTAACAACTTTTCAGGAGTGCATGGTGTGTCATTACTACACGCACAAAGCTGATAGCTGAGAACCGATTCACGAAACAGCATGGGAATGCACAAGCCTTTCAAAGAGTCACAACGTACTTTTGCAATGTGGCAAATTGCAATCCACATGAGATGATGGCAGTCAAAGGAGAATCTCTCCTTTGCAAAATTTAGGAGAGAAAGTCAAGGGCTTTATGAAGCAGAATTTATTTATTTTTCCTTCATAGTAAAAAAAAAAAAAAGAAAAAAGAAAAAAAATCCATAGTGAGAGTTTCCACAGTCATTGCGGAGTCGTGGCCGAAAGAGCCAGATTGGCAGGTCTGAAGGATATTTCACGTCCAAAAATTCTAGGAAGATGGATTCCCTGAGTTTTTCACCTCATTGCTTTTACTGGATGCCAGATGTGGAGGCTATATGGTGACAATCAGATGATACAGCTTGGGTATGAGAGAAAGGGTGTGTGTTTAATCCACATGCAAATGAGCAGAGAACAGTTTAACAACAAATTCCTGGAGTACATCAAACAGATACAGTGTAACTGCTTTGATGGAACAAAGCTGGAGTTTCCTAATAATTGAAAGAGGAAATAGTTCTCAAAGGAAGGGAGGACGAGAAATATAGGCAATTTTTGCAAGTAACATTTCACATCCAAGATACTATTTTCCCTATATCATGTTTTTGATAGTATTGAAGAATGAAGGAGATGAATAAAATCATTCCCATCACAGATGAAGCAGACAGTCTGCAAAGAGCACTTTGTGGAAGGCATTGCAAAGGGCTTCTGAACAAACATGAACAGATTTCCTATCCCTACATTTTCTATTTCACAAATGCAGGTAATATAAACTGTGGTATATATAACTAGAAGAAGAGATATTACTGATGAAATCCATATAGTCAACTGTTCCTCTTGCTTTAAATACTAAATTTTAAGCAGTTTCAGATGGAAAGATAATTTTCTTTAATTAATATCCTGGCACTAAATAAAGAGAGTAAGTTGCCTGCTATTGTCTACCATGAATCAATGTGTAGAGAAGCAGATAAAAAACAATCACGACAGTAAGGAAAAAGAACATCTTGACAGGGTAAGGAGGGAGATTTTCCTCAGATAGTCATGACTAATGATTTCCACTAAAGCCCAAAGATAAGTGACTTATAGTTTACATAAGAATCACACTCTAGTGATGTGTAATTTTTTTCATTTTTTTTCTATATATATTTAGGCTTATATTCAATGTTTATAAAACACTGCTCATTTCTCTCTGTGTTAAATTATTTAGAAGTAAATTTAAAATTATTTTTATCAAATTGTTAGTTAGATAATATGATGGTAGATACCTGAGCATGAAGAATCTAGTAGACAATTTTATTCAATGTATTTTTGAGTGAGATAATCTCAGTTCCACTTTTCATATGGTATATGAAAGATATAATTTCCATTTTGACAAGCCAACCAATGTACATTATATTTCCAGAGATTTTGTGTTCAAGGGTTAGAATAATTTGCTACTGGATTGTATTGAATATTTATTGAGAAAAAAATAAAAAATGCCACTAACCACAATTGCCCGTTTGTAACCTGGACAATCTTGTGCTTTCCGGTTAACTTTTTTTTTGCAAATCAACATTTAATTATTTTCTATTTTATATTTTTCAAATGTTTCCATTTTAAGTTTTGTTACCCAGTAGTGGGGATTATCAGTTCAGTTCAGTTAAGTCGCTCAGTCATGTCCAACTTTTTATAACCCCATGGACTGCAGCACACCAGGACTCCCTGTCCATCACCAACTCCCAGAGTTTACTCAAACTCATGTCCCTCAAGTCGGTGATGCCATCCAACCATCTCATCACTGTTGTCCCCTTTTCCTCCTGCCTTCAATTGTTCCCAGCATCAAGGTCTTTCCCAATGAGTCAGTTCTTCGCATCAGGTAGCCAAAATATTGGCGTTTCAGCTTCAACATCAGTCCTTCCAATGAATATTCAGGACTGATTTCCTTTAGGATGGACTAGTTGGATCTCTTTGCAATCCAAGGGACTCTCAAGAGTCTTTTCCAACACCACAGTTCAAAAGCATCAATTCTTTGGTGCTCAGCTTTCTTTAGAGTCCAGTTCTCACATCCATACATGACTACTGGAAAAACCATAGCCTTGACTAGACGGACCTTTGTTGATGAAGTAATGTCTCTGCTTTTTAATATGATATCTAGGTTGGTGATAGCTTTTCTTCCAAGGAGCAAGTGTCTCTTTATTTCATGGCTGCAATGACCATCTGCAGTGATTTTGGAGCCCCCAAAATTAAAAGTCTCTCACTGTTTCCATTGTTTCCCTGTCTACTTGCCATGAAGTGATGGGACCAGATGCCAATATCTTAGTTTTCTGAATGTTGAGTTTTAAGCCGACTTTTTCACTCTCCTCTTTCATTTGCATCAGGAGGCTCTTTAGTTCCTCTTCTCTTTCTGCCATAAGGGTGGTGTCATCTACATATCTGAGGTTATTGATATTTCTCCCAGTAATCTAAATTCCAGCTTGTGATTCATCCTGCCCAGCATTTAGCATGATGTACTCTGTATATAAGTTAAATAAGCAGGGTGACAATATACAGTTTTGACATACTCCTTTCCTGATTTGGAACTAGTCTGTTGTTCCATGTCCAGTTCTAACTGTTACTCCTTGACCTGCATACAGATTTCTCAGGAGGCAGGACAGGTGGTCTGGTATTCCCATCTCTTAAAGAATTTTCCACAGTCTGTTGTGATCCACACAGTCAAAGACTTTGGTGTAGTTAATAATGCAGAAATAGATGTTTTTCTGGAACTCTCTTGATTTTTTGATGACCCAACAGATGTTGGCAATTTGATCTCTCGTTCCTCTGCCTTTTCTTATAAAAAATTTATAAAGGGCTTCCTTTGTGGCTCAGCTGATAAAAAATCCACCTGCAATGTGGGAGACCTGGGTTCGATCCCTGGGTTGGGAAGATCCCCTGGAGAAGGGAACAGCTACCCACTCCAGTATCCTGGCCTGGAGAATTTCATGGACTGTTTAGTCCATGGGGTTTCAAAGAGTCAGACAAGACTGTGAGCATCTTTAACTTCAGTTGGGATTATAACAAGTTTTAAAAAAATTCTTTCCCTATCAGTGAAGCATCTCTAATAATTCTTTAAATCATAGTCCTTTTCCATCTGTGCCTAAAGAGAGGCTGGGCTTACAACTATGCTTTAAATTGAGGTGGGGCTCCATTAAACATGCAAGGCCATTAGTATGTGAGTGGAAATGATGAATGTCATATCCAGATCTGGCCCCTAAACCTCTATTACAGCCCTCCATGGTTTCATTTCCCTTATCTGCCAGCTGGATACAGAGACTTTATTTGAGGGTACCAAGGATCTAGAGCTGCGATTGGGAATTTTGCTTTTCCTGAAAAGTCCAGAGAGTAAATGATTTGCTTGTCATATTCTCTCTCTCTCTCTTTTTTTAAAATAGCTGTTAAAAATGCAAAAATCATTCTTTGCCCAGATGACATACAAAATTAGGTTTGGGCCAAAAATTTTCCGTGGATCCTAGTTTTCTAACTTTTGCTCAAGATGATGGTAGATAAACTTCAGGCAGAAGTCTGAGTTCCTTAATGACTTCATGGAGTAGCTCCTGCTTGTCCTTTTCTTCAGCCCCCAGTGGATAAGGATGCAGAGATCTGAGAACTGCTTGTTTTATCTGTTTCTTCAGTCTAATATATAATCTTTTATCTAATGCTTCATCAGTCGTGTCCAACTCTTTGTGACCCCATGGACTGTAGCTCGGCAAGCTGCTCTGTCCATGGGATTTTCCAGGCAAGAATACTGGAGTGGGTTGCCATTTCCTCCTCCAGTAGATGGTCCCAACCCAGGGATCCAGCCAACGTCTCTTCTGTGTCCTGCGTTCTCAGGCAAGTTCTTTGCCACTAGTGCCACTTTGACACTATCCTTGGAAGCTGCTGGACATCCATTGCATCTAGTTCTCCTCCTGAGACTGACTGGGAGATTTTGGAGTATAATCCCAGATGACTAGCAATGGCAACTGCGGTCTCCTGTGAGACTTCAGTAATCAGTGTTATTGACACTCCCGAGACAATGAGTGCTGTAAAAGCTTCTTTCACACCAGTTCTAGGAGGATCAATGATTCCCACCAGGCCAAGGAATGTCAGTTGTCCCATTTCAGGACCAGAAGCCAAAGCAAGAACTTTGAACTCTGCAGAGCACATCTGGGCCTTCTCTTGTTGGTGTAGATCTCTCTGATGCTGGATGAATGTCAAGGTCTGCCTTTCACTGTGATATGTAGCACAATAATCATCTGTTCATTAGCACTCTTCATGATACTTGATCCTAGTAAGATCTAATTTAAATGTGTATTTTTCTTACTTTAAGAACCTACAGACCTGAATTTATGCTTGTTTTAACTATTAATATTTATTTATTTTTATTTATGGAAATTGCTGAAGTTTTCCCAAATTATGATATGTCCTCAAGTACACACATACACAAATATATAAAACTCTATATTTTCAATCATTTTTATTATTATTAATATTGAACAGAACTTAATCTCCTCAGAAATTATGTTAGTATCTATGACAAATTATGTTACTATTTATGACAAATTATGTATCAATCTGTAGATATTGAAGCATATGCATATATATATATATATATATATACACATATATACACACCAATAGGCACACATATATAGTTTAGAAAGTTTGCTAAGGCAAATGTTAGAGCAGTTAGGACCCTTCATATCAGTAGTCTAAGAATTACAGTCCCCTCATAAGGAACAAAATAGTATAAACTGTGATGTTAGTGTGGATTTTTCTTTTTTTATGAGAGTCAAGTTAAATACATGCTTTACCTAAGCCAGCTTTAAAATTCTGAACCCATGAGAATTAAAATACAATTAGTCAGAAAAACAAAACATGAAAAGGATAAACTACATCTTGGTCAGCCAATGTTTCTCCAAGAATGTCAGCTTGATATAATGATTAATCTATTAAGATTATATGAAATACACATATGCAAATATTTAAATTATCTACATGACTTTTTTTTAGAATGATTAAAATGTTGGATGATTAGTATGTTCTCTAACACAAGACTGGAAATACAAAACAAAGAAAACAAAATATGACATTAATTTCTATTTCAAACTATGATTCTATTTTCTACCAAGGCTTTTGCAATGTTTCCTTAATATCACACTATCCAAGTCATGTTTGCTATTTTAATGCTGTCACTGGATTGTAAAATACATATTTACACGTGCATATATTTAAATCTTTCAGTCTTAAGCTGACAATATAACCAAAAGACGTCTTTTTATATACTTGTGACTCTTTATTATGAAATGACTTTGATTTTACAGTTTCATGCTCTAATCTAGATGGTGGTCTAAAATATATTTTATTCAAACCTTCTCAGTTTTAACCGTACTGAATTTTTTCTTCATACCAGCAAAATCCTGTAGCGCAACTGCTAATGCAATAAGCATGCAGAGGGTGTGAATTATTTATTCATACAGATGACTTTTAAGTTGAGGTTAATATTAATTTGACTAGGTCACTGGCTTTGGAGAGCTGAAAGCCATGTAAATAGCTGGGAAGCCAATGGCTTTTAATTAGCACACTAAAGCCTACTATTTCTGAATAACATATATTCACTACAAAAAATTAAGTTACTTGTTGTTGATAAAAATTATCTTTGTTATATATATTCATTAGTCAGATTCTTTCATGCTTAATAACATTACTTCATATAATTTTCTGATCAGTTACTGTTAAATGTCAAAACTCTTTGTATGCTAAATTATGCTAAATACTTATTGTTGGTTCATCTTTTGCTGTTTTATAGATGAAGGTGAGCCTTTGCAAGAATCATAAATCAACCCAACCTTCTTTCCCGTTCATCACTATATACAGCTTGCAAATCTGAGCTAATTTCATAAATTCTGGATGGATTTTTCATTGATTTTTCAAGATCCACATCCTCAAAATGAGACTCCTTGTGTTTAACTAAGATATGGATTCAAGTTTTAGCCCATCTGAGGTCTCTGTACAGGGAATACTTTCCATTATTGACAATTTCAGGTTGCCTCTCAGATTTCACTTCACTTTGCAAGATGGATTTAATGGTAGAATTAGAGTAATGCCTTTTGTTAAATAACACACTGATCTCTTTGTTAAAACAGCTCACCTGCTTTGGGTATTTAAATTCTCTTCTTTTTCCTGCATGCAAATGTACTCATTTGTAAGTCTCTTATTTATTTTTTCTGCTCCTGCTGGCACTTTTGTGCTATGAGTACTGTTTTCTCTCTAAACGACAGATTTTTTTCTTTTCCTGCAATTAATGAAACATATGCATTATGTAGGAGTTCCAGTTTTCTTTGGGCCCAGGAAACAGTTTAGGCAACAACTTGATTTGTTTCAACTCTGTTTATTAGTGGACAAAAGCCAACACATTTCTCACACTTCATAGACTTGCTTGGCGTTTTATGCAGCATTCAGTTTAATCAAACAGTCCTAGTGTATGCTTTGAAAACATCAAAATCTTGCTGGTTCAGTTAGAAGACACAGGACTTAAACTCTCTGGGAAGCTGCTCATTTTCTTACCCTTGCCCTTTGAAGGGGTTGGGAACAAGTGTCCCCAAAATGTGCCACTTTGGCATTTGGACTAAATTGAATTGAAGGCAATCAAGACCCAGCAGGTTCAAGAAAAACATTTACCTCTCCTTTAACTGCCTGAAACAAATTGGATAGAGGGGCTGGTCTAGGAAGAAATAACAAGGAAAGCTTTGACATGGGTATGGTATGCTGGAGAGAGCTTAGCTGGGCTTAGAGATCACATTCCTTTCTGAGCTCCATGGTTTCCGCATGGCACAGTCAACATTTATTTACCAAACATTTATTCTTCCCATCTTCCTGTGAACTTTCTCCTCTGAAGTCCCAAACCCTCCTCCCTTTTTCTTAGCTCAGGATAGCATGTAACTGTTACTGAGTCCAAGCTCACTCTGCTCACTGCATGATAGACCAATGAATACGAGGCAAGGAAGGGACTTTATTTGGAAAGCAGCTGACTGAGAAGATGGCAGGCTGCCTCAGAGTAAACAATATTGGGGTCTGGATGCCAGACTCTTTTATAGATCAGAGGGAAAGAAGCAGTGAGAAACTAAAGTCAAAAGGAACAGCAGAGAGGGAGATGCACTGGGGAAGTCAGTAAAAGGGTATTCAGCCTTGCAAAACATCTCCAAGGGAATGGACAGCTTTCGGAAGAGGTGTGTTAATCTCTTCTGTTCACAGGTGGGCAGGGAAAAACTATCTCTCCCTAAGCTAAACAAAAGCACTTTAGTTTACAATCAAGCAGAGGTGCAAGGTCCTCCAGGCAACCCATTGAGTATGATTATAATAATAAAAGCAAGTCAAAGAAACAGTTTCCAACATGGAGTCAGAATTGACTTCCTCCATGAAACATAATCCTCAATTGTCCTACTGCCTGTGTTATCAAAGTCATCTGGGGGCCCATACGTATATAGTTAGATTTTATTTTCTCTTATTAATCTGCCCTGTGTTGTTTTGATTATTACACCAAAGATCCAAGGAAGGTAGAGAAAAAAAAAAAATTCCTCCTCTGTATTTCAGAAAAGCAGAGTATTGATTCCATGCAATAGGCAATTAACTAGTTATGCTAATTTATTTATTTCATATTTTCTTTGCTTAACTGCTCTAAAACATGAATCTAAATTTGACCCTGCCAGGGCGTTTGGCTTCCCTTTTGGGTTCAGTCATAAAGAATCCTGAAATGCAAGACACACAGCAGGAGAAGCAGGTTTGATGGGTCGAGCAGATCCCCTGGAGAAGGAAATGGCAATTCACTTCAGTGTTCTTGCCTGGGAAATCCCATGGACAAAGGAGCCTGGCGGGTTACAGTTCATGGGGTCGCAAAGAATCGGACATGACTGGGCAACTGAGTGCATGTTGCAGGTCTTTATATAAAATATATATCTCATTTATTTTTCCACACCTCTATTTTATTGGTCAAAGGAGAAATCTAGGTTTCTCCTGCTAACTCCTAAGTAACTCAAGGAACCTGATCAACCTGTACATGATAAACTGTTCCACAGTGCCAACTGCAAAGTCTGTACCTGTCTGACAAGTCAGAATAACCTTCGGTAAACTTTCCAATAAATAACTCTCCAGGTTAGAGAAAAACAAGTGCTTGACAAATTTAAGACATTCTTCTCACTGTATACTCTTGTAGTAGAGGAATGATTAAACTTCTTTATAAATAAAGTTGTCAGCCTAGCTTAAAAGCTTTTTCTTTCAAAAATTCTAAATACATACAGCCAGATTCAGGTCTATCTCATGGTGAGTTCTGCTGTTGAGTGAACACAGTTATAATGAAATTACACTGGATTATTATGCAGATGCACGCATACATTGATGTGCTTTGTCTTTCATTTTTAGATTGAAATCCATTCTACTTCAGTGTCAGTACATTCTGGATAGAAGGGATATCCTACTGTGATTTCAGGATAATACAGTCTGATTGAAGTGTCAATGATTCAGCTGTGTTTTGTATTACAAAGTTAAACACGAGCTTTTCATTTAAACAAAGTGGTTCAGAATAGATGGGGTGTCAGGATGATAGGGCACCATGGAACAATTTAAGTATGTGGCATACTCCATCAGAAAATAAAGAGGAATTTATTAACTTGACCCTGACTGTGATTGGAGCTATACCTCCCCCTCTCTCACTTCAAGAACAAGATCTTCACAAGCAGCACAACCTTCTGAGCACACATTATTTTTGTTTTCTTGGATGTTAATGCTGTGTAAGACCATTTGAATTGTTTAAAATTTTGAGAAAAAGGAAGATGCTAAATATTGGAAAAAACCTAGAGATTTTATTATTCATATATTTAGAATAATTTTCTTTTTGGGGGGATGGAGGCAGGTGTGGAATAGCTTTCAAATACATGACAGCACTCTTGAAAGTGAAGTGGGAGATCTTTGCAAAGTGTAGATAGCTTCATTCAGGTTCTGATTACGTCTCTGGCCTTAAAAATTACAGCAACAAAGTAATTTTGAGATTATAATAGGAATTTAGACCACACCCTTCTTTTAAAACTATATATATATGAATTTATGTATATACATGAATTTTTATATATTCACTGCCAGCTTATATATGAATATATATATGAATATAAATTGGTAGTGAATATTAATAATTGAGTCAGGAAGTGAAAATATAATCTTATTCTGCAGCTAACGGGTGAACCAAACGTAGTCAAAATTTGGCATTCTTTACACTTCTCTGCTAAAACAAAGAGTTGGGCCAGATCTGTAGTCCTCTGCTTCTGTGCTCTACCCTCTTCTGATTAAAAAATCAACTCCCTAAACTTGATTTTTCTCACTTCTAAAAGTGGGATAACCATACCTTTACATCTTCTGTAAGATTATGTCCACAAAACGTGAAGCAGAATGGCCACATGGGGTAAGTGCACGATGTACACTAGTTGCTTCTATGATTATAATCACAATTACCATCGTTGTTGTCACTATCAATCATCATCACTGTTGTCGTCGTCATCTTCAAGTGTCAATATTATGGGTGATTGTCAATGTCTCCTTTATAATTTTTCTATATGTTTCAGAATTTTGTTTACTTTTAATTTGTGTATTATTTATTATTGTTATCATGCTTACTATAGGCTCATGGAAGAGGTATTGATTTTTGTCATCTGATTTAAAACATAAATTTTGGTGTTACTGAACTAAATTTGGGTCACTCACCTGCACACAGTCTATCAACACTGGGTTGCGGTGAAGGAACGTGCAGCGTTTATAGTAAGGCACCCAGACAAGGAGTCCAGGACAGCTAGTGCTCAAAAAGCCTAAACTGCACCATGGATTTCAGAGAAGCGCTTTTAAAGGCAATGTGAAGGAGAGGATTGCAGTGTATTTGATCAGTTCATGCAGAATTTCCCTGATTAGTGGATGTTGAGGTAACAGGTGAGTGTCATGGGAGTTTATGTATCAGGCTCCCAGAGGCCTGGGGACTCAATGCTTATCATCATCAAGTACTTAATATCTTCCATTTGGTGGGGGTTTTCACACCAGAAAAAGTGCATCAGATGCTATTATCTCGGTACTCCAAAGAGGAGTTAAAGAAGAAGACATGGAATCTGTCTGGGGAAGGCACTATAGGGTCTTATTTACCTTGGCAGAATACACTAGACCAGACCAAGTTATACTGCCCTTCTTTCCTTTAAAGAAATGTTACTTATTAGACTCTAAGTAGAGACAGAATGTAGTTAAAATTCAAGGACAACAATTTGTCTTCCTCATGAAATATATCCACTAGAAAAGGTAATACACAGCGCGTTTTGATCTTTCCCTCCACAAAAGTTTGACAAAATCTACCAGCACCTCTCCAAGGGGCCATCTCTCTCTGTGTCAGCAAGGGCACTGTCAGGGAGGAAAAGCTTTTCCATTACTCTCTTTGGTAATGTATGGGGTCCTGCAAATTAAACTGACAAAAGACAGATTAACAGAAGAAACCCAAAATGTAATCAAGTATTTTTATTAATGTAGGTATGGAAGTTCACAGAAAAATGTGATTCCAGGAAGTGATTAGAAATTGAGGCTTATATACCATCTTAATAGGGGAAGGAAATGGGGAGAAGGGCCCTTCCAGGAAAGTGAATGATGTCTTAACATGGAAAGGGGTGAAAGCAACTAATTTATGGGAAAACAAATGACTTTTAGGAAAGATAATTGATGGTTCCTTAAGATAATAGATGAGCAATTTGAGAGTTCTGTGGCAATGTCTGTTTACATGTGGTGTGGACTTTTCCTTTCCACTGGGTAAGAATCATCTTCCCTGATTGGGGAACTCCAGGGAAACAGATTTATGAGAATTGAGCTCTTTTGGAAGGCTCTGCTTTTAGGAAAATAAGAGGGTTCAGGGAAAAAAAAAAAAACTATTCTCAAATGCCTTCAGCTCAAAATAATTTTTATGCCACAGTGACCTATCTGGACCCCTTCAGTACTGTGTGAGACAAGCTTTAAAACATGTTGGATACTCCCTCTGAATAAACAACTTACTGGGATCAATATATTTTTTACCTTACTAGATGGCATTCCTTTAAAAATACATCCAATGTAGCAATGGATATTATAACTCTACAGAGTATAGAAAGTTGCTGTTGGCTGATAGTGACAGAGAAACTGCTTAGTAGTGGATCCTCAGGTCTTAACCTTTCTGGAGCCTCCCTGTGTTTCACAGAGGCAACATTTGCGTGATTCTGACATTCACAAAATAATAAACAGCATATTATTTTATTTCACATTTGAAGAAATTGAAATTTTCAACACCGTTCCTCACTTGATTTACACTGTTCAGATCAATTTAATAGTGCATATCGACTAGATATGCATTCAGTTAAAGTGTTAATGTTTTTATATCCATAACTCAATTTAAATCTTAGATGACTCAGTGCTACACTGACATTTTCTTTCCAGCAGCTGTGATATCAAGAATGGATTTCAGAATTTTTAATGTGATTAACTCAAGTTCACTGGGAAAATTATAATATAAAATTCATATAAGTAAAAAGAAAAATGAAAAACCTTATATAAATATGTGAATAAGAGACATTGTTTTTCTAGATATGCAATATAAATGTAGATAAATTATTTTTATGAAACTGGGCCTATTGTCCATACTGTTTTATAATCTGCTTTTCTCCCTAAGAAAGGTATTGTGAATATTCTTCCATGTTAATAGGATAAAATTCTTTTTAAAATATTGCCTTTGCCCTTTTATAAAATTTGCACACTTTACAAGCTGTAACTTATAAATGGATATTCAGATTGTATTACTATTTCAGTAATAAAAGCATTTTACTTTGAAGACTCTTTTCGTATACATTTATAGATATGTCCCGTTATTTCAGATATATATCCTCATTCATCAGAATTTTATTGTTGCTGTAGTTTAGTCTCTAAGTCATGTCCAACTCTTTTGCAACCCTGTGGACTGTAGACCACCAAGCTTCTCTGTCCATGAGATTTCTCAGGCAAGAATACTGGAGTGGATTGTCATTTCTTTCTGCAGAGGATTTTCCTGACCCAGGGATCAAACTTGTGTCACCTACAGTGGCAGGCAGATTCTTTACCACTGAGCCACCAGGGAAGCTGAATTGTCAGAATACATCCTTAGAAATATAATGATTCAAAGCTTACACATATTTTTAAGTAGCCACAATTTTGCAAATTGTAATCTTTTTATGGTTTTCTTTCTATTTGTTATTGATAAATAACCCTCCTCTGCCCTCTTCTTTGCCCCTATGGTAGTCCAATGTTCTTGCTTCTCTGATTTCAATATTTTTGGTGTTTTCCTTTTTCCTCTATTCAGTCCTTTAAATTTATGTTTCCTACTGCCTATTAAATTGGCAAACAATAGATCAAAGATAAAAATTAAAATACATGACTGTGTAATATTACTTAAATGCAAATACATAATATTGCATTTCAACTTAATACTACAAACTTACGTAAATGATGACTGGCAAGTAACTTGAGAATAAAAGTATAGACCTAAGGAACTATGAAGAGACACAGATATTTAAGATAATAAAGAAATAAAGAATTTCCTTTTTTTAATGCTCCATTTTCTTATTCTCACATCACCTTATGAAAACCACTTAGCCTCAGTCCTACATTTGATGGTCTGTTAAGTATCTCCTATGTTCATATCTACTGTTGCCAAGGAATTTATGTAAAAAAGACTTTCAAAACCTTATGAACAGTGAATACAGTAAGAAAGTATTTTACCATTTTGAAAAGTAAACACACAAAAATGACTTGTCAATTATTAACATTAGTTCACTTTGGGCTGGTAGCTTATAGAATGAAAGTTATTACTAAGAATAGAGAAAGTAGAGGTACAGATTTGTGGAATCTTGGATAGATTAAATGAAGGATCCAAGTTTCAGAATTCAGGTGGGTGGTTGTAATGCAATGATCTGAGGTTTGTCACTCTGATAAAGTTGTTGAGAAGATTATCGAAAGATTACGTAATCAAAAGTATACTTCTCTTAAAACAAGTAATATTGTTTAATATATGTAATATATAGATTATTCAACTTTATTAATCTCTTACATTTGAAAATCCTTCTTTACTCAAGGTCCACAAATCTATTACATACACCTGAAATGTACTTGAAGCTTCCCTGTTATCATCAGGATTCTGTTTTCATTGCATTTTCCTCTGTTAAATCCCTTGACTTTGAATGTCATTGATCATTTAAAATACATTTCTTCTCTTCTAACTTTCGAGTGGCATAACTCTCTTATTCATTCTTATGTCCTTAGCATCTAGCTTAGGGATTAGGACATTGAAAAGTGTCCAGATCAGGTACTGCTTTGTCACCACATAAACTTACCTAGGTAGTACCTGGTGGCTTTACCTCAGTGGGATGCTGTACACATCACCTAGGTGAAGCCAATAGCGAAGTTGACATGCAAATTTGTAGACACAGTGGAAATGTGTTTTCTTTGTCAACTCATTAATACGGTATAGGGATATCTTGACAATTTAAAAATTGAAGTTTTTCCTCTACAGTAGATACATTTTTATGAAAATAAAAGTTGTATTAGAAAAACAAAATTTGCTTGTAAAACTAAATAACTTATAAAAACCAGAACTAGACATAAATCCCTCAGTGTCAAAATTGCATCTTATACATTACATTTGTTTTTGTTTTGTTTTGATTTTGGCTACACCAGGCAACATGTGGGATCTTAGTTCTCCAGTCAAGGGTTGAACCCATGCCCACTGTGTGGAAGCATGGAGCCCCAAACACTAGACTGCTGGGGAAGTCCACATTTGTTTTTGTTGATAAAGTAGTGGGATAACTATGAATGGGCTTTGGTGGGAAAGTCTTTCAAGGCTCTGTGTGAAAAATAAGATTACTATTTGTTAATAACCGTTATTAAGTAGTAATGAAGTGCTTAGCATGTACAGACTCTCTTTTCTGGCCTCTTATTTTTCTTTTTTTGGTTTGTTTTACCTCCCATATTACCACAGTTCCCTGAATAGCTGCTGTGGCTGAGATTAGCTGTCCTAGTTTAGGTATCTGTGCCTAGATAGAAATAATTGTCTTCCCATGATACTTCTCATTTCCACTGGTCACTCTTATTGGAAAGAACATAGAAGGAATAATGAATAATAAGTGAGTAACTTTAATTTGTTTATTTCTAAAGATTTAAGATATTATTTTTACTTCCATGTTTTATCTTTTCTATCAATAAAAATTAGAACATATTATCTTCTTTTATTTTAATTTAAAATGTGTGTGTGTGTGTGTGTTTTTTTAACATGAATCATTATTACTATCTTTATAGCTCTTCATGGGGGTCAGAACGATTGCTGAAATTACATTCTAAAAAGATATTTCTGATATTTTAAATGATTGTTACTGAAGTTAATTTAGCTTGAAAAAGGTAAATCTGCTGACAGTCTAATGTACTCAGAGCCTTTGTTCTCCTGTCATTCTCCCGGCATGTGATCTACACTTGATTATAATTGAGAAGTAAGTTTTCTGCCGTCACATAGGCTGAACTAAAACAACATTTCTTTTCCTTAAGATATGCATACCCTGGAGATGATTGGTTAATTAGAATGTGAAGCCAGAGGTGGAATCGTGTGACACATGAAAAGCAAGCACTGTTACATGTCCATGATTTAAAAAGGCTCATGTATGTTTCTGGAAGACCATGGAGAAGTTTTGTAGAGATAAGTATGTAGAAGTCTGATCTAGGGAGATGATCACCCGACCAAGAGAAACTGCATGCTGTTAACTTTCCAAGAGTGTCTAGCTATATTCCATAGGAAACAAATTTAACAAAGTGATTATTTCTGGGAACAAGTGTGGGGAATAGGTTTCAGAAGAGTACAAGACATGTAAACTGATTCTATACTATTGACTCCCTAAAAAATGAATCTGACAAAATTCTAACATTTTAAAAATCTTGATGGTGCATAAGTATCATGAACATTGGTCTCTTTGCTTCTGGATATTTGTGAATTTATAAAATATAAATTAAAATAAGCAATATGTTAAATGGAGAAATGCAAAGGTAATTCCTCATTATATCATCCTGAAATTTTAAGAAGGCAAGAATCTTTCAGATAACTAAAGTATTGGAAAATATGACCTGAAAATAAAAGTAAATAAAATAAATTATTAATCTATTACCATCGGCTAGAAAATAGTCTTGACAAAATTTTGAATGCATTTATAAGTGGCAGATCATTTTTTGTATGAGGAAATAGTGAAAATGAGGAAACAATTTATATTATAATCATCAACTCTAAGGTATCACTTAAGACCTCAGTCTTAATGATAAAAGCTTAAAATTTGACTTGATCAAGAATACAACTAAAATATCAATCACTGGCATATGTCATATTCAAAAGAACATATAAGATATTATATCAAACTTTGAAACTATTTTTATGTTTTGCCATCTGGAAAAATGTTTACAGCTTTATTGTCACAGCATGAGATAGCTAAAATTGAAATAGACAAAGTCTAAGAAAGGTTGCAAAAACAAAGCAGGGAAAAAAAAAGGGGCAAGATGTTATAAGAGGATTTTTCCATTGTGAAAGGCAAACTCTGGGAGAAGGTGTGCAGTTACTATCAGGAAAAGTATGAACACTATACATAGGACTCATACCCATGCTTACATTGCCTCACAGGACAGGTAACACCTCCTAAGAGTAGGGGGAGATAAATCTACAGATAGACTGAAAGAAGTTCAGGAAGAAAAAAATATAATCATTAATCATTTATCCATAATTTTCCCTCAACAAACTGAGGGAAATGGACATGTCTAGGGAAAGAAAACCATTGTTTCTCTCCTATCCTATCTCTACCATGTGACAAAGACTCTCTTTGACCAAATTTTAGACATGTTCCTCTAAGTCTTCTTTTCAACTCAGTTTCATCCTTGCATCCTGCTTTTGGTCTACCTAGTATAGTTGTAACAGGAATCCTGCTAAGTCAGTTTAGTGAGGATTCACAGACCTTGATCTGTGATAACCCTGGTCTACCTTAAGTAAGAATCCTGTTAGGTCAGTGTAGCAAGACTCTACCCCTGATGTCTTCTCTTAGTGATTTTCCATGCACTGACCCCCCTCATTCTTCTGGTTGACTATAAATCCACAGCTGTCTGCTGTATCTCTCTCTCCCATTGCAGTAATCTTGACACCTACTACAATAGTCCTGATAAAATTTTTCTTACTCTTTTAACAAGTGTCAGAATAAATTTGGTTTAATACATATTTGTTCTTTCTTCCACTAAAGATAGAATCCTGGGGTCAAACCAGCATCAGAATTCTCATGATCTTTTAAACATTGTATAGATAGGAATAAGATATGTTAAATTAATATTTGTGTCTTGAGTGGTTCAGAAATGAAAGGTCCTGTTTGTACTAAGCACTTGGGAATATGTACAATTTCAAAAGCTTTTGGGCAAATGATAAAAGTACACACACACAAAACAAGAATAAAAAGCACAAGGGAGAGATCACACAGAATCAATATCAGTAGATTTCATGAAGAATTAGAGGAATATACAGGATAACAAAAGGCAGAGATGGAGTCAATTTCTCAAATGAATAACATTACCGTGATTCAAATTTGAGGCCTTATGTTAAGTCATAAGTTAAGGGGCAGTGATGATAACATGCAAGGTCAGAGAGGTACAACAGGCCCTCCCAATGGAAGGCATTGAATGGCTAAATGAGAAAAGTTCCTCTGTCTCAAAGAAGAGTGGATTTGAGTACACTTGATATGGTGTAAATCTCTATCACTAACCATATAAGCCTATCTAAAAATTCTACATCTGAGCATTTCAGTTTCCTCATTCATTATAAAAGCTAGAATATTTTATAAGTCTACTTCTGTGATAAAAAATATGATAATGGATGCAAAGTGCTTAGTTAATTGTAAAACATTATTATGCAACTTAAGGATTATTACTTAGCTCTCAGTGCATTGGGGGAACACTGAAGAATTTTGAGATGCTAAAATTATAATCATAATCTCAGTTTTGAAATATTTACTGGGCAAAATTACAGAGAGATCGCATGGAAAGCAACAAATCTATTACAGTGATTCCAGTGAGAGACAAAGAGAATTAAAACACAGCCATATGCGATTAAGAAACAAATTGTATTGAATTTTAACAACTTGCTAGAAATGAAAAAAAAAAAGGGGGAGAGGGGATGGACAAAGATAACTCTATGGCTCCAACTTTGATGAGGATAATGTCAGTAACAGAAAGAAAAAGTCAAGAAAGAGTTTAGAAGAAAGAAAATAAGTTTGACTTTGAAAATATAGATTTAAGAATTTTAATGAGATAATCATGCAAAAAGGCCCAGCAGGGATTGAAAACAAAGCTTAGCTGAGGGACCTGGGATATATATAAAGATCTGGGAATCAATTATTAGTCATTCATTAATCGCTGGTTAGTATCAGGATACAATAGACGTGAATATAAATGATGATGAAATACATGAGGCTGTACAAATAAAGCAAAGGTGATGTTGATAAAGCTCTCATTAGTAGCATCCACCTTTGAGATTAAAAAGTAAAGACCTCTGTTGAGAGTGAGAGTTTATAAATAATATTGAGACCTTGCAGATTATCTACAGGGAATGCCAGGTCATGTCAGTCAAGTAAAGACTGATAAGAATAGCAGAAAACAGTTGTGTGAGGCCATCTGAGATTCTTCTGGAAATCCATCTCTTCTTTCAGGAAAGTGTTCTATCCTGCAAGTTCAGGCTGCTGTAACAAATATCGGAGACTCAGTGGCTTAAACAACAGAAATTGATTTCTCGTAGGTCTGGAGGTGGTAAATCCAAGATCAAGGTACCAGCATATTCAGGTTCTGGTAAGAATTCATTCCTGGTTTGCAGGTGGCTGTCTTTGTGCTGCTTCCTCACATGGCAGAGAGCAGAGGGAGCTCTTGTCTCTCTCTTCCTATAAGCCCACTAATTCCATTTTAGGGGCTCCACCATCATTGCTGCTGCTACTGCAAAGTTGCTTCAGTCGTGTCCAACCCTGTGCGACCCCATAGACGGCAGCCCACCAGGCTCCCCCGTCCCTGAGATTCTCCAGGCAAGAACATTATTTCACCTAAATCTAATTACCTCTCAAAGGCCACTATGCTAATACCTTCTCTTGTGGATCAGAGTTTCAACATATGAATTTGGGGAGAGGGAACACAAACCTATCCCCATTTGCAGGGTTACTGCTCAAAGAGCATTGCTCTACCACTCATAGCTTACAGTGAATGGTGTCGGATTCATGATCTCCAAAGAAGAAGACTTAGCTTCAGGACCGGGGAACAGGCTTGATCACTCAAGAGCTTTTATGTAGCAGAGTTTTATTAAAGTATGAAAAGGGACAGAGAATGCTTCTGACATAGACATCAGAAAGGGAATGGAGAGTGCCCCCTTGCTAGTCTTAGCACGGGAGCTACATACTTTTTTAACTGGTTATTAAAATAAATCAAAAGAATGTCTCAAGGTTGTAAGATCTTACTAGACCCACTCCCTCAATTTACATTTTTAGATGACAGGATTAGAACTAACAGTAGAAATATCTTACCAGACCCACTGCCATAATACGTAGTTTAAGATAACAGAATAGTAGTGTTCTTGTCTGGAGAATCCCAGGGACAGGGGAGCCTGGTGGGCTGCCATCTATGGGAGCCTAGTATTCCTGTCTCTTTCAGAATTTTGCACAGTTTATTGTGATCCACATAGTCAAAGGCTTTGGCACAGTTACTAAAGCAGAAATAGATGTTTTCCTGGAACTCTTTTTTGATGATCCAGAGGATGTTGGCAATTTGATCTCTGGTTCCTCTGCCTTTTCAGAGGAATAGGGTAAGTAAGAGATTTTCAAGGAGAAACTGTCCTCAAGCAAGATACATTGTTGCTATATGATCCTTATACAGAGTTTAAGCTGAGTTCTTTTGTTTAGTAATCATCAGTTTGGGTTTAAAGAAGAAGAAGAAGGAGAAAAAAAAATGTTTTATATGACTAAGACTAAGGAATGTAGAGGGGAAAAAAAATTTTGTCTTTCCCTCCTCCTTGAGAATTCCAGATGCCTGTCTCCTCCTTGAGAGTCCTAGACCCCTTTCTCCTCCTCAGGAACCTGGGACTTCTTATTGTCAACTAAAAACAGACGTACAACTTGAGAGCTGTGAGTTAAGTTTTATTTGGGGCAAAATGAGGACTGCAGCCTGAGAGGCAGCATCTCAGATAGCAGTGGGTGAAAGACTGCTGAGAGACTTCTCCAAAGTAGCAGTGGGTGAAAGTCAATATATAATGTTTTGGTGAAGGGGGAGTTCAACACCATGGAGCACTATTTTACGAAAGGTTTTTGTTAGTCATGAGGATCTGATGTCACCATGAAGAGATTTAGTGCTTCTCTAGACATGAAGAGATGCAAGGATTGAGATCATAGAATCTGCTCCTAAAAGCATTCAACTGTTTAAAGACTTAAAGATCTGAAGGTGCTGTAGCAGCTGCTGCGTGGCACTGGAACCACTGGGAGGAGATACCCCACATCCAGGGGCAAAGGAAAAGGCCTAGCAAGAAGGTAGGAGAGAAAAATTTGTGTTTAGAATTCAACCCCATTCCTGCCAGAGACACTCAGAGGGCTCAAACAAACCTTGTGCACATCAGGACACAGGGACCCCACAGAGACTGAGACAGAACTGTGTTTGAGCATCTCCTGTGGAGGTTTGGGTCAGCAGTGGATTGCAGCAGGGGCAGGGGCTCTGGGTGCAGTAAATCTGGGTATGGCATAAGCCCTCTTGGAGGAGGTCGCCATTAACCTCACCACAGAGCTGCCAGAACTTACATAGGACTGGGAAATAGACTCTTGGAGGGCACAAACAGAACTTTGTATGCACCAACACCCAGGATAAAGGAGCACTAACCCCAAGAGACTGACACAGACTTGCCTGTAGGTGTCCAGGGGTCTCCAGCAGAGGCATGGGGCAGTGATGGTCTGCTGCAGGGTTGGGGTCACTGAGTGTAGCAGTACATATATGGGATTTTTTGAAGGAGGTTGCCATTATCTTCATTACCTCCATGATAGTTTCAATTCAGTTCAATTCAGTCATTCAGTCATGCCTGACTCTTTGCAACCTCATTAACCACAGTACACCAGGCCTCCCTGTTCATCGCCAACTCCCAGAGGTTACCCAAACTCACGTCCATCAAGTCAGTGATGCCATCCAGCCATCTCATCCTCTGTCATACACTTCTCCTTCTACCCCCAATCCCTCCCAGCATCAGGGTCTTCTCCAATGAGTCAACTCTTCGCATGAGGGGGCCAAAGTATTGGAGTTTCAGCTTCAGCATCAGTCCTTCCAATGAACACCCAGGACTGATCTCTCTTAGAATGGACTGGTTGGATTTCCTTGCAGTTGAAAGGACTCTCAAGAGTCTTCTCCAACACCACAGTTCAAAAGCATCAATTTTTCAGCTCTTAGCTTTGATCACAGTCCAACTCTCACATCCAGATATGACGAATGGAAAAACCATAGCCTTGACGAGAAACATCTTTGTTGGCAAAGTAATGTCTCTGCTTCTCAATATGCTGTCTAGGTTGGTCATAACTTTCCTTCCAAGGAGTAAGTATCTTTTAACTTCATGGCTGCAATAACCATCCGCAGTGACTCTGGAGTCCAAAATAATAAAGTCTGACACTGTTTCCACTGTTTCCCCATCTATTTCCCCTGAAGTGATGGGACCAGATGCTATGATCTTCATTTTCTGAATGTTTATCTTTAAGCCAACTTTTTCACTGTCCTCTTTCACTTTCATCAAGAGGCTTTTTAGTTCCTCTTCACTTTCTGCCATAAGGGTGGTGTCATATGCATATCTGAAGTTATTGATATTTCTCCCAGCAATCTTGATTCCAGATTGTACTTCTTCCAGCCCAGCGTTTCTCATGATGCATTCTGCATATAAGTTAAATAAGCAGGGTGTCAATATACAGCCTTGACGTAGTCCTTTTCATATTTGGAACCAGTCTGTTGTTCCATGTCCAGTTCTAACTTATGCTTCCGGACATGCATATAGGTTTCTCAAGAGCCAGGTCAGGTGGTCTGGTATTCCTATCTCTTGAAGAATTTTCCACAGTTTATTATGATCCACACAGTCAAAGTCTTTGGCATAGTCAATCAAGCAGAAATAGATGTTTTTCTGCAACTCTCTTGGTTTTTCCATTATCCAGCAGATGTTGGCAATTTGATCTCTGGTTCCTCTGCCTTTTCTAAAACCAGCTGGAACATCTGGAAGTTCACGGTTCGTGTGTTGCTGAAGCTTGGCTTGAATATTGAGCATTACTTTACTAGTGTGTGGATGAGTGCAACTGTGAGGTTTGAGCATTCTTTGGCATTGCCTTTCTTTGGGATTGGAATGAAAACTGACCTCTTCCAGTCCTGTGGCCACTGCTGAGTTTTCCAAATTTGCTGAAATATTGAGTGCAGCACTTTCACAGCATCATCTTTCAGGATTTGAAATAGCTCCACTGGAATTCCATCACCTCCTCTAGCTTTGCTTTGTCATGATGCTTTCTAAGGCCCACTTAACTTCACATTCCAGGATGTCTGGCTCTAGGTGAGTGATCACACCATCGTGATTATCTGGGCCATGAAGATCTTTTTAATACAGTTCTTCTGTATATTCTTGCCACCTCTTCTTAATATCTTCTGCGTCTGTTAGGTGCGTATCATTTCTGTCCTTTATTGAGCCCATCTTTGCATAAAATGTTCCCTTGGTACCTCAAATTTTCTTGCAGAGATCTCTAGACTTCCCCATTCTATTGTTTTCCTCTATTTCTTTGCACTGGTCACTGAGGAAGGCTTTCTTATCTCTCCTTGCTATTCTTTGGAACTCTGCATTCAGATGCTTATATCTTTCTTTTTCTCCTTTGCTTTTCACTTCCCTTCTTTTCACAGCTATTTGTAAGACCTCCTCAGAGAGTCATTGTGCTTTATTGCATTTCTTTTCCATGAGGATGGTCTTGATCCCTGTCTCCTGTACAATGTCACAAACCTCTGTCCATAGTTCATCAGGTACTCTGTCTTTCAGATCTAGTCCCTTAAATCTATTTCTCACTTACACTGTATATTCATAAGGGATTTGATTAAGGTCATACCTGAGTGATCTATTTGTTTTCCCTACTTTCTTCAATTTAAGTCTGAACTTGGCAATAAGGAGTTTATGATCTGAGCCACAGTCAGCTCCCAGTCTTGTTTTTGCTGACTGTATAGAGCTTCTCCATCTTTGGCTGCAAAGAATATAATCAATCTGATTTTGGTGTTGACCATCTGGTGATGTCCATGTGTAGAGTCTTCTCTTGTGTTGTTGGAAGAGGGTGTTTGCTATGACCAGTGCATTCTATTGGCAGAACTCATTTAGCCTTTGCCCTGCTTCATTCTGTACTCCAAGGCCAAATTTGCCTATTACTCCAGGTGTTTCTTGACTTCCTACTTTCGCATTCCAGTCCCCTGTAATGAAAAGGACATCTTTTTGGGTGTTAGTTCTAAAAGGTCTTGTAGGTCTTCATAGAACCGTTCAATGTCAGCTTCTTCAGCATTACTAGATGGGGCTTAGGCTTGGTATGAAACAGTATGAAAAGGCAAAATGATAGGATATTGAAAGAGGAACTCCCCAGGTCAGTAAGTGCCCAGTATGTTACTGGAGATCAGTGGAGAAATAACTCCAGAAAGAATGAAGGGATGGAGCCAAAGCAAAAACAATACCCAGTTGTGGATGTGACTGGTGATAGAAGAAGGTCCAATATTGTAAAGAGCAATATTGCATAGGAACCTGGAATGTTAAGTCCATGAATCAAGGCAAATTGGAAGTGGTCAAACAGGAGATGGCAAGAGTGACATTGACATTCTAGGAATCAGCAAACTAAAATGAACTGGAATGGGTGAATTTAACTCAGATAACTCAGATGATATCTACTACTGTGGGCAGGAATCCCTTAGAAGAAATGGAGTAGCCATCATGGTCAATAAGAGTCCAAAATGCAGTACTTGGATGCAATCTCAAAAGCGACAGAATGATCTCTGTTCGTTTCCAAGGCAAATCATTCAATGCCATCATATTTTGGCCACAGGCACATAGCAGGAATGTGAGACAGATCCACCCATCAACAGAAAATTGGATTAAAGATTTACTGAGCATGGCCCTGCCATAATTACAAGACCTACTTTTCCCCTCAGTCAGTCTCTCCCATCAGGAAGCCTCTTATCTTTCTCCATCATAGGGCAGACAGACTAAAATCCACAGTCACAGTAAACTAACCAATCTAATTACAGGGACCACAGCCTTGTCTAACCAATGACATTATGAGCCATGCCGTGTAGGGCCACCTAAGATGGACAGGTCATAGTGGAGAGTTCTGAAAAACCATGGTCCACTGGCAAAGGGAATGGCAAACCACTTCAGTCTTCTTGCCTTGAGAACCCCATGAACAGTATGAAAAGGCAAAAAGATGGGACACTGAAAAATGAACTTCTAGGTCAGTAGGTGCGCAATATGCTACTGGAGATCAGTGGAGAAATAACTCCAGAAAGAATGAAGAGACGGAGCCAAAGCAAAAATAACACCCAGTTGTGGATGTGACTGGTGATGAAAGCAAGGTCCGATGCTGTAAAGAGCAATATTGCATAGGAATTTGGAATGTTAGGTGCATGAATCAAGGAAAATTGGAAGTGATTAAACAGGAGATGGCAAGAGTGAACATTGACATTTTAGGAATCAGGGAACTAAAATGGAATGGAATGGGTGAATTTAACTCAGATGACCATTATATCTTCTCCTATGGCAAGAATTCCTTAGAAGAAATAGAGTAGCCATCATCATCATAAAAGAGTCTGAAATGTAGTACTTGGATGCAACCTAAAAAATGACAGAATGATCTGTGTTCATTTCCAAGGTAAACCATTCAATATCACACTAATCAAGGTCTATGCCCTGACCAGTAATGCTGAAGAAGCTGAAGTTGAAGGGTTCTGAGAAGACCTACAGGACCTTTTGGAACTAATATCCAGAAAAGATATCTTTTTCACTGGAATGCAAAAGTAGGAAGTCGAGAAACACCTGGAGTAATAGGCAAATTTGGCCTTGGAGTACAGAATGAAGCAGGGCAAAGGCTAAATGAGTTCTGCCAAGAGAATGCACTGGTCATAGCAAACACCCTCTTCCAATAACACAAGAGAAGACTCTACACATGGACATCACCAGATGGTCAACACCGAAATCAGATTGATTATATTCTTTGCAGCCAAAGATGGAGAAGCTCTATACAGTCAGCAAAAATAAGACTGGGAGCTGATTGTGGCTCAGATCATAAACTCTTTATTGCCAAGTTCAGACTTAAATTGAAGAAAGTAGCGAAAACCACTAGACCACTAAGGTATGACCTAACTCAAATCCCTTATGATTATACAGTGGAAATAACAAATATAGATCTCATAGACAGAGTGCTTGATGAACTATGGACAGAAGTTCGTGACATTGAACAGGAAACAGATCATCCTCAAGAAAAATAAATGCAAAAAGGCAAAATGGCTATCTGAGGAGGCCTTACAAATACTTGTGAAAAGAAGAGAAGCCAAAAGCAAAGGAGAAAAGGACAGATATAAGCATCTGAATGCAGATTCCAAAGAATATCAAGGAGAGATAAGAAAGCCTTCCTCAGTGACCAGTGCAAAGAAATAGAGGAAAACAATAGAATGGGAAAGACTAGAGATCTCTGCAAGAAAATTTGTGGTACCAAGGGAACATTTCATGCAAAGATAGGCTCAATAAAGGACAGAAATGATATGCACCTAACAGACGCAGAAGATATTAAGAAGAGGTGGCAAGAATACACAGAAGAACTGGACAAAAAAGATTTTCATGATCCAGATATTCATGATGGTATGATCACTCACCTAGAATTAGACATCCTGGAATGAGAAGTCAAGGGGTTTTAGGAAGCATCACTACAAACAAAGTTAGTGGAGGTGATGGAATTCCAGTGGAGCTATTTCAAATCCTGAAAGATGATGCTGTGAAAGTGCTGCAGTCAATATACCACCAAATTTGGAAAACTTAGCAGTGGCCGCAGGATTGAAAAAGTTCAGTTTTCATTCCAATTCCAAAGAAAGGCAGTGCCAAAGAATACTCCAACTACCACACAATTGCACACATCTCACATGCTAGTAAAGTAATGCTCAAAATTCTCCAAGCTAGGCTTCAGCAACAGGTGAACCATGAACTTCCAGATGTTCCAGCTGGTTTTAGAAAAGGCAGAGGAACCAGAAATCAAATTGCCAACATCCGCTGGATCATCAAAAAACAAGAAAGTTCCAGGAAAACATCTATTTCTGCTTTATTGACTATGCCAAAACCTTTGACTGTGTGGATCAGAACAAACTGTGGAAAATTCTGAAAGAGATGGGAATACCAGACCACCTGACTTGCCTCCTGAGAAATCTGTATGGAGGTCAGGAAGTGACAGTTAGACTGGACATGGAACAAAGGACTGGTTCCAATCGGGAAAGGAGTACATCAAGGCTGTATATTATCACTCTGCTTATTTAACATATATGCAGAATACATCATGAGAAATGCTGGGCTGGAAGAAGCACAAGTTGGAATCAAGATTGCTAGGAGAAATATCTATAGCTTCAGATATGCAGACGACATCACTCTTTGGCAGTAAGCAAAGAAGAACTAAGGAGCCGCTTGATTAAAGTGAAAGAGGGGAGTGAAAAAGTTGGCTTAAAGCTCCACATTCAGATAACTAAGATCATGGCATCTGGTCTCATCACTTCATGGCAAAAAGATGGGGAAACAGTGGAAATAGTGGCAGATTTTATTTTTGGGTGCTCCCAAATCACTGCAGATGGTGACTGCAGTCATGAAATTAAAAGACGTTTATTCCCTGGAAGAAAAGTTATGGCCAACCTAGACAGCATATTAAAAAACAGAAATATTATTTTGCCAACAGACATCTGTCTAGTCAAGGCTATGGTTTTTCCAGTAGTTATATATCTATGTGAGAGTTGGACTATAAAGAATGTTGAGCGCTGAAGAATTGACTTTTTTGAACTGTGGTGTTGGAGAAAACTCTTGAGAGACCCTTGGACTGTAAGGATCTCAAACCACTCCATCCTAAAAGAAATTAGTCTTGAATATGCTTTGGAAGGACTAATGTCGAAGTGAAACTCCAAAACTTTGGGCCTCTGATGCGAAGGACTGACTCGTTTGAAAAGTCCGTGATTCTGGGAAAGTTTGAAGGCAGGAGGAGAAGGGGATGACAGAGGATTAGATGGTTGGATGGCATCACCAACTTAATGGGCGTGAGTTTGAGTAAACCCTGAGAGTTGGTGATGGACAGGAAGGCTTGGCTTGCTGCTGTCCATGAGTTCACAATGAGTTGGACAGGACTGAGTGTGAACTGAACTGATCTAAAGACCTGTGAGATTCCCTGTCCCACCAGATTCCCTGATTCCCTGGAGCACAGAGTGCCTCACTCCACCCTGAACTCCCTGAGGGGTTGTTGAAAGTCAATGGCTATAGCAGCATGGGGTTCAGTCTCTGCAGAAGCAGATAGCAAATGCCTTTATTGTTCAGTCATTGGCTATGCTTTTGGTAAGTGAAAATGTCATTATCAACCTGCCTAGGAACTGACTCTCTCACCACTGTGAGGGGAGTGGTGTTTCCTGGAGTGCTCATGGTAGTAGGCAGAAAAATGGCTCCTCAAGGATGTCCACGTTATTATCCATAGACCCTAAGAATCTGTTGCTTTACAGAATAAAGGGGATATTCCTTGCGTGTGTAATTATGTTAAAGACCTTGAGATGGAGAAGTTATCTTGCATCATGGTTCAGATCAGTGGCTCAGTCATGTCCGACTCTTTGTGACCCCATGAACCGCAGCACTCCAGGCCTCCTTGTCCATCACCAACTCCCGGAGTCCACCCAAACCCATGTCTATTGAGTTGGTGATGCCATCCAACCATCTCATCCTCTGTCGTCCCCTTCTCCTCCTGTCTTCAGTCTTTCCCAGCATCAGGGTCTTTTCAAATGAGTCAGCACTCCGCATCAGGTGGCCAAGGTATTGGATCTTCAGCTTCAGCATCAGTCCTTCCAATGAACACCCAAAACTGATTTCCTTTAGGATGGACTTGTTGGATCTCTTTGCAGTCCAAGGGACTCTCAAGAGTCTTCTCCAACACCAGAGTTCAAAAGCAATTGATGCTTTTGGTGCTTAGCTTTCTTTATCGTCCAACTCTCACATCCATAAATGCCCACTGGAAAAACCATAGCCTTGACTAGACAGACCTTTGTTGGCAAAGTAACGTCTCTGGTTTTCAATATGCTGTCTAGGTTGGTCATAACTTTCCTTCCAAGGAGTAAACATTTTTTTTTTAATTCCATGGCTGCAATCACCATCCACAGTGATTTTGGAGCCCAGAAAAATAGTCACCCAGTTTCCACTGTTTCCCCATCTATTTCCCATGAAGTGATGGGACCAGATGCCATGATCTTAGTTTTCTGAATGTTGAGCTTTAGTCCAACTCTTTCACTCTCTTTTTTCACTTTCATTAAGAGGCTCTTTAGTTCTTCTACACTTTCTGCCATAAGGGTGATGTCATCTGCATATCTGAGTTTGCTGATGTTTCTCTTGGCAATCTTGATTCCAGCATGTGCTTCCTCCAGCCCAGCATTTCTTGCATCATAAGAGTGGGTCCATTGTGGTCACAAGGCTTATTATAAGCAGGAGCAAAGAAAGTCAGAGAAGGAGATGTTTCAAACAAAGGCCAGAAAGGAAATAGATTTGAAGATGCTGTGCTGTTATCTTTGGAGATAGAAGAAGGAGCCAGGAGCCAAAGAAAGCAAGCAGGTCTAGACAGTGGAAAAGGGAAAAGAATAGATTCTCCCTTGTAGTTTCTAAGAGAAATGCTGGCCTGTCCACATATTGATCATAGTCCAGGAATACTGTTTCAGACTTCTGACATCCAGAATTATAGGAGAAAATTTTGTATTGTTTTAAACTGGTAAGTGGGTTTTCCGAGAGACTCTGGGAAGAATATGCCTACCAAGGTGGAGGCCATGAAGAGATATGCAACTGATTACAAACACCATGAAGACCATGCTTGAAAGTACAGACTCTCTCTTCAAGGTAAGAAAGACTTAGTGAAGGATTTCAAGTTGGTGAAAGACACGATCATATCTGTGGTTTACATAGAGCACCTATCAGCAGTGTGGGAGAAAGGCTGGTCTGCCACGCAGAAGACCCAGGTTTGATTCCTGAGTCAGAAAGATCCCCTGGAGGAGGGCAAGGCGACCCACTCTAGCATTCTTGCCTGGAGAATCCCATGTACAGAGGAAGCCTGGCAGGCTACAGTCCATGAAGATTCAAAGAGTGGACACCACTTAGGGACAGCACTTTCCAGTTTCCTTTGCCAACCATATATTACTTCTCTTGTTTGGTAACCATATTTAGTGATTCAAACAAGGACAATAGATTTTTTTCACTTATTGATATAAATACTGGAAGATAGATGATTGGTAATTGATAGATGATTGATGTTTGGTAGAACTCATTTTCAGAGAAGGCAATGGCATCCCACTGCAGTACTCTTGCCTGGAAAATCCCATGGATGGAGGAGCTTGGTAGGCTGCAGTCCATGAGGTCGCTCAGAATCAGACATGACTGAGTGACTTCGCTTTCACTTTTCACTTTCATGCATTGGATAAGGAAATGACAACTCACTCCAGTGTTCTTGCCTGGAGAATCCCAGGGACGGGGGAGCCTGGTGAGCTGCCATCTATGGGGTCACACAGAGTCGGACATGACTGAAGTGACTTAGCAGTAGCAGCAGCAGAACTCATTTTGAGTATTAACTACAAAGGACCCATAAAACTGGATAAAAAGAGATCATTCTGTTAATATATGGAGATATATTTTATCTTCATAAGTAAATAATATATTTATTATGTTAAAAATAGCACAGACCAAAGCATAATCAATAAATTGGGAAAAACAAAACACAAAAATAGATTCCTGATGTCCTTGGCTGACCAAGGATCCAACTATAAAAATGTCACAATTCCATGCATTATTATTCAATCTGAGTTGAATTTATGTCAATCATGTCTGACAAAAGTTCTGGAACAATACACAAGATAAAAGACATAAGATGATTCAAAGGGGAAAAGAGTAGAGCTGGCATTAGTTGAAGCAAAGCATGTTAAGAAACTAAGATTTGCAGGCATATAAAGTTCTTGAAATCGATGTTATGGAATAAGAGTTAGGAAAATATAGAAAAAGGTGTTAAATGATTGACCTGGAAAGAAATGAGCTTAAAGATTGATAGATGGTAGAGCAAGATAGAAGAAAACATTAGAAAAATTGGTATGACTTTCAAAGGGAGTTCTATAATGAAGAAATAATGAGAGACATCTAGAAACAATATTATGGGCAGACAGAGATGTGACCTCCTTAACTCACAGTAACATTGGAGGAAGTGAATAAGAATAAGTCTGCATTAGAAGAGTCAGTGTTGCCAAAGAAGAGATGTAGAAGCAAAGTAATGGAATTAAAAATTGTAAACCACCGACACATTTCAGAAATTTTAGCTTTGGGATTTTTAATTTTTTTTAGTCCTTTGGCCAAAATTTAAAATATAACCAGTAAGAGAAAATTTCACCTGAATGGATTCTATGGTATCCAGCTGAACCAGTCTTCTAATGCACAGGAAATTATTTTCTTAACTCTTAGTTTATGACGGACAAAGGAGAAGAAGCAAGAGGAGGAGACAGAAGAAAAGAGAGGTGGAGAAGGGAATGGGAGGAGAAAGAGAAGGAAAGACTTTAGAAGAAGGATCTAAAGCACAGTTAAGAACAGTGGTCACGATGTCTTCTGTTACTACCTCCTTCATTTTAGTCCCTCCACTTCGCTCCTTTTCCAGCAGGAGCAAATTAATTTTCACAGGACATAGAGTCTGTACAACAATGTTTAGTATAATATAAAGGCATTACTCCCATAGCACTCAAAACATTTGTTGATGAAAATGTTTGTCTTCCAATTATTATCATCATTCTAATGAGCAGTGACATGCATCGAAGGTGAGAAAAAAAGAGGTTCTGGGCTACTCACATGGGGATAACTGGGTATTGAATAAAAAGTAGAGCAAAGAATTGATATGTTTTCTCCCTTTCTTACTCTGAAGTGGAGGTAGATGCCAGAGGATGTAGTGAAGTGTTAGTCAAGCATAAACCTGGTTCCTTCTCAAGCCTAATTCCAGAGTCACTTCTCTGAACGTGATTTAAGAAGTACAAACATTCAACCGTGTTAGGGCAGGACTTCATCCAAGATAATCCTGTAATAAGCTTTAAAAATGGTCATGAAAAGCAGTGGTAACCACACTTCTTGTGTGTGAAATATTTAAATACCTTTCACTGTTCTTGGGACTGCAGACTTGAAATTTGGCAGAGACCCCTGTGTTCAGTGCTAATCTGTTTTGGGGTTTCTTCCAACTTGAGCAGAGCAAGAAAAATGTCGCCACTTTCATCTGGATTAAAGATGAGGAAACATACTAACAGCATGCAGTTCTGGTTGTTTTGCTAAGCCTTTTGAAAGAATTATTTGTACACAAATTGTTTCCCATTGTTAAAAAAAAAAACTAACTAACTTTACCTCTTAATGTTTTCCATTTTTCCGCGTAATGAGAATTTTAAGTTTCTAATAGCAGTTTCATCTAAAGGTTTCTAGCTGACTTTGCCTTTTATAAAATGGAATGCTTAATAAGTCAGGAAGAGAGAGAAAGGGCTACGATTTCATCAACTTGTTGGCACATCTATAGGTACAGGTCTGTAGATGTTCACACAGCTACAGACACATCTACAACCAGAAGCTTCCCAAGTGGCTGGTGGTAAAGAAACAGCCTGCAGTGGAGGAGACACTGGTTCGATCCTTGGCTCGGGAAGATCCCCTGGAGGAGGGCATGGCAACCCACTCCAGTATTCTTGCCTGGAGGACCCCATGGACAGAGGAGCCATGGGGTCACAAAGAGCCAGACATGACTAAAGAAACTGACCACACATGCATGCAGACAGAGAAATGTATGCAGAAATCTTAAAAGTAAGGGAAAAGCAGAAAGGTTGTTTGCATTTTAATACACATACCACTGAACATTTGTCCTCTTTCTTTATGAAACCTCCAACCCATCCCTCGGAGCTAAAGTCTACTTCCTCCACCTTCCTGTTACCTTTTTTTGTCCTATGAAATTTTCGAACATAAGTTAACCTTACTTTAATTATTCCTTCAGGTGGACAATATAATTGCAAAGGATTAGATAAATCACAAATTAGGGAAAATTGTGTCATTTTTTTCCCAATGGAAATTAAATATGTTGTCTAATGATAAAGAATGAGCCTCAGAAGGTCGTGCTTTTCTAATCTGCTCTCAGGCTGGCTGGGGCTCACAGTTTACTCCTGGGCCATCAATATGCAGAATAGCACTCTCCACTTCGTGCACTGGTTTTTTGAGTTTCCTCCAGTCTGCTGCATGCTAATGAAGAAGGTTGGCAGTGTCATCTGCCAGTGGCAAATCCTAGGATATATCTACAAGCATCCAGAAGGGGAGGGTTAACTTGTCTTTAGTTAGGGACCCTCTAATTAGGAGAACAAAACTAAAAGCTTGTCAAAATGTATTCCTTTGAGTTGAAGCAAGTAAATTGTGATGTTTTGAAAGTGTATATATAATAGATAATTTGCTGGGGTCAGTTACTAGTCTATTTTGCATTTGATCATCAGTGATTTCTTACTATATAAAAAGACTAGCATTATTATCACATAATCATTTATACTATTAGTTTAATTATAATGATAATGATATGGTAATTCAAGGTTGGTACATTATATAATATATATTTATTTAAAAACTAGTCACAATTATTTCAAACTGAAAAACAATGATATTTCTTAGTGATTTCCCCCAAAGGTGTACTTCAAGTAAAATATGCTTTTCAGTGACAAAGTGTTTAAAGGAACACTTTTAAAAATTGAGGTATAAATGACATGTAACTCCATATTTGTTTCAGATGTATAATGTAATGAGTTGATATTTGTGTGTACTATGAAATGATCACAAGACTATTTAATATGCATCACCATACATAGCTACAAAATTTTTCTTGAGATAAGAACTTTTAAGATCTACATTCTCATAACTTTTCAAATAAACAATATAAAATTGTTAACTATAATCACTATGCTGTTCATTAGATCTCCATGGAATTTATTTACAACTGGAAGTTTGTGCATTTTGACCCCCTTTTCTCAGTTTTGCACACTACCCCCTGCCTCTGGCAACCTCCAGTCTCTTCAGTGTAATCATACTGTAGATTTTAAAAATTACAAGCTTACTTGTTTAAGGTATTATGCAGACATATTTTATATGCGAATTTATTGCCTGTCCTCATAAGTAGCTATGTAGCCTGGAAATTCTTGGTTTAGTTCAGTTGCTCAGTTCTGTCTGACTCTTTGTGACTACATGAACCGCAACATGCCAGGCCTCCCTGTCCATCACCAACTCCTTAAGTTTACCCAAACTCATGTCCATCAAGTCAGTGATGCCATCTAGCCATCACATCCTCTGTCGTCCCCTGTTCCTCCTGCCCCCAGTCCCTCCCAGCATCAGTCTTTTCTAATGAGTCAACACTTCGCATGAGGTGGCCAAAGTATTGGAGTCTCAGCTTTAGCATCAGTCCTTCCAAAGAACACACAGGACTGATCTTTAGGATGGACTGGTTGGATCTCCTTGCAGTCCAAGGGACTCTCAAGAGTCTTCACACCAGAGTTAACAAGCATCAATTCTTCAGTGCTCAGCTTTCTTCACAGTCCAACCCTCACATACATGACCACTGGAAAAACCATAGCCTTGACTAGACGGACTTTGTTGGCAAAGTAATGTCTCTGCTTTTCAACATGCTATCTAGGTTGATCATAACTTTCCTTCCAAGGAGTAAGTGTCTTTTAATTTCATGGCTGCAATCACCACCTGCAGTGATTTTGGAGCCCAAAAAAATAAAGTCTGACACTGTTTCCACTGTTTCCCCATCTATTTCCCATGAAGTGATGGGACCATATGACATGATCTTAGTTTTCTGAATGTTGAGCTTTAAGGCAACTTTTTCACTGTCCTCTTTCACTTTCATCAAGAGGCTTTTTAGTTCCTCTTCACTTTCTGCCATAAGGGTGGTGTCATCTGTATATCTGTGGTTATTGATATTTCTCCCGGCAATCTAGATTACAGCTTGTGTTTTTCCACCCCAGCATTTCTCATGATGTACTCTGCATAGAAGTTAAATAAGCAGGGTGACAATATACAGCCTTGATGTACTCCTTTTCCTATTTGGAACTAATCTGTTGTTCCATGTCCAGTTCTAAGTGTTACTTTCTGACCTGCATATAGGTTTCTCAAGAGGCAAGTCAGGTGGTCTGGTATTCCCATCTCTTTCAGAATTTTCCACAGTGTATTGTGATCCACACAGTCAATGGCTTTGGCATAGTCAATCAAGCAGAAATAGATGTTTTTCTGGAACTCTTTTCCTTTTTCCATGATCTAGCAGATGTTGGCAATTTGATCTCTGGTTCCTCTGCCTTTTCTAAAACCAGCTTGAACATCTGGAAGTTCACAGTTCACGTGTTGCTGAAGCCTGACTTGGAGAATTTTGAGCATTACTTTGCTAGCATGAGGTGAGTACAATTGTGCTGTAGTTGGAGCATTCTTTGGCATTGCCTTTCTTTGAGATTGGAATGAAAACTGACCTTTTCCGGTCCTGTGGCCACTGCTGAGATTTCCAAACTTGCTGGCATATTGAGTGCAGCACTTTCACAGCATTATCTTTCAGAATTTGAAACAGCTCAACTGGAATTCCATCACCTCCACTAGCTTTGTTCGTAGTGATGCTTTCTAAGGCCCACTTGACTTCACATTCCAAGATGTCTGGCTCTAGGTGAGTGATCACACCATCGTGATTATCTTAAAATAAAACCTGTTTTGGGTTTTTTTTTTTTTTCCCATTTCCATCTTTGCTATTTTTTATACTTGCTCTTTTCTACTTTTGATTCTTTCTTTGATAGCAGATTGCAGAATAACTTTTATGTAATCATTTTAGTTTTAGCTTTATTTAAGATAGAATAAAATATATAAGTAATGATTTAGCTTAGAAGTAGAACACAGCTTCAACAAAAGGAAGACCTATGACTTTTCTTTCCAAATTTTGTGGTATATTTTTCATGTGTTGTTCACAAAGGCAATACAACCTGTAAAATACTAGATATTTATTTAGCATCTAACATGTGTTAGACAATATATAGACAATGGATTTATAAGTATAATATGATACGATGACAAACAGACCTTGTTCCCTTTCAGTGAAACATTCTTTTCAATATCTGAGGCATTTACAAAGCATTGTATGCTTATTAGAATAAAAGATATTATTTTAAGAAGAAATGTTCTGACTAAAGAAGCACATAATATACCTAATGCAAAAGACTGATACACTGAAAGTTATTGATGGTGCAGCAGCTAACAAAAGAGATAATAAAAATCACTGACAAAAGATAAATTCAGATGCCAAAATCAAATTGATTATGGCTCATAAGAAGGAAAAATTTAATAAGTTCCATTATGGTTTAAATTCCCCCCAAAAATGATGCCCCATGTGATTTACCGGTGAACCAAAGGAAGGATAAGAATATTATCTGTCATTACATAAAAGAATGAAAAGAAATTAGATTGGGCTGTTCTGTCCTAGCATTAGGCCTGGTATACACATGAGTCTATTTAGGTGGGGTATTAAGGAAATTCATGAGTGATAGATATAGGCTTTGATTTTATAATTTTAAACTAAAATTGAGACCAATCTGAACCTATCTTAGAATTAGAACAGGAAATTTTAGCACAATTTTCCTATTAGCTATCTAGTTGGTGAACTTTTTTACTACTTTCAGATGTTCAAACTTCAGGTCCCATGTCTGCACGCACAAATATTTCTATGCACATAAAAAAGGTAATTTCATGCCTAAATGGAAAATTCTGCCTGCGTTTTGCATATAGAATATTCATTTACATAAAAAAATTCATGTTTTGAGGAAATACACTTTGTGAGTTCAACTTATGTATCAATGGATGAAACATTTCATGAATATCAGGTCTGGTTGGATGACCTTAGACAAATCTTTTGCTAGTTAGCCAGCGCCTCCTCCCCCAACCTGTTAAATGCTATCAATTTTAGGCTTTACGATCTCCCTGAATTCCATCTATGAATGGTTCAATTAATACATTGTAGCACTGTCTTTTGTAAAGTAAGACTAACTAAAGACAAACTGACAACAAAAAAGTAATGCTGCTGTGATATTATGAACTGAAGATCATGTCCTTTAGGTAAAAATCTTGTCCTGAAGGTTGGGAATTCCCATGTTAAAGAGAAATAAGTTGTTGAAATACAAAGCTAAGAAAATGAATCAGAGTATTAGATCTGTATGACACCTTGGCCTTTATGATTCTAATCCTTTTGACTTCTAAGATTGGTTGATCTTCAGTTCAGTTCAGTCGCTCAGCCGTGTCCGACTCTTTGCAACCCCATGAATTGCAGCACACCAGGCCTCCCTGTCCATCACCAACTCCCGGAGTCACTCAGACTCACATCCATCGAGTCAGTGATGCCATCCAGCCATCTCATCCTCGGTCGTCCCCTTCTCCTCCTGCCCCCAATCCCTCCCAGCATCAGAGTCTTTTCCAGTGAGTCAACTCTTCACATGAGGTGGCCAAAGTACTGGAGTTTCAGCTTTAGCATCATTCCTTCCAAAGAAATCCCAGGGCTGATCTCCTTCCTAATGGACTGGTTGGATCTCCTTGCAGTCCAAGGGACTCTCAAGAGTCTTCTCCAACACCACAGTTCAAAAGCATCAATTCTTTGGTGCTCAGCTTTCTTCACAGTCCAACTCTCACCACCCTTACGGCAGAAAGTGAAGAGAAACTAAATAGCCTCTTGATGAAAGTGAAAGAAGAGAGTGAAAAAGTTGGCTTAAAGCTCAACATTCAGGAAATGAAGATCATGGCATCTAGTCCCATCATTTCATGGGAAATAGATGGGGAAACAGTGGAAACAGTATCAGACTTTATTTTGGGGGGCTCCGAAATTACTGCAGATGGTGACTGCAGCCATAAAATTAAAAGATGCTTACTCCTTGGAAGAAAAGTTATCACCAACCTAGACAGCATATTGAAAAGCAGAGACATTACTTTGCCAACAAAGGTCTGTCTAGTCAAGGCTATGGTTTTTCCAGTGGTTGATCTTAGACCACAGATTTTTTCCATGTATTTCCCCTCATTGCATTCTCTGCATGGAAGATAAAATCCTCAGAGGAGGAAACAACTTCCCTCAACCTTTTAAGGTCTCTGGATGGATCTGAAAATTAAACTGAGAAAGACAAATTCATAGAAAAAAGCATACAGATTTATTTAATATAAATTTTATGTGACACAGGAACCCTCATAAGGTAATGGAGACCCAAATAAACAGCTAGACTTGAGTCTTTTGTGTTAGTTCGATGAGGAGTGCACAGCTGGGTGTTCCAGGTGGCACAGTAGTAAAGAATCTGCTGATGCAAGAGACATGGGTTCAATGCTTGGGTTGAGAAGATCCCCTGGAGGAGGAAATGGCAAACCATTCCAGTATTCTTGCCTGGTAAATCCCATGGACAGAGGAGCCTGGTGGCCTACAGTACATAGGGTCACAAAGAGATGGACAGGAGTGAGCATGCACACACAGTTATGGAGAAACCTGGTAGGTTGAGGCATATGAGGCAATCATAATAAACTAGATGAAACTTAACCAAGCCTGTTTGTTAGGATTCTTCTTAGTGTCCCTTTGTTTTAATGCTTTTTTTTTCTGGATATAGGGAAGACATCTCTTTTGGAGGAGTTTGCAGCGGGGGAGGTTCTGTTATTTTCTCAAACTCTTTCAGCTTAAGATACTCAATATGCCAAGATGTCATATTTTGTGGTAGTGTGTCTTAAAGCCCATAAAATTGAAAAGATTCTGCTAAAGTGAAATAGCTGTTTATTGTATTACCAAATGTGATGGGTAGATTAAATTACCTGAGACAAATGGGAGATCAAAGAAATTGGAAGGAGGACACATCTTAGAATCAAGAAAACTTGGTGATATATACTTGGGTATTTATTCTATATATACATATATATACATACATACATATATATTTAAAGGCCATCTTGGACTCCTTTTGTTGGCACTATTTGCTTTAAAATTATATTTGTCTTTTCAACAATATCCTTAGTATTGTTATGACAATTATTTTTGTAATTTGCACAATTTCAGACTTGGAAAAATATAATACCCTAAACTTTAATTCAGAAGATTATGAAAATGTTCACATGCTTTCATGGCCTTAAAACCCCCCAAATCCATGAAATAAAATATGACCTGTTTATACTTTCCTTTGTCAGATGACCTTGGTGTTCTCAGCCAGAGCTGTCTGCTATCTACCAATATTTTCCTACCTGTAGCAAACATATCCTTCCCCAAGGTGGTGCATATTTTATGTCCCAATGAACGCCTGTCCTCCCGTCCTCCATTTGACATCCTGACTCTCTCAGGTCATGTGGCTCAGTGGTAAAGAGTCTACTTGCCAGTGCAGGAGATGCAGGAGACTCAGGTTCAATCTCTGGGGCAGGAAGATCACTGGGAGGAGGAAATGGCAACTCACTCCAGTATTCTTACCTGGAGAATTCCAGGGACAGAGAAGCCTGGTGGGTTACAGTCCAAAGAGTTACAAAAAGTTATACATAACTGAGCATGAGGCTTCCCTCTCACCTCAAATGCCCTTAACAGTAACATGTTATGAGTAAGTAAATTGTTATTTTTCATAACAACACTCATTTTTCATGTATTTGTAGATAAAAGTTTCAATGTTACCATTGCTAGTTCAGGAGACCTCAAGATACATGTTTTTAACTTTCTTAAAATACAGGTGCAGGACTTTTAAAAATCTCTTTTGGGGGGTTTCTTAGCAATTGCTGTGAATGATAATATCTAAATGGCATAAGTTAGACAGGAATCAGACACCCCTTTTGCAAAACAATGAGCTGAATCTGGTTTCTGATCAAGTAAAAGATAGTCTGCTGGAGTCTAAACAGGGAATAGTATTCGAAAGATCAACTAGCCTTTAGGCATGGTCTCAGCTCACTCCAAATTCCAAAGCACGTCAGTAGTTACCCCCATCAGGTCCATCCATTGCAACTTTGATGCAAAGCTTGGATTGGGTGAATCAAGACACAATAAGCATCTTTTTTTTTTTTTCCAAAGAGTGATGGTTTGGAGAACTTTCCACTTCCTTTCTTCTCTCCTTTTGATCTGCATGTACTGGTTGATGCCTAACAGAACATTTTCAAGTACATTTTCTTTCATCATATCTTCATCATGGAAGCCAGGTGCATCCAACAAAAGATTCTATTATAGTGAAAAGCTTTATTTAAAGGGATTAAAACACCTGAGACTAGTGAGTGTTCAAAGAGTTGGGAAGGAGGGCGCTACTCAGGACCAAGAACTCTTGAGACAATTACTCCATCTTATTGGCCCCATGGTTTGATATGTTTTTTGTTAAGATTGAAATTCATTTTGAAGACCTTGCTATAGCAAGAACAATAGTTTACCAATAAGCACCTTCTTTCTCTTTTCTTTTATAAGGATTCATGGTGTTTAGGGGACTTCCCTGGTGGCTCAGCCGGTAAAAGTGTCTGTCTACAATGCGGGAGACCCGGGTTCAATCACTGGGTCGGGAAGATCCGTTGGAGAAGGAAATAGCAATCCACTCCAGTCCTATTGCCTGGAAAATCGCATGGACAGAGGAGCCTAGTAGGCTACAGTCCATGGGGTCACAAAGAGTCAGACATGACTGGGTGACTTCACTTCTTCATGGTGTTTAGGAAGGTTGCATTAGATAAGTGGCAGATAATCTAATTCCTCTCCTCCCCTCCCCCCTACTCTCATCTTGTATTCTTTCTTCTTTCATTACATTTCTGCTGGATCTTTCTAGTCAAAGGAAATGATCTTTCTGAGCTATTAAGCTAAGACTGAATATTTCTTTCCTTTTACTTCCTCTGCAAAACACTCTTCACTTTTTTCCTTCACAAAATACTTAATGGCTCATTAGTTTCTGGCTCTAAACAACAAAATCATCTTATTCCTTTAGAAGTTTTATATCCCTTCGCTAGAGGACAAAACGGAGAAGGCAATGGCACCCCACTCCAGTACTCTTGCCTGGAACATCCCATGGACAGAGGATCCTGGTAGGCTGCAGTCCATGGGGTCGCTAAGAGTCGGACATGACTGAGCCACTTCCCTTTCGCTTTTCACTTTCATGCACTGGAGAAGGCAATGGCAACCCACTCCAGTGTTCTTGCCTGGAGAATCCCAGGGACGGGGGAGCCTGGTGGGCTGCCGTCTATAGTCAGACATGACTGAAATGACTTAGCAGCAAAGAACAAAAAGAGCTTCCTTGAATATTTGTAACACAGGACAAAAGAAGAGAAAAGGAAAAGAAAAGAAAGGAAAAAAAATGGGAAGGAAGGGAAAAATCTTCATTCAGGAAACCCAAAAAACTAAACTGAACTGAACTGAAAGAGTCACCTCCTTCTACCCTCAGAGAGGAGGTATCTTACTCTCAGAATTTAAACATATGCTAGCTCTTTGGAAATTTTCTTTTATTTAAAAGTTAGAGTGCCACTTTGGCCTCTCACTAGTAATTGGCATATTATTTTTCCAGCCTGTATACTCTGTTCAGCCCTGTTTATGAAGTTCTTTTACCTGAAGGGATCTTAGTGACCATCTTGCCCTTGTTACTCCTTCTTTTACAATAAAAATAATCTTTTTTTTTTTTTTTTTTAGGAGACTGAACCATTGCTATTGTGATGTAGTGACCTGTCACCTCTTTCATTGTTGACCAAGGACAGAAAGCTTGTTAAGGGCGTCATGTTGCCCTATACTGTATGATTAGACATTAACTATTGTACTATATCATTTTAAAGTACAATTCATCAAAAAATATATGCTGTCCTCACTTCCAAAACTTCTCACTTCCTCGTCTCCCTCCTTTGCTACCCCACACGTGCAAATACAGACTCAGAGATACATGTGTTCCATTTGTACTCACTTAAGTTCTATAACCATAGAGATACCCTTTATCTGGTGACAAAAAGAAAGACAGAGCCTTTTGAGGCCCGAGTTTGCAAACCTAAACTTAACAGGTGACATTCATGCCATAAAAATGAATATACTTTCTTATAGAAGGATCAGAGTGCAAGATATATCATCAAACGAAATTGGGCCCTCGAGGGCTCTTCATAGCTCATACTTATTGATTGGAATGGCAAATGGAGTAATTTGTAGGCAGCTAGCTTGTGACACATTGTAATGAAGGAGACATATGTAAAAGTATGTGGAATTAACAGGAGCAATGTTACTCCTTCAGCATTTTAGATGAAAAACACATGCAATTTTGAAACTTCAGCTTTACTGTTTCAAAGACCCTAAGAGCATCTGTTAGGTATTGTATGATCTCATCTCTAACACAGCACATGCAGTCAGCTTTTCAGCATGTCACACCATTACTAAGTAAGGAGCCAGAAAATGAGCAGGCAGGTCACTTTTCACCTCATTAGCACAGCAGGAGGGGGCTCTGGAAAACAAGATGCTAGCAGAAGCCGAGGGGCTTGCTGATATTTTTTTGAATAACAGAGGAAGGACCCAGCTGTGTACTCCTTCTAACTCTGTACTTCTGTTCTTTCTCACATAATCCCTTCCTTTTTCTTCTGACCTTTAATCAGTTTGACCCCTGAAGTGTTCATAAACCACCACAAATTTGTTTCTCTGGAATATATAATTTGTCTCTATTTTTCCTCATGGTAGATCTTGGTTTTAGCACAATTCTGTTGCAATATGATATGGATATGCAGTCTTTAAAGTCCTTGAAAAGATTGAACTTCAGGGTTCTTTGGACACAGAGAAAATAGAGTAGATAATGGGAAATCAGCTATCATTTCATTCTCTGAACTGCTACTTGCATTTATAAAGTTATCAAATAAAGGTTTACGTTCTGTTCTGAAATTTGTTTTCTATTTATTCATCTTTCCATCATCAATCTTATTATCACGATGGTGACTCCTTTATTAGTCTTAATTTCTGTGTTGCTACAGTGATCAGATCCCTTCTGCCAACCCACGGTGCACAAAATATATATAATTTTCTTCTTTTAAGCCATTAAAGTTTGGGATTATTTGTTACATAACATATTGTAACTGATCCTGAGCAATCAAAAGAGCTAAAATGTATTGGGCAACCACACTGTACCAGGCAGTGTGCTAACTACTTTACACATCCATGCTAAGTCACTTTAGTCGTGTCTGACTCTTTGACCCCATGGACTCTAGCCCACTGGGCTCCTCTGTCCATGGCTCCAGGAGAAGATACTGGAGTGGGTTACCGTTTTTTCCTCCAGGGGATCTTTCTGATCCAGCGATTGAACTCATGGATTTCCATTTCCTCTTCCAGGGATCTTCCCAACCCAGGGATCAAACCTGCATTGCTTATATCTCCTGCATTGGCAGGTGTGTTCTTTACCACTAGCACTACCTGGGACGTCCCCCCACCCCAAAAGCTTTTAACTACTATCTTAATTTCATAACAGTGGTATGTGGATGGAAGGTACTACTCTCATCCTCACTTCAGAATGAGAAAGCTAGAACTTGTAGGTATTGTTTCACACCTTTTCTGCATCTTTACAAAACTCTTTTGCATCATCTCCTCTTCTAGCCACTGCCACAGAAACTAATCCCAAGTGTACTTCTTACTTCATAACTCTAGGCTTTTCCTGCTCCACTGTGTGCGGCATCCACAACTTTGCTTTGTGAAAACACAACCCAGACCCACATAAACAGGATGTGGACCAGTGAAAATTAGTTGTATTAACACCTGACCCAGGCAGGAGACAATGAGAAGTGCACTCTTGGTCTCCTTTTTCCAACTGCAGATAGTTCTGACACATTTCACTGGATTCCTCATAAAGGTCTTAAAGTCAGTGTTTAATTTGATAAGACATTTTTTGAACTGACCTTTTTTTTTTTTTTTTTTTTCCCCACTCCCTTTTACTCCCATTGTCCTGCATTCCTTTCCCCTCAGATCAGTAATGAGGCAAAGTACTGGCCTGGAAGCCTTTGTCTCAGACTCTACTTTGAAGTAGAACCAAGAGTAAGGCACTAACTAGCCCAGAACACAAGAAAGAAAGTGAAAGTGAAGTCGCTCAGTCATGTCCAACTCTTTGAGACCCCTTGGACTGTAGCCTACCAGGCTCCTCCGTCCATGGGATTTTCCAGGCAAGAGTACAGGAGTGGGTTGCCATTTCCTTCTCCACAGTATCTTTCTGACACTGAGATAGAACCCAGGTCTCCCACATTGTAGGCAGACGCTTTATCATCTGAGCCACCAGGGAAGTCCAGAACACAAGGCTTCCATGCAAATCTAAGATCAATGAAGGACAAAAATTTCATCTAGTAAAGACTTTTTTTTTTTTTCATATGTAGGAGGCAGTAGTCCAAACTCATTGGAATAGACACTTAAGCAGTTTGTCTTTCTTTACCTGCCATACTCTGCTTTTTTTTTTTTTTTTTCCCGTTTACTGACTGCCTTATACATCATGATGGTACTTCTGCAAAATACTGAAAAGGAGCTTACTTTTTTACATGTAGACTTAATTTTTTAGAGCAGTTTGAGATTCACAGAAAAATTAAGCAGAAAGTACAAGAATTTCCTGTTTGCCTCTGCTTCCGCTCTGTGCATAACCTCCCCAGTCTTCAGCAACCCCACCAGCATGATACATTTGTTACAACTAATGAATCAATAGAAATGCAGCATTATCACTCAAAGACCATAGTTCACAGTAATGTTCACTGTTGTATGTGTTAAAGACATTTTAATCTCATATTCAGTAATTACTTCTGTTTCTTTCATTAGCTTAAAATAAAGTAACAATAAAGGTAAGATTTTTACTTCAAATGCTCTACATATGAGATAATTTTTATAAAATAGTTTGTTCTTCTTTCTTTTTACATATATTAGTAGAAAAGTGTTCAGCTAATGTTAACAGTGGTTGCTTTGAGGGGTGGAATCTGAAGCAATTACATTTTCTCTATTGCCTGAATGTCCTATAATAAGTGTGTTTCATTTCACCAAAATAAAATATCATTATTAAAGAAAGAACTAAAAAGAAAATGATATACCCTAGGAACCACTGATAAATATTAATCTGATTTATAACATATTTGGCAGAATTGACTCAGGCACTGCCTTAGTATATGTTGTTACAATTTTCATTTTTTGGTACCACAACAAGTCCGTTAATTAGTTGGCTTCTCTTTAGCACTCAGTGTTTTCCCGTATAATGATGAGTTTTTCTGTGTTCTACTAATATGTAAAATTCTTTTTTTTTTTTTTTTGGAGTGAGAATTTTTTATTTCTTTACAAGAAGTCTTCCATGTTCTGCCTTGAAAAAACAAACTTTAGTATATATTTTAGGCTTTAAATTACCATTTTTAACATTACCTATATAGCAGTATATTACTCATATGCTCTTCTAAAGTATCCCTATCTTGGGACTTTCACACAAAAATGTTTATCTATAAGGCATGCATGCTAAGTCACTTCAGCTGTGTCTGACTCTTTCCGACCCTATGGATTGTAGTCCACCAGGCCCCTCTGTCTGTGGGATTCTCCAGGCAAGACTGGAGTGGTTTGCCATACCCTTCTCCAGGGGATCTTCCTGACCCAGGGAAAGAACTCTCGACTGTTACATCTGCTGCATCAATAGGCAGGTTCTTTTCTGCTAGTGCCGCCTGGGAAGCCCTCTACCTATAGAGACTAACATATTATAGTTTATAGAAAATAGGATTGAGAATTTATGTCATCACTCGATTTTAGAGTAAGAGAGGCCCATATGTAATTTAAAATTTTCTGATCATCATATTAAAAGCAGTAAATTATAATAATTGTAATTCTTTTTATATTTTATTTAATCCAATGTATCTAACATATCAAAAGTATTTCAGTGATAATCAAGATGATTATTATTGAGATATTTTGCCTTTTTTAATACTAAGTCTGTGAAATCAGGTGTGAACTTTACGCTTACAGGACACCTCTGTTTGATCCAGCTGTATCTCAAGTCCTCAGTAGCTGTGAGTGGACAGTGACCACCACATGGGACAGTGCAGCCAGCTCTAGAGCTTGCTGTTTTTGTTTATAACTTAGCAATTCTTCCAGTCATGGTTTATTTCCTCTATTATATAGAGGGCTTCCTGGTGGCTCAGACAGTAAGGACTTTTCTAATTCCCTGAATATTTTTAATCATTTAGAAAAACATTTTTTTTAGATCACTTTTCTAGAGTTTGATTTTCCCTGCTTCATTTATTGCAAAGTGCCTCATGAAAACCTGTAGTCTACTTTTTATCAGCTGTATATTCAACAATTATACAACTTCAGGGCCAAGTCATAAGCCGGATATACGAAACAATGCATTTTCAGGGTTTAATCTTAGAATGGCTTGATTTATACCATATTCCAGAAATATATTATGTTCATAAGCTGAAATTATTTATATTATATAATGCTCCAAGCATTAACTCACTAAGACAGCCTAATGTCTAGAAAGAGGTACTAATAGAGCCAATAAAGTGTTTACTTCACAGAACAGTTCAATTTGAGGAATTACTCTATCAATTTCTTTAAAGCTTCTCTGCATCACAGATTATTTATCTGTAAAATGCGGATAATACAGAACCTACCTCATGGGAACATTGTAATAATTAACTAGCTAATACATAGAACCACTTAAAAGAATGACTGGTACCTAAATAAATGTTGTTTCAGTAAATATTAGCTAGTAATTATTATTTCAATCACAGTTTTATCAGATTTTTTCCCTAATGTAAAAGTAAGTCTAAATCCAAGTATTTTGAGTAGTACAACAGTTATTACTAATGGCTTTACCTTTTTGAGTATTGATTATTACAGGCATAATCTGTACATATAAAAAGACTATGTATAGAATCAAATATGTAAATACATATATTCTTGAGTACAAATTATATTTTTTCTCTATCAGAAAAATAGTAGGTGAAATTATAAATTTGCAAGAATTAAATAATTCACAATTTTCCATCTTTTCCCATTTCTCTGTAAAGGAAAATATTTCCAACATTCTGATTTGTTTAATTTATATTTCAATATATTATCACTTCCCTATCAAACTTGAATATATTTGGGTAATTTCAACTACTTACCTACCCTTGACAAGTTTGGCAGAGAATGTTTATGTTCTGGCAACTTTTCAGATTCAGGGATGATCACTGAGTTGATGCTATAATGGAATTTATCAAGTTAGATAAATAGATCACATGTGATTTTATGTGTTCATAAATATTAGTGTGTCTTTTAAGGTAGTGGTGAATGGAGGGCAAAAGAATATTAGAACTGCCATCTGTATGAACTACAGATTACAGGCACTCACAAGAAAAGTAGTAACTTTTCTTAAAAGGCAGTAAAGACCTAGACCTTGACACACTATTTGATAGAATAGCTCAGCAATTTGTTGGCCCCACATTTTTCACTATTTCTGATTGCATAGTTGGTAGATAGGATAAAAGTTGGCAAGCTGGGAAAATGAAGCTTTTACAGTGTGTAGGAAAGAGGATTTAATGCCACTGTTAAGTAAAGGACAGTGCTCTTATGCAGTTTAGGTACCACAAAGAAAGCAATCATTCTGACACTGAGTGGAAAATAGCTTAAACTGGGAAGTTACTCATAGCATCCATTATTCAATATTTTTTAGTGATACATCCTTTTGTCCAAACCAATGAATGTTCTCGTAATTATTCCAAGTGCTGTGCAAACTTCTCCTAGAATCAACTCACTGTGAAACATCACCTTGAATCAATAAGAAGAGCAGAATTCCCTGGAGTTTGGAGAGTTCTGGCTCCTCTCCAAGAGTTTTAAGCTAAGAAGTTCTGAAATAGGACTTTCCCTTTTTTAAAGATTTCTCCTGTGGTACTTTGAGCTCTTTCTTATGCCCCTCACCACACTTATCTCCTGTAGCCTGGGCTGAATGACAATATTCCCTTTTATCTGGCTCTCATTAGGAAAGCACTAGGTTCCAGTATACAGATCTGATATAGTATGGAGAATAGAGCACTTTAAAAAAAAAAAATCAAGCAAACCTTACTTCTTTTAAGTCAGCTGCCAAGATTATAAACATGATCTATCAATACAGGTAGTACAGAAAATGTCTAAATGTGTTTTTTTTTTCTAATTTTAAGAAGCATTCCTGAATACCTAATAAATTGTATAGTTATTTGAGCTAATATGTGCTAGCCTCTCAGTTGCATCTGACTCTTTGCAACCGCATGGACTCTGGCCTGCCAGGTTCCTCTGCCCATGGAATTCTCCAGGCAAGAACACTGCAGTGGGTAATCATTCATTCTCCAAGGGATCTTCCCAAACCCAGGGACTGAACCCAGGTCTCCTGCAATGCAAACATATTCTTTACCATCTGAGCCACTAAACGTCTGAGCTAATAGGTCACAACAATTTGTTGAAATGGATACTACCTCCTTTGGCTATGCACTTCACAGTCAAGTGTAATGGTTCACTGAATATTTTTATTGGAAAGAAGAGACCTAATTACTGCTATTGACTGAAAATCTCCTGACACACTGTCTTATGAGAGAATCTACACAGTTGAAAATTAATCACATAGCCTGCATATCAGCATGTTTATTACTTTATAATCAATTTGATTTTGCAGCAGCGTCAGGTAATGATAGGAAATGTTTTCAACAGAGGATCCAGATGTACATAGGGCACCAAAAGTATATTGTCAATTTGAACCAAATGTACCAAGAAAGTCATTTGCAGAGCGAAGGGTAGACTAGTAATTGGGGTCTTGATTCCAACTCACTTTTCTCCCTAGTAATCTTTATTTGGAATACTTTATTTCCCAATGTCATCCCACCTTTCTTTTTGTAAGTCAAAAGAAATATAATAGAGCACCAAGTTATGTTACACAGTAGAGCTTGAGTAACAGAGCCGCCCCCAAAACAAAAGTGAGAGAGGGAGAAAGAAAAAAAAGGTGGTGGTGGGGGGGGGAGGAAACTAAGCAAATTGAAATAAAGCTTTTTTCAACTGCTAGGATAAATTAAATCATCTTACACTTTGCACCAAATATAATTACCCTTGAACTACAGCACGTAACTAGAGGAAGATAGAGGGTATGAAGCTTTAGTAATCAATGAAGAAATTTAAATACATTATCCTCTCTATCATTTGAGATGATGGCATACGGGAAAGAGAAGTGCTTGTACTGAATCTCACAGATGATTCAAATCGCCTTTGGCAAAACATAATGTGACACAGACTATGGATTTAATTACCTTTTTGCTTCTGTTTATTATTTGGTTGATTTTGTTTTACTATAGGATTTCATCTTGCTTTTGTTTTCGGTTTATATGATGGGTTGAAGATCTTAAAAATCCTATGAATAATTCCCCACATGAAGTAGGAATCTGAAGGATCCCAGGTGGTGATGGTACTAAGTCGTGTCCAACTCTTTTCCACCTTATGGACTGTAGCCCACCAGGCTCCTCCATCCATGGGATTTTCCAGGCAAGAATACTGAAGTGGGTTGCCATTCCCTTCTCCAAGGAATCTTTCCAACTCAAGGATCCAACTGGAGTCTCCCACACTGTGGGCAGGCTCTTTACTGTCTCAGCCACTATGGAAGACTAGAATACTGGGGTGCATTGCCATGCCCTCTTCTAGGGGTCTTCCCAATCCAGGGATCAAACCCAGGTCTCTGGCATTGCAGGTGGATTCTTTACCATTGGAACCACTAGGGAAGCCCAAGAATACTGGAGTAGGTAGCCTATCCCTTCTCCAGGGGATCTTCCCAACCCAGGGACTATCTCTCCTGCACTGGCAGGCAGGTTCTTTACCACTAGCGTCACCTGGGAAGCCCAGCACACAGAATGAGTGTGATGAGCTCTTTCTAATCATGTATAAAGAGAAGTCTGAATTATCTATTAACTCATGGAAAGCTACCACTAAAAATATTTTATCTATATTTCCCCATATGTAAAAGTTTAGGAAGGAAAATTCATCTGAAACTGACTTACTGTTGCTGCTGCTGCTAAGTCACTTCAGCCGTGTCCCACTCTGTGCGACCCCATAGACAGCAGCCCAACAAGGCTCCCCTGTCCCTGGGATTCTCCAGGCGAGAACACTGAAGTGGGTTGCCATTTCCTTCTCCAATGCATGAAAGTGAAAAGTGAAAGTGAAGACGCTCAGTCATATCCGACTCTTAGTGACCCCATGGACTGCAGCCTATCAGGTTCCTCCATCCATGGGATTTTCGAGGCAAGAGTACTGGAGTGGGTTATCATTGCTTTCTCCGGAAACTGACTTACATTTATCTATAAATATTGCATCTCTGAGTAGTCAAGTTCCTACATCCCTACATTTTTCTTTGTGTGTGTTTGAGTCTGTAAATTCGCTCAGTCGTGTCCGACTCTTTGCGACCCTATGGGCTGTAGCCCACCAGGCTCCTCTGTCCATGGGATTCTCCAGGCAGGAATACTGGAGTGGGTTGCCATTTCCTTCTCCAGGGGGTCTTCCCAATCCAGGGATTGAACCCAGGTCTCCTGCATTGCAGGCAGACGCTTTACCCTCTGGGCCACCAGAGACTTATTAAATTAGATGACTTCTAGGAAATATTCTTATTCAATACTTACAAGTGTAAGAGTCTTTTTTTTTTTTTTTGTAAAGCTAGTTTATCATGTTTTGTGTTCATAGAAAGCCAATATTCTATATAGTAAGGAAAGTAAGTAAATATATTCTAAATGCTCAGAATATGATCCTAAATTTGAGACTGTCCCTGAGTGCTGAAGAATTGATGCTTTTGAACTGCGGTGTTGGAGAAGACTGTTGAGAGTCCCTTGGACTGCAAGGAGATCCAACCAGTCCATTCTAAAGGAGATCAGCCCTGGGATTTCTTTGGAAGGAATGATGCTAAAGCTAAAACTCCAGTACTTTGGCCACCTCATGCGAAGAGTTGACTCATTGGAAAAGACTCTGATGCTGGGAGGGATTGGGGGCAGGAGGAGAACGGGATGACAGAGGATGAGATGGCTGGATGGTATCACTGACTCGATGGATGTGAGTCTGGGTGAACTCTGGGAGTTGGTGATGGACAGGGAGGCCTTGTGTGCTGCGATTCATGGGGTCGTAAAGAGTTGGACACGACTGAGTGACAACTGGACTGAACTGAGGGCAAGCTACTGTAGATTGAGTCAATTAAATGCTAGAAGCATATCATGTTTATATTGTATCTTAAAATCACCACAGTACCTAGCATGTAACTGGGAATCTACATGAGATTGTTTACTTGCGGTAGTATCAGTTCAGTTCTAGTCAACAATAAAACACTCCCTGTGCCGCTGGAATACCAGACCAAGGAGCAGAGAACAGTACTGAATTATCTGGAGCAGAAAATGTTTAAAAATATAGACGCAAGTTGAAATTTGAGTCTGTGAAGTCTCAAGGCTTCTTCTGGATCTTGGTTTCTGGGTTAAGATTCAGGTCCTGGAATCCAGCCTAGAGCAGAGATGGGTTTGCTAATAGGAGCAAAAATAATATATGTCCTAAATGTTTGAAAAAAGAAAGTGAACGTGAAGTCCTTAGTCGTGTACAACTCTTTTCGATCTCGTAGACTGTCCATGGGATTTTCCAGGCAAGAGTACTGGAGTGGGTTGCCATTTCCTTCTCCAGGTGATCTTCCCAACACAGGTATCGAACCCAGGCCTCCCACTATGTAGGCAGATGCTTTACCATCTGAGCCACAAGGGAAGTCCTAAATGTTTGAGACTGGTTAACAAAATGGAGCGGGTGCATGCTAAGTTGCTTCAGTCATATCTGACTCTGTAACACTATGGACTATAGCCCACCAGGCTCCTCTGTCCATGGGATTCTCCAGGCAAGAATACTGGGGTGGGTTGTCATGCCCTCCTCCGGGGATAGTCCAGATTCAGGGATCGAATCCAAGCCTCTTATTTCTCCTGCATTGGCAGCTGGGCTCTTTACCACTAGCGCCACTGGAGAGATGAAGCAAATGCGTTATTATCACCATCAGAGACCAAATCTCAACTTGAATTCCTGGCAAGACAGTTGAAGGTGAATCTCACAGCAATGTTGGTTATTGCTTCTGGACATGGCTTATCCTCCACAACAGGAGTACAGGACAGAAATGCAGAATAAACACAAAACAGCTTTCTAAGATGGTATGGAAACTTGGTACCAATTTTCAAAGACATTTTGATGTATGTCTATATCTGTTCTAACTAGATTAATTAATTTATAGGTTTTTAAAATCTGTAAAATGGAGAACCTTACTGATGCTGTTGCTGTAAGAATTCAATGATGTAAATAAAGCATACCTCCTGAGCATCTGTTACAAAATAAGCACTCAGTAAATACTATGAATAATTGCAAGGTAGTATTCGTTTGGACTTCCCAGGTGGCACAGTGATAAAGAATCTGCTTGCCAATGCAGGAGACCCAAGAAAAATGGGTTTAATCCCTGGGTCAGGAACATCCCCTGGAGTAGGAAGTGGCAACTCACTCCAGTATTCTTGTCTGGAAAATTCCATGGACAGAACTAGAGGCTACAGAGCCTGGCAAGCTATATAGTCCATGTGGTAACAAAGAATCGGACACCACTGAGAAACAACATCATCACCACCAGTATACATTATATATTTACCTTGTATTATTATATCTAGTAATTCATAATGTATTGGTAATATTTTAGCAATTACTCATGATTTATTTGCTGATTATTCTTGTTTTAATAAATGATCTTCCTGTGAAGACCTGAAAGAGAGAAGGCCAGATTACTTGAAAATCAATTCATTACACCACTAGCTTGTTAAACTATAGAGAACTTTTTTGAAGATATGGTCTATGTATTGAGTTCCTTTCTTTCTTTGTAGCTATTTAAGGCAGCTCCTTTGTAAAACAGCTAGATTTAATATCCCAAGGGTCTTGTATTCCAGAATTCCCATTATAGTTCTCACCAATGGTGGGCTTTCCCTGCAATCCATCTCCTGTCTTTATTTTTGCCAAGCTGTTTCTGCCATCCCTGTTTCCCCTCCTTTGTCCCTGCCAGGACCAACCACCTCTGCCCGTTGTATTGCATGTCTTTCTTTCTAAACTCCTGCTCCTACCTCCGTAGCCCACTCTTCCCGAGTCCTTCTGCCTCAGTTTCTGGTGAGTAGTCAGCTGCAACAGATTGTCCTATATAATGTGGAAAGTGTTTGCACATCAAGCTTTTAGTAAATTCACTTTTGTAAATTAGCAAACTGAGAGACACCTTGAAAATTTTCATACTAAAGAATCACATAATTCCCTTTTTATTGAGAGTGTGTAGTTACCTGACTCAGTTTCTCAACAACTTTTCTATTCAACACAGGTCTCTAATTACTATCAATCTTCAAATGCTACCAGTCTTTTCTTACCTTACAGAATTTTCCTCAAAGTTATATATACTTTTTTAGTTCCTTGAGGAATAATCTCCCCACCCCATCCCAACCCCACCCGGGCCAAGTAAACAAACATGATTAGAGAGTTTATGTGATTTCTTACAGTCTTTTCTTTATTTAACCAGTTGGGGATGCTGATGCCCTCTTAGCAGTTTGTTTTTGTCCTAAATCATCTAAAGATCACTTTTCCTGAAAGTAAAAATACCATGAGGGGATCTTACTCTTCACCTTTCCCTTTTCCTTTTCTTCTCCTTCTCTAGCTCTTCTCCTCCTTTCTCTTTCTGCTCTAAACAGAAAAGCATGATCCCCTTTCATTGTTCTTATTTCCTATTACTCTAAACTCATCATGACCTTGATTCTCTGATGCTGCCCTTAATATGACCTAGTGATACTTTTGAAGGACATTTTTGCTCCTTCAGCTGGTAAAGAATCCTCTTGCAATACAGGAGACCTGGGTTGGAAGATCCACTAGAGAAAGGGTAGGCCACCTTCTCCAGTATTTTTGGGCTTTCCTGGAGGCTCAGATGGTCAAGAATCTGTCTGCTACCCAAGATCTGGGTTTGATTCCTGGATTGGGAAGATCCCCTGGATAAGGTAAAGACTACCCACTCCATTTCACTTGAGTAGTTTTTTAAAAATCTAAGTTATTTTTAGAGTTCATTTTTCAGCCATCTTACCTTCTCTTTTTTCATATCTTTAAAACAATAGGCACTGTTGTTGTTTTGTCTCTAGGTCCTGTCTGACTCTTTGGGACCCCGTAGACTGCAGTATGGCCGGACTTGCCTGTCCTTCACCATCTCCCAGGAGTTTGCTCAAACTCAAGTCCATTCATTCAGTGATGCTATCTGATTATCTTATCCTCTGTAGCCCCCTTCTTTTAGATAAAAATTTACATAATTCAAAAACATGAAATGACGAAAATTTCTCAATCTCATTGAAGATAGCTACACAAACACATTATTAAATTTCCTTCTGTTTGTTTATATGCATATATATATTCATAATATGCTTTATATTTATATAAAACACATATTTACTTTTTTAAAAAATACTGATTTATAAACTTCTTTTGTTCTTTTATATCACATTTTTCATATTAATAAACATAATTGTACTACATATATTTAAATGACCACATGGTATTTATTTCCTGGAAATAACATGAATTGCTTACCCAAGTCTTTACTTTTTGAACTTAGGCTAATTCCAATTTGTCATAATTTTAAGCAAAGATATCATGAATATCTTTGTGCTTACCTCTGGAAGATAGCCTTAATTCATTATTCTTAAAATGTATAAACTGGAAAAAAAAAATTGTACATTCTTAAGGCTTTACACAAATGTTTGCCAAGTTTTCTTCCAGGAAGATTTTGTAAGGGTAGTAATGCAGCCATGAAATTAAAAGATGCTTATCCCTTGGAAGGAAAGTTATGACCAAAGGAAATAGAAACCCACTCCAGTGTTCTTGCCTGGAGAATCCCAGCTATGGGGCAGCCTTATGGACTGTCGTCTATGGGGTCGCACAGAGTCGGACATGACTGAAGCGACTTAGTAGTAGTAGTAGTAGTAGTAGTAGTAGTAGTAGAAGATAGCATATTAAAAAGCAGAGACATTACTTTGCCAACAAAGGTCCGTCTAGTCAAGGCTATGGTTTTTCCGGTGGTCATGTATGGATGTGAGAGTGGGACTGTAAAGAAAGCTGAGTGCTGAAGAATTGATGCTTCTGAACTGTGGTGTTGGAGAAAACTCTTGCAAGTCCCTTGGACTGCAAGGAGATCCAACCAGTCCATTCTAAAGGAGATCAGTCCTGGGTGTTCTTTGGAGGGAATGATGCTAAAGCTGAAACTCCAGTACTTTGGCCACCTCATGTGAAGAGTTGACTCATTGGAAAAGACTCTGATGCTGGGAGGGATTGGGGGCAGCAGGAGAAGGGGGTGACAGAAGATGAGAAGGCTGGATAGCATCACCAATTTGATGGGCATAAGTTTGAGTGAACTCTGGGAGCTGGTGATGGACAGGGAGGCCTGGCATGCTGCAATTCATGGGGTCGCAAAGAGTCGGACATGACTGAGCAACTGAACCGAACTGAATTTTATGAAAGCTCCTTATTAGTGGGTAAGATAAATGCATTAACTACTGCTTTTTATATTACTGATAGGGAGTTGATTTCTTCCTATGTCAAATGAAAAATTATATTGGTTTTCAAATTAAATTTCTATTTATTTCCATAGGCTATTTTTAGGGGGATGCTTATCTTTCAGATTGATTAGTAAGGGCCTTTAAATATATTTAAGTTGCTTTTTGTCACACCCTTTGTTTTTCTTTTGTTTTATAATTTTGTGTGTGATGATTTAAATTTGAGTGGAGTAAAAATATTAATTTTTCTTTTTGATTACCTGTTTACATTTTCTAATGGTTTCAGAAGTTATTTTCTTCCAAATATTTTTGAATATTAAGTGAACTAACAATACAATGAAAACATAAATACTTTTTACCTAGACTCATCAATTTTAACATTAGCTGCATTTATTTTCTTTCTTTCTCTTTCTGTCTTTACCTGCCTCTACACACACACACACACACACACACACACACACACACACACACAAGAAGCTTTCGTGTTTTCAACTCTAAATATTTTAGCATATGTCTAAGAACAAGGGCATTCTTTTACATAACAGAATATCATTACCATATTCAAGATTTAACACTGATATAGAAATAGATTTAAGGAAATAGATCTGATAGACAGAGTGCCTGATGAACTATGGATGGAGGTTCATGACATTGTACAGGAGACAGGAATCAAGACCATCCCCAAGAAAAAGACATGTAAAAAAGCAAAAGGCTGTCTGAGGAGGCCTTACAAATAGCTGTGAAAAGAAGACAAGTAAAAAGCAAAGGAGAAAAGGAAAGATATACCCATTTGAATGCAGAGTTCCAAAAAATAGCAAGGAGAGATAAAAAAGCCTTCCTCAGTGATCAATGCAAAGAAATAGAGGAAAAAAATAGAATGGGAGAGACTAGAGATCTCTTAGAGAAAATTAGAGATATCAAGGGAACATTTCATGCAAACATGGATGCAATAAAGAACAGAAATGAAATAGACTTAACAGAAGTAGAAGACATTAAGAAGAGGTGGTAAGAATACACAGAAGAACTGTACAAAAAAGATCTTCTTGACCCATAAATCAACTGTGTAATCACTCACACTCATCTAGAGCCAGACATCCTGGAATGTGAAGTCAAGTGAGCCTTAGGAAGCATCACTATGAACAAAGTGAGTGGAGGTGATGGAATTCCAGTTGAGCTATTTCAAATCCTAAAAGATGATGCTGTGAAAGTGCTGCACTCAATATGTCAGCAAATTTGGGAAACTCAGCAGTGGCCACAGGACTGGAAAAGGTCAGTTTTCATTCCAATCCCAGAGAAAGACAATATCAAAAAATGTTCAAACTACCACACAATTGCACTCATCTCACATGCTAGAAAAGTTATGCTCAAAATTCTCCAAGCCAGGCTTCAGCAATATGTGAACTGTGAACTTCCAGATGTTCAAGCTGGTTTTAGAAAAGGCAGAGGAACCAGAGATCAAATTGCCAACATCTGCTGGATCATCGAAAAGCAAGAGAGTTCCAGAAAAAAAACATCTATTTCTGTTTTATTGACTGTGCCAAAGCCTTTGACTGTGTGGATCAGAATAAACTGTAGAAAATTCTGAAAGAGATGGGAATACCAGACCACCTGACCTGCCTCTTGAGAAACCTGTATGCAGGTCAGGAAGCAAGAGAGATGTTGTGGGGAGGGAGGTGGGAGGGGGGTCATGTTTGGGAATGCATGTAAGAATTAAAGTTTTAAAATTTAAAAAATAAAAAAAATTAAAAAAATTAAAAAAAAATAAAGGAAAAAAAAAAAAAAAAAAAGAACTAGACATGGAACAACAGACTGATTCCAAGTAGGAAAAGAAGCACTTCAAGGTTATATATTGTCACCCTGCTTATTTAACATATATGCAGAGTACATCATGAGAAACGCTGGGCTGGAGGAAGCAAAAGCTGGAATCAAGATTGCTGGGAGAAATGTCAAAAACCTCCGATATGCAGATGACATCACCCTTATGGCAGAAAGTGAAGAAGAGCTAAAGAGCCTCTTAATCAAAGTGAAAGAGGAGAGTGAAAAAGTTGGCTTAAAGCTCAACATTCAAAAAACTAAGATCATGGAATCCGGTCCCATCACTTCATGGGAAATAGATGGGAAACAGTGGAAACAGTGGCTGACTTAATTTTTCTGTGCTCCAAAATCACTGCAGATGGTGATTGCAGCCATGAAGTTTAAAAATGCTTGCTCTTTGGAAGGAAAGTTTTGAGCTACCTCAGTTCAGTTCAGTTCAGTCACTCAGTTATGTCCGACTCTTTGCGACCCCGTGAATCACAGCACGGCAGGCCTCCCTGTCCATCACCAACTCCCAGAGTTCACTCGAATTCATGTCCATTGAGTCAGTGATGCCATCCAGCCATCTCTTCCTCTGTGGTAGCCTTCTCCTCCTGCCCTCAGTCTCTCTCAGCATCAGAGTCTTTTCCAGAGTCAACTCTTCACATGAGGTGGCCAAAGTACTGGAGTTTCAGCTTTAGCATCAGTCCTTTCAAAGAACACCCAGGACTGATCTCCTTTAGAATGGACTGGTTGTATCTCCTTGCAGTCCAAGGGACTCTCAAGAGACTTCTCCAAAACCACAGTTCAAATGCATCAATTCTTCGGCACTCAGCTTTCTTCACAGTCCAAATCTCACATCCATACATGACCACTGGAAAAACTATAGCCTTGACTAGATGGACCTTTGTTGGCAAAGCAATGTCTCTGCTTTTGAATATGCTGTCCTGGTTTGTCATAACTTTTCTTCCAAGGAGTAAGCGTCTTTTAATTTCATGGCTGCAGTCACCATCTGCAGTGATTTTGGAGCCCCGAAAAACAAAGTCTGACACTGTTTCCACTGTTTCCTCATCTATTTCCCATGAAGTGATGGGACCAGTTGCCATGATCTTAGTGTTTTGAATGTTGAGCTACCTAGACAGCATATTAAAAAGCAGAGACATTACCTTTTCAACAAGGGTCCATCTAGTCAAGGCTATGGTTTTCCAGTGGTCATGTATGGATGTGAGTGTTGGACCATAAAGAGAGCTGAGCACTGAAAAATTGATGCTTTTGAACTGTGATGTTGGAGAAGACTCTTGAGAGTCCCTTGGACTGCAAGGAGATCCAGCAAGTCCATCCCAAAGGAGATCAGTCCTGGGTGTCCATTGGAAGGGGTGATTTTGAAGCTGAAACTCCAGCACTTTGGCCACCTGATATGAAGAGTTGACTCATTTGAAAAGACCCTGATTCTGGGAAAGATTGAGTTTAGGAGGAGAGGGGACAACAGAGGATGAGATGGCTGGATGGCATCACCAAATCAATGGACATGGGTTTGGGTGAACTCCGGAAGTTGATGGTGGACAGGGAGGCCTGGCTTGCTGCGGTTCATGTGTTTGCAGAGTCGGCCACGACTGAGTGACTGAACTGTACTGAACTGAACTGAATGGAATATAAATGACATTTATTTTATATTCTAATTGTCAGGAAGCATTTAACAGGAGGCTTCCTCTGTGCTCTTTTGGATCTGTCAGGAATTCTCTGTTCCTTATTAATTCCCGAATACTCAGGAATTAAGAGGAGAGGCAAGTCTCTCCTAGGGGCTGAAGAATCCAGGCAATATCTTCATTAGTTTTTCTATACAGTGATAAGTACCCTCTTCCTTCTTGTGAACCATATGGTAAAAGTGATTGTTTCCAACTCTCTGTCTCTTAAATATGGATCGCCTATGTTTTGTAAGTCTAGAATTTTAATTTTTATCTTTGCTGAGAATAACTATCTCATAAGACAGCATATATGCCCACAACATGTTGATTAAAACATCTTTGCTCCATCAGAGATCTGATCCCCATGTCTTTCTTTCTTTCTCTCTCTCCCTCTCTCTCCCTCTCTCTCTTTTTCAGGCTGATCCCCTGGAGTGCAGAGGCTCTCTTTGTTCACTTTCCTGCCTGGGCTTCTAAGATCCGCTTGAGAAGGCTCTCTGCACTTTTATCCCATCAAGAGGGTGCCTGAGGCCTTCGTGAACAGAGCAAACCCAGTGCAGGGGCTTTATTGGCTTTCTTTGTAAACCAAGGAATATCAGCCTCTTTCTCTCTCCTTTACTTTCCTATCGGTCGACTCCAGACCACCAGATTCTGGTCCATTAAAGGACCTCAACATCTAATTACTTTACTTACGGGACAAATTTCCTTTATACTTTTTAAGACATTTTCCTCTCCAGGAGGTAATGTACAATCATATACCACATTAAGATATCTTTGCATTATTTTTTGTTCTTAGACTATATAGCTACTAAATGTGCAGTTTGAATTCTGTTCTCACTAGTTTCTGTTTCATTTTACCCTTCAAGTTTGTCTTTTCTTTTACTTTTAATTTAATTTTTAAAGTATACAAAACATTTACATGTTTCACAAATCAAAACTCAAAGTGTTTTCTCAGTCCCCTTATTCCCAGACTTATTCCTTCTCCCCATTTTTCGCTTTTGGATACCATTTTTAACAGCTTCTGGTTTATCCTTCTTGAATTTCTTTTTGCAAACCAAAGGGTGCTTATAACCCCATGCATGTGTGCACACGTGCACACACACACACACATACACACATTCTCCTTAGCCTCACTCTAGATTGATTAAATCAGAATATCTGGAAAAGAGGCCCTTGAATACATTTTTTAAAAAACAACCTTCTCAGATTATTCTTATTTGCTACCAAAACTGAAGAAAAAATATTTTAAAGATTTTCAATTTGCCTTCTGTAAAGCCTGATACCACTCCTCCCCTTCTTCACAAGATCTTCATAGCTACCACTTCAGCAAATATTTTTCTTCCTTGGCAGAATTCCATTCAGGGCAACAGTTTCCTCATTGCTTCAGAGCCTTACAATGATGAAACTGTCAAAAAAAAGTCAAGAATATATTCAAGTTAGTACTTTTATTGAATAAGACAACCATCTGTGCTGGTTGTGGTTTTCATCAATGTGCATTTATTAAAGAAAAGAATGTTTGAATAAATGTATGAATCAATGCAAACATGAATTAATCAGAGAATAGGCTTGTGGCAGTTTTCTTTTATGCTCCATGAATCAATTGTGTATTTTCTCCAACTCTCCAAGTAACTTTCTGTAAACCACTGCAATGATGTCACTTATGAGCGTAAGTTCATTCTAATACCCTCTCTCATAAGAGTTCAAAGGACATTTTGCTATTAACTGTGTGACACTGGACAGTATCAGTGAAGTTCTTCAATCTTCATCTTCTATAAAGTGGGGCAAAATAATGATACTTCACAGGACTCTTGTGTGTGTATATAAAATGTATATAATGTCCTTTACCAAGCTTAAGGTGATATATCCATAAGTTAACTACTATGATATATGATATAAAGAGCAAGGATATCTGAAAGGCTGCATTTATGTCTTTGTATTAAAACATAGCTGCTCTCCTGTGTACTAATATTCTGTAAATTGGTACATAGAGATCTTAGGCCATTAGTTTTTTGTTTTTTGTTTTTTTGGTTATCATTATAATTTTTCCTGGTTTTCCTACTTTAATTCACGATGTTCTGCTATGCAGTATTACAATTGATTTTTCCTGGAAATGATTACAATGTTTCAAGCTGAGCATTATAAATTGAAATGATGAACAGTTAAAGATGTCATCTTTTAAAAATCTGTTTTTATGTAAAAGCTCCTCCCCAAATAAAAAGAAAGGAGGAGAAAAAAATAAAAATTAAGGATACGCCACAAAAACATATCTTGATCTTTCTGTCACAAGAATCAAAAGAATTAACACAATACGTTAGTAAATGTTGTTAGGTAATAAAAGCATATGATTCATTGACAAAAAATTGATGTGATATAAACAGGTGTTAAATAAGTGAATTTGTAGCTCCTCAGACATCATTTTTTGTTTCTTTCCTTTTTTTGCCACTAAATCTTCCTTCCCTCAACCAGGCAACCAGGAGTTCCCTTTCAGAATTGAGATCAAGGTGTCTTAAGTAAGAAGTCTGTGCTCTTTTTTGTATTTTCTTTTTCTAAAATATTCAGGGAAGCTCCTGAAAAGTCAGAGAAATTCACAGCTTATTTAAAATAAGATATTTACTTTGCAATTTCAAGCTTGTGAAAATATCTATAAATAAGAGCCTATGTCCACATACCAGAAAAATATAACTTTTATTGTTAAGACCTAATGCAAGTACTACAGATAAGTTTATTTGTTTGAAAGTGAAAGTGTTAGTCACTCAGTCGTGCCTGGCTATTTGCAACTCTGTGGACTGTAGTCCATCAGGTTCCTCTTTCCATGGAATTTTCCAGGCAAGAATACTGAAGTGGGTTGCCATTTTCTTCTCCAGGAGATCTTTCCCACCCAGGAATTGAACCCGGGTCTCCCACATTCCAGGGAGATTATTTACCATCTGAGCCACCAAGGAAGCACATCAGTAGTTGGATTCTGAATAAAAATGCCAAACACCTCAAATCAAGGTTGGCCTCACAGTCCTGTGGTCTGGCCTGCACGGAAAATTAACTGTACTTGGTTTAATGCCCTGTTGTTACTGTATTAAAATTCTTGATAATTTTAAAGAAAGAACCCACATTCTTACTTTTCACTTAGCACCACAAATTACGTAGCTGGTCTTGCCCAAAATCAATTATTCAACATCTTTTAAGCAAGAACAAGTGGAAGATTAAGGAAGTAATGCTAGGCAGGTGCCTGCATAATCAGCTAAAGTCTACTCAGCACCAGCGGATGTAAAACCGAGACTAAAACTACAGTAGAATCAAGTGGGACCATTCCCAGCCACAAATGACAACTCATTCTACGGATTCACAAAGTAGTGGAAAGGAATAAGCCAAAGGGACTCAATTTTTAGAATTCCACATTAATGTAGTTGAGATTTAAATGAGAAAGAGAGAGAGAAAGAGAAATAGAGAGCGAGCCAGAATGCACTTACTTCCCCATAAATATTCAACAATGACCACAGAAAAATTACACATTTATGTCACTTTAAGGAAAAGCAACTCTTAGAATAACAATTTGCTCTGTTGCATGAGAATAACAATATTAGCTAATATAGCAATGTCTTCTTCCTTGTGCCAAGCATTGTTTTAAGGCTGTACATGTATTCACTCATTTAATCCTCACAAAATCTTATCATGTAGGTACCAGTTATTTTATCCTGATTTAGAGGAAAAAGAAGTAAGGCACAGAAAGGTGAGAAAACTTGGCAAAACCATGGTCAACCTTGGAAGCAGTGTTCGATCCTGAGAATTGATAACAGTATCCTCTTCTTTGCCTCTCTAGCAAAAGCAAGCTTTGGCCAGAAAATTATGAAACTTTTGAGACCCAGGAGTCTAAATCAACATGTTCCAGTAACAGATATCAAACCCTTGATTTCTGACTATTGTGTCTTTAAAAAGATCTTTCTAAGAGAAAATATCTTGGAATAAACACAGATTTTGATTTATTTTATTTTATAACGCCTAGCCCAAAAAGCACATTTGAAGATGGGAATAACCATTGTCTAATGGTTTTCACAGACTTCTTTTTCTCAGCTCACTAGTCTCCAGATTGAGGAAAAACATGCATGGTAAAGGTGATAATATTAGCTTAGACTTTGGGGCTGCCTTGGCCACTCTCCTCTGCCAATAAACAGACTTTAGTCTCTAGGGCTGTCAGATGAGCAGCTTCACAGATGCTAAACTTCTTGCAAATTAAGCACATGTAGGGGGAAAAAATGACAATAGCAGCAAATGCAATCCTGCCAACAGTTTCAGTAGGCACATTGATAAATCAAATGGGTGCTGAAAACAACATCTCTAAATTTCTCTTTTATCCAAATTGTGTAATTTGTATAGTTTTTTAATGTATCACAGTGGACTTTTTTTTTTTTTTTCATCAGTTGACAATATTGTCCTTTGCTTTCTTCTCTAGAATGATATAGATTGTGTGGCTGGCTGGTTGACCACTCAGAGGTGACCTTTGCTCCAGCCAATTCCTGCAATTAGTTGATGGGTAATTCAGCATATTTTTATACCTGTCAAACTAGCTTTATACCAACATCTGCCTTGACAATTCAGAGAGAGCGAGATCAGTGCCTGTTTACTCAAGTTCATGTGAAAATGGAAAAATTAAGCAGAAGAAGTTAATTGTCCAAATAACAGCCAGGTGTAACTGGTTTCTCTGTGTACCCATCACCTGCCACTTTCTCTGGCTGATGGTTTGTTTTATCCTTTTTTTGTTTCTTGCCGGTTGATGTACAACACCATCACTAATTGTAGAAATTAATTCATCTGTGGCGTGTGAATGAGAACACCATGTAACAATGGGCAAAATAATTGAAATGACGTATCTGAGGTGAAAATGTGGCTCCGTTGGCTATGTTTGCTAAAGAGCATCAGGACATCAGAAATGTTCATCAGAAATTTCTTGTTGTTTCTATGAAGACTTACACTTCCTAGAAAATTGTATTAATCTCATGTGTTTCCAATACTTGAAATAATTCTAGAGACTCCCTCGTAAGCAAAATACAGGGATATTGAAAATCAATAAATTTCTCTTTGTCCAAAATTATTCTAGGAAGTTGCTCGAAACTAGTAGTTTCACCCATATGTATGGCATATGAAGTTTCAGTTTTTTAGTGGAAGGGGAATGAGATACTAACATAGTATGATGTGAGGAATTTGGAAGGCCAATGTGACCAAATATTCGTTCTCCTCTGTCTCACTAATGCAATACATGTATGCTTACCATTTTCATTCTGCTTTTTGGGAGAGGTTCAATTATTGTTTTTCAGTAGCTCAGTTGTGTCTGTCTCTTCGCCATCCCATGGACTATAGCAAGCCAGACTTTTCTGTCCTTCACCATCTCCCGGAGCTTGCTCAGAATCATGTCCATTAAGTCAGTGATGCCATCCAATCATATCTTCCTCTGTCATCCCCTTCTCCTCCTGCCTTCAATTTTTCCCAGCATCAGGGTCTTTTCCAACAAGTCAGCACTTCACAACAGGTGGCCAAAATATTCAGTTTTAGCATCAACCCTTTCAATGAATATTCAGGACTGATTTCCTTTAGGAATGACTGCTTTGATCTCCTTGCTGTCCAAGGGACTCTTAAGAATCTTCTCCAACAGCACAGCTCAAAAGTGTCATGCTTAACTCTCAGCCTTCTTTATGGTCCAACTCTCATATCCATAGGTGATTACTGGAAAAACCATAGCTGTCACTATACAGACCTTTGTTGCAAAGTAATGTCTCTGGTTTTTAATATGATATCTAGGTTGGTCATAGCTTTTCTTCCAAGGAGCAAGTGTCTTTTAATTTCATGGCTGCAGTCACCATCTGCAGTGATTTTGGAGTCCAGGAAAAGAAAGTATGTCACTGTTTCCATTGTTTCCCCATCTATTTGCCATGAAATGATAGAACCAGATGCCACGATCTTCATTTTTTGAATGTTGAGTTTTGAGCCAGGTTTTTCACTCTCCTCTTTCACCTTCATCAAGAGGCTCTTTAGTTCCTATTCATTTTCTGCCATAAAGGTGGTGTTATCTGCATATCTGAGGTTATTGATATTTCTCCTGGCAATCTTGATTCCAGCTTGTGCTTCATCCAGCCTGGCATTTTGCATGATGTACTCTGCATATAAGTTAAATAGGCAGGTTGATAATATACAGCCTTGACATATTTCTTTCCCAATTTTGAACCAGTCTGTTGTTCCATGTCAGGTTCTAACTGCTGCTTCTTGACCTAAATACAAGTTTCACAGGAAGCCAGTAAGGTGATCTGAAATTCACATCTCTTTAAGAATTCTCCACAGTTTGTTGTGATCCACATGAAGGCTTTAGCATAGTCAATGAAGCAGAAGTAGATGTTTTTTTCTGGAATTATCTTGCTTTTTCTATGATCCAATGGATATTGGCAATTTGATCTCTGGCTTCTCTGCCTTATCTAAATCCAGCTTGAACATCTCGAAGTTCTCGTTCCTGCTCTGTTGAAGACTAGCTTGGAGAATTTTGAGCATTACTTTGCTAGCATGTGAAATGAGTGCACTATGCAGTAGACTGAACATTCTTTGGCATTGACTTTCTCTGGGATTGGAATGAAAACTGATCTTTCCAGTCTTGTTGCCACTGCTGAGTTTTCCAAATTTGCTGGCCTATTGAGTTCAGAACTTTAACTACACCATCTTTTAGGATTTGAAGTAGCTCAGCTGGAGTTCCATCACCTCTACTAGCTTTGTTTAGAGGTTCAATTACAGAACACTTATGGTTTTTTCTTGTTGTAGAATTCTATGGCTAAGTAGTCAATCAATGAAGCAATGGGTACATATGAATCAAATAAAAATGCATGTTAAAATGTAGATCCTCTGCTATTCCTTCAGATATTGTTTAAAAAGGTTAAAGGAAGAGCCAAGATGTCTGCATTTTCATATATTTCCAGGAGTTATTAATTCAGGTTTTCTGAAAATTTCACTGCCACAAAGTCACTTGGGATGCCTATGGCTTTTCCTTAGTTTTCCGTTGTTCCTTACCATGTTCATAAGGAACTAAGTCTTATGAAACTTCAAGAAATTTGAGAGCACTGAAGTTGGCATTGGATATAGAAACATGCCTGTACATGCATGCATGCTCAGTCACTTCAGTTGTGTCCTACTCTGTGACCTTATGGCCTGTAGCCCTTCAGTTTCCTCTGTTCATGGACTCTCCAGGAAAGAATACTGGAGTGAGCGGCCATGCCCTCCTCCAGGGGATCTTCCCAACCCAGGGGTCAAATCCACATCTCCTGTGTCTCCTGCTTTGCAGATGGATTCTTTCCTGCTGAGCCCCTGGGGAAGTCCCAGAAACATGCTTAATACCTGGAAAATCCATTGAGAGGTTTCAATTAGGTGTGAATGGATGGATGTTCACAGACAAAATTGTGTAAAATGAAGCAGTAAATATAAAGCGCAAAGTGGATAGTATATACAAAAGTGTCACAAGAGTTTAGGGAGAGATTGGTCTCTTAGGATTTCAGATGCTGGGGAAGGCTTCTCAGAAGTAGTGATATTTCATTTCATCTTTGAAATAACAATAGGATAGAAAGAAAAATGAAAGCCTGAACCAAAAAAAGGCACTAAAGAAAGAGTAGAGATGGAGATGCATATTGAATATTTGGATGAGGGGAAGATAGAACAATATTGTTAGAGGTCTATGGTTATAAGAAGCAAAGATCAATTAACAATAGAAAAGGAAAACAAAATTTGCAGGTCTTCAGCACCCAAGGTACTTGCTTTCTCTATCTCAGGGGCCATGCAGACAGAAGTGATTGCTTCATCTGTCAATGGGCTTTCCTAAAACTGCTATTTCTTTTCTGCTCCTCTCTGTCACTACCATGAGGGCCACCTTAGTCCCCATCTCATAGCACATTATGCGTATTTGTGGGGTGAAATGGAGCACCCATCCACACCACAGATTCTTGATGAACAAGAAAACTCAGAATTTCTATGTGTGTGTATATGTCTGTGCATGTGTGTGATGTGTAATTTAACTAAGAACTAGGGCATATATTTTGTTAGTATGACAACAGCAGTGTTAAGTTCTTAAGGATTATGAGGACTTCCAGGTTTCAGTTCTGCATGTAAGGAGCACGGAAGTCACACTGAACAAATTGGACATTTCAACTTGGATCCATGAGAGAGAGAGAGAGAGAGAGAGAGAGAGAGAAAGTACATAGGGCAAAGCTCTGCAGCTGAGATTGGAGAGACAGGCACACAAATAACTAAGAGAAGACGCTTATTGGACCAGAAGAAGCTCGCAGAGAGGAAACCACTGTAGGAATCAGTGCCTGGGTAGAAAACTTGAACTATAATCGATACATGGAGGCTCGGTGAAGACAATTCTGAGAGTTAATATCCCCAGGGAGACCCAGTCATAGGAAAACACCCATATTACTGTAAATTTACACTGAAGAACTTGACTAGATTGCCACAGTAAATGTTTGAAAAAAATTCCTACATGATTCAAGCAGGGGTATGGGAAAAAGTATCTTTGAAATTAGCCAGAGGAGTCTGTTCTTAATAAGGCTCAACAATAAAAGAATTAATAAGAAAAAAAATTGTTAAAGCCTTAAAGATATCTCACCAAAGAAGATTTTATTTAAAAAATTAATAAACAGAAACCTCAATTAAATAGAGTCAGATGACCATGGGGGAAATGCTGTTTGTTGATGTCCTCTCAACTTCCTCCTACTCACCATGAAAGTTTTTTCTTTCCCTTGTAGTTAAAGGACTTGAATGCCGTAGTTGCAGACCCCCCAAATTGCAATTTTCTGTTGATTTTAAATAAAACCATCTTTACTGGGAGAATATCTAGCAGTCTATATGTTTCCAGTTGACAATAAACAGGTAGCAAATAAGCATATAAAAATAATCCACATCATATGTCATCAAAGAAATGCAAATTGAAAGTACAATGAGATGCTTATACTACACACCTAATAAAATGGTCAAAATATGGAAAACTGGTAACACCAAATACTGGCAGGTATGTGGAGTAACAGACACTTTCATACATTGTTGAAGGGAATGCAAAATGGTATAGCCAATTCAGAAGGCAGTTTGACAGTTTCTTATAAAACCAAGTGTACTCTTACCATATGATTCAGAAATTGTGCTCCTTTGTATTTACCCAAAGGAACTGAAAACTTATGTTCACACAAAAACCTGCATGTGGGTGTTTATAGCTGCTTTATTCATAACTGCCAAATTTTGGAAGCAACCAAGATGTCCTTAAGTAGGTGGATAGATAAATAAATTTTGATACATCCAGACAGTGGAATATTACTCAATGCTAAAAATAAATGAGTTAGTAAGCTATGAAAATACATGGAGGAAACATCTAAGTGAAAAAAGTCAATCTGAGAAGAAAGCATACTGTATGACTCCAACTATATGCTTTTCTGGGAAAGACATAACTGTGGATACAATAGAAGGATCCTTTGGGTGAGGGCAGGAGTAGGGACAGAAGACAAAGGGACTTTAGGGCAATGAAAATACTCATATGACATTATTATGGCGGATACATTATACATTTGCCAAAACTCATAGAAGAAGGAATTTTAATGTAACCTAGGTATTTTATAGATTAATACTTTTCAAAAATATATCATTCTTGTGATTGATGTTGACATTGGGGGAAACTATGCATATGTGGGGATATGGGGTTTATGGTAAAACTGTACTTTTAATTTTGTCATAAACCTAAAACTACTCTAAAAACAATATTTAAAAAAACAACAAAAAAAAAAACTGTAACTGATCCCGCCATGTTCCTTTCTTCAAAAAATTTTCCAGGTGAAAATACAGGAGTCGATAGCCATTCCCATCTCCAGGGGATCTTCCCTACCCAGGGATCAAACTTGGGTCTTCCACATTTCAGGTAAATTCTTTACCATCTAAACCACCAGGGAAGCCCCAAGAAAAGGATATACAATTTCTAGGTCTTTATTGCTTCATGTAGGCTTTCTCCAGTTGCTGTGAGCACATGGGCTTAGCTGTTCCATGGCATGTGGAATTTTCCTGGACCAGGGATCAAACTGGGGTCCCCTCCATTGGCAAGCAGATTCTTATCTACTGTACCACCAGGGAAGTCCAGAAGGATATATATAGTTTCTTATATTCAGAGTAACACAAATGGTTTTTCAGAAAAAAAAGAAAAATAACCTATCTCAATAATAGATGTATTTGATATGATTTTAAAGATCCTAGGAAGAGTCAGCCACAGCTTGAAGTACCTCCTGTTTCCTCTTCTTTCTTCCTGAAGTCAACTAAGTCACTGATCTCCCCTATTCCCATCCCTTTCAGTCCTCTTTTATAGAGGATCAGTGGTTAGGCTTTTGAGAAAAGTATCCGGAGGCCCCTTGGGATAGTTTTCACAGATGGTTCCACAGCTGGAGTGGGGGCAGGGAAACAGTAAAGAATATGCCTGTTTCCCAGTAAAGGCTGTGAGCAAGAGAGTACCCTGAAATGTATGCAGCTAAAGAATATTTATGCAGCAAGAAATAAGAAAGCTCAGTTAAATTTAATTAGGAAACATTTTATCAAATGCATACTATTTGCAAGGCACTGAGGCAATTATTTTGAAACGTGCCAGTGGTTTTATTTTTTCTTATACTCACTCTTCTCCTAAAGTTAGTTTAAATTTTCTTCTTTACAGCATATAAAAGGAAGATAATATCTCAATGGAGAAAGGCTTTCAGTTCAGTTCAGTTCAGTCGCTCAGTCGTGTCCGACTCTTTGCGACCCCATGAATTGCAGCACGCCAGGCCTCCCTGTCCATCACCAAGTCCCGGAGTTCACTCAGACTCATGTCCATCGAGTCAGTGATGCCATCCAGCCATTTCATCCTCTGTCGTCCCCTTCTCCTCCTGCCTCCAATCCCTCCCAGCATCAGAGTCTTTTCCAATGAGTCAACTCTTTGCATGAGGTGGCCAAAGTACTGGAGTTTCAGCTTTAGCATCATTCCCACCAAAGAAATCCCAGGGCTGATCTCCTTCCTAATGGACTGGTTGGATTTCCTTCAGTCCAAGATGTTATTAAATAATTTGTGATTATCCTGAAGGCAAAACTCAGGTATTGAGGGATTCTAAGCACAGAAGACACTGGGAAACAACACCGTGCCATATATGTGATCTTACTGATGTATGGCGAGAGTCTGGAGGCTGCCCAACCAACTGAATTGGAATTGTCAGGTATGAGGGCTGACTGAGATTTTAAAATGGAAAACAAGAGGAGACCTGATTGGAACTAGGTGCTAAAATGATTTGTTCTTGGTGTCTGGCTGCATGTCAGAGGAAAAGATATCAGATAGAATCATGACTTGAGTGTCTAAGCAATAGGTCTTCTTTTAGAAGTATTTCCACATTATTTTGAGTTCTCTGTTTTTTCTTCATCAGCTGTTATCACAGTATCTATACACTTTCCTTTATCTCTCAAGTCCACAGTCAATATTTTCCTTTGTTTGAACATCTTTCTTAAAGTCTTTTCTACTCAACTAAAAATACATTTCCCTTTGAGGGATTTTTTTGTCCTCACAGAAGCACTCTGAAAAAGAGCATGTAAAATTAATATTTTAAAATTTAAATCTTCCTTTTCCAAGAGTCTCTCTGTCACTCGAAATTGGTCAAATATTTTCTATCTTGCAGTTCAGGTGTTTTTAATAAAACAAGATATTTAAACCAGTTAATTCCTTCTCTAACAATGTTAATGTGAAACTGTCTTCAACTCACATTATCATTCATCCGACGATTTTAAGATTTTTTCCACCAAAACTTTGCCCTTTTCTGAAACTGTGAGGATAAATGAGAAATAGACATCCCCTTTAAACCGATAATAGGAAGAGAAAATGGTCACTGTGCTGGTTCAGGGTTGCCTACCTTCTAGTCTTCTGAGCCTTGAAATAACAACCATTCATCCACGGGCCATAAAACGTTGACTGATTTCTTTCCATTAGACTGTTTGACCCTGGAAGTGTTTATTTAAATAAGGAAGGAACCTGAAAAAAAAAAAAAGTTTAATGACTTGTTTGAAGAAGGAAAAAGAAAACAAAAAGCAGTATTCATGGGTCAAAGATAGAGAGTGTAAGATTTTTGTGACTATAGGGTCAGTTAAGGAGGAGGCAACACATATTTAAGTGTCTGCCACATGCCAGGACTCACTTAGTGATTTCCCTATGTTACCCATCTAATTCTCAGAAATACCTTCAAGAAACTTGTTTCCACAACTGCATAAAAGATGAAATTATTTTTCCTTCTGTTAGTGTTAGGATAAAGAAAAGTAGTATTACCTATAAATATTCTATTCCAGTACTTAGTTATTTACTTTATTTCTCTATGCCCATAAATCATACATATAAAAATAAATTATTCTAAATAGCTTTCTTATAGTCTCCTTAAAAATTTAACTACTGAAGATTCTTTTAAAAAAATATTTTGGTTAAAAGAGAAAACAAGGCAAATGACAATTGACTGGTGCATCTCAAAGAGTGTCTTCCAGATGCCATGTAAAAAATGAAGTTCTGTGATAAATATTTTTTAAAGTCTACATTAAACAATGTTAAAAAGGTGAGACTTGGTGCTATAAATGTGATAATGTGCATTGTGAATCTTGAAGAAGGGAGACAGGGTAAAGAATTTTTCAAAGTTAGTTAAGAGAATTTTCACACCATCCAGGAAGTATTTATTAGAATGCAATAAAAGAATACTCACATCATCAACTTTGGTCAATGAATGATTTCTCACATATAAATGTACAGTAATTTAGCTAATCTCTTACTGCAGAATATATATTTCATTTCCAAGGTTTGATATTTGACATATCTGTATGCATATAGACATTTTCATGTGACTGTATATGAGATCGTTCTTCTGTTTGAATTTATCTTTCTTTACTTTTCTGTAATTTCCTTAGCATACATTCCTAAAAGGGATTTCTTGGACAAAAGGCAAGAATTGTTTTAATTTATATTGCAAAACTGACTTCAAGAAAGATTATTGCTATTTACACTTCTACTAGGGAAATGTGAGCAGGCATTCACACATCCATTACCACTTCCTATTCTATTTCTGTGGAGTTTTCACTTTATGTAATTTGTTAATTTAATCAACAAAGATTTTTATTAATAATAACAAAAGTATATATTGTTTTAGGAGAAGGCAATGGCATCCCACTCCAGTACTCTTGCCTGGAAAATCCCATGGGCGGAGGAGCCTGGTAGGCTGCAGTCCATGGGGTCCCAAAGAGTCAGACACGACTGAGCGACTTCACTTTCACTTTTCACTTTCATGCATTGGAGAAGGAAATGGCAACCTACTCCAGTGTTCTTGCCTGGAGAATCCCAGGGATGGGGGAGCCTGGTGGGCTGCCATCTATGGGGTCGCACAGGGTCAGACATGACTGAAGCAACTTAGCATAGCATAGCATATATTGTTTTATATATTTGATTTGATTATATACTTATATATTATATTATTTAATATATACCTTCTAAGAACATGTATTCGTTATTATTCCTAAAATAAATCTGAATAGCAAATAAATATGGAAAATATTTCCATTTCACTAATCTTAAATTAAATAATATGTATTTAATAATACTATATCAGTTATATGCAGTGATGTATAACATATTTATTATTGATATAATATGTGCATAAATTATATATAAAATAAAATATATACTTTGTACTATAATCAACATAAAATATAAATATAAAATATATTACATTTTATAATAAAATAAATGTGCTACAATTACTTCATATAAATTATTTTAATTATTTTATTTATAAAATGATTGAGAGGGAAATCTTTTCTGTACTTATTTGCCACTCAGATTTATTCTTGGGATAATAATGGACATATATTCTTATTACATTTTTCTGTTAGAAACCCCACCTTTGAAAAATGATTTGTAAGTATTCTTTATAAATTAAAGCTATATTAATCATAGAAACATCATAATTGTTGCATATATTTTTCAGAGTTTACTGTTTTCCTTCTCAGTTCCATTAAACATAATGTACCAACTCAGGTCAAGACATCAGCTGTGTAATTCTTCAGTAGCAAAAGGTATATTTTTCAATGTGAATATGAAATTTGGTTTAGATCTACCAAAGACATATATTGCAATGAATGGTTTCTCAGTCTACAGGCTCATAAGTTCTCTCTTTCTACACTGCAATCTCAATGTTGCTGGAGTAAAGTTAAACTTCCTTGATTAACACTTCAAAAATATCAAACGTATATATAGGAACTCAGTTTTCAAATATTTAGACAAACATTCTTTCATGCCTTGTAGCAATGATGCATGCATGAAGTAAATGGCCTTTGATAATCTGGCTCTCATCTTCTTCCATCTTTTCCTACATTATGCTCATAATTTTCTATTTTTTGAAAAAAAAAAAAAACAAACAAACAAACATAATCCTCCCCATGGTAAAATCAATGTTCCCTCTGTTGGGGACACATGTTGTCTTAAAACAGATAAATGTGTCTGTGTGTGTGTGAGTGCTCAGTTGTATTGGACTCTTTGTGACCCCATGGACCTTTGTGAGCTCACCGGGCTCCTTTGTCCATGGGATTTTCCAGGCACGAGTACCGGAGTGGGTTGCCATTTCCTTCTCCAGGTGATCTTCCCCAACTTGGGATCAAACCCATATCTCCTGCATTAGCAGGTGAATTCTTTATCCCGAGCCACCAGGGAAACCATTTACTCCCTTACTCTTTTGTAAATTTCTTGACTGCTGAAAATTTGACCATATTTGCCTGCCATTGTATCCTGGGGGTGAAACACTGAGCCTTGCACAGGGTAAACATTCAAAAGATATTTATGAAAGACTGGATATATGTCATTATTATACTAATTTTACAGATAAGTATTGAGACTCAGGAAAGCAAATGTCTTTGTAGTTAGTTATTATACAGTCAGTAACCAGGATGACCTCAGTCCATAGTTCATAGTTCATCAGACACTCTATCATATCTAGTCCTTTAAAACTATTTCTCAGTTCCACTGTATAATCATAAGGGATTTGATTTAGGTCATACCTGAATAGTCTAGTGGTTTTCCCTACTTTCTTCAATTTAAGACTTAATTTGGCAATAAGGTGTTCATGATCTGTAAACCAGTCCCCTGCCCCGCCCAATCACTTCATGGGAAATAGATGGGGAAACAGTGGAAACACTGTCAGACTTTATTTTGGGGGGCTCCAAAATCACTGCAGATGGTGACTGGAGCCATGAAATTAAAAGACACTTACTCCTTGAAAGGAAAGTTATGACCAACCTAGATAGCATATTCAAAAGCAGAGACATTACTTTGCCAACAAAGGTCCATCTAGTCAAGGCTATGGTTTTTCCAGTGGTCATGTATGAATGTGAGAGTTGGACTGTGAAGAAAGCTGAGCGCCGAAGAACTGATGCTTTTGAACTGTGGTGTTGGAGAAGACTCTTGAGAGTCCCTTGGACTGCAAGGAGATCTAACCAGTCCATTCTAAAGGAGACCAGTCCTGAGATGGCTGGATGGCATCACTGACTCAATCGACATGAGTTTGAGTGAACTCCGGTAGTTGGTGATGGACAGGGAGGCCTGGCGTACTGCGATTCATGGGTTCTCAAAGAGTTGGACACGACAGAGCGACTGAACTGAACTGAACTGAACTGAACCAGGATGACTGAGACTTGAATACCTGTACAATTCTGTGTTTGTCCCATTTTATAAGCTTCCTAGATATTTCCATCACCTACTCTTCTTCTTCTTTTTTTTTTCTTCCTGATCTTTTCTTTCTCTTTGTTGGATTTCAATGTGTTTAGTTTTGGAATGAAGTGTACTCAGGGTCCAAAGACAAACGTGAGGAAAAAATGTTGGAATAAGTCAGAGATCCTTTCAGAAAATCAACGAACTATTTTTTTAGACTGTTTTCTAGCAAACTCCCACACTTAATTAAGCTTTCAATTAGGTGTCTCAGGAGCCAATTCTCTATGGTACGACTCTCTCTTTCTTCCTTTCCTGTCTTATTTCTTTTCATCTTCAGAGTTAACAATTATTTTATGCATTACCTAAACTTACTTTCTGTATCTCAGTTTTTCCATCTGTAAATGTAAGGGCTAGAATGTCACATTTTGTATATTATTAATGCTGGAAATCTCATAATTGCAATGAACTTCACTGAATGTCCTACTAAGAATGGATTTAGAAGGGCTGGGCGAGATGGTCAGATATGGACAGAAAAACATAGTTCACCAAAATGAAAAAACTGAAGTAAACTTATTTAGGTAGAGTGTCTGATCCCAGTGTGGAAACTTTACTTGCCTATCTCTGCCTGTTAGTGAGACCCATACCAGAGTCACTGGCCTGGGACTGTTTTAATCAACAGTGGCGTTGTGTTGAAGAGTTCATGATAACAGAAGCCATTTATATGACTCCTGTCTTGTTATGTAAAGCAATGGGGTGGGGGCAAGCATTCAGGTAATGGGAGGTGGCAATCTTTCCTATTTAGGAAAGATTCCATACACACACACACACACACACACACCCCATAGGCTTTATTTTCATCACTAGTAAGACTTTAGATGACTTTCCAGACCGTTAGTACCACAAATCAGTAATAAGGAAATGAACTTAGAACAGCAACAACAAAAGGGTCAGCACATCACTTACGGCTAAAAGAACAATATTGGCTTGTTTATGGTTTCAATAATTTTTTATCACCTTGAGAAGCAAAAGTCACTCACTGGAGTGGGTAGCCTTTCCTTTCCCCAGGGGTTCTTCCCAACCTAGGGATCGAACCCAGGTATCCCGCATTGCAGGCAGATTCTTTACCAGCTGAGCCACAAGGGAAGCCCTGATAGCCTTATCAGTGATGCAAAATTGATAATTAACATCAAGAATTCTGGGACTTCTCTGGCAGTTCAGTGGGTAAAACTCTATGCTTCCAATGCAGGGGGAGAGGGTTCGATCATTGGTCAGGGAACTGAGATCCCACATGTCATGGGGTGTGGCCAATAAATAAGTAAAACAAAATAAAATTACTTTGTAGAAAAAATTTAAAAACTGAATATAGCAGACAGGTCTCTTCCTCTGAATCCAGAATGAAAAATTTCACTCATTTCTTCTAGCTTCAACCTGTGGTTTCAGTCAAGGACCAAAGGCAAAGGAAAGCCCCTAAAGCATTTTAAACATCTCATTGAACGCTTCCTTCTTTAAAAACAGGTATTTCCTCTCATCAGAAAGCCCTGAAGTACAATGTCCTTAGAAGCTAAGAGGAGAAAGAAGAAAGGCAGGGGTTTCAAAAGATTAATAAACAGAATCCAGATAGAACTAATGCAGAGAAATATTTATTTAGATATTTATTTAGCTGTTGGTTTTCATTGTTTACAATTGTGACCAGGATGGAAATTGGAAATTGTATTGCAGATGGTCTAATACCTGAACTTCATTGACCTTCATGCAGAGAGAACTGTGTTTTTGATGGATGAAAATTTTAACTATGAAGAAGTATGTTTTTCATTTTAAAAACTGATGATTAAACTACCTTATCAATAATAGCAAAAGGTACCATTCCAGAATATTTCTGTCTTCTTTACTCTCCACTGTAAAATTTGCCTCAACTCTAAGTACATTTTTGTGTTTATGTGAATGATATATTCAGTCACTCAGTCATGTCCAACACTTTGCAACTCCATGGACTGCAGCACTCCAGGCCTCCCTGTTCATCACCAACTCTGAAGCCTACTCAAACTCATATCCATTGCATCGGTGATGCCATCCAACCATTTCATCCTCTCTTGTCCCCTTCTCCTGATTTCAAACTTTCTCAGTATCAGGGTCTTTTCAAATGAGTCAGTTCTTCACATCAAGTGGCCAAAGTATTGGAGTTTCAGCTTTAACATCAGTCCTTACAATGAACATTCAGGACTGATCTCCTTTAGGATGGACAGGTTGGATCTCTTTGAGGTCCAAGGGACTCTCAAGAGTCTTCTTCAACATCACAGTTCAAAAGCATCCATTCTTCAGCACTCAGCTTTCTATAGTCCAACTCCCACATCCATAAATGACTACTGGAAAAACCATAGCCTTGAGTAGATGGACTTTGTTGGCAAAGTAATGTCTCTGCTTTTTAATATGTTGTGTAGGTTGGTTACTCTTCTTCCAAGGAGTAAGCATCTTTTAATTTCATGGTTGCAGTCACCATCTGCAGTGACTTTGGAGCCCAAAAAAATAAACTATGCCACTGTTTCTTCATCTATTGACCATGAAGTGATGGGACCGGATTCCACAATCTTAGTTTCTTGAATGTTGAGCCTTAAGCCAACTTTTTCACTTTCTTCTTTCACTTTCATCAAGAGGCTCTTTAGTTCTTCTTCAACTTTCTGCCATAAGGGTGGTGTCATCTGCATATCTGAAGTTATTTATATTTCTCCTGGGAATCTTGATTCCAGCTTGTGCTTCTTCCAGCCCAGCCTTTCTTTTATGTACTCTGAATATATGTTAAATAAGCAGGGTGGCAATATACAGCCTTGACGTACACCTTTTCTGATTTGGAACCAGTCTGTTGTTCCCATGTCCAGTTAACTGTTGCTTCCTGACCCGTATACAGATTTCTCAAGAGGCAGGTCAGGTAGTCTGGTATTCCCATTTCTTTCAGAATTTTCCACAGTTTATTGTGATCCATACAGTCAAAGGCTTTGGCATAGTCAATAAAGCAGAAATAGATGTTTTTCTGGAACTTTCTTGCTTTTTTCATGATCCAACAAAGGTTGGCAATTTGATCTCTGGTTCCTCTACCTTTCCTAAAACCAGCTTGAACATCTGGAAGTTCACGGTTCACATATTGCTGAAGCCTGGCTTGGAGAATTTTGAGCATTACCTTGCTGGTGTGAGAGATGAGTGCAATTGTGTGGTAGTTTAAGCATGTTTGCCATTGACTTTCTTTGGGATTGGGATGAAAACTGACCTTTTCCAGTCGTCTGGCCACTGCTGAGTTTTCCAGATTTGCTGGCATATTGAGTGCAGCACTTTCACAGCATCATCTTTCAGGATTTTAAATAGCTCAACTGGAATTCCATCACCTCCACAAGCTTTTTTAGTAGTGTTTTTTCCTAAGGCCCACTTGACTTCACATTCCAGGATATCTGGTTCTAGGTGAGTGACCACACCATTATTATTATCTGGGTCATGAAGATCTTTTTTGTACAGTTCTGTGTATTCTTGCCACCACTTCTTAATATCTTCTGCTTCTATTAGGTCCATAACATTTCTGTCCTTTTTTGAGCCCATCTGAATGATATATAACTATCTTTAATTTTTCAGTTCAATATTGCTATACATAAGATACACGGCACTATCTTGAAACTGCTTCTTTTCTTTCTTTTTTGTTACTAAGTCTTCAAAATACAGTGTATGTTTTCTTACAGCATATCTGATTTCTTTTTTTTTTTTTTTTTTTTGGCAGGTGCTGGCAGGCCATGTGGCTTGTTGGATCTCAATTCCCTGACCAGGGATTGAATCTGAACCACTGCAGTAGAAGCATGGAATCCTGATCACTGTACCATTAGGATGTAGCACAAGTTGGAATGAAGACTGACAGGAGAAATATCAATAACCTCAGATATGCAGATGACACCACCTTATGGCAGAAAGTGAAGAAGAACTAAAGAGCCTCTTGATGAAAGTGAAAGAAGAGAGTGAAAAAGTTGGCTTAAAAGTCAACATTCAGAAAACTAAGCACATGGTATCTGGCCCCGTCACTTCAAGGCAAATAGATGGGGAAACAATGGAAACAGTGTCAGACTTTATTTTCTTGGGCTCCAAAATCACTGCAGATGGTGACTGCAGCCAAGAAATAAAAGACAGTTGCTCCTTGAAAAAAAAGGTATGACCAACCTAGATAGCGTATTAAAAAGCAGATACATTACTTTGCCAACAACGGTCCATCTAGTCATAGCTAAGGTTTTTCCAGTAGTCATGTATGGATGTCAAAATTGGAGTTTAAGGAAAGCTGAGTGCTGAAGAATTGTTGATTTTGAACTGTGGTATTGGAGAAGACTCTTGAGAGTTCCTTGGACAGCAAGGAGATCCAACCAATCCTTCCTAACAGAATTCAGTCCTGAATATTCATTGAAAGTACTGATGCTGAAGCTGAAACTCCAATTCTTTGGTCACCTGATTTGAAGAGCTGATTCATTTGAGAAGACCCTAATTCTGGGAAAGTTTGAAGGCAGGAGGAGACACAACAACAGAAGATGAGATGGTTGGATGGCATCATTGCCTCAATGGACATGAGTCTGAGTAAGTTCTGGGAGTTGGGGATGGACAGGGAAGCCTGGCATGGTGCAGTCTGAGGGTTCGCAAGGAGTCGGACATGACTGAGCGACTGAATTGAACTGATACTACTAGGGAACTCCCCTTGGAACTGCTTCTTAACAAATGCAACAAATGTTATATTGGTATGGAGAAGTCAGCTAAATCATAACATCCAAGACTTTTCTTTCATTTACTGTATAGTCAGTGACAGTCATATAGAAAAGAAGAATGTTAAAAGTTTATAATTTCCAAAATAGAAACACATTCAAGATTTAGGAAAATGAGATGGGGCCCCTGACTATTGAGAATATGGCATATCTGACTATCAGAATTATGAGGCCAACAGAATTATCCTCTGTGTTTCAACTTCTTTCTAAAAAGTAAGAGCCCTTAAGAAAAATTTTGGTGAAATATCACAGCTTACTACCAACAGGGTTATGGGAAATTCTAAGAGGAATTGTGACCCACTCTTCAGCAAGAGAGATTAAGGGAGCACAGAGCCATTGATAGCTGTGGCAGATCTAGGCTTGAATATATTCCAATAATTGATAAAGACTCTTAAGAATTTTCCCAGCTGGTCTCCTGTCACTTACTTCTCACTTTCTTTTTCCTTATGTCTCTGCTCAGGATTCTGATCATGCCAACTTCCCTGCCACCAAGATGAGAAGAGAAGAAAGAAATATGTAACATGAAAGTGTCAGTGACCTGAAGTGTTTGCCAGTGAGGGATATTTTCATTTGAAGGAGTGTAACAAGGACTGCTTTAGCCAACAGACTTAGGCTTGAGAGATAGAAATACAGTCACATTGGCACCAAGTGAAAAAGGAACTTCTCAGCAAAGCGTTTTCTCTACTCAGCTCAAATAGCACTATGTAGTATTGGTTACTATGACTGACAATGAGGCAGACACTGATATGAATGCAGCTACCTTATTAAAAGTAAGTGCATATGTGTTTTGATAATCAATGTGGCCTTTTCTAGATAGCAAATAAACTGATCCAACACTTGTGTAAAAAAAATGATCAATTTTTGAAAACACAATCTGATAAACACTTTAAAAATATTTTTTCTTCTGAGGTTTTAACTTTCTGACTTCAGGAGTTATGTGAATCATTGAACTTTGAAATCAGAAGTCAAGCTATAACTTTTAGAGTGCCCTTAGGCTAACATGATAGTAAGCAATTTTATTTTGGCCTTGCTGCAATTTTTCAAGTCAGTAACAGTCTTGCAGCAAGTGGGATTTACCCCTGGGTAATTATTCCCACCAAGGCTGTTAGTCTTTATTATTGGCCAAAATAATTGTTAAAGGAAGACAAGCAATCTAGGACCTGTGTGTCATTGAACTCTTGAAAGTTCTAAATATTCCAGTCTATCCCTCCCTACTTCTATTTACTGCCCGGCAGAGGCACATTAGCCTTACATGTTGCCCAAAACAGACTAGTTAGTAGTATGCCTGCTGAGCATAAGAAAAAAAAAATATTTGAAATGAACAACTCTATTAGGCGAAAGGGTAGTGTGGTGATATATTGAGGACTTATGCCCATGGCAGCAATAGCTAAAAACACTTTTTGGCATTCTTAAGGGAGTACAGCCTAATAAATCAGCTCAGCTGGTCAAAACTTCATGCCTTACCAAACTGGTGATATTTGAGTCAAGTCTTAGACTCTGACTACTTTTCAGCTCGTAGTAATGAAATAATACTATTCAGAGGCAGCATGGAGTAAGCAACCCATAGCTATACATGTCCCAGATGAAGCTTACAGAGAAGGAACAACATCAGGTAAATGGTTGTGTATATGATATTTCAGGGCAGACAGTGTGTTGTGAATACCTGGCTTAAACAGAACCATTATCACTGTTTGACAGCTACCTAGTCAATTGATAAAGAGGATACAATTGATTCTTGTCTTACAAACCCATTCATCCCTGTTCCCATTAATCAAGTAGAGGAGCATTCTATATTTCATGGACCTAAGGATATGCACAGATGTGAGAGTTGGACCATGAAGAAGGCTGAGCACCGAAGAATTGATGCTTTTGAACTGTGGTGTTGGAGAAGACTCTTGAGAGTCCCTTGGACAGCAAGGAGAGCAAACAAGTCGATTATAAATGAAAGCAACCCTGAATATTCATTAGAATATTGGACTGAAGCTGAAGCTGAAGCTCCAATACTTTGGCCACCTGAAGCAAAAGGCCAATTCACTGGAAAAAGCCCCTGATGCTGAGGAAGATTGAGGGCAGGAAGAGAAGGGAGAACAGAAGATGAGATGATTGGATGGCATCACCAACTCAATGGAGTTTGAGCAAACTCCAGGAGATAATGAAGGACAGGGAAACCTGGTGTGCTACAGTCCATGGGGTTGCAAAGAGTTGGACACAACTGGGTGACTGAACAACAATAAAGATATGAACTACATACCTCAGAAAACTCGGAAACAACAGGGACTTAAAGGGAACAACCAAATTAAGGACAACCAGTTCTTCAGCATAGGCAATCCTATTCCCATGATGACATAATTGATTTTTTCCAAGTACTAAAGACTGAATATACAATATAAGGGAAAACTAGTTATCTCAAGTATTCAGTTATCTCTGTATTCTTCTGGATCCAAACATCATTTATCTCCTTATTGCTTGAAAAATTCACCTCCTTGCTTGGACCTGGGAAGTAGGGTTCCCTTATGATCATTATTACACTGTGGACAGTCCCACCCCTTGTCAACCCTTTCCATATAACATGGAGTTTGTGGAGCTGAGAGAACATGCTCACTCGAAAACTGTGCACCCTTCTTCAAATCACACTCCAGGTTTCTCCTGGAATGTTTTTGTACAAACAGTTCTGTTTAAATTTCTATGACATAAGCATATCCTTCACTAGCTCTGTTTTCCCAAGAATATTATGTTAGCGGTGGAGAAAACAAAGGTGAAATATTCAAGCTAATGGGGATTATAGTAAAAGAATGCAAAAAGTATTTACAGAAAGGAGAGGCAGTTTCACAGATGCAGGGAATTTGCTTTACAAATGAAGAATTAGAAAGGAAAGAATGCAAATAAATTGTACACAATCATGTTTTAAAGACCAAACATTTCTGCACAAACTTAATAAGAAAAAGAACATCATCAACAACAATTTAACTGCAAATAACCAAATATCTGATTAGAGTCAGTCATCTCCTCTATAAGAATAAGTCTGATATGAGAGATAATGCTGTGGAATTATGAAGAGAAACTATTGTGAGTAAATAATACTGTTTGGGGGAAAATAGGCAGCCCAAAGAGGTCTATACTCTAAATCCCAGATTCTATGAATATATTAATTTATAGGATGGGACTTTACAGATGTGATTAAGATAATGGATTTTTAGATAAGAAGATTATCCTGGCCCAAAATAATTAGAGTTCTTAGAAGATGTCAACTTTTCTAGGCAGTGGTCAGAGATGTGACAGTGGAAGAAAGGTCGTGGTCAACATTAACGATAGAGGAAAAGGTTGCAAGTTAAAGAATGTAGCCAGCTTTTAGAAACGAGGAACGTAGGAAAATATTCTCCCTTATAACCTCAGAAAGGAACTGGTCCTATAGCTATGACAATGCTAGCCTTCTGGATCTTACAGTAATGAAAAATAATAAATTTTTGCTTTCATACAAAATTGACAAAATGAAGAAAATTTTATTTCATATTTTATATTTTTCTTAATGCCTGTGACCATGTATCATACAAGTCCACTTAAACTTCTTATAAGTAAATAATAAACAAGCTAAACGAAGACCAATCGGCACAGAACTCAGGCATTTGCATTGTTGCAAGCAAATTCACAACAAAGACCTGAATGATATAAATCATTTCTGGTTGAACAGTATGACACTGAGATACATGAAAATGTACTTCTGACTTTACTAAAATTCTCCTCAGTTCACTTCAGTTCGGTCGCACAGTCATGTCCAACTCTTTGCAACCCCATGAATCACAGCACACCAGGCCTCCGTGTCCATCGCCAACTTCCGGAGTCCACCCAAACCCATGTCCATTGAGTCGGTGATACCATCCAACCATCTTATCCTCTGTGTGCCCCTTCTCCTCCTGCCTTCAATCTTTCCCATCATCAGGGCCTTTTCCAATGACTCAGCTCTTTGCATGAGGTGGCCAAAGTACTGGAGTTTCAGCTTTAGCATCATTCCTTCCAAAGATATCCCAGGGCTGATCTCCTTCAGAATGAACTGGTTGGATCTCCTTGCAGTCCAATGGACTCTCAAGAGTCTTCTCCAACACCGGAGTTCAAAAGCATCAATTCTTTGGTGCTCAGCCTTCTTCACAGTCCAACTCTCACATCCATACATGACCACAGGAAAAACCATAGCCTTGACTAGACGGACCTTTGTTGACAAAGTAATGTCTCTGCTTTTTAATATACTGTCTAGGTTGCTGGGAGAAATATCAATAACGTCAGATATCCAGATGACACCACCCTTATGGCAGAAAGTGAAGAGGAACTAAAGAGCCACTTGACTAAAGTGAAAGAGGAGAGTGAAAAAGTTGTCTTAAAGCTCAACATTCAGAAAACTAAGATCATGGCTTCTGGTCCTATCATTTCCTGGCAAATAGATGGGAAAACAGAGGAAACATTGTCATATTTTATTTTTCTGGGCTCCAAAATGACTGCAGATGGTGATTGTAGCCATGAAATTAAAAGACGCTTACTCCTTGGAAGGAAAGCTATGACCAACCTAGATAGCATATAGAAAAGCAGAGACATTACTTTGCCAACAAATGTCCATCTAGTCAAAGCTATGGTTTTTCCAGTAGTCATGTATGGATGTGAGATTTGGACTGTGAAGAAAGCTGAGCACCAAAGAATTGATGCTTTTGAACTATGGTGTTGGAGAAGACTCTTGAGAGTCCCTTGGACAGCAGGGAGATCCAACCAATCCATTCTGAAGGAGATCAGTCCTGGGTGTTCATTGGAAGGAATGATGCTAAAGCTGAAACTCCAGTTCTTTGGCCACCTCATGTAAAGAGTTGACTCATTGGAAAAGACCCTGATGCTGGGAGGGACTGGGGGCAGGAGGAGAAGGGGACGACAGAGGATGAGATGGCTGGATGGCATCACCGACTCGATGGGCATGAGTTTGAGTGAACTCCGGGAGCTGGATGGCATCACCGACTCAATGGGTATGAGTTTGAGTTAACTCTGGGAGCTGGTGATGGACAGGGAGGCGTGGCGTGCAGCGGCAATTCATGGGGTTGCAAAGAGTCGGACACAACTGAGCAACTGAACTGAACTGAACTGAACTGAACTGAACTGAGGTTGGTCATAACTTTATTTCCAAGTAGTAAGCATCTTTTAATTTCATGGCTGCGATCACCATCCGCAGTGATTTTGGATACCAGAAAAAGAAAATCAGCCACTGTTTCCCCATGTATTTCCCACGAAGTGATGGGACATGATGCCATGATCTTAGTTTTCTGAATGTTGAACCTTAAGCCAACTTTTTCACTGTCTTCTTTCACTTTCATCAAGAGGCTCTTTAGTTCTTCTCCATTTTCTGCCATGAGGGTGGTGTTATCTGCATATCTGAGGTTATTGATATTTCTCCCGGCAATCTTGATTCCAGCTTGTGCTTCCTCCATTCCAGTGTTTCTCATGTACTGTGCATATAATTTAAATAAGCAGGGTGACAATATACAGCCTTGATGTACTTGTTTTCCCATTTGAAATCAGTCTGTTGTTCCATGACCAGTTCTAACTGTTGCTTCCTGACCTCCATACAGATTTCTCAAGAGTCAGGTCAGGTGGTCTGGTATTCCCATCTCTTTCAGAGTTTTCCACATTTTTTTTTTTTGTGATCCACAGAGTCAAAGGCTTTGGCATAGTCAATAAAGCAGAAATTGATGTTTTTCTGGAACTCTCTTTCTTCTTTGATGATCCTGCAGATGTTGGCAATTTGATCTCTGGTTCCTCTGCCTTTTCTAAAACCAGCGTGAACATCTGGAAGTTCATGGTTCATGTACTGCTGAAGCCTGGGTTCGAGAATTTTAAGCATCTCTTTACTAGCCTGTGAGATAAGTGCAATTGTGCGGTAGTCTGAGCATTCTTTGGCATTGCCTTTCTTTGGAATTGGAATGAAAACTGATCTTGTCCAATCTTGTAGCCACTGGTAAGTTTTCCAAATTTGCTGGCATATTGAATGCAGCACTTTCACAGCATCATCTTTTAGGATTTGAAATAGCTCAACTGGAATTCCATCACCTCCACTAGCTTTGTTCATAGTGATGCTTCTTAAGGCCCACTTGACTTCACATTCCAGGATGTCTGGCTCTAGGTGAGTGATCACACCATCGTGATTATCTGGGTCATGAAGATCTTTTTTGTACTGTTCTGTGTGTTCTTGCCACCTCTTCTTAATATTTTCTGCTTCTGTTAGGTTCCTACCATTTCTGTCCTTTATTGCACCCATCTTTACATGAAATATTCCCTTGGTATCTCTAATTTTCTTGAAGAGATCTCTAGTCTTTTCCATTCTATTGTTTTCCTCTATTTCTTTGCATTGATCACTGAGGAAGGCTTTCTTATCTCTTCTTGCTATTCTTTGGAAGTCTGCATTCAAATGGTTATATCTTTCCTTTTCTCCTTTGCTTTTCACTTCCCTTCTTTTCACACCTATTTGTAAAGCCTCCTCAGAGAGCCATTTTGCTTTTTTGCATTTCTTTTTCTTGGGTATGTTCTTGATTCCTGTCTCCTGTGCAATGTCATAAGCCTTTGTCTATAGTCCATCAGGCACTCTGTCTATCAGACCTAGTCCCTTAAATATATTTCTCACTTCCACCGTATAGTCAAGGGATCTGATTTAGGTCATACCTGAATGGTCTAATGGTTTGCCCTACTTTCTTCAATTTAAATCTGAATTTTGCAATAAGGATTTCATGATCTGAGCCACAATCAGCTCCTGGTCTTGTTTCTGCTGACTGTATACAGCTTCTCCATCTTTGGCTGCAAAGAATATAATCAATCTGATTTCAGTGTTGACCATCTGGTGATGTCCATGTGTAGTCCTCTTGTGTTGTTGGAAGAGGGTGTTTGCTATGACCTGTGCGTTCTCTTGGCAGAACTCTATCAGCTATTGTCCTGCTTCATTCTGTACTCCAAGGCCAAATTTGCCTGTTACTCCAGGTGTTTCTTGACTTCCTACTTTTGCATTCCAGTCCCTTATAGTGAAAAGGGCTTCCCTGGTGGCCTAGAGGTTAAAGCGTCTGCCTGCAATGCGGGAGACCTGGGTTCGATCCCTGGGTCAGGAAGATCTGCTGGAGAAGGAAACAGCAACCCACTCCAGTATTCTTGCCTGGAGAATCCCATGGACAGAGGAGCCTGGTGGGCTACTGTCCACGGGGTCGCAAAAAGTTGGACATGACTGAGTGACTTTACACATAATGAAATGGACATCGTTTTGGGGTGTTAGTTCTAAAAGGTCTTTAGGTCTTCATAGAACTGTTCAATTTCAGCTTCTTCAGCATTTTTGGTCAGGGCATAGACTTGTATTACCATGATATTGAATGGTTTGCCTTGAAAACGAACAGAGATCATTCTGTCATTTTTGAGATTGCATCCGAGTACTGCATTTCAGACTCTTTTGTTGATTATGATGGCAACTCCATTTCTTCTAAGGGATTCCTGCCCACAGTAGTAGATATAATGGTCTTCTGAGTTAATTTCACCCATTCCAGTCAATCTTAGTTTTCTGACTCTAGAATGTTGACGTTCACCCTTGTCATCTTTGGCCACTTCCAGTTTTCCCTGATTCATGGACCTTACACTCCAGGTTCCTATGCAATATTGTTCTTTACAGCATCGAACTTTCCTTCCATCACCAGCCCCATCCACAACTGGGTGTTGCTTTTGCTTTGGCTGCATCCCTTCATTCTTTCTGGAGTTATTTCTCCACTGATCTCCAGTAGCAATTTGGGCACTTACCGACCTGGGGAGTTAATCTTTCAGTGTCCTATCTTTTTACCTTTTCATACTGTTCATGGGGTTCTCAAGGCAAGAATACTGAAGTGGTTTACCATTCCCTTTTCCAGTGGACCACATTCTGTCAGACCTCTCCACCATGACCCGTCTGTCTTGGGTGGCCCCACGCAACACACCTTAATTTCATTGAGTTAGACAAGGCTGTGGTCTGTGTGATCAGTTTGGCCTGTTGTCTGTGATTATAGTTTCAGTGTGTCTGCTCTCTGATGCCCTCTCTCAGTGCCTACCATCTTACTTAGGTTTCTTTTACCTTGGATGTGGGGTATCTCTTCATGGCTGCTCCAGCAAAGTGCAGCCACTGCTACTTACCTCGGATGTTGGGTAGCTCCTCTCGGCGGCACCTGTGTGCCCTCACAGCTGCCGCGCCTGTTTTTTTTAAGGCTAAACATTTTGAAGGCTAAAATTCTTTTAGCCTTACCAGATCAAAAATTTAAGTATCAAAATTAAGGATAGAATGGATGTTAGGATAACTGAAATTATTAATTTGTGTTGAAGACCAATGAAGTTATTACCACAATCATCATATAATAGGTATAAAGAAAATGCAATTAAATCCTGGACAAGAGGCAAAAGAAAACCTATAGTTAGGTGTTGAAAAATATAAAAAATAGATAATAAAATTATCTTTCTATATATTTCAGAAATGGTGACTGGAAAATAAAATACTGACTTTTAATGTCACTTTTTATTCACATAAATTCTTCTACAGGCTAGAATGTTTCTTGATGTTACATTCTCTTTTTTATTAGAATTTTTCATAGAATTTTAACAGAATTAAATACATTTTTAGTAGAACCTGTCATACACTTTTAAATTTTTGTTTTCTTTTTTTATTTTGTTTTATATTTGAGTATGGTTGATGGGAGAAAGCAATGGCACCCCACTCCAGTACTCTAGCCTGGGAAATCCCATGGACAGAGGAGCCTGGTAGGCTGCAGTCCATGAGGTCGCTAAGAGTCAGACACGACTGAGCGACTTCACTTTCACTTTTCACTTTCATGCATTGGAGAAGGCAATGGCAACCCACTCCAGTGTTTTTGCCTGGAGAATCCCAGGGATGGGGGAGCCTGGTGGGAGGTGGCCTATGGGGTTGCACAGATTCGGACATGACTGAAGTGACTTAGCAGCATCAGCACAGTTGATTAACAGTGTTGTGTTTCAAGTGTACAGCAAAATGATTTGTTATACATATATTTGTATCTAAACTTTTTCAAATTTTTTCCCATTCAGTTTATTATAGAACATTGAACACACTTCCCTGTTCTGCATGGTAATTCTTTGTTGGTTATCTATATTAAATATAGCAGTGAGTACATGTTTGAGATTTACATTACCTTCTTTTGATATTTTTTATTCTTGTTATGATAGCATAGTTTAGTTGTTCAGTCACTGTCGTGTCTGATTCTTTGCAACCACATGGATTGCAGCATGCCATGCTTCCCTGTCCTTCAGTATTTCCCAGAGTTTGCTTAAATTCTTGTCCATTGAGTGGGTGATGTTATCTAATCATCTCATCCTCTGCCACCCCCTTTCCTTTTGCCTTCAGTCTTTCCCAGCATGAGGGTCTTTTCCAACAAGTTGTCTCTTCCCATTAAGTGGCCAAAGTATTGGAACTTCATCTTCAGCATTAGTCCTTCCAACGAATATTCAGGGTTGATGCTGAGAAGGATTGAGGCAACGAGAAGCGGGTGACAGAGAATAAGATGGGTGGATGTCAAAGCTGACTCAATGGACATGAGTTTGTGTAAGCTCCAGGAGACTGTGAAGGACAGAGAAGCCTGGCAAGCTGCAGTCTATGAGGTTGCAAACAGTTGTACATGACTTGTGACTAAACAATAACAGCAACTCTTTTTCAAACTTTTTCCCATACAGATCATAAGTGCACATTGAGTAGAGTTCCTTGTGCTATACAGTAGGCCCTTATTAGTCTATTTTGTATTTAGTAGGGTGTATATGTCAATCCAAATCCCTCAATTTATCCCTCTCCCCATTTCCCCCTGGTAACAATAAGCTTATTATGAATTTAAATGTGTATTACAATGTTTTGAAGGTATTTAAATTTAAATTGTTGTTTTATGGATAATTTCTCCATTATTTGTTTATACCTTTATATTTCATGAAACTTTTTTATAATAAATATGGATTCCATTTTCTGCACAAAGAAAATACTTTTTACAAAATTTAATTGAATTCATGTAGTAAGTGCTTTACTGTGACATCAACAATTAGTACAAATGTTTCTTTGTGGCAAATTTGTAACTATGTACAAATTACTTTGACATATATAATTCATTCAAATAAATTGCTCACAAAGTCATTCCTAAAAATATAATTTAAGCCATTTGACCAACATTACAAGAGTTACTTTTAATCTTTGTTTTTAAGTTTTGAATTTCAATAAAATTAATAACTGTTACTTCAGTCACATTATTTTCTTAACACTTACTATGCACACAACACTGGCCTTGCTGCTTGAGAGAGTTTAAAATGGTGTAACTCATAGTCTTTATTCTTCAGGATCATACAATGATGTATGAAATTCAAATCAACAAAAATATAAATTAAATCTTTTTTTAAATAATTGGCTACAAATGACCAAGATAGAATACAACTGTTGCTTGTTATCTATTTAATTTCAAAACTCAACTAACTTTTGGAATGAGGTGGAAAACATAATAAAGAAGTTACAATGTTTACGGGAAAATCCATATCATATTTAGGAAAAAGTATTTGTTAAAGAGGGCTTCCCTGGTAGCTCAGATGGGAAAAAATCTGCCTGCAAACCTGGAGATCCAAATTCCATTCCTGGGTGGGGAACAGCCCCTGGAGAAGGGAATGGCAACCCACTCCAGTATTCTTGCCTGGAGAATTCCATGGACAGAGGAACCTGGTGGCCTACAGTCCCTGGGGTCACAAAGAGCCAGAAACAGCTGAACCACTAACACTTTTACTTTCTTCATTGGTTGTGCTGTGCTTAGTCACTCAGTCATGTCTGACTCTTTGCAACCCTATTGACTGTAACACGCCAGGCTCTTATGTCCATGGTGATACTCCAGGCAAGAATACAGGAGCGGCTTGCTGTTCCTTCCTCCAAGGGATTTTTCCAACCCAAGGATCTAGCCCAGGTCTTGCACATTGCAGGTGGATTCTTTACCAGATGAGCCAACAGGGAAGAGAAAGGTTAAAATCACCAACTCAGACCAGCTGGTGACATCTTAATGGTTAAGAGCATTGGTTGGAATCTTACTACAGAAATCAAATCCTGACCATGCTGCTTACTAGCTCTGGCACCTTGAGTAATTGATTTAACTTGTCTATGCTTCACTATCATCATTTGTATAATTGGAATTTGAGGTTAAAACTATTTATCATAAGACTGTTTTTACTGAGTTGCTGCTGCTGCTGCTGCTAAGTTACTTCAGTCGTGTCCGACTCTGTGCGACCCCATAGATGGCAGCCCACCAGGCTCCCCCATCCCTGGGATTATCCAGGCAAGAACATTGGAGTGGGATGACATTGCCTTCCTTTTTAAATAATTATAATAGTGATCGGCAAAACTTATATTTGCATTACTATTATTTTTGTTATAATTGTGATGATAGAAGTATTAAGAACTTTGAGTTCTTGAGCAAGATTTTGGAGGCATCCTGAACTCACACTCTGTACAACTTCAGCTCCAGCCTTAAGGTTGATTGGGAACCTGGATAAGGTCAATTGTTTATTGGATATTGCCCCATTAAGACAAACTACACATGTCTTGTATTTTTTAGAAGTAGGTTTTTAGAAACAACAAAAAACTGGATTGTACATGGTCTTGTAAAAGATGGAACAGTTTAATAAACCTCAAACCAAATGAATTTTAGATGTGATTCCGGATTCAGCTAGAGCAGATGTTGAAACACTAAGAAAAGTCCACTTGAGAGTCAGTTTTGCACTTAAAAACAAAGAAAATTAACCAGAAAATACAGCCTTGGAGGGAAAATATAGGCTGGTTTTATTGTAATTATTTGATAAATTACTAGTTCTAATTATAAATGGAGATATTAGAGGAGATCCTTTTAGAAAACGTACACTGCAGTGAACAATAATGATCTTTGATGATTAGACTGTCTTTGAAAATTAACGATTCCTAAAGAAACTGTATCAGTAAATTAGAAAGCATAGAAAAATATTTTTAAATAAAGATCCCAGGGGTTTGTAACCCTCACCCTCAGCATAGCGATTTTGATGGAATAAACCTGGGGTGGAACCAGGGTTTTTGCCATGTCCACAAGCCCCTGAGTATGCTGAGCCAGGAGGTGACAGACTGACCCCACGTTGAGAAACACTTCCAGGTAACTGTGTGTGATTCTGTGTTCTGGAAGCGAGAAGATTTTGCTGGAATCAGCTGGGCTGATAATGAAGTAGAGAGAAGCAGGAAAAAAACCAAAAAGAGAAATAAAAATATGAAGTATAGAAACTATTAATTTCAAGCAGATACTTTGCAATGCAACCTAGAGGAAATCCTTTAAATTTTCTATGACATAATAATTGTGATGAACCAGAAAAACATATGAAAAATGCACCTAAACTGGAAATTGCTTAAATGTCCGACGAAAAAGACATGGTTTAGTGAATTAATGAAAACCAGGTCATTTTTAGAAATTACAAAGAAACGTGAGTAGTGTTTATTGTTAGGTTATTTGAAGAACATTTGAAAAGAATTGAATTTATATGTATGTATGAAAGGTAATATTTTTATTTTTTAGGACATTACATTTAATTATATATAATTATTTCAAAACCATATCATCATTTTGAGTAATAATCTATTTTAAATGGACACATGTCCTTTATCATATCTAATAACATGTGTTTACAAATACAATTTTGTTTTAAATACACATAGTCTGAAAAAGTTACCTTTGGGAAACTACAATAGGTAGCCTAAATATTTCTGAGTCAGATAATTATGCAAATGTAAAATTATGAATCAAGTAATGTGATGATATCTACAATATATATACATATAATACACAACATGCAGTTTTTGCGATTATGCATGCTAGGTATGTTGTTTATTAAATTACCTAAAATGCTGAATACTAGAAGTTTTGTGGTGCTCCTTTGTATATATGTTAGATTAATGACTTATAAAGTAGAAGAAAATATAAATTTTGTGTTTTATGATGCTGTCTTCTCCAAGGCATTTTTCTAAGTAGTAGATAAAACACTTGAAGAATGTTTGAAAACATGTTTTTGAGACTCCATTCAGCAGGCTTTTTCTTTTAGAAACATGAGTCTACATTGTTGTATCTCTGTCTCTTTTAAAAGTTATTCATAGGTGTGTGAAGACCACATTTTGGAATGTACAGGCAAAGGAACTGGGCTGAGAGTTAATGACCTCAGTTTCAAAAGGTTATAAGTTTCAGTAAAGAACTGTAATTTCAGGGTTAAAAAAAAAAAACTCTTCATGATCACAAAACATCTGTATATTGATCTCTTAAGCCCATTAAATATGATAGTTTAAATTTATGTACCCAAGCAATATATTAGAAATCTTGATAACTTAGAAGGATTATGACTCTGAGTGTGGAAGACATGAAGGAAGAAGTCATTGATCTTAGCAATGTTCCCAGGGAGGAGGCCAAATGATGCATCAGTGCCCGACGATCATGATTACATCTTTATTCTTCATTTCTGGAGAAAGCAACAGTTAGATGGATAGCTTCTGTATGCTACTACTGCGATTGAAGTTCTTTTTTGAGGGAGCAGGGAAGAATAAGTCAGTATTGCTTGGTCATTGCTGTTTGTACTTCTTGGAACACAATTCTATAGCTATGGTAAGCAGGTGTTTTTAAATGTCCAGCTCTAATCCCTAGAACCTGAGATATGATATCATGCTTATGACTCTCGTGTTATACGGCATGATTTACCTTAAAGTAAGGAGATTGTCTGGGATTATCCATGCAGGCCCTATGTAATCACATAAGCTTTTTAAACAGAGCTTTCTTTGGCTGGTAGCAGAAGCAAATGTCAGAGAGAGATGAAGTCTGAGAAGGACTCAACACATTCTTGCTTGTTAGAGGTGGAGGGAGTCACATGAGAAGACATGTAAGTAGCCTTCAGGAGCCGAGAGAGGCCCCTGACATCCAGCCAGGAACAGAGATCTCAGTTCAGCCACTGTAAAGAACTGGATTCTGTCAAAAGCTTGATTTGGAAGCAGATTCCTTTGAAAACTTCTAGATAAGAGCCATTTCTGGTCCAGCTGAACTTACTTAAAATGACCTACAGAGTTGTGAGGTAATAGATAGCTGTTGTTTTAAGCAAAGTCTGTGGTAGTTTGCCACACAGCAATAGAAAATCAAAGCATAGTTTGAAAGATTTATGTCATTGTGATTAATTTTAATGTCATATATATGTTATATATTAGAGACATGAAAAGTAGTAAAATCACGTAATTAGTGCTGTTCAAGTGAATTGAGTTTCCATATTTATGACTGACCAAACCCTATCTCCTCCTTTTAATTCCTTTCTTGTTTCCACAGTTTGCATACCTTCCTTCCTATTTGCCCTGTAGATGTGAATACAGTATATTCTGTTACCACTAATATGATATTTTCTTCTCCAGAGGGTATTAAAAAATGCTTTAAGTAAATCTCAGTTATTGTATGTGTTTGTGTGTTAGACACTTAGTCATGTCTGACTCTTTACGACCCCATGGACGGTGCCCATAAGGCTCCTCTGTCCATGGAATTCTCCAATATTGAAGTGGGTTGCCATTTAGTTATCCTTATGTTTGGGCTTCCCATGTGGCGCTAGTGGTAAGAACCTGCCTGCCAATGCAGGAGACATAAGAGATGGAGGTTCGATCCCTGGGTGGGGAAGATCCCCTGAAGGAGGGCATAGCTACCCACTTTAGTATTCTTGCCTGGAGAATCCCATAGACAGAGGAGCCTGGCAGGCTACAATCCATGGGGGCTGTACAGAGTTGGACATGACTGAAGCGACTTAACACACATGCACACATCTTTATGTTTACAGGTTAAGTTATGCTTTTCTTTACAAAAGAAACTAGTGATATACTTTTGATATGTTTATGTGTGATATTTTAGTCACAGAAATATCTTTGTGTGGTATCCTTGAGCAGTGCTTTTCTCTTTATGTCTTTACTTAATCACATAGTCTATCACTAACACCACCAGCAGACAAACAAAAATCAAAGAGACAGAGGACTTGGCACAAAATAGATTTTATCTTTGAATTTCTCATAGCACCTAGAATTATGTCTTGTATATAATTGCTGCAATACATATTTTAAGAACATATTTATGAATCACTTACTTGGTGTATATATTCAAATTGTCCTCATTTAGGTTTGCAGTGATTTGGCTTCAACATAATTTCAAAAAAATGGGATAGCTTGCTTGCAGATAAAGAAATAACAATTCAGACTTAGGACAAATTCAGAGCATGTAAAATCTGAGTGTCCTTCACTCAACCTCATGATCTTGTATGTTCTAGAAAAGGCTACGTTCACTTCTCTAGCCAACAGCCCTACGAATGAAGTATCCTAGTCCTTACTGCATCTCTTTTCTCAGCAACTGTCTGCAGCTCCTCTTCTCTACTCTTTCTTTGAGACCCTCAGTGTCTGTGGCTCCAGCATGTAACTGCTGTTATTCATTACTACAGCTATTGTTGATGTTTTAGGCTCCATTAAGGCACTGCAGATGGTGGCAATGACTTATCTGTGACCTCAAATGCCTTCAGACACTTGATCCTGACTGCAATGCTTTATTATCCTCTCCTGTTGAACACTGAATCTCCCATTTTTCTCAAAGCGTGTAGGGTCTCTGTGTAAGGGGTTGGAGAAGGGGTTAGTGGAAACACTGAATCTGAGTGGAATCTAATGCATCTGTGCCTTGAACGTAGAACAACCACCTCCTTTGACCCAAGACACTCCCTTTGCAATTTGAGCTTACTCTGTTGGATATACTTTTCACTTCATAAAGCATTTCTTTCAAGAATTACTTTATACTTTAAAAAAAAATCTGCACTCTGCTGAAATATGTAGCTATGTTGGTGAATTGGTGATAATCCTATCATGGCCATGGGAGTACATGGTTAAAGGCATATGCATTTAGGTATTTCACACATTTTAAAATAGTTGAGAACATTTTATTTCACTAAAAACAGAGAAATTTCAGAGAATCATTAGTTCTTACTCAATTAGGACACCAACATATATATTTGAAATGTTTATAAAAATGTCCTAAGATAATTCTTTAAGACTAACAGAGGTATACTCCCCTTTACATACAATTTATGAATTTGTTAGTATTTTAACAAGTAAGAATTTGCTTTTACAGCAAATTGTCTGATATATTAAAATATAGATCTGACTCAGTACAAGTTTTGAGTTTCTCAAATGACAGCTTTATCATTATGTGAAAAGTTTTGTTATTTTTGCTATCTATTCTGTTTTTCAACAGAGATGGGGAAATATATTTCATTTCTATTTTGCCATCCCCCTGTGCACTCACATGCAACTTTTTACTGAAAAATGTTTAATTTGCCAAACACTATCTTAATGTAGCATACAATAAATTACTAGAACACTGTACCTTAGAACATGTGCCACATTCTAATTAAAGCAATGATTTTTGTTCATCTGGCCACCCAAGAAGATGTCATACATTTTGATTGTTTAATTCATGCTATGTGTCATGAAGCATTTTCATCCTGAGAGCCTTTATTATGAAGAATTTTTTTTTTTCTTGACCAAGTGTGAGGAAAGGCCCTTAAATTCTAGATGTCATAATTCATCTGAATGAAAAGATCTGGACCCTTAAATAGCTAAAAAACAATGTAGACTATCCCTTTATTCAGCATATTAAAAGAAACCTCAGCTTTTCAATGAAAATGAGCAAAAATTTCTTCTTTCTTTTTTATCCTGGCCAGTTTCCAAAGTTGGCTCTCAGTTTTTAATCATATGTCTTCATATCTATAGCCTGTTAAATAAGAGTAACAATCACAAGTCTATGATGTGACTGTTGTCCTTTTACGTGGCATGTATGCCAAATGCTAATGTACATAAATTAGTGCCTAATATGCATATGCTATTAAATGGGGTTGAATTCATCCACAGGGATTCAATAAAAAATTATTGTCCAATTTTGGTCAACCAATTCCTATGTCATGAGGACAATTCCTCCCTCCAAAACCTTGTATAAAATGACCTTTAATCATATAACTTTTAACATTTGCTCTCAATTTCCTCTTCCTTTAACTGAGGCAGACACAAAAGCTGCTCTGATATGTGGCTAGTGAGAAAGACAGTAGCTGTCATTGTCCCTGCATGAACTGGATATCTGAAAAGGGTAATGCCGGTGTTTGAAACTTCAATGATTCTTTTTGAATCTGGGCCCTGGATACTACTCATTTCACCTTAAAATGATCTGTCAATGCATTTTAAGTATATTGTATGTGTTTCTAGCTTATTTTAGAATTGATAAAATGGAATGATATTATTTTGGCAAATTTCTTGTTTATTTCTTTTAAATTAACTGTCCTATTTTAAAAGTGAGAAAATAATGTTTAGAGCAGATATTTGGTGTATTTATAGCACAGCTCATCACCCTTCCTTTTTAATTTGTTGTTTTGTCTTGGACTCTAAAATCTTCTGTGGTACATGCTAAGTGACTGAATCAGATTGGAAGTCAGAGTCCCTAAGGATAATGAAGAATGGAAGAGCAGAACTTCTATCATATTATTGGTCTCTACTGGAAGTTTGTTAATTGGTGAATAGAAAGTAACAATTTGATTTGGCTACTGAAACTTGTGAAGTCCTGGAATTATTTGTCTTTGGTTCCTGAATGTTGTCAAAAATAATGCACAGATAAATAAAATTCATGAATGGCTGAATTTGAGAACTCCTGGTCTTCCAACACCAATACCCTATCTCTCAGAGAAAAGCTCATCTTTAGATATAGCAGTATTTGTGCATGTGTGTGTGTGTCTGTGTGTGTGTGTGTGTGTGCTCAGCCATGTTCTACTCTTTGAGACCCCGCTGACTACAGCTTGGCAGTCTCTTCTGTCCTTGGAATTTTCCAACCAAGAATACTGAAGTGGGTTGCCATTTCCTACCCTAGTGGATCTTCCCAACACAGGGATCAAACCCGTATTTCCTGTTTTGGCAGGCAGATTCTTTACCACTGTGTCTCCTGGCAAGCCCAATGTCATTTGTACAGTCCATTTATTTTACCTCTTAATATATGCTGGCTAAATTACATTATCTCTTGGGCTACCTGCCCCCTCTTTCAATTTGCCCCACTGTTTGAATGTCTTTCCTAAACAGAACATTCTTACACACAGAAACACACACACACATGAAACACACACCTTCATATTCACTTAGAATTCATTTTTTTACTCCCTCACATTATAGCATAGTAATTGATTATGCCTGTTTCCCTTATATATTACATTCTTCCCGTGTCTCCCATCCTACAATTTTAGTAGTTTTATTAATCATCATTTTAAGGTTTCACTTGTAAACTTGTGTGCCAATTTATTAGTTTCTTGAGGTTGACGTAACATATCACCACAAACTGGATAATTTAAAACAGAAATGTACAATCTGTCAGTTTTAGAGGCCAGAAACCTGAACTCGAGATGTCAGCAGGACCCTGCTCCCTACAGAAGCTCCAGGCTAGATTCCATTCTTCCAGCTTCTGTTGTCTATCGACTACATAACTGCAATCTCTGTTTCCATAGCCACCCTGCCTCCTCCTCTTCTGTCTGTCAAATCTCCCCTGTGTGCTTCTTATAAGGACACTTGTCCTTGGATTTAAAGCCCATCCTGGTAATCCAGAGTGATCTCATCTCAAAATCCTTAACTTAATTACATCTGGAAAGACCCTTTTCCCTAATAAGGTAATTCTCACTCATTCCAGGGATTTTGTATATCCTTTGGAGGACCATTTTTCTGCCTCCTAGATCAATATGGCCCTACAAGATTCTTGAGCTCATGTGTTTCTTTTTTCACATTCCTACCAAGGAAAAAGTAACTGGAAACTATTTTGTCTTAAAAAGGAGCACATTAAACTTTCAATCATTACATAGGGAGGGATTGCCTGTCTAATGAAAATAGGAAATATTCTTCCTAAGTTTCAGAAGTAGAGGTTGAAAATCTAGGTCAATGCCTATGGAATTAGTTTACAGTGAAGTCCTCTACGTTTTGTTGTTCATTGTTCAGCTGCCCAGTCATGTCTGATTCTGTGACTCCATGGATTGCAGCACCCCAGGCCTCCCTGTCCCTTCAGTTCAGTTCAGTTCAGTCACTTAGTCGTGTCCGACTCTTTGCAACCCCATTAATCACAGCACACCAGGTCTCCCTGTCCATCACCAACTCCTGGAGTTCACTCAGACTCATGTCCATCGAGTCAGTGATGCCATCCAGCCATCTCATCCTCTGTCATCCCCTTCTCCTCCTGCCCCCAATCCCTCCCCAGCATCAGAGTCTTTTCCAATGAGTCAACTCTTTGCATGAGGTGGCCAAAGTACTGGAGCTTCAACTTTAGAATCATTCCCTCCAAAGTAATCCCAGGGCTGATCTCCTTCAAAATGGATTGGTTGGATCTTCTTGCAGTCCAAGGGACTCTCAAGAGTCTTCTCCAACACCACAGTTCAAAAGCATCAATTCTTTGGCGCTCAGCCTTCTTCACAGTTCAACTCTCACATCCATACATGACCAGAGGAAAAACCATAGCCTTGACTAGACGGACCTTAGTTGGCAAAGTGATGTCTCTGCTTCTGAATATGCTATCTAGGTTGGTCATAACTTTTCTTCCAAGGAGTAATCATCTTTTAATTTCATGGCTGCAGTCACCATCTGCAGTGATTTTGGAGCCCCCCAAAATAAAGTCTGACACTGTTTCCACTGTTTTCTCATCTATTTCCCATGAAGTGATGGGACCAGATGCCATGATTTTCGTTTTCTGAATGTTGAGCTCTAAGTCAACTTTTTCATCCTCCACTTTCACTTTCATCAAGAGGCTTTTTAGTTCCTCTTTACTTTCTGCCATAAGGGTGGTGTCATCTGCATATCTGAGGTTATTGATATTTCTCCCGGCAATCTTGATTCCAGCTTGTGTTTCTTCCAGTCTAGTGTTTCTCATGATGTACTCTGCATATAAGTTAAATAAGCAGGGTGACAATATATAGCCTTGACGTACTCCTTCCAACTCTTAAGTTTGTCCAAGTTCATGTTCATTGTATCAGTGATGCCATCCAGTTATTTATCCTCTGACACCCTCTTCTCCTTCTGCCTTCAATCTTTCCAAGCATCAGGGATTTTTCCAATGAGTTGGCTGTTTGCATCAGGTGATCAAAATATTGGAGCTTCAGCTTCAACATCAGTCCTTCCAATGAGTATGCAGGGTCGATTTCCCTGAAGATTGACTGGTTTGATCTCCTTGCTGTCCAAAAGACTTTAAAGAATCTTCTCCAGCACCACAATTTGAAGGCATAAATTCTTCGGAGCTCTGCCTTATTTATTGTTCAGCTCTCACAGCTGTATGTGACCACTGGGAAGACCATAGCCTTGACTATATGGACCTTAGTTCGTAGAGTAATGCCTCTGCTTTTCAAAGTGCTGTCTAGGTTTGTTATAGCTTTCCTGCAAGAAGCAATTGTCTTTTGTTTTCATGACTGCAGTCAACATCTGCAGTGATTTTAAAGCCCAAGAAGAGGAAATGTGTCACTAACTCCACAATTTCTTCTTCTATTTGCCGTGCAATAATGGGGCTGGATGCCATGACCTTAGCTTTTTTAATGTTTAGTTTTAAGCCAGCTTTTTCACTCTCCTCCTTCACCCTTATCAAGAGGCTCTTTAGTCCTCTTCACTTTCTGCCATTAGAGTGGTATCATGCACATATCTGAGGTTGTTGATGTTTCTCCCTCTGCATATATAGATTACATCATTTGAAATAGATCAGGAATTATATAACAAGATTTAACCATTGCTCTGAATGCAATAATTTTCAGTTTGAGTTATTTGAATCCTTAAGTGATATGTAATGCCAAATTAAAGAGTGAGAAAGATAACATGTAAATGGAAACTGGAACAGTCTACAACAAGAAGAGAATGCTAGTTTCACTTGAGAGTCTCAAGTACTTCCCCAAATAAAGACATACTTGCATGATGTAGATATTCTCTGTTCATATGTTGCTAACAGTACATTTCCTGATACTGCCTCAAATTTTGTATCTGAATTAAAAATATTGATGACTATTTTACACTTAAGTTTATAGCTCTCAGGACTATGGTGTTCATTAATAGCTTTAACTTTGAGATACAATTACTGTTTAGGTTAATGTAATATTTCATCCCACCTTAAGCTTCCAAGCTCTCAATTATTTAAGCAACTGGCCAGTCCAGTTCAGTCACTTAGTCGTGTCCGACTCTTTGCGACCCCATGAATCACAGCACACCAGGCCTCCCTATCCATCACCAACTCCTGGAGTTCACTCAGACTCATGTCCATCGAGTCAGTGATGCTATCCAGCCATCTCATCCTCTGTCGTCCCCTTCTTCTCCTGCCCCCTATCGCTCCCAGCATCAAAGTCTTTTCCAATGAGTCCACTCTTCGCATGAGGTGGCCAAAGTACTGGAGTTTCAGCTTTAGCATCATTCCCACCAAAGAAATCCCAGGGCTGATCTCCTTCAAAATGGACTGGTTGGATCTCTTTGCAGTCGAAGGGACACTCAAGAGTCTTCTCCAACACCACAGTTCAAAAGCATCAATTCTTTGGTGCTCAGCCTTCTTCACAGTCCAACTCTCACATCCATACATGACTACTAGAAAAACCATAGTGAAGTTTAAATGAGCCTTTATCCTGGAAACAACGTGCATTGGTAATTTTTTGGAAAGTAAGAACATAAGTGATCACTTATAAGTTAATGTGTATTTTTTCCAAAGGGAAAAATTATTAAAAATATTTTTGCCTTATAATTTTTTCTCCAGAGACTGTCATTCTAGTCTGCTAACATGACGTTTTGTTTTCCCACTTGAACTATACTTGTGTGTGTGAGAGTGAGAGAGAGAGAGAGAGTGCTATGTATACATATCAGGTTTTATTGTTGTTGTTTAGTTGCTGTTGTGTCTGACTTTTTTGAGACACCATAGACTATAGTCCACCAGGCTCCTCTATCCATGGAATTCTCCAGGCAAGAATGCTGGAGTGTGTTGCCATGCCCTCCTCCATGCGATCTTTCCCACCTAGGGATCAAACCCACATCTGAATTGCAAGAGGATTCTGTTTATCTCTGAGCCACTCAGGAAACCCATATGTATTAGGTAGACTTCCTTACATATATTTATTGACTGCATTCATCTATTGTATAACATAATACATAGGGTTTTTTTTTTAAGATAACACTTTTAACAACCTTCCCATACACAAAAATTAATGGTAACTGATTATTCTTATTGGAGTACTAAAACACTATGTTTCTAAAATGCTATCAAACTGTTCCTTGCTGTTAAGACATGTCTCTCAGTTAACTGGTGGAATAAGAGCAACCTGAATTAAAAGAGTAGTAATATGGTTGAATGGGGGAAACAGGAAAGTGACTTCTATATATTTCTGTGAGTCATTCTCACACATTTAGGAAGCAAAAGGAGATATACAGATGACTACTGTGTGAATAAATAATAATTCTATCATTGTCCATCTCTTGCTTCCACAGAGACCTTCTGCGAAAACTGAGACTACATGTGAACTTCTCAGGAAAGTGTTATTTTGGATTTTTACTCAATATTCTCAATTAAATAATAGATGACAGTGAGAACAGCACTTCAGTATTCAAATTACTCATCAAATCACTCCTTTAATATGTAAAGTTCTAGCTGCAAGAAATTGTTTTGTATCTTTGGAGTGATGGACATGTTAATTTTAATGACTGATTTAGGAAACAATTTTCTTGAGTCACTGTGGAGATAATCTCATCAAGGATCATATTAACTCTTATTTGATAAAGACTATTCTCGTCCCTCTGGAAAAGACCAATTAAATCAATGAAATGGTGTCCAGTCTCATGTTTATTTTAAGGAATAATAATGAGGTGAAAAGTGGACTTGAGAATTTAGTTTAAATTTTAAATATTTATTATTCCATTGATTTCCTCAAATCAGATGCTGCCTCTGCTTAAGGACAGCTTGCTTTAGATGTTACTGATCTATACAGATCATTTCTCTGGAGAGCTAGATGAGTCTGGTTTTATCATCCTAACTCGTGAGCAAATAGTGTTAACAGTGTCTTGATCATGATCAACTTGGCACTCACTCTCTGTATGGTTCAATGTGTTAGTATTATGGTTGTATCATAGGCATGCTACATTTATAATCTTTCACTTGAGAAAAACTATAAAGTATGTTTAAGAAGAAAATGTAATATTGAAAATATTAGGTAAATCATCACAGCTGCATAAAGTAATATTTGCGTATGTGTCAGTATGTCTCTGTGAACCATCAATTTTTACAGAGAAGTTATTAGAAGCTCTATAGCTCTGCTGAGTCTCTGATTGAGTTTGGCTTCTGCTGCAGTTCTTATTGATTTCTTAGAAGCATTTTGCATATCTACATTTTCTCAGTATTTGATGAAAATCATACAAGTTTTGCTACCATTACTACGAAAAATCATTCTCTACTATTACTTTTAGGACTGCCTCTATTTCTGCTATTAAAATGTTCATAGTTTTGAAATTATATGAAATTATATGAGCTTCTTCTTCTTCTTTCTTGTACTCTGAAAGTGTGCAGGCATGTGTGGTAAGTCACTTCAGTTGTGTCTTTGTGACCCTATAGACTGTAGCTCACCAGGCTCCTCTGTCCATGAGATTCTCCAGGCAAGAATACTAGAGGGGGTTGCCATGCTGTCCTCCATAGGATCTTCCCAACCTAGGGATCAAACCTACATTTCTCACATCTCCTGCATTGGCAGACTGGTTCTTTACCACTAAAGCCGCTAGGGAGGCCCTCTATAATGGATAAGTTTAGTGAAAAGAAAATTGGATTCAGAGCTTACTGATTGAAGGAAAGTTACATGGCTCAAAATAGCCTGGAATTAAAACTCTCCTCCAGGTCCTCCCCACCATTCTATGCAAAATGAACTCTCTCACCCAAAGGAAAAAAAAAAAAAAAAAGGACATTAAGGTTGATTATACCCAGTTCCCAGCCAGTCCAGCCTCTGGCCAATCTCCAGAATTCCTTGCCCCAGCCATTTAAGAGATAAATACTCTGAACAACCTTGAAGAAGTACAAGCCCCTTTAAGACAGTAGATTTCCACATACATGCCTATATATACTTACTTTTTTCTTGGGTTAATACAGCAGCTCACTAATCTGACCGCTGCCCCTTCTTGCCTCATTAAAGGTGATCTGTTCCTGTAAAGTGCTAGTCTAGTTCTTTTTCCAAACCTTGCCTTCTCTAACTCTCTTACCCGACACTGATGATCTCAAGCTTGTTGCATTTCTTACTGAGACTTGGATCTATTAACTCTACTGAGCCTTGGTTTCCTAATCTCTAGGCTGTATTTAATATTCACTGTGGAGCTTTATTATTTTTCAGAATTAGACATAATGTATCCAAGAACCTACCAGTTATTGAAACATATTATTAGTGTGACAGGTTATAAATGCACAAACAGTTTTGACAGGAAAATAACTATTTAGTTCCATTGTGTATTCTGTTGTTCTGATGTGCTTAAAAAGTGAAACATAAATACTTCATTTTATCTCCTAGGAACATTTGAAGACAAATATCATCCCTGCTCCTGTTTGAATTGGCAGTAATGTTTAAAGTGAAAAAGAGAAATACTATTTGAAGAAAATAAGATTTGAAGTATTGTTGGACATTGAGGAAGAGTAGGCTGTGGAGGAATAATAAATTTTTGTGAGAGCAACTGCCGAGCCCTGTACCATGTGTTAGCTCAATGATGCTTCAAGTGAATATATGAGAGTGCTTTGCTACCTATGCTCCATGTTACCTGTTAGTTGAACAGCAAAAACGACACACACCATAGCAACAAGAGTGTTTCTGTGCATCTGTCCTGTGTGGACTATTGAGGAAGAGTGGGATGTGTTAACAGTTCTCTCTTAGATGTCTCTAAGGGACATCTAACAGGGTAACAATAGGTGAAGTCCTCTGTACCTGTACTTGGAGAAACAGCCTAAACAGGGTTAAAATCCCCGAATGAGAGTGAAATTATTGATTAGTGACATTCTAGGGACATTTGTAATATTAGCAACCCACCTTTTCCACGGATGACTGCATTTTCTCTTAATTTCCCAATGATAGAAGTGCCTCTTTATCAGTTCTCTCTCTTGTTACACGGGCACAGTCTTCGTGACTGACTGCTGGTATTCCTGTTTTATCTTTAGATTACTCTCCTGTGGTTACAGAGCAAAGAACTGCTGGCCTCATTGTTTCAACATTTTGACTTTGTTGACTTTTGAGATTTGTTGGAAATTAATCACCAGGCAGTCATAACTTATGTAGAGCGCTAAGCATAGATCAGGACACATAATGGGTAATCAATAAAAATGTGCCTGCACCCTAGTGACCAGTTCTGATCTCATCTTGATTTTGTAATTTTGGGTTCTTAATGATGCAATAATTTCCAATTAGCATACCAGGCTGAGTTCAACCTCAGGGTAAGGACATAAAACTCATACTTAATTTTTTTTTAGCCTGTGATCATTAAACAAAATCATTTAAATTTATTTTCTGTTCACTTCTTGTGAGTGACAGAAATATCCTCTTAAATCATGCTTTGGTCTTCCCCCAGTGGGTTTACTGCAATAATAAGATACTTGCAGACTCCCCTTATGTGGGTTGATAGAATCAAGGATGCTGTAACTGAAAAGAACCTGGAAAAATGACTTACATTTCTTGTGCAAGACGTGGCAGCATCTATTAAATTTTGTAATTGTTCTTTTATGTAGCATTCATGCTGTCAGATTTAGCCCACATGCCGTTATGTGTTTCTACATTTGGATTTTTTTCTTATAAACAAGCTGCTAACACAGTTGTCCTTCTTAGGAAAAATAAAGCCTTAGCTAAGAGAAAGTATTTGTGTGTTTGGAGCTTCAACATCTGTATTCAAACACAGACCACACTTCCTATTTTAAAACTGAAATTGATGTTGACAGCTCATTTTTTTTCCATTGGTAGTGGGTAAAGTGCCTGTCTAGCGGCACTAATTTTAGAGAAATAACTTTGTTTGAAATTAGTTAAACTAAAGACAATAAACTTCAATGAGAGAAAACATATTGTTTGGTTCTTGGAGTTGGATACATTTAGCATTAGTGACAGAGGCCTCACTCAACGGTACTTCAAGGTGAGTTAATACCTTAAGAAACAGAACATTTGAATATAAATTATAAGTGGTAACACTTTTTGTGTTTGGAGTTGTTTGTTATTAGGGGAATTTTGCCAAAGACCAAAATAGTTTCTTCTTGAAATGCTACTTCATTTTCTTTCATTCCACATTGACTTTTCTCCTTTGGAAAATACTTAAAAATTTTAACCTCTTTGAAAAGAGTTGACAAATAAGATAGGGCTCAGGAGAAGTGATCATGAGAGTTATCAGTTCCATCATGCAAAATCTGTATCCAAACCTGACAGGGAGAGGGAAATTTTCAGCTTTCTGACAGTTTTTCTTCTTTCCCCTGTACACTCTGCTCCTAGTTTGCTGCTGCTGCTAAGTCACTTCAGTCGTGTCTGACTCTGTGCTACCCCACAGACAGCAGCCCACCAGGCTCCGCCATCCCTGGGATTCTCCAGGCAAGAACACTGGAGTGGATTGCCATTTTCTTCTCCGATGCATGAAAGTGAAAAGTGAAAGGGAAGTCGCTCAGTCGTTTCCAACTCTTCGCGCGACCCCATGGATTGCAGCCTACCAGGCTCCTCTGTCTATGGGATTTTCCAGGCAAGAGTACTGGAGTGGGGTGCCATTGCCTTCTCCTAGTTTATTTGAGTTCAAATTTAATTTGTAATATTTTTTAAAGTTTGTGCCAAAAAATGTTCTGGATGCTGAATGGAAAACAAATATACTGTTTAATTTACTATAATTTCAACCAGCATTCATTGAGTGTTTGCTGCTTCTGCTGATAGGTCACTTAACAGGCTCCTCTGTCCCTGGGATTCTCCAGGCAAGAATACTGGAGCGGGTTGCTATTTCCTTCTTCAATGCATGCATGCATGCTAAGTCGCTTCAGTTGTGTCTGACTCTATGCGACCCCATAGATGGCAGCCCACCAGGCTCCTCTGTCCACAGGATTCTCTAGGCAAGAATACTTGAGTGGGTTGCCATTTCCTTCTCCCACTGAATGTCTCCTGGGAGACAATAATGGTCTCTTCTCTTATGTAGTTTAAACTCTTACTGAGTAAGTACTTCATGATAAAATTATTTTCAGTGCCAAAATATATGAATAAAACCTATAGGAAATTATACTATGCATACCAGCTTTTAGACTTGGGGAAATCTTTTTGTAGGAGCTGGGAATGTAGTTGTGTTTTGAAAACAAATATAAGTTAATAGAGTAGAGGAAAAAAGAGGGCATTCCAAGAAAAGTTATTGGTGTGAATAAAAGGGAAATGAAGCAAAATATATTAACAGGACAATAAAAGATATCATCCAGATGTGCACAGTTGACAGAAGATTGAACAACAAATTCGGATTATGAACACAAAAATGACTGCTCTTATTCCACATTCTTATAAATATTGCTTTGAATTTTATTCTGCCTTTTCAAAATTAATTTTATTTACACAAGATGAGTGTAGTAATTTAATAAAATTACATACGTATTTATCCATGAATTCTGTATCCACATATATGCACACATACATATGCATACACATTAGATAATATAAATTAGTGTGTAAAGAGAAGCAACACCTTCCTGACTCTTCCCTCCATACCATATAAACCTGCTCCCTAGAAGTATATGTTTTAAATTATTTTAACTGTTTTTTTCTGATTAGTGTGTATGTATGATTTTTTATTAATCTAGTTTAAAACCAGCTTTCGAAGAACTAATGCTTTTGAATTGTGGTGCTGCAGAAGACTCTTGTGAGTCCCTTGGACAGCAAGATCAAAACAGTCAATCCTAAAGGAAATCAACTGTGATATTCATTGGAAGGACTGATGCTAAAGCTGAAGTTCCAATACTTCTCTTTATGTTTTCATTTCAACGGAACAGTTTTCTTAGCTGATATTTAAGAGTATATTTGGTGACATGCTTATTGAGGATTGTTTAAAGTATCACATTCTCATTTGATTGACAGTTTGGCGGGGTACTAATGTTTCTATGGTATTTAGATGTGTAATGACATTTAGCAGCTAATAATGTTCTCAATAGCCCTGATCCTTTGTGGATAGTTAACCCTTCCTATGGGCTTCCCTGGTGGCTCAGAGGTTAAAGCATCTGCCTGGAATGCAGGAGACCTGGGTTCAATCCCTGGGTCAGGAAGATCCCCTGGAGAAGGAAATGGCAACCTACTCTAGTATCTTGCCTGGAGAATCCCATGGAGTGGGGAGCCTGCTGGGCTACAGTCCATGGAATCACAAAGAGTCAGACACAAGGGCTGTGTTTTTGTTTTCTTTTTAAATAAATCTCTCAAAGCACTTAGTGCTTCTTTTTCTCATTGGTGTTACAGATTTTACAATGATGGGCTTTTGGTGTGAGCATTTATCATTCATTATAGCAGATAATCAGAAAGCCCTTTCTCTTCAGAGGTTTAATTCTTTAACTCAAGGAAATATTTAAGAATATATCTTTAAATTTCCTGCTACTCCATTTTATTTTCTGCAACTCCTTTAAAAATAAACATCGGTCCTATAATTTTCTTGTTCTTTCTACACTTTCATTCATATTTTGAGTTCAACTACTTGATCTTCTTGACTTTGTCTTGTAATTACTTTAATAGTATTTTATTTTGGCTGTCTTATTCTACATTTGGCTTTGATTTCTTATTTTGAAATCTAAGTGAGTTTGACCAAGTGTTGCATTTGCCTCATTCAAAAGTCAGAACTCAGGAACTGAAATGATATACACAGATATGTCTTACTTCCCTCCTGCCTTCTCTAGCCTGTTTTCTTTCCCCATCCCATATGTAGTCATCTTTATTATTTTATTGTTACTTCTTGGAAATAAAAGCATATGCTTTCATCTCTGTGTATGTAGGTTAAAAAAAATATTCCTATTATCCCACATCCTATCTAACATTAGTTTTTATGTGTAATGTTCTATACTTTAATTTTTCTCCTAACCCTAATTTGTAGATCTTGCTATATTAACACGACGAAATTTTCTTTTTTCATTCTTCATTATGGATGCATACCTTGTTATTTTGTACCACATCCTTATTTATTATGAGGAGATTCTTTTTTTATCTTTTATTTTATTTTGTTATTTATTTATTTATTTTTTACTTTACAATATTGTATTGGTTTTGCCATACATCAACATGAATCCACCATGGGTGTACAGATTCGTATGCAATGGGATAGCTTAGCAACCTGGCTTGTACTGACTAAAAACCAGCAGCAACACTTCTCTCTGTCTTGACAAACAAAAAGTTTCAATAACATGGCCAAATGTCCGTTAAGGGGTAAAACCACTCAGGTAGGTTTATCATGATTTTGCTGTTACTGTTTCAATACTTCTCTTATTCAACACCTCCCTTATTATTGGACAATTGATATTATCTTAAGATTTGCTGTTACAAGCAATACCATCAATTTTGAAAAGTAGGTGATTTTATACTTAGGCAAAATAGCTTCTTGGAAGTGAATTGTAAGCTAGCTATTAAGATGTTTTTAGTTGTAAGATCTATCCATATCTGTGCTAGGAACCAGTTGGTACAGTCTTAAGTTTTTACGGAATCCAATTCAAATTTAGAATTATTGAATTTTAAAATTTTATTTACTTTAAAAACTTGCTCTCTTCTTTGTATCTCTTTTCTCTTAAAATGAATATCTTGTTTCCTATCCATATTAACACATATAATCATTCATATACACACATATATATAAATTCAACTGTATATTTTAAATATAAATTATAAATAATATATATCATATATAAATTAATTCATTTATGTAGATACTCATATATAAGGATTCATATATGGAAATCATATATAAATTCATATATACATACATATAAATCTCTTTGTTGTTATAGCACAAGTTTGTTACTCAAGGTTTATGTTTCATTTTGCTTTGATTTTAATATTTTTAAACATTTGTTTTTTATATTTATATAAAATATTTATGTGGTTCCTAAAGCAAAGCTACAAATTAGGTATATATATCAATAATTTATAGTAGCTTCTTTGTTCATTCTGTTTTCTCTGTCCTCTCTGATAATCATTTTTTGTTAGTTTTGTTTCACTTTTTTATTTTTTAAATAAAATAAATATGTATCAACTGTATTCCTTCCTGTCTTAAGTATCATATTATTCATGTATCTTTTTCCTTTGTTTTATATAACTTACTATATCCCAGAAATTATTGCATAGCATTTCATAAAACATAGCCTTTTTCCCTTTGACAGATATTTAGCACTCCACTGTGTGGTTACACCACAATTCTTTCCAATGCTTGAAAGGCAGTAAGAGGAAAACATGTGCTCAGTCTGCCATCTTTATCTGAATGTGTCCTACTGGCATCAGCTTAGGTTGCAGTTCCCTATTTGGTAGCTCCTGTAGTATACTGGATAGCCTGGAAATGAAGTTTGAACTTATAGTTCAAACTAATATTTAAAATGAAAGTGAAAGTTGCTCAGTCGTGTCTGACTCTTTGCAACCCTGAGGACTATACAGTTCATGGAATTCTCCAGGCCAGAATACTGGAATGGGTAGCCTTTCCCTTCTCCAGGGGATCTTCCCCAGCCAAGGACTGAACCCAGGTCTCCCACACTGCAGGCAGATTCTTTACCAGATGAGCCATGAGGGAAGCCCCAAACTCATATTAATAAAGATCAATTTAAACAGTACTAACATAATTTAAAATGGCAATAAACTTAATCTGAATTAAAGGGTGAAATAAAAACTGAATGTCTTAATTCAGACTTTTCTAACCTAGGAGTATAAGATTAGGAACAATTGTACAAATATGACCTAAATCAAATCCCTTATGATTATTCAGTGGAAGTGAGAAATAGATTTAAGGGACTAGATCTGATAGAAAGAGTGCCTGATGAACTATGGATGGAGGTTCGTGACATTGCACAGGAGACAGGGATCAAGACCATACCCAAGAAAAAGAAATGGAAGAAAGCAAACTGGCTGTCTGAGGAGACCCTACAAATAGCTTGAAAAGAAGAGAAGCCAAAAGCAAAGGAGAAAAGGAAATATATACACATTTGAATGCAGAGTTCAAAAAATAGCAAGGAGAGATAAGAAAGCCTTCCTCTGTGATCAATGCAAAGAAATAGAGGAAAACAGAATGGGAAAGATGAAAGATCTCTTCTAGAAAATTAGAGATACCAAGGGAACATTTCATGCAAAGATGGGCTCAATGAAGGACAGAAATGGTGGGAACCTAACAGAAGCAGAAGATATTAAGAGGTGGCAAGAATACACGGAAGAACTATACAAAAAAGATCTTCACAACCCAGATAATCACGATGGTGTGATCACTCACCTAGAGCCAGACATCCTGGAATGTGAAGTCAAGTAGGTCTTAGGAAGAATCGCTATGAACAAAGCTAGTGGAAGTGATAGAATTCCAGTTGAGCTATTTGAAATCCTGAAAGATGATGCTGTGAAAGTGCTGCACTCAATATGCCAACAAATTTAGAAACCTCAGCAGTGATCACAGGACTGGAAAAAGTCAGTTTTCATTCCAATCCCAAAGAAAGGCAATGCCAAAAAATGTTCAAACTACTGCACAATTGCACTCATCTCACACGCTAGTAAAGTAATGCTCAAAATTTTCCAAGCAAGCCTTCAGCAATATGTGAACCATGAACTTCCTGATGTTCAAGCTAGTTTTAGAAAAGGCAGAGGAACAGGAGATCAAATTGCCAACATTCTCTGGATCATGGAAAAAGCAAGAGAGTTCCAGAAAAACATCTATTTCTGCTTTATTGACTATGCCAAAGCCTGTGACTGTGTGGATCACTGAAAACTGTAGAAAATTCTGAAAGAGATGGGAATACCAGACCACCTGACCTGCCTCTTGAGAAACCTGTATGCAGATCAGGAAGTAACAGTTAGAATTGGACATGGAACAGCAGACTGATTACAAATAGGAAAAAGAGCACGTCAAGGCTATATACTATCACTCTGCTTATTTAACTTGTATGCAGAGTATATCATGAGAAATGCTGGGCTGGATGAAGCACAAGCTAGAATCAAGACTGCCGGGAGAAATATCAATAACCTCAGATATGCAGATGACACCACCCTTATGGCAGAAAGTGAAGAAGAACTGAAGAGCCTCTTGATGAAAGTGAAAGAGGAGAGCGAAAAAGTTGGCTTAAAGCTCAACATTCAGAAAACAAAGATCATGGCATCTGGTCCCATCACTTCATGGGAAATAGATGCGGTAACAATGGAAACAGCTGACTTTATTTTTTGTGGCTCCAAAATCACTGCAGATGATGATTGCAGCCATGAAGTTAAAAGATGCTTGCTTCTTGGAGGAAAGTTATGATCAACCTAGACAACATATTCAAAAGCAGAGACATTACTTTGCCAACAAAGGTCTGTCTAGTCAAGGCTATGGTTTGTCTAGTGGTCATGTATGGATGTGAGTTATACTGTAAAGAAAGCTGAGCACTGAAGAACTGATCTTGTGAACTGTGGTGCTGGAGAATACTCTTGAGAGTCCCTTGGACTGCAAGGAGATCCAGCCAGTCCATCCTAAAGAGATCAGTCCTGGGTGTTCATTGGAAGGACTGATGTTGAAGCTGAAACTCCAAAATTTTGGCCATCTGATATGAAGAGCTGACTCATTTGAAAAGACCCCAATATTGGGAAAGATTGAAGGCAGGAGGACAAGGGGATGACCGAGGATGAGATGGTTAGATGGTATCACTGACTCAAGGGACATGAGTTTGGGTAAATTCCAGGAGCTGGTGATGGACAGGGAGGCCTGGCATGCTGCAGTTCAAGGGGTTGCAAAGAGTTGGACACAACTGTGTGCCTGAACTGAACTGAACTGATAGTACTTAAACTGTGTCTTGACTAACATTTAAAAAGCAGAGCCTCTCTTCACTTAGTGGGAATAATGAGAAGATTGGCACATGTTTACTAATGTGTTTACAATTTTTAAAGGAAAGAGTTGATCAGTTTGGTTAATTACTAATATACTCCATTAATGAAATTCAATTTATGAATCAAATTGGTTAATTAGAACTTTAATTATAAGAATAAATGTTATCCTTCAACATTGTCTAGGATAATTGAGCCAGTATTTGTAACAAATATAATAGATTGGTGTTCTCATTTAAAGACTTCTTTAAACTGAAATGGGCTTCCCTTGTGACTCAGATGGTAGAGAATCTGCCTGCAATGTGGGCAACCTGGGTTTGATCCCTGAGTTGGGAAGATCCCCAGGAGAAGGGAATGGCTGCCCACTCTAGTATTCTGGCCTGGACAATTCCATGAACTATATAGTGCATGGGGCTGCAAAGAATTGGACATGACTGAGTGATTTCACTCACTTTCACTTAAACTGAAAAGCATGAAACCACTTCTGGGCATATTCTGCATTGAATCATAAAGAAACAGGTCTCACACTAGTATCTTTACTAAACAATGTAGATTTGCTATTGTAGATTTTATCTAGAGTGACAATAATAAGGGTATTATTACTGCTCTTTTTTCTTATATCTTTCCAACATTTCATATCATGGCAGTTGTACAACCACCCTCTCTTTCGATTAATATAAATTCCTCATCTTCAGTCTAGACTGTTTCTCGGTGCAAAGTTCCCTCTCTCGACTCAGCCTTTCTCCTTAGATGGGCACTTGAAAAGTTCTAAATGCTTCCAGTTCTTCTTTCTTTAAAAAAAAAAAAAATATATATATATATATATATATATATATATATAAATATATATACATATTTCACTATGCTGGGTTAGTGGCAGCACACAGAATTGTAGGTCTTTCTTGTGGCAAGAGGGATTATTTATTTATTTATTTTTTTAGTTGCAACATGTGGGATCAGTTCCCTGACCAGTGCTCGTACCTAGGCCACTTATAATAGAGCCTTAACCAGTGGACCACCAGGGAAGTCCCTGAATGCTTCTAGTTCTAAATGTCTGTTTGTTTGTTTTGTTATTATTATAAGAAACAGTGTCTTGGAATCTTAGTAGGGCTCAAAGAGGAAAATATGTATAATGTTAATATGTAAGGAATAATTTTATTTATTTAAAATGCAAATGAGAAACTTTATATCAGCGTTAACTCTACAAAAATAGAAGAATGTATAATATTATTAATATATCATCAATTCTTTTCAATCAACAAGCACTAACCCAATAGGAAAATACAGAAAGAATATGAACAATTCATAATGAAGAAACCCAAAGGGCTCGTAAACATATCAAAAAGCATTCAGTTTCATAAGTTATCAAAGAGATGACAAGTAAAACATGAAATCTTAAGTGATTTAAACTATGGTAATAACTGTGTAAGAGTTCAGGATATGGAATTTTTTTCTTGTATATCGCTACTGGGATTCTATGTTAGCAAAATAATTCTGGTGTGATATTTGGAAGAATGTTTCAGAAGTGTTAAAATTTCTACTCCTTTTCAGCAAATAATTCTCCTTGTCAGTATCTATCAAAAGGAAACAATAATCAATTCCTATGTGTTAGTTGCTCAGTGGTGTTTGGCTCTTTGCAACCCGATAGACTATAGCCTGCCAGGCAACGCTGTCAATGGACTTCTCCAGGCCAGAATACTGGAGTGGGTCTCCATTCCTTTCTCCAAGGGATCTTCCCAACCCAGGGATTGAATCCAGGTCTCATGCATTGCAGGCAGATCCTTTACCATCTGAGCCACATAAATATATATTTATAAATAAAAATTTATATAATACAAATATATATTTCTGATTGTATTATATATAAAGTGTATATATATATATATATATGTATATATATATATATATATAAAATTTTATGATTGTGCTTAACCACTAAAATGGCCCCTAAAATCCCCACCTGCTGGTATTCACACCCTTAGTAACCCTTCTGCTTGATTATGGGCTAGATATAGGGACTTACTTCTAATGAAAAGAATAAAGCAAAAATGATGCTGAGAAATTAGGTGTTGAAAAACTCTGACTTCGATCTTGCTCACAGTCTTCCTTTGAGTCTTCTCACTATATGGCTTGGTGACAAGCTGCCATGTTTTGAGCTGCCTCACAAAGAGACCCACATGCTAAGGAACTGAAATCAATCAGCCAGCAGCAACAAACTAAAGCCTTATGTGCAACAGCTCACGAGGAATGCAGTCCTGCCAACAAGCCCTGAGAGAGCTTAGAATTGAATCTTGCCCAGGCTGATATCTTGATTTCAGTCTTGTATGGTCTTTTGACTTGGAGGATTCAGTTAGCTATACCTGGATTCCTCATTCACAGACACCATGAGATAAAAAATGCGGGTTGTCTAAAGTTGGTAAATTCTGGAGTAATTTTATATGCAGCAATAGATAACTAATAAACATGCAAAACTGATCTTGCTGTATGATGACTGAGAAAATAGAATCTAATAAAAACATAAGGTATCATCTAGGTTTAGGTATAAATACAACCATCCCGCATATAAAGAGATATGTTAAAAATACTGGGAAATGTAGATAAAATAGTCAATGTTACTTTTCTGAGCTACGAGGTAATATGAATTTTAAAATTATTTTCCTCGGATGTTACTATATATTTCAAATGTTTTAGTAATGAGTTAACTTTAATTTTGATATCTAAAGGAAAAAAGAAACAAAACAAAGTGACCAGTAGAACAAAATGCCTTTAAAGTCCAGTTTAGTACTTTGCATGGAGTTGAAAATCAGTTAAGTCCTAGGCAGAGTTTCTTTAATAGATGAATTTAATGCAAATTCCCAAAGTTTCTTAGGGCCAACGAAGCTTTAGATATTTTCTTACAGTACAGACAGTCAAAACACTGGTTTTTATTTCATATTTTTATTTTAAATTTTGTCAACATGCAATAACGCACTAAAGAAACAATTCTGTTTAAATCTGGACAACTGTAACAGAACCTCTAGATAACTCAGAGAGTACCTTACTGTGATTTACATTAACTGTACAGCACATTATTCCAAGAGGGCAATGATCCCTGCAAAAGCTGAAGATGAAACTTTGCGATGGAAGCTTGTCAGAGTGAAGACACCAGGGCACCTGCTGAATGGCTGTTGTCTGCAGCGGAAAGGGCACTTACCAAAGCTTATTAGTTTAATATGCCAACCCAATTGCATGTTAAGTTACACTCAGCTTCTCTGAAGGTCTATACTATGAATCATTTGGTGTACTATAGCTTGAGACTGAATAAGAGACAACATACCCTGGAGCACACGCTTAACTTGGACTATCCATCTTTTTAATATGCCTAATAATAGGATAGTCAGACATAATGAATTACATGGTTTTATGTATTTGAGGAACTATAGACTGGTTTGGCTGTGCAGTTTTCTCTCCCTTTCTCCCGCTCTCCCCTCAAGTCTTATCCCTGGTGAATTTGAATGTGGTATTCCTGGAAGATAAGCTTGTCAAAACAAAGGACAATTGTCTGCATATGTGATTAAATAAAAATAGCAATAATTCTTTTTTTTGATACTTCTAACTCAGAATCATTGATTTTAAACTGCCTACCTAAATAATGAGAATAAAGGTTGTTCTAAAGCTTAGTGACTAAGTTGTTGGTTATCAGGAGACTTGGAGTTGCTTTCCAGTTTTAACATAGCCTATCTGGGGAAATTTTGGCAAGTCATTTACTTTCTTGGAGGCTTCATTTCTTCAGCTATAAAATTAGTTTAACAGTCAGGACTTACCTCATGGATTTGCAACGAAACAGTATATTTAAAACCTTTTGCATATTACTAGCACAGACTAAACACCTCAAAATATGCAATAAATATGCACATCTATCTCGTTTCTTATCTATCTCTATATATTCTTATTGTAGTAAATTCAAAATAGCTAAAGCTTATTTAAAAAATATTTATTAAGCACCCATCAAGTGCTCAGCACCAAGTTTAAAATGCCTCTTTATGCCAAATTTTACCTACTTTCTAATTATATAGCATAACTTGTCTCTATAGATTACTATGTTTTAGTTTCCATTTCAAAGCTTCTTTTTATAAGATGCATTTCTGAGTTGATTTGTTGGTGGGGGGTCCTTGGCTTTCATTTCACATTCCAGCTATGTTCTCAGGGCATCAATTAAGTTAAATTGTCAAATTTCTTTCCTCAGGAAGAACATAAAGCATTTAAAATATGTATTTTCTATAATGCTTATGTCAAAGCATACTGAGTAAATGATTGTCAACAGCAATTTCTATGGCACTTCAGTTTTTCTTTTAGATCTTCTAACTGAAAAGTACTAAATAAATTAGGATAACATTCACAATAATACCTGCCATTCCTCTCTTTCTATTAAGATAGGCACTATTCATTTTGGTACTGGGAAAACCCCTGAAATTCCACATGGCTGCCAGCTCCACAGCATTTGTGCCAGAACACAAAGAAAGCACACCTCCCTGAAGCACTTACTCAGAGATGCTTTACCTGATTAGTCAGTGAGCAGAAGAGAGAATTTTCTGGACAAGTACTATCTCTTGTGAAGAGGCTTTGTAAGAACTTTATTCTTTTGATCAAAGCCATGAATAAAACAGAGATCTGAGTTTGATATATCTCACATATATGAGGATAATGGCTATTTTGCACATCAATGCAAACCTTTTCTACTTTTACTATGAAAAAAAAAAAAAAAAGCCAAGTATGTCCTGCAGTATCTCTAAAGCTAAATCAGGCCAAGATAAGGGAGAATTTCTAGAAGTCTTTGCCTTTTTGAACTGGAGGGAGGATAGGATTGTGCGGTAGGCAGACCACTGGATTGGGACTCAGGGAAACAGGCTTCCTAGGTGGCACTAGTGGTAAAGAACTCGCCTGTCAATTCAGGGAGACAAAATAGATGTGGGGCTTGATCTGTAGGTCCGTCTGGAAGATCCCCTGGAGTCGGGCATGGCAACCCGCTTCAGTTTCTTGCTTGAAGAATACCCATGAACAGAGGAGCCTGGAGGGTCCATAGGGTCACAAAGAGTCAGACACGACTGAAGTGACAGCATGCTTGCAAATGGGCTTCCAATCTGAGTTCTGCCATTAACTTGCTTTGTAAGTTTTGCTGACTACTTAGACTTTTGTGCTTTATCTGTAAAACAAAGAAGTGGACAGGAAGATGTATGTTTCCACTCTGATGCTGTTCTCTGGTTTCTTCCACCACTCCAACTATTATATCATCTGTCTCAGTTTGGTTTTGGAAGATGATATCGGTTACGTTTACAATTTGATCATTCCTTCGCACACACTGGGGAGGTTTTTCTGTATTTCCCTGATCCATCAGGGTCCTAGGTGTTGCTAGGACTGCCCACAGTTCCACTCAGGTTCCTCGGAAGATTCTTTTTGGAGTCCTCACATTTTCTTTATTTCTTGATTTACCTCCAGGCTCCTCTCTGTAGTTATGTAAACCCTTAGTAATTTCTTACACAGTAGGTGGGCTCTGCATGCTCCTCAGGGCTGATGGAAGGTCAAATTCTCAGGCCTGTTGCTCAGGTATATTATGCCCCTAGCATGCCCAGGTTTTAGACTGGCCTGTGAGGCCATTTCAGCTATGAATATAGATAAGTCACCTGATCATATTGAATCTCTTATCTTTTAGATGGAGGTGATAATGACCATCTTTCCCCGCCCCCCCCCCAACTTTTTTTCTGTTGTGTGCAGCTGAAAAAACTATCTGTTAAATTTTAAGTAGAAAAAAAATGCTCTCTAAACTCTGGGGAAATAGCTCCCTGAGTTTCAGACTGCCTGATAGTAATGACAGACATTACTCTTTGGAAATAGGCATAAGACTTTTGGTACTTATTGCTTTTAGTACTTATTGATGGAGAATGGCAATGCCAGGCTTTGTTAGGAGCACCCCTTGGCCTGGATGCAGAGTTCTCAGATAGCCTATGTGTTGTTATTCAGTTGCTAAGCCTTGTCCATTTCTTTGCAATCCCATGGACTGCAGCACGCCAGGTTTCCCTGTCCTTCATTCTCTCCCAGAGTTTGCTCAAGCTCATGTCCATTGAGTCAATAATGCCATCCAATCATCCCATCCTCTGTCCCTTTGGTCCCTTCTTCTCCTGCCCTCAATCTTCCCCAGAATCAGGATCTTTTCCAGTGAGTCAGCTCTTAGCCTCAGGAAGCCAAAAATAATGGAAATTCAGCTTCAGCATCAGTCCTTCCCATGAATATTCAGGGTTGATTTGCTCTAGGATTGACTGGTTTGATTTCCTTGCTATCCAGGTGATACTCAAGAGTCTTCTCCAGAACCACAGTTTGAAAGCGTCAGTTCTTTGGCCCTCAACCTTATTTATGGTCCAACTGTTACATCTGTACATGACTACGGGGAAGAAACAACAACAACAACAACAACAACAAAGCTTTGACTATATTGTCCTTTGTTGGCAAAATGATGTCTCTGTTTTTCAGTATTCTGTCTAGGTTGGTCATAGCTTTTCTTCCAAGGAGCAGTAGGTCTGGTGGTTCTTAATCACTAACAAGTGGAAATGCTGGATAATTAGACTTGAAACCAGCAGTTTGTCAATATACTATTATAATCTACTAATACATATTGCAAGGCTTAGGAAAACTGTTTTCAGGTATTTATAGTGTATGAATTGTGAAGAAGAAAAACTTTAAAAGAAATAGATCTGTATTTCACTTTATACATGGAATAGTTACCTTTTAGTTGTTTTAGTTAAGAGGATTTTTTAATTGACTCCAAAGTGGTGTAAACGTAGATTTGTAGGGCTTGAAAAGTATAAAATTTAGAGATTTTGGTGTCTTTTGGAGTTCATTGTAGAGCACGTGCCTTCAATACAAGAAACAGACTAAAGAACATCTTCTAGTCCAAAACTTCTTCCTTCTCTTCCCAGTGTACTACATTTCACAAATTAAGTAACTTATTTTGTTAAAGCCGCTTTGTATTATATTCAGTAAGACAAAAAGAAAAAAAAAATCAACAACAACACAGCAGTTCCAAGAAAATACAGTCTGTAGTAGGAATGTCTCTAGTGGACATGTGTTAATAATAACAATTATTATTATTATTGCTATGCTTTCTGTGCTGCTTAGATGGTACTTGCCCAAAGCTGTAAACTTTTGGGGTTGAAATAGTGTTTTCTTTTCTGACCTATACAGTGCATTGTTTAGAATTCTAATAACACTCATTATCAGATTGATAATGCTAATGAATATTAATTTCTCATTGACTATTTTTTTGGGCTCCAAAATCACTGCAGATGGTGATTGCAGCCATGAAATTAAAAGACGTTTACTCCTTGGAAGAAAAGTTATGAGCAACCTAGATAACATATTCAAAAGCAGAGACATTACTTTGCCAACAAAGGTCCATCTAGTCAAAGCTATGGTTTTTTCCAGTAGTCATGTATGGATGTGAGAGTTGGACTGTGAAGAAGGCTGAGCACCAAAGAATTGATGCTTTTGAACTGTGGTATTGGAGAAGACTCTTGAGAGTCCCTTGGACTGCAAGGAGATCCAACCACTCCATTCTAAAGGAGATTAGTCCTGGGTTTTTCTTTGGAAGGAATGATGCTAAAGCTGAAACTCCAGTACTTTGGCCACCTCGTGCGAAGAGTTGACTCATTGGAAAAGACTCTGATGCTGGGAAAGATTGAAGGCAGGAGAAGGGGATGACAGAGGATGAGATAGTTGGATGGCATACCAACTCGATGAAGATGAGTTTGAGCAAGGTCCAGGATTTGGTGATGGATAGGGAGGCCTGGCGTGCTGCGATTCATGGGGTCTCAGAGAGTCGGACACGACTGAGCGACTGAACTGAACTGAACTGAACTGATGCATGGAAATATATAGTAAAGGAGTTTTAACTTTGTGTTCAAGAAGCTCACAATTAAAGTATTGTCTTCCTAAGTTTTTCCCTGTATTTAATATGTATTTTATTTTCCTATATCTCAATTAGATGTCTGTCATTCTGCAGGAATACACATTTGTGCAATGAATGGATAAATGAATGAAAAAATAATTGAATGAACAAATATATCAATCAGTCAGTCATTGAGTAATGAAACAATTCTCTTCCCTTTCATCTTATACTTCTTAAATTCAGTCATTTTTCCATGACACTTGCTTTTGATTCAGGATGATTTAATGGGGTTAGGACAAACTTTGGCATCAATAATTAGACATATAAGTCCAAATTCCACTTCTCCATGTAATCTTGGCTATAATCCAGTTCTACTTTTCTATTTTTCCCTCTGTAAATAAGAGATAATTCTAACTTCTCCATGTTCCTCTGAGAGAAAATGAAATATAAAACTGTGAGTACCTAACTGTGTGCTGCTAGCAGCTAAAACTCAATAAATGTATTTTTAAAAAATCACTCCAAGTGTCAAGACATCTAAAAGAAGCAAAATTCTTCAAAGGAAGACAAGAAAAAGAATAGTCAACTTTTATTTGAATTTTCTTTTAAAATGTAACAATTGCCTTGAAATTGTTGGATAGAACTTGGATAGAACTGCTCCGACAGCAATATCCCAATCACACTTAACACAATCAAAGAGCAAGCCCCAGGGACTGCTTGCCAATTCTTCCTTAGTTATTCCTTCAATGCTAACATTAAGAGTCCTTCTTTATACACTGAACATATCTGTGTGGGGAAATATATATTCTTTCCATATGTACTTAATCCTGCCTCCCTTAAAAATAAACACATTAATATTTAGACCTAAGACTTTGAATACTAATTTCTTCAAATAAATGGATGGTTAATAATAAAGTAAACACACATTGGAATATTATATACTTATATGATTGTAACTGTTGTTGACCTCTGTCTTTCTGACCTAAGCTGGTAGTTGATGATGTAGGTTACAGCCTTTCTCTTTAATCCCCTTACAGGTGACTCTTACCAGGTTTCCCCACTACCCCAAGATCTTCTTTCTGACCCTTGTTTTAGTGATGATTTGTATATTCTTCCTTTCAAGTCTGAATCTCTTTCCAGTTTAAAGATTTCAGCAATATAGAAAAACAGTCATTTATGTCAGTTGAATTGGTCCTTTGCTGTCTGAAGCTACCAGAATGGCCAATATTCTATTTTATAAGCATCTTTAGTTCAGAGATGGCCCTTTTGTTGATAATAAAATTTACATAACTTGTAGCTATATAAGCTATCTTTGCATGTAGTGGATGGAAGAACCCAAGCCATCTCAAATAAAAGAAAATAATGAGGATAATAGCATTGATAATAATTGAGTTAAAAGCTTCCAACTTGTTGGTATGAAGTCCTTAGACTACTGATTCTATAGCTTAATATGGACAAAAAGAAGCTATTTAAATTGTCACTAGAGTAATTAGCTATTAGGAAGGAAAAAAAACCATCTGTATTCTGATTGTAGAAATCGCAACTAAATGTTACATTTAAATAAGTTACAGTTTTTTAAAAAATAATTGTTTCCTTGTTGATTTCATCAGCTAGCCAATCAAAGAATAATTTTTATATTTCAGAAATTTTGTATTTCTCATCTTTACTAATAGCTATATTTGCTGATTTATATCATATAAATAAAGAGAAGCTAGTGTTCTTCTAAGTCACATTTTCATCATCATATGCAACTCCCTTTCCAAGCAATTTGTAGCTCTTAGACACCTTTTATGGAAAAACTCTGGAGCCACAACAGTTTCCATGGTATTTATATTTCAAGACTGAAATAGAACTTATGGTTGTTGGCAAACAATAGCCATGGGTAATAGAAGGTATTGTGGGCCCTAGAGCTTTTTTTGCAGACCTTTCTACTCTTAGCATGATGTTAACAAAAACAATCTTTCTGCTCTGCAAATATTTTTCAGTGAGTTAGTTTTGCATAATTGTAAATGATTGGAATCTCAGAAGCAGAGTCCAGCGCTATAGTTTTAATGATTATTTGAAAGAATTTTTGGGCACAGCATACCCTGGTACCTTCAAGCTCACATGATCTTTTGACTTTTTTTCAAATGTCATTCAGTTCAGTTCAGTTCAGTCATTCAGTCGTGTCTGACTCTTTGGGACCCCATGAATTGCAGCATGCCAGGCCTCTCTGTTCATCACCAACTCCTGGAGTTCACTCAAGCTCACGTCCATCGAGTCAGTGATGCCATTCAGCCATCTCATCCTTTGTCATCCCCTTCTCCTCCTGCCCCAAATCCCTCCCAGCATCAGAGTATTTTCCAATGAGTCAACTCTTCGCATGAGGTGGCCAAAGTACTGGAGTTTCAGCTTTAGCATCATTCCTTCCAAAGAACACTCAGGACCATTCTCCTTTAGAATGGACTGGTTGGATCTCCTTGCAGTCCAAGGGACTCACAAGAGTCTTCTCCCACACCACAGTTCAAAAGCATCAATTCTTCGGTGCTTAGCCTTCTTCACAGTCCAACTCTCACATCCATACATGACCACAGGAAAAATCATAGCCTTGACTAGATGAACCTTTGTTGGCAAAGAAATGTCTCTGCTTTTGAATATGCTATCTAGGTTGATCATAACTTTCCTTCTAAGGAGCAAGCGTCTTTTAATTTCATGGCTGCAATCACCATCTGCAGTGATTTTGCTGCTGCTACTTCTGCTAAGTCACTTCAGTTGTGTCCGACTCTGTGCGACCCCATAGACCGTAGCCCACCAGGCTCCCCCATCCCTGGGATTCTCTAGGCAAGAATACTGGAGTGGGTTGACATTTCCTTCTCCAATGCATGAAAGTGAAAAGTCAAAGTGAAGTTGTTCAGTCGTGTCTGACTCTTCGCGACCCCATGGACTGCAGCCTACCAGGCTTCTCCATCCATGGGATTTTCCAGGCAAGAGTACTGGAGTGAGGTGCCAGTCTGACACTGTTTCCACTGTTTCCCCATCTATTTCCCATGAAGTGATCGGACCAGATGCCATGATCTTAGTTTTCTGAATGTTGAGCTTTAAGCCAACCTTTTTACTCTCCTCTTTCACTTTCATCAAGAGGCTTTTCAGCTCCTCTTCACTTTCTGCCATAAGGGTAGTATCATTCTGCATATCTGAGGTTATTGATATATCTCCTGGCAATCTTGATTCCAGATTGTGCTTCTTCTAGCCCAGCATTTCTCATGATGTACTCTGCATATAAGTTAAATAAGCAGGGTGACAATATACAACCATGACGTACTCCTTTTCCTATTTGGAACCAGTCTGTTTTTCCATGTCCAGTTCTAACTGTTGCTTCCTGACCTGCATATACGTTTCTCAAGAGGCAGGTCAGGTGGTCTGTATTCCCATCTCTTTCAGAATTTTCCACAGTTTATTGTGATCCACACAGTCAAAGGCTTTGGCATAGACAATAAAGCAGAAATAGATGTTTTTCTGGAACTCTCTTGCTTTTTTAATGATCCAGTGGATGTTGGCAATTTATAACTACTGTACTTTAAACTCTCATCACCATTCCAATTTTTCTCTGCATTGTTTCTTGCTACTGCTGTAAATGCCAAGGGGATTCTGCCACATGTCACCTGCTGCACCTCACCCCCACCCCCACCCCCATCCCCGGCAATAACAAAACCAAAACCAAACAAAAATCTCATTTGAGCAGAAGCTATCAGAGCACAAACCTGGGTAAGGTAATTAAAAATAGATAAGGACTTCCGGTGTTACTGCAGAACCACCTATGTACACAGTCAGAAGCATTTCCACATGTGGTCATTGGTATATGATAAGGGAAACAGTGGAAACAGTGTCAGACTTTATTTTCTGGGGCTCCAAAATCACTGCAGATGGTGATTGCAGCCATGAAATTTAGACGCTTACTCCTTGGAAGAAAAGTTATGACCAACCTAGATAGCATATTCAAAAGCAGAGACATTACTTTGCCGACTAAGGTCCGTCTAGTCAAGGCTATGGTTTTTCCTGTGGTCATGTATGGATGTGAGAGTTGGACTGTGAAGAAGGCTGAGCACCGAAGAATTGATGCTTTTGAACTGTGGTGTTGCAGAAGACTCTTGAGAGTCCCTTGGACTGCAAGAAGATCCAACCAGTCCATTCTGAAGGAGATCAACCCTGGGATTTCTTTGGAGGGAATGATGCTGAAGCTGAAACTCCAATACTTTGGCCATCTCATGCAAAGAGTTGACTCATTGGAAAAGACTCTGATACTGGGAGGGATTGAGGGCAGGAGGAGAAGGGGACAACAGAGGATGAGATGGCTGGATGGTATCACTGACTCGATAGACTTGAGTCTGAGTGGACTCCAGGAGTTGGTGATGGACAGGGCTGCCTGGCATGCTGCGATTCATGTGGTCACAAAGAGTTGGACACGACTGAGCGACTGAACTGAACTGAATAAAGAACATATCCTGGATATGTGCAGTGGCCTTATACCTAACATTTCCTGGATCATATACTGTTTCTGCCATCAATTTGTTATTTATTTGAGCCTGTCATTTTTCTTTTTCTGTTCTCTTTAAGGAGGTGCACCACCACAATCTCATTAAGGATAGAGAAATAGCTTGAGATTCTGAGAAGAAAAATAAGTGGCAAATTATAAGCCCCTTAATTTCTCCATGATAGTGCAATTTATTCTCATATGCTTTGTTCAGTAAACACCTGAGAAACTGCTTTTTCTTCATAAAGTGATTTCTCATTAGGCTCAGAGACTTCATGTGTGGTCAGATAAAAGGAGTGAACTAATTCTTTGAAGTCAGAGGATGCAACCTAGTATCAGACTCAAGACTGAGTCCAAATGTGATATATGCTTTCCATTATCTTTTAAGTAAAGAAGCCAGGCAGATTTCCCTGATATTATAAGCTCCCATCAAAAATTAGTCATTCACTTCAAATTCATCTCTCTTACTTGCCTCCCTCTTTTGCTGTTCAGATATTTTGCAATAAAGCTATGATAGCTGAAAGCAAACTGGGCATTACTAGAGTAGAAAGGGGACTAAAATAAACACTTTACCTTTCTGAAGAAATGGAACTGTAGATTCTTTTCTAGAGAACTCTTCCCTATAAAATTTCCATCAGTAAGTCACCAAAATATTTCATTTTATCCTAAAGAATGCTCTTTTTTTCTTAAAGGGCTGTGACTTGTCCACAGAGAGGAGTGAAGTGGGATGTGTTTGTGCCTGTGTTTGGCAGTGGGAGGCGGGAGGGACATGGAATACAAAGGTCATTTGATTATCATTCCAGGAAATTAGAATTTTCAGAATATTAGAACCAATCCACGATAATGATGGGTATCTTAAGAGACTATCATATAAATAAATAATGTATCAAAGTTAGTTTCCAAATATAGCTGACTCAAAATGCAAAACAAATCGAAAAGAAAAATCTCTCCTTGGAATGTGAAAGGAAAAAAACTTGCGAATATCCAGGAAATACCATCACTAACAAAGAATAGAATACAAATCTCTTTTCTCTCTAAAGAAGCACAATTCTCTTATTGCCTGTAGCTCCTTACAATACTATTAGTCATTGCAGAAAGTTTTCATAAACCTAGTCTTAAGGGATCCTGCCTGTCACTCTGTTTCTGCTTGCCTCAATATTTTTTCCCCTTTCTTCACATTCCAATAAACTTGCCTTTTCCATTTTTTACATATTTGAATGGAACATTACTTTCAGTTGAATCTTAAGCAGAGGTTTCTACTTCTTCAGTCCTGGCATTTATCCCAGGAGGAATACTTCCTGAGGGCTTGTGCTTTGCTGAATGGGGGTGGGGAGAGTTTTTCCTTTAAGCCATTATTTTCTCTGGGTAGGTCTACCAGGGCACTTTGCCCATTCCTTTCGTCTACAGAGCAGTGAGCTTGGGATGCTGCCACTTCGGGTTTCTCCCCAAGAGTCATTTTCCCAGAGGACCCTGAGCCTGGGAAAGAAGCAAGGGCAGGATTCCCTTTAGTTCCTAAGTTGTGAGCTTTTCTCTTTTTTTAGTAGAAGAAACACTGCCAACTTGCCACCTTCTTCATTCTTTCTACTCTCATTCTAAAATACTTCTAAGTACAGCAAAGATTCCATTCCTTGGTAAAGAAAAATAAGGGACCTTCAATTCCATAAGAACAAGGCAATGTTGGTGTGAGGATTTTACTGTTATTGTGAAATAATAGCTATTTTCTCTCCAAAATGTTATCTGGAATAGGTTTGCAACTCCAGATAACAAGTAGGGTGAGGAAAGCTAGACAAGGGCAAGCATCACTAACTTAGCACAGTCAATAATTATCTCTGCCTCTTCATTTTCTGAAACTCTTGAATTTCAATATAACTTGAAATTTTATGTAACTTTAACTAATGTGCATGTTTTTGTCACATATTTATTCAAACAGAAAACAAAAAATATATATTTAAAGCCATGTCTTCACAGCTTTGCTTTCATGATTCTATTCTTTCCAGGCATGTATTATTAAAAGTTTGGGGTATTTTTTTCCAGACTTTTAAAATGCATTGAACACATATGTGCGAAAATGTAGAAACAATTTAAGCAATGATATTATACCATAAACATTATTTTACTTGAGTATTCCTTTTTTAATTTAATAATTTCACATATGGCATTTTCAAAAGTATTCATACATTCTTTATTCTTTTTAAGTCATATGGATAAGAAATATATTGAAATTCCCCATTACCTTGATTTATTTACATTAGAGTGATTTCCATTACCTTCACCCACTGATTAAATTAACCAAATATTTTTTCCTAGATAATTGTGGATCACAATAAACTGTGGAAAATCCTTCAAGAGATGGGAACACTAAACCACTTCACCTGCCTCTTGGGACCTATATACAGGTCAGGAAGCAACAGTTAGAACTCGACATGGAAAAACAGACTGGTTCCAAATAGGAAAAGGAGTACCTCAAGGCTGTATATTGTCATGCTGCTTATTTAAATTATATGCAGAGGACATCATGAGAAATGATGGGCTGGAAGAAGCACAAACTGAAATCAAGATGGCCAGGAGAAATATCAATTACCTCAGATATGCAGATGACACCACCCTTATGGCAGACAGTGAAGAAGAACTAAAAAGCCTCTTGATGAAAGTGAAAGAGGAGAGTGAAAAAGTTGGCTTAAAGCTCAACATTCAGAAAACTAAAATCATGGCATCTAGTTCCATCACTTCATGGGAAATAGATGGGGAAACAGTGGAAACAGTGTCAGACTTTATTTTCTGGGGCTCTAAAATCACTGCAGATGGTGATTGCAGCCATGAAATTAAAAGATGCTTACTCCTTGGAAGGAGAGTTATGACCAACCTAGACAACATATTCAAAAGCAGAGACATTACTTTGCCAACAAAGGTCCGTCTAGTCAAGGCTATGGTTTTTCCTGTGGTCATGTATGGATGTGAGAGATGGACTGCGAAGAAAGCTGAGCACCGAAGAATTGATGCTTTTGAACTGTGGTGTTGGAGAAGACTCTTGAGAGTCCCTTGGACTGCAAGGAGATCCAACCAGTCCATCCTAAAAGAGACCAGTCCTGGGTGTTCATTGGAAGGACTGATGCTGAAGCTGAAACTCCAGTACTTTGGCCACCTGATGTGAAGAGCTGACTCATTGGAAAAGACCCTGATGCTGGGAGGGATTGGGGGCAGGAGGAGAAGGGGATGACAGAGGATGAGATGGCTGGATGGCATCACCTACTTCATGCACATGAGTTTGGGTAAAATCCAGGAGTTGGTGATGGACAGGGAGGCCTGGTGTGCTGCGATTCATGGGGTCACAAAGAGCCAGACACGACTGAGCAACTGAACTGAACTGACCTGAACTGAAGTACTTGAAGTGGGAATTGATCTGCATTCTTTACAGAAAGGTATGCTTTACCTTAAAATTGTTATAGAACAATTTTAGAATATGTCAGTCAATAGCTTAGAAGATGTATTTTCTTTCTTATTTTTTTCTTTTTTTACTCTTAGCAACCTTTTCCATATAAACATGGATAAATTATGTGTTCAGTAAATATGTATTAAATGCCTAAAAAGGTCTAATGATAGTGCTAAATGTAGAATATGTAAGACAGTTGAACTCCATTATGAGTTTTAGTCTAATGGAGAGACAGATATTTAAAAATTAATTTTGAAAGTTATAGATATAAAATGATAAAAGATGTCCTAGGAAACCTTGTTCAGCACAAATGACAATATAGTCCTAAAGATGCCATGTAACTCACAGAGAATTTGGTGAATTTTAAAGATGTGCTTTACAACTCAAATATTTATGAGAAACTCATATGGACACACAAGGTGGCAAGATTTGTCACTGTAGGACTTCATGAACTGAGAGATATACTTACTTAGTTGCTTAGAGTAGTAAATATACAAGTCTGACATCGGGGATGGACAAAGGGAGGTCTTAAAAAATCATCATCATCATTATTGTCATTATCCCCCATTGACATTCAATTCACTTCAGTCACTCAGTCGTGTCCGAATCTTTGCAACCCCATAAATCACAGCACGCCAGGACTCCCTGTCCATCACCAACTCCCAGAGCTCACTTAGACTCACGTCCATCGAGTCAGTGATGCCATCTAGCCATCTCATCCTCTGTCATCCCATTCTCCTCCTGCCCCCAATCCCTTGAGCATCAGAGTCTTTTCCAATGAGTCAACTCTTTGCATGAGGTGGCCAAAGTACTGGAGTTTCAGCTTTAGCATCATTCCTTCCAAAGAAATCCCAGGGTTGATCTCCTTCAGAATGGACTGGATGGAACTCCTTGCAGTCCAAGGGACTTGCAAGAGTCTTCCCTAACACCGCAGTTTGAAAGCATCAATTCTTCGGTGCTCAGCCTTCTTCACAGTCAATTCTCACATCCACACATGACTACTGGAAAAACCATAGCCTTGACTAGATGGACCTTAGTTGGCAAAGTAATGTCTCTGCTTTTGAATATCCTATCTAGGTTGGTCATAACTTTTCTTCCAAGGAGTAAGTGTCTTAATTTCATGGCTGCAGCCACCATCTGCAGTAATTTTGGAGCCCCCCAAAATAAAGTCTGAACTGTTTCCACTGTTCAACTCCCCATTTATTTCCCATGAAGTGATGGGACCAGATGCCATGATCTTCGTTTTCTGAATGTTGAGCTTTAAGCCAACTTTTTCACTCTCCTCTTTCACTTTCATCAAGAGGCTTTTTAGTTCCTTTTCACTTTCTGCCATAAGAGTGGTGTCATCTGCATATCTGAGGTTATTGATATTTCTCCTGGCAAACTTGATTCCACCTTGTGTTTCTTCCAGTCCAGCGTTTCTCATGATGTACTCTGCATAGAAGTTAAATAAGCAGGGTGACAATATACAGCCTCGACGTACTTATTTTCCTATTTGGAACCAGTCTGTTTTTCCATGTCCAGTTCTAACTGTTGCTCCCTGACCTGCATACAGACTTCTCAAGAGGCAGGTCAGGTGGTCTGGTATTCCCATCTCTCTCAGAATTTTCCAAGGTTTATTGTGATAGACACAGTCAAAGGCTTTGGCATAGTCAATCAAGCAGAAATAGATGTTTTTCTGGAACTCTCTTGCTTTTTCCATGATCCAGATGTTGGTAATTTGATCTCTGGTTCCTCTGCCTTTTCTAAAACCAGCTTGAACATCTGGAAGTTCACGGTTCATGTATTGCTGAAGCCTGCCTTGGAGAATTTTGAGCATTACTTTACTAGCATGTGAGATGAGTGCAATTGTGCAGTAGTTTGAGCATTCTTTGGCATTGTCTTTCTTTGGAATTGGAATGAAAACTGTCCTTTTCCAGTCCTGTGGCCACTGTTGAGTTTTACACATTTGCTGGCATATTGAGTGCAGCACTTTCACAGCATCATCTTTCAGGATTTGAAACAGCTCAACTGGAATGCCATCACCTCCACTAGCTTTGTTCATAGTGATGCTTTCTAAGGCCCACTTGACTTCACATTCCAAGATGTCTGGCTCTAAATTAGTGATCACATCATCGTGATTATCTGGGTCATGAAGATCTTTTTTTGTAGAGTTCTTCTGTGTATTCTTGCCACCTCTTCTTAATATCTTCTGCTTCTTTTAGGTCCATACCATTTCTGTCCTTTATTGAGCCCATCTTTGCATGAAATGATCCCTTGGTATCTCTAATTTTCTTGAAGAGATCTCTAGTCTTTCCCATTCTGTTCTTTTCCTCTATTTCATTGCATTGATCTCTGAGGAAGGCTTTCTTAACTCTTCTTGCTATTCTTTTGGAACTCTGCATTCAGATGTTTTTATCTTTCCTTTTCTCCTTTGCTTTTCACTTCTCTTCTTTTCACAGCTATTTGTAAGGCCTCTGCAGACAGCCATTTTGCTTTTTTGCATTTCTTTTCCATGGGGATGGTCTTCATCCCTGTCTCCTGTACAATGTCACAAACCTCAGTCCATAGTTCATCAGGCACTCTATCTATCAGATCTAGGCCCTTAAATCTATTTCTCACTTCCACTGTATAATCATAAGGGATTTGATTTAGGTCATTCCTGAATGGTCTAGCAGTTTTCCCTACTTTCTTCAATTTAAGTCTGTATTTGGTAATAGGGAGTTCACGATCTGAGCCACAGTCAGCTCCTGGTCTTGTTTTTGTTGACTGTATAGAGCTTCTCCATCTTTGGCTGCAAAAATTATAATCAATCTGATTTCGGTGTTGCCCATCTGGTGATGTCCATGTGTAGAGTCTTCTCTTGTGTTGTTGGAGGAGGGTGTTTGCTATGACCTGTGCGTTTTCTTGGCAAAACTCTATTAGTCTTTGCCCTGCTTCATTCTGCATTCCAAGGCCAAATTTGCCTGTTACTCCAGGTGTTTCTTGACTTTCTACTTTTGCATTCCACTCCCTTATAATGAAAAGGACATCTTTTTCGGATGTTGGTTCTACAAGGTTTTTTTGGGGTGTTGGTTCTTGTAGGTCTTCATAGAACCGTTCATTTTCAGCTTCTTCATCATTACTGTTTGGGGCATAGACTTGGATTGCCATAATATTGAATGGTTTGCCTTGGAGATGAACAGAGATCTTTCTGTTGTTTTTGAGATTGCAACCAAGTACTGCATTTCAGACTCTTTTGTTGACCATGATGGCTACTCCATTTCTTCTGAGGGATTCCTGCCCACAGTAGTAGATATAATGGTTATCTGAGTTAAATTCACCCATTCCAGTCCATTTTAGTTTGCTGATTCCTAGAATGTAGACATTCACTCTTGCCATCTCTTGTTTGACCACTTCCAATTTGCCTTGATTCATGGACCTGACATTCCAGGTTCCTATGCAATGTTGCTCTTTACAGCATCGGAGCTTGCCTCTATCACCAGCCACATCCACAGCTAGGTATTGTTTTTTCTTTGGCTCCATCCCTTCATTCTTTCTGGAGTTATTTCTCCACTGATCTCCAGTAGCTTATTGGGCACCTACTGACCTGGGGAGTTCCTCTTTCAGTATCCTATCATTTTGCCTTTTCATACTGTTCATGGGGTTCTCAAGGTAAGAATACTGAAGTGGTTTGCCATTCCCTTCTCCAGTCGACCACATTCTTTCAAACCTCTCCACCATGATCCGCCAGTCTTGGGTTGCCCCGCAGGCATGGCTTAGTCTCATTGAGTTAGACAAAGCTGTGGTCCTAGTGTGATTAGAGAGACCATGGATCTTAGAGAGATCATTATCAGCTCTTTTTTTCTGATAAGCAAGAGAGGATCAGTACCACTCAGGTGTCCTGAGGATAAAGTAATATCCAGTGGCCCTGGAATCTGTTATAGGTGCTGAACAATGGCAATGATAACTACAATTCCAGTGTTATTTCTTAGGCCCTGAACCTCCGTCACTTCACATGCTGAGCAAATTCCACAGAGAGAATTTCCTCTTATGATACCCATAACTTGAGAGCATGAGCAGAGGACACTTGATAACGGGGTACAGAAACAAGAAGAGTAAAACTAGTACCACAGAACCTGTACTCATCTTTAAAGATACAAATTATGACCTAGTCTTCCATCAACATCCTTTATCCTAGATATTAAAGGACAAGTAGCTCAGTTGATAAAAAATCTGGCTGCAGTGCAGAAGACCCAGGTTCAACCCCTGGGTTGGGAAGATCCCCTGGAGAAAGAAATGGCAACCCACTACAGTATCCTTGGCCTGGAAGATCTCATGGACAGCAGAGCCTGGTTGGCTGCAGTTCATGGGGTCCCAAAGAGTCAGGCACAACTGGGCAACCAACACTTACCAAGCTAAGAGCACAAAGATATTTGATGAACTAATGAGTTACTCTCGTGAAATGAAAGAGAAGAAAGAAAGGAGGGAAGGAGGGAAGGAAAGGAAGAAGGAAGGAGGGAAGGAAAGGAAGAAGAAAAGAGGAAGAAGGGAAAGAATCTATAAGTATCATTGAAAATGAAAGAGCTGGATCACTATTTTATAAAAAAATTAGTTTCCAAATATTTTTAGAGAGGTAAAGGGTATAGGAAACCTGAAGTATGATAAATAATGAACAATAAAATTAAAATAAGGACACCAAAATATAATTGTTGAAATAACTCATTGGACGAATTGAATACCAAATGAGAAATATATGGAAAATAATGAATTTTTAAAATTGGGTTAAAGAATATTAGAAAGAGTAATAAGATAGAATATGGGGATTGTTAAAGAATATGGGAGACAGGGGTAGAATCTGCAACATCAACCAACGTGGATCCCAAGAGGAAAAAGAATAAAAATCAGTGAAAATTATATATTTGAAAAAATGAACTATACTAAACAAGAGTTTTTTTTTCAGCAAAAAAGTATATAAGACCTTAGATTCAAAGGATATACAGAAGACTATACAGGACATCTAAGAAAATGATTCATGCCTAGACTCGATGTAACCAAAATTCAAAGATGTTAAAATCAGACAAGTATTTTAAAGACTATAACATTGAAAAAAAATAAAATCTGTCACTCTTAAAAACAAAAATCATATTGACACTGGTCTTCTAAATATTGTTATTGGGTGTGTGGAAACAATAGTATAGTTTTTCTAAAATACTTTTTAAAAATAACTATGAATTTTAATTTTATATCCAGGCAACTTTTCATTAAAATTAAAGGGTGAGATGAAGTATTTCCAAGCATATGAGGTTTCATTGCATATCCGCAATACATATTTTCTTTGATGTCATGGAGGCTATGCTCCAGCAAGAATATAGATGAAACCAGGAGGAAGAAATGAAACATGGAAGAATATGAATATATAACAATTCATTTATTTGTGCTACTATTGGTGGGCATTTAAGTTGCTTACAGATTTTGGCTCTTACATATCATGTAACTATAAACTTCTTTATACATATTCTCTTGGAGCACATATATGTGTATTTTTAGGCATGAAACTCCTGGTTATAGGGAATGTGTACGTTCAATTAGTAGGTAACATTTTTATGAAATTACAACCTAGACAGCATATTAAAAAGCAGAGACATCACTTTGCCAACAAATGTCCATCTAGTCAAAGTTATGTTTTTCCAGTAGTCATGTATAGGTGTGAGAGTTGGACTATAAAGAAGGCTGAGGGCTGAAAACTTGATGCTTTTGAAGTGTGATGTTGGAGAAGACTCTTGAGAGTCCCTTGAACTGCAATATTCATTGGAAGGACTGATTTTGAAGCTGAAACTCCAATACTTTGGCCACCTGATACAAAGAACTGACTCCTTGGAAAAGACCCTGATGCTGGGAAAGATTGAAGGTAGAAGGAGAAGGGGATGACAGAGGATAAGACAGATGGTTGGATGGCATCAACGACTCAATGGACATGAGTTTGAGCAAGCTCCAGGAGTTGGTGAGGGACAGGGAAGCCTGGTGTGCTGCAGTCCATGGGGTTGCAAAGAGTCAGACATGATTGAGAGATTAAACTGATTGACTGACAAGTAGTGTACAAGAAATGCAGTTGTTGCAAATATTGACCAAAACTGTTATTTTTATTATTTTCATTTAAATCATTTTAGTCACTGTGTATTGATATCTCATTTTATATTTACTTTTAAGATTTTTAAATCTATAGACACTTGGTACTATGTTATATATTTAGATTTTATGTTAATCATCTAGGGCTGCTATAACAAATCTTCATAAACTAGATTACATAAACACAGAAATTTATTTTCTAAATGTTCAGGAAGCCAGAAATCTGGGCCCAAGATGTGGACAAGGTTGGTTTCTTTTGAGAGCAGTGAAGAAGAATAAGTTCTATGCATTTCCATAGCTTCTGGTGGTTTCCTAGCAATTTTTCACCTTTCTGGGGAGGATATGTGGGTTCAGTCCCTGGGTCTGGAATGATAAGCCCTGGAGAAGGAAATGGCAACCCACTCCAGTATTTTTGCCTGAAAAATCCTGTGGACAGAGGATCCTGGTGGGCTACAGCCCTAAAGGCCACAAAGAGTTGGACATGACTGTCTGACTGAATGACCTCTCCAGTCTCACCTCTTTTTAACTAACTACATCTGCAATGATTCTGTTTCCAAATAAGGTCAAATTCTGAGGTACTAGGTCTAATTGAGAAATTAGAACTTCAACAAATTAATTTTGAGGGGATACAATTCAACCTATAACAGACTTGAGGTCTCTCTATTACTGCCTTTTGTGAATGGTTAAAGGTATTACTTTTCTTCTCTATGGATAGATCAATATCATTTATTGCTAATATTTCTTTTTAATTGCTTTGTTCTCAATGCTGACTTATTGATAAATTAGAAATTTATATATGTGCTACCTTGTTTCTGGAGATAAAGTTCAGGGAATCACTGGAAGACAATATTTTTAAGATAATCTCCAAATTGATTAATCACAATAAAAATGCAATCTTATTTTTTGGTGAAAATTGATCAGCTGAATCTGGACTACATACACACAGATGCCACAAAGACATATGTACACAAAGGAACAAAAAATAGCTAAGAGAATGCTGAAAAGGAATAAAGTGTGAAGATTTACACAAGATAGAAGTTTAACTGTATTAAACAGACTAATGTTAGCACAGTGATAGATGAAGGGACCATTTCATTCCTTCCTAAGTATTTTATGTTTTTATGTTCTTAGAATTTTATGTTAAAATTTTTATTTTCTAATTTGTTGCTTACATACAGAATTTCAGGGGTTGACCTGGCATCCAGTTGCTATTTAAATTCACTTATTAACCATAATAATTTTCCTGTGAATTGTTTTGTATTTCTACATGTACAATTATATAATATGCAAAATGACAAGTTAATTTTTTCTTTCCATTCCTTATACATCTCAATTGCTCTTCTTGCCTATTTCCCTGGCTGGGATTACAGGACAACGATAAAGAGTATAGATAACAACATCCCTCTCTCATTTCTAATTTCAAGGCAGACTTTTAGTTAATCTCATTATTGATGATGTTTTCAGTATTTTTTAAATAGTTATCATTTATCTATTCCTGGCTATTTCCTCTTTATACATAACAAGTTAGCACAAACTTAATGGTTTAATATAACACCTATTAGTTCACAGTTCTACACGTCAGAAGTCAAGGATTTTCTGTTCACATTATCACAAGGTTGAAATCATGGTGTCTCCATCAAGCTGAAATTTCATCTGGAGGCTCTGAGAAAAAACCTGCTCTGAAGCTTTGTCTTGTGTTTATCAGAATCCAATCCTTGCCAGCTGTCAGCTGGGGATGACTGAGCTCCTGTAGGCTGCCTGCATTCTTTGCCGAACTGTTCCCTTCAACTTTAAGTCAATATCTGACTAGCATGCCAAATCCCCATACTTTGAATTCTGATCTTTCCCAGTTTCTGACCTCTAAATCCGGATTTAGAAAGTTCCTGTGATTTGGTAAGGTTCACCAGTTAATCTCCCCATTTTAGAGTCAACTCAAAATAGGTGAATTGCATCCTGATAGATTTAATTTTATAAGATGTTCAGAATTTTTTTCATCTTACAAACATAGATTGTATTCCTTACTACCATTTGTCAGGTTTTGATATTAATAATATACTGACTTCATAAAATGTGTTGGGAAACTGTTTCTTCCTTCTCTATTCCTGGAATATTTTATACAAATTCAGTTCAGTTCAAGAAAGTCACTCAGTGGTGTCTGACTCTTTGTGACCTCATGGACTGCAGCATACCACGCCTCCCTTTCCATCACCAACTCCCGGAGTTTACTCAAATTTATGTCCATTGAGTTGGTAATGTTATCCAACCATCTCATCCGCTGTCATCCCCTTCTCCTGTCTTTAATCTTTCCTAGCATCAGGGTCTTTCTTTGCATCAGGTGGCCAAAGTATTAGAGTTTCAGCTTCAACATCACCTCTTCCAATGAACACCCAGGACTGATCTCCTTTAGAATGGACTGGTTGGATCTCCTTGCAGTCCAAGGGACTTTTAAGAGTCTTCTCCAACACCACAATTCAAAAACATCAATTCTTCGGCTCTCAGCTTTCTTTATAGTCCAATTCTCACATCCATACATGACTACTGGAAAAACCATAGCTTTGACTAGATGGACATTTGTTGGCAAAGTAATTAATGTCTCTGCTTTTTTATATGCTGTCTAGGTTGGTCAGAGCTTTTCTTCCAAGGAACAAGTGTTTTTTAATTTCATGGCTGTAGTCACCATCTGCAGTGATTTTGGAGCCCCCCGAAATAAAGTCTGTTACTGTTTCCACTGTTTCCCCATTGATTTGTCTTGAAGTGATGGGACCAGATGCCATGATCTTAGTTTTCTCAATGTTGAGTTTTAAGCCAACTTTTTCACTGTTTCTCTTTCATCAAGAGGCTCTTTAGATTTTTGCTTTCTGCCATAAGGGTTGTGTCATCTGCATATCTGCGGTTATTGATATTTCTTCCATCAATCTTGATTCCAGTTTGTGCTTCATCCAGTCCAGCATTTCTCATGATGTACTCCACATATAACTGAAATAAGGAGGGTGACAATATACAGCCTTGAGTACTCCTTTCCCAACTTGAAACCAGTCTGTTTTTCCATGTATGGTTCTAACTCTTGTTCCTTGACCTACGTACAGATTTCTCAGTAGACAGGTCAGGTGGCCTGGTATTCCCAAGTATTGAAGAATTTTCAACAGTTGTTTGTTGTGATCCACACAGTCAAAGGATTTCATATTTTTAGGATTTAAAACAATTCACCAATAAGCTCTTTTTTTAACAAGTGTAGTTTATTTAATAGATATATGATTATTCAGAATTTCTACTTTTCCGTGTGTTTTTCCTCTAAAGTTCATTTTATTTCACTTTTAAAATTTATTAAGTCACTTATAAGATCCTTATGTTATCTATGTAATGCTTGTACAATCTATAGAAATGTCAATTTTTCATTTCTGATATTAGAGTCTTTTTTTCTTGATCTGATAAAAATAAATGTTTAAAAATTTTCTATATTATGTTTGTTTATATTTTATTTATTTTTCCTTTTATTATTTTCTTTGTTCCCAGTTTATATCATTTTAATTTTATGTTCTTTGCCTCACTTCCTTATATGTTTGCTACATTATCATTATTAGGTAAAAACAGAATATTTTAAAATGAAAATCATCCTCATATCAAATTTTAGAAGAAATGATATAAATCTAAAGCCTAAATTCCGTTTTGATTGATGCTTTATTTTTATTATTTTTAATTTTTTTTAATTAAATTTTTATTTTTTCTTTATTTTACTTTACAATACTGTATTGGTTTTGCCATACATTGACATGAATCCACCATGGGTGTACATGCGTTCCCAAATATGGAACCCCCTCCCACCTCCCTCCCCATAACATCTCTCTGGGTCTTCCCTGTGCACCAGCCCCAAGCATCCTGTATCCTGCATGGGACATAGACCAGCGATTCGTTTCTTACATGATAGTATACATGATTCAATGCCATTCTCCCAAATCATCCCACCCTCTCCCTCTCCCTCAGAGGCCAAAAGTCTACTCTTCACATCTGTGTCTCTTTTGCTGTCTTGCATACAGGGTCATCGTTGCCTGATGCTTTAGTTTAATTGTGCATCCCACTATGTGCTGTGGCTTTGAACTCCTGTACTGCTTTTCCAAATCTGGATCCACAGTCTCTCTTGAGTAAGTCACTTACATTATTCATATGTGTTCTTAATATTCCTAATCAAGTTTATTTTTATATTCTATAGATTTTTTCCTTCAAATTAAATTTCATTCTCATTACTATAACTCCAACCTTGAACTTGTCATTCTGTACCAATGCCTTCTGTTTCAGCAAATTTTATTCTTTCTCTTGATTATATTATTAATTCATCTTCCTCAAGCACTACTTTTATGTCACTTATTTGATTAAAATAATGAAATTGATCTATGCTTATTCTTGTTCCTAATAGTTTTTACTTTTCTCATTACTAATATAAAATTTCCCTTATTTCCTTCATAATGTCTATTTCTTTTACAGGATCATTTCTAACTACTCTATCCCTGTGATTAATTTTGATTACTTATCTTTGTGAATAGAGATCGTATATTTTAGTTTCCTTTCAAAATCAAGTTAAAAACTAAACACATAGTTTGGTTGGCAACAAAGTATATTTATTGATTACATTTTAAAATCAGTGCATTAATGTGGCTTCCCTGGTGGCTCAGATAGTAAAGAATCTCCTTGCAATGCAGGAGACCTAGGTTGGATCCCTGGGTTGGGAAGATTCCCTGGAGAAGGAAATGGCTACCCACTCCAAAATATGGCCTGGGGAATTCCATGGACAGAGGAGCATGGCAGGCTATAATACATGGAGTCACTAAGAGTCATACACAACTAAGCAAATAACACTTTGATTTTCACTTAGTTATACTGAGGACAATCAGGATAATATAATTTCTAAATGAAAGATTCAAAAATATACATGTACTCCGATATTCACTACAGACCTATTTATAATAACCAGGACATGGGAGTAATCTAAATGTCCCCCAACAGAGGAATGAATAAAGCAGATATGGTACATATACACACCTGAATATTACTCAGTCATAAAAAATAATGGAATAATGCCATTTGCAGTACAATGGGAAGGCCCTGAGACTGTCATACTGAGTGAAATAAATTAGATAGATTAGGACAAATATGTATGGCATTGTTTAAATGTGGAATCTACCAAAAAAAATAGCACAAATGAATTTATTTATAAAACAGAAGTAGACTCACAGATGTAGAAAACAACCTTGTGGTTACCAGGTGATAAAGAGGAGGAGGGATAAATTGGGAGATTGGGATTCACATATACACAGTACTACATATAAAATTGATATTTCTCCCAGCAAACTTGATTCCAGCTTCTGCTTCCTCCAGCCCAGCGTTTCTCATGATGTCCTCTGCATATAAGTTAAATAAGCAGGGTGACAATATACAGCCTTGACATACTCCTTTTCCTATTTGGAACCAGTCTGTTGTTCCATATCCAGTTCTAACTGTTGCATCCTGACCTGCATACAGATTTCTCAAGAGGCAGATAAGGTGGTCTGGTATTCCCATCTCCTTCAGAATTTTCCACAGTTTATTGTGATCCACACAGTCAAAGGCTTTGGCATAGTCAATAAAGCAGAAATAGATGTTTTTCTGGAACATTTTTGCTTTTTCGATAATCCAACAAAGGTTGGCAATTTGATCTCTGGTTCCCTGGCCTTTTCTAAAACCAGCTTGAACATCTGGAATTTCACGGTTCATGTATTGCTGAAACCTGGCTTGGAGAATTTTGAGCATTACTTTACTAGCGTGTGAGATGAGTGCAATTGTGCAATAGTTTGAGCATTCTTTGGCATTTCCTTTCTTTGGGATTGGAATAAAAACTGACCTTTTCCAATCCTGTGGCCACTGCTGAGTTTTCCAGATTTTCTGGCATATCAATAACCTCAGATATGCAGATGACACCAGCCTTATGGCAGAAAGAGGAACCAAATAGCCTCTTGATGAAAGTGAAAGAGGACAGTGAAAAAGTTGGCTTAAAGCTCAACATTCAAACAACTAAGATCATGGCATCTGGTCCCATCACTTCATGGGAAATAGATGGGAAACAGTGGAAACAGTGTCAGACTTTATTTTGGCGGGGCTCCAAAATCACTGCAGATGGTGATTGCAGCCATGAAATTAAAAGATGTTTACTCCTTGGAAGGAAACTTATGAAGAACCTAGATAGCATATTCAAAAGCAGAGACATTACTTTGCCAACAAAGGTTCATCTAGTCAAGGCTATGGTTTTTCCTGTGGTCATGTATGGATGTGAGAGTTGGACTGTGAAGAAAGCTGAGCTCCAAAAAATTGATGCTTTTGAACTGTGGTGTTGGAGAAGATTCTTGAGAGCCCCTTGGACTGCAAGGAGATCCAACCAGTCCAATCTAAAAGAGATCAGTCCTGAGTATTCCTTGGAAGGACTGATGCTAAAGCTGAAACTCCAGTACTTGGCCACCTCATGCGAAGAGTTGACTCACTGGAAAAGACTCTGATGCTGGAAGGGATTGGGGACAGGAGAAGAAGGGGACTACCGAGGATGAGATGGCTGGATGGCATCACTGACTTGATGGACGTGAGTCTGGGTGAACTCTGGGAATTGGTGATGGAAAGGGAGGCCTGGTGTGCTGCGATTCATGGGGTCGCAAAGAGTCGGACACAAGTGAGGGACTGAACTGAACTGATATATAAAATAGATAACTAGTAAGGACCTACTGTATAACACAGAGAACAGTACTCAATACTCTGTAATGACGTATATGAGGAAAGAATCTTAAAAAGAGTGGATATATCTCTATATATAACTGATTCACTTTGCTGTGCAGCAAAAAGTAACACAATATTGTAAATCAATTATGTTGAGATGTATACATCCATATACTGATATCTACATATGGATATATATTATATATAATAAATATATTTATTATATATAATGAAAATATTTTAAGAAAAGAAAATAAAATGTTGCAGAATTGGTTGAAGTTTTCAAGACTTCAGAAAGTCCTTGACTTAATTAGCTTCACTTTAAGCAAATCATTTTGGTTTGGATTCATCATATGGCAGTGGAGTGGAAAGACATGTATAAAATTTTAGGTTTTCATCCCTTCTCCATTTCACCTTCTTAAGGAATCCAAAGCTCTAAGAAATTAGCAATTAGATATTGTAAAAAATCAAAGTGACAATCGCCAATAGTCATTTCAGAGAGAAAATTAAAAGGCATCAAGAGAACTTTTCTCCCTTATTTTACATGTAAAGAAAATATGATTTTGGTTCCCATTCAGAATTTATCCTACTTTTTATAAGAACAGTATGAATATCCTAAGCTTTGGCCTATCTTTCTTTTCTTTTGAGGCCAAAGGAAGAAAATACATATCTTCCCATTTGGGAATCTTCTAATCTTATTTTGGAAGCCCAAACATTACCTTGATTTAAGTGTCTGTGTTGTATTTACTTTACTGACAACTGAATATTTAATTTAATTTTTTCATAAAGTAACAAAAATAGGTGAAAACAAGAGTCTAAAGCTGTTAGTGTGATTATGTTTGGGCTGTTCAGTAACTTTACTACTACTAATAATAACAATAATAATAAATGTGTCCATGGAAGAGTGGCTGTTTTAACACTAGCAAAAATTCGCATATTTTATTGGCAGATAGTTGAATGTTTTCCCACCTCAGTATGTATAATGTATGCATTGCATATAAAATAGAGTTTGAAATGAAGTGTAAGGAATAAATGATTATTGAATTTCTAAGGATGAAGAGGCAAAAAACAGTATGCTTCTAAAACCTGAGGGAAGCTTGCATACATAATGGGAAAAGCAGGGGGCTGTGAGTTAGAACCTCTGGATTAAAGAGGCAATGTAACATTTTACAATGAGCAGTGATTCTTATGGCATACACACACTGTATACAAGACAACTGAGATTAGAAAAGTCAATTAAGATCTGGATCTCAGTTTTCCCATCTGGAATGGTAATTCTATTATTCAACCCATAGTGTAGATGCCACTTGAACAATATGTGTTTATTTTTACTGTTTTTTTTTTTTTTTTTCTTTTTTTCCCTCAGTTTCACAACTGGGTCAGTAGAGTATAGAGGTTTCAATGTATAGGTACATTAAATAGAATCAGAAATTTAAGGAAGTCCTTTTGGCTTGAAAGTAATCAGAAATAGATATAATAGTCAGGGATGAAATACCAAGCAGAGATTGAGATAAAGTTGAAAAAGTTCGTTTAAGTAAGGGGACCGAGCTAAGGAAAATAATAGAGCAGAAAGTCTGAGATAGATTGAATTATAGGAGAAATGAATGTTAGCCAAAATTTATATCAGGGAAGAAAACAAATGATGGAATAAATGTGTGAATGCCAGGAAACAGACTGCATCAAAGGAAATAAATAAACACTTTTTTTTGATGTGTTCAGTAGCTCAGTCATGTCTGACTGTTTGTGACCCCATGGACTGCAGCATGCCAGGCTTCCCTGTCCTTCACCATTTCCCAGAGCTTGCTCAAACCTGTGTCCATTGAGGTGATGCCATCCCCCATCTCATCTTCTGTCATCCCCTTCTCCTCCTGCCTTCTATCTTTCCCAGCATCAGGCTCTTCACATCAGGTGGCCAAAGTGTTGGAGCTTCAGCTTCAGCATCTGTCCTTCGAATGAATATTCAAGGTTGATTTCCTTTAGGATTGACTGCTTTCATATCTTTGCAGTCCAAGGGACTCTCAAGAATCTTCTCCAACACCACAGTTTGAGAGCATCGATTCTTTGGCACTCAGCTTTCTTTATGGTCCAACTCTCACATCCATACATGATTGCCAGAAAAACCATATGACTATATGTACCTTTGTTGGCAAACTAATGTCTCTGCTTTTTAATACACTGTCTAGGTTTGTCACACCTTTTCTTCCAAGGAGCAAGTGTCTTTTCATTTCATGCCTGCAGTTACCATCCATATTGACTTTAGAGCTAAAGAATAGTCTTTCACTGTTTTCATTTTTTCTCCACCTATAAGCCAATGAAGTGAAGAGACTGGATGCCATGATCTTTGTCTTTTGAATGTTGAATTTTAAGCCAGCTTTTTCACTTTCCTCCTTTAACTTCATCTAGAAGCTCTTTAATTCCTATTTGATTTCTGCCAAAAGGGTGGTGTCATCTGCACACCTGAGGTTATTCCTATTTTTCCTGGTAATCTTGATTCCACCTTGTGATACATCCAGCCCAGCCAAACAGCAAAAAATTATTCTACTAATCCTACTACTTGTTGAACCTGATGGGGGCACGTTGAGATTTTGATGGGCCACTCTCCCTGGAGTTAATTTCTGTGTCTCTTCCTCAGGTCAGTGTTGTCAGATCAGATATTTGATTAGTTCATTTGTAGAGTCTACACTTGTTTTTGTTATTTATTTGTTCTTTTAAGTACCTATATTATGTTGGGCATTGTAACCTTGTATGTGCTCAGTTGTATCCAACTCTTTGTGATCCCATGGACTATACCCTGCCAGGTTCCTCTGTCCATGAGACTTCCAGATAAGCATACTGGAGTGTATAAGGAGATTATATTTCCTTAAAGATATAATCTGTGCCCTCATATCCAATGTCAGGAAATAAATGTAATCAATATAAAAAGTTGTTTCTGTATATTGGAAAGTAATTTGATTTGTTTTTGGAGAAGAATAAACCAAGAGTGTATCAAAGGGATTTCAACTGTAAATAGATTGGTCAAGGATCTTCTCCTAAGGAGGTAAACAAATTTTTAAAGTACATGAAGCGTCAGCTTACTCTCCAAGACAACCCCACTACCCAAATAGAACCATTCCTATTGCCAAGAAAGGCAAGATTACATTTTTTTCCTTCCAGATTGAGTTGGTGTAGTGTATTCTTGGTTATCAAAATACTCATAGCTTTGGGACTTTGAAATGGTAAATATTCATGATGTGTGAAACAGCATGATACATAACTGTATGGTCTTAATTACATAAAAATGAATGCTTAGTTGTGAAAATACACAAATGAGACCTAGAAGGAGATGTCAAATGGTAAACTGCTTGTGATTATGAATGACTTCTTTTTTTGCTTCTTGTGCTTTTTGGTTTCCTATTATGTATATGTTAACTTTTAAGAAATAAATGTTATTTTAAAAACCTTAAAAAAAAATAAAGTACATGAAGGAGTCAGTCATGTCAGATATATAGATAAGGATTTCAGAAAGAGAGATTAAGATAGCCAAAGAAGACTGGCTCTAAAATGAAGAACTATAAAACTACTAAATGAAAACATAAACAGTAAACTCTTTAACACTAGTCTTGACAACATTTTTTGATATGTTTCTTTAAAGGAGGGAAACAGAAGCAAAAATAAAACAATGGACCACATCAAACTTAAAAATTTTTATACAGCAAAAGGAATCATCAACAAAACAAAAAGCAGCCTACTGAATGGGAAAAGATAGTTGCAAATGACATATCCAATAAGGGCTTCATATTCAAAATATATTAAAAGCTCATAGAATTCAATATAAAAAAACAACTCCACTAAAAAATGGGCAGAGGACTCAAATAGACATTTTTCCAGAGAAAGCATACAGATGACCAGTAGACATGTGAGAAGATGTGCAGCATTACTAATCATCAAGCAAATTAAAATCAAAATCACAGTTTCTTCATGATCTCTCTTATATGTGGAATGTAGAAAAACAAAACAAAAGTAGACTCACTGATACAGGGAACAAACAGGTAGTTGACAGGAGGGTGATGGGAGGGTAAGCAAAATAGTTGTAGAACATTAAGAGGTACAAATCTGTAATTATAAAATAAATTATAAGAATGTAATATTCAGCATAAGGAATATGGTCTATAATATAGTAATAACTTTATATAGGGACAGATGGTTACTAGAATTATTGTGGTGATCATTTCATAATGTATGCAAATGTTAAATCACTATGTAGTATACCTGAAACTAACATAATATTATATATCAACTGTCTTTCAATTTTTTAAAAAAGAGATTGAATAGATGAAATAAAGTCAGAAAAATGCTAGGAAAGTAAATAGTGTAGAACCCTACAGGCCATTATAAAGACTGTGCCATTCATTCTGAGTGAGATAAAACACTTGCATGGTTCTGAACAGAAGAGAGCATAATATGATAAATACTTTAAAAGATTACTTTGGCTGCTTAAGTAATGTTAAGAAAAGATTCCAGAGAGGGGAAAGAAGACAAACAGAGAAATAATTTTAGAGACTATTGTAAGAATCCAGGTAAGAGATAATGTGGTTTGGTCCAAAGTGATAGTAGTGAGGTACTGGCAAGATATCAGAATAGGAAAACCATACCATTTCTTGACAGTCTGGATGTAGTATGTGAAAAAATAAGTTGAATCAATGATATTTCTTAGAGTTGTTGCTGTTTGCCCTAAACAGCAGGAAGAATGGAGTTGATTTTAAGTGAGATGTAAAAGACTACAAGTAGAATAGGTTTGAGAATTAAGATCAAGAGTTCAGTTTTGGAGATATTAAATCTGAGATTAAATATGAGATGTATATTAAATACTTAATGATCATTTGAGTTGGTAGTTGAATAAAAACTTTGGTAGTCAGAGTAGTGATCTAGGACGGAGACCTGACTCTGGGCATTGTAAGCTTTAAATAATATTATTAAAAGTGAATGTAAATAGATCAGAGATCCAAGCACTTAGCTGTGGGGCTTCAGTGTTAAGAGGTAGGGAGGAAAGTAAAAATCACTAGCAAACAAGACAGAAAGGGATATTAGTGAGGTTAAGGTAGGAGGAAAACCAAGCACTGGTGGTTTCCTGGAATCCAAGTGAAAACATGAGTCTTTTTCCAGGAGTAGAGAGTGGTCAAATAGTGAGTATTCTACCAAATAGTGAAGATAGGGTTTGTAATATGAGAATTGAAAACCGACCGGAAGATTTAGAAAACTGCAGTCCAATAAGTTATCTCCTCAGTAGCTGCTTCAGTGGAGTTTTGTGGGCAGAAGTCTAATTTGAGCAGGGTTGCACTTTCAAATGTTGGGCTTGCCTTCTTACCTTTAAGAATTTGTAAAAATTTTAGGTAAGGTAAAGGAGAGGGTACAGTGAGAAATGGCTTCCCAGGTAGCTTAGTGCTAAAGAATCTGCCTGTCAAAGCAGGAGACACAGGTTCAATCCTTGGGTCAGGAAGATGTCCTGGAGAAGGAAATGGCAACCCGCTCCAGTATTCTTGCCTGGAAAATTCCATGGACGGAGGAGCATGGCAGACTACAGTCCATGGGACAGCAGAGTTGGACATGACTGAGCAAGCACACAAGTCTGCAAGCACAGTGAGAAATATTTGTTTATTTCCTTCCAAAACTAATAGTTATAGAAGGATGACATTTGGTTGTCATTTCAGTTCAGTCGCTCAGTCGTGTCCGACTCTTTGTGACCCCATGAATCACAGCACGCCAAGCCTCCCTGTTCATCACCATCTCCCGGAGTTCACTCAGACTCATGTCCATCGAGTCCGTGATGCCATCCAGCCATCTCATCCTCGGTCATCCCTTTCTCCTACGGCCCCCAATCCCTCCCAGCATCAGAGTCTTTTCCAATGAGTCAACTCTTCTCATGGGGTGGCCAAAGTACTGGAGTTTCAGCTTCAGCATCATTCCTTCCAAAGAAATCCCAGGGTTGATCTCCTTCAAAATGGACTGGTTGGATCTCCTTGCAGTCCAAGGGACTCTCAAGAGTCTTCTCCAACACCACAGTTCCAAAGCATCAATTCTTTGGCGCTCAGCCTTCTTCACAGTCCAACTCTCACATTCATACATGACCACAGGAAAAACCATAGCCTTGACTAGACAGACCTTAGTTGGCAAAGTAATGTCCCTGCTTTTGAATATGCTATCTAGGTTGGTCATAACTTTTCTTACAAGGAGTAAGCGTCTTTTAATTTCATGGCTGCAGTCACCATTTGCAGTGATTTTGGAGCCCCCAAAAATAAAGTCTGACACTGTTGCCACTGTTTCTCCATCTATTTCCCATGAAGTGATGGGACAGGATGGCATGATCTTCGTTTTCTGAATGTTGAGCTTTAAGCCAACTTTTTCACTCTCCTCTTTCACTTTCATCAATAGGCTTTTAGCTCCTCTTCACTTTCTGCCTTAAGGGTTGTGTCATCTGCATATCTGAGGTTATTGATATTTCTCCCAGCTATCTTGATTCCAGCTTGTGTTTCTTCCAGCCCAGCATTTCTCATGATGTACTCTGCATATAAGTTAAATAAGCAGGGTGACAATATACAGCCTTGACATACACCTTTTCCTATTTGGAACCAGTCTGTTGTTTCATGTCCAGTTTGTCATTTAGGATCCCTGAATGAAGTCTTCAAATAGCTATATATTACTACCACAGATTTCTGAGTGAAACACGATACTTTAGGAAAACACAATCTGTTTATTATTATAAGAGGTTTGTTTCATGTTTGTTTGGTTGCTTTTTGACTCCATCTACAATCGAATCTCTTGGTAATCTAGGGAGAAAACTTGGAGGTATAGAAAAAAAAATACTTGCCTTTGCTAAATAAAATATTTTCCAAATGTAAATAAAGTAGCCTCTTTGCTATTCTTAATTGGCTTAATATAAATGGTGATAGTAGGTAATATTAAGAGAAGCATTCAAGGGAAAACTGATGCAAACTGAGTTTTTTTCTTAAGGTAACAGAAGTCCATGTAAATTTCTTTATCCTGTTGCTCACCTTGATTCTTACCAACTTTTATTATGTTTGTGTGGAAAGTGAGATGGAAGAGGGTATTTCTTTTGGAATAAGGACAGTCGGACACAACTGAAGTGACTTAGCAGCAGCAGCAGCAGCAGTAGCAGCAAGAGCCCATGTCATTATATGTAGCTTTCTAAGGAGCTAGAACTCCCCAAATGTTAAACCTTAACATCTGGAATTTTTAAAAAAGACAAGATCCCATGAAAAAACACCACCATGGAAGCACAAGGTTTTAACTGACACTTAAACTGCAATTTCTAGCAATATAATTCAATGACTGTCCTTGAGGGACTTCCCTGGTGGTCCAGTGGTTAAGAAGTCACCTTTCAATGCAGGGGGCACAGGTTTTGTGCCTGGACAGGGCACTAAGATCTACATGCTGTGAAACAACTACGCCCTTTAAACTACAACTAGAGAGCCCATGCACCGCAATGAAATCTCCCACATGATGCAACCAAGATCCCACAAGCTGCAACTAAGACCTGACACAGTCAAATAAGAAATAAATGTCATTGATTATGACTTTCTGTACCAATCTTACTAATTCTTGGAGCCTGTTATGGGAATTTGGTATGAGGGGTAGTCTAGAGTGACTAACATCCTCCAGCATTCAACAAATTGCATATGAATTAAGACAAATGAATTAATCCTGTTTGCTTGTAGTTCACAGTTAGCCCCATTCTTTTCTCACTTATCCTTCTCCCACTTTCCATCATTTTAAGTCCTCCCCCCCCACCGTCCTGCCCAGTGCAGAACTGCTTTTCTCTGAGTTCACTCAATCTCAGCTTGCTTCATTTCTCATCAATTTTGATCTTCCTGAAATCCCAGGGGACGCATCACCATCCCCTTCTGTCTCCCACTTCCTCACACTGTAAGGTCCCATGTCGCTTCTTTATAATTCTTTAACAGGCACAAATACAGTTAGAGTCCTTGTTCCTCTCCTTAAAGGACCAATCAAGAAGTAGATGTCTAGTTTTTGTTTGTTTGTTTTTCATTTTCCTTGTTCTAATAGGTTGAGAGACTAAGTTAGCCATAAAATAACTACAGATGTAGTAGGCTCTATGTCAAGCATTTGTTGCTAAAAACTGGGCAAAGGCAATCTCAGGGTACATTGAATAACATTTTTTAATAATACATATTGGCAAATTTTGACCTGATTAGAATGACTGTATTATTTTGGCAGTAATTTGATAGTAAAATATTAACAGTGGCATTCAGTTCACTGACTCATGAAATCTTAGTGATGTAAGGGACTTTATATGTCATCGGACTTAATTCCCCTCATTTAAGCCTTGCAGAAAAATAAAGATTAGAAGTATAAATGACTTATGGAAGTTCCTTAACCAGATCTCACATCTTTTAGCAGTTTCAGTATTCTTTCTAGTCTCTCAGGTATTCAGGTTCTTGTCCAGTCTTATAGAAATGATTCTCTGCCTCACTGGAAGAATGCTTAATATCTTAAAACATTTAATTCATTTTATTAGAGTCAGTTTTAATCATTTTGGTTCCAGGTCATATACTTTTCCTGGGCACGTTTCTATGCATCATCAGTATAAGTAATGACCTTAGTTTAGAGAGGTAGTGTCGGGCAGTTGTAAGACTGTCAGGATGTGCTATTTCTTTCAGGGTGAAGATGGGAGTTGGGTTGACCTAGCAAAACTTCTCTAGTTTCAGCAAATAAGGGGTTTCTTTTTCTCCCCTGTCTGCTTGAATTACAAACGACTCCTTGAGGCATCTGTTTTCACTAAGTTTGACAGCCAGGAAGGAAGGTTCACAATTTCGGCAGCTGTTATTTGTTTTTTCCCTTGACTAAGATGAGCAGCAAGACCACAATGTCTAGAGATTTGTTTGATTACTCAGCAGGACAGTAGGAGCTAAAGCAGAAAGATGAGAGAAAGCATGAGAAGGGAGGAGGAGGCATGATGTGAGCAAACATCAAAAAAGCACAGTTTGATAAGTAGGATCTTAAAATAAATTTAACTCCAGTGACATGATGACCAGAGGGGAGATTATTGATGCAAAATAGCTAAAATCAAGGGCTGACTCAAAGGCACATATTAACATTTATAGTATATAAACTGAGGCCCAGACATCTTTATTTCCAAAACAGATGTTTTTGTTATTAGACAGTAGGTTACAAAGCTTCTGTATCTCATAATGCCCTCTCTTATAACTACTCTTTGTAAATTTCCAAGTGGGAGACTGTTTCCAAATGGCTTTAAGATGGAATATTTGCTGTCTGGCTTAACAAGTGATTGAGAGAGAAACATGAAGCCCAGGATATAAAAAAACAAAAGCAGAGAATGAAAACACGGAGCTGAGATGAGCATAAGTTTCAGGAAAGATACAGAGAAAAGCAGGGTATAAAAATCGGCATCCAGAAAATGCAAGCAAATAAGCCTGCTAGAAAGAAACAAAACCCCAGCCCACTCAGCTTTCTCAGAGGAAAACATACACATAACATTCAGTGAAGTGTGAGGAACTAATGGCCTATTCTTCAGGCATGGAGAGCTTCAGCATGAAATCACAACATTTGTTTCTGTGCAGCAGCCCAACTCATGAGCCCCAGAAAAGCAGTCTATCTCTGTGAAGATTAGAAGGAAAATTTGAAGAGTGCAATACAGACAGGGAGAGAAGGTCCAAATCAAAGTGGAAAAGTTATGAAAGATTGTCTCTTCTGAAGATGTAACAGAGAATGTTGAGATATGTTACATAAGCAACAATATTATTACAATTATAGTTAATATAAAGAATTCCATTTTCAAACAACTATAAACTAAACTGATGGTTGTTTGCCAATTGCAGTGGTAAAAAATGTTGAACCAGAGTTTAAAGGGAATGGAAAGGTACACTTTCCTCATCAACTAATGCTGTGAAGATACCAAAACAAACCATATTCTTCATGATCATTTTAAGTGGAAATTTAATTTTACCTAAGTTCATTTTTTTTCAGCTTTCTATTCAACCTTTAAAATGAAGCATTTTTTTAAAAAGAAATCTTTATTTTTATCTTCAATGTGGGTCACAGTGACCTTACATTTTTTATTCTTTGGAGAACAAAAGAATTCTCCATGCCATGTATGGGAATTTGTAGAAGTTTGCTAATGTTTTATAGGAGAACTTGATAACAGAATTCTCAAAACTAAAAGCAGTTTTAAAACTGAGATTTTGCTAAGGAGAATAGAGCTATGCACACTTTGATGGTGAATGAAGAATGGCTTGGATTTTATCTGACTTTTAATGCTCATTTGATATAACTCAATTTATTGGTAAATTAGATTGATTAGCTTAGAAAAACATTTTTCTGTCCTCCAGTTTTCATTGTTTTAATTAAATAGAAATTACTATTCAAAGATTATCTTGACTTTATAGTAATGCAAATAAAATAAAAGTGATGACTTTCTTAATTACTGAAAAAATAATAAAACTGTAGTATTGACAAAATGAATGGGTGAATAGAAATTCTATTAGGGTTGATGTTGTGGAGACAGGTGTATTTCAATTCAGATAGACTTATTTCAAGGCAGAATAATGGATGTTGGTTTAGTAATATCAGTGAAAAGTAAAAGTGTTAGTCACTCAGTTGTGTCAGATTCTTTGTGACCCCATGGACTGTAGCCCACCAGTTTCCTTTGCCCATGGAATTTTCCAAGAAAGAATACTGGAGTGGGTTGTCATTTCTTCCTCCAGGAGATCTTCCTGACCCAGGGATCGAAAAGTGTATTAAAAGTGTATTAAAAGTGTAACATTAAACTTTTTCCAAACAGGTCACCTATTTGGTCCATCTACACCTGAAAAACTAGTCATTATTGGGCCACATTAACTCAAACTTCATTGATTAAATTTTTAGTATGGTTTTAGTCATCTTAGGTTGGTTTATGGTGAGATAACAAATAAGCTTAAAATATCAGTGGCTTAAAACAGAAAATGTTTATCTCCCATGGGTAAGGCCTTATTTATCATTGTACCTAAAATGATGGCAGACAGGTAGTCTCAATAACATTTTGTTGAATAAATAAACATATGCACTCCCCCTTTTTTTCCCCAAGACTACCCTCTTTTCACATGATTAGCTCAGTCTTCCAAGAAGCTTAGATATTATCTTCATATAAACATACTGCTCTATTCACTATAAACTAGAAGAACAATGGAGAATTGTGTACTGGTTCTGTAACTCATCCTCTGAGAAGTAACTCATACAGTTCCTGCTTATATATCATTGCTCAAAATTAGTGGCAGGATATAGCTCCAAGAGCACGTGCCTGGAAGACAGAGGGGATCAGAATTCTTGTGGAGACATTGGTAATTTTTACCATAATTTAAATTCGTATATAATTAAAAATATACATGTCCTTTAAGAAACATGTCCTTTTCATTATAGGCTGCTGCTGCTGCTGCTAAGTCGCTTCAGTCGTGTCACACACTGTGTGATCCCGCAGATGGCAGCCCACCAGGCTCTGCCATCCCTGGGATTCTCCAGGCAAGAACACTGGAGTGGGTTGCCATTTCCTTCTCCAACACATGAAAGTGAAAAGTGAAAGTGAAGTCACTGAGTCGTGTCAAACTCTTAGTGACCCCATGGACTGCAGCCCACCAGGCTCCTCCATCCATGGGATTTGCCAGGCAAGAGTACTGGAGTGGGGTGCCATTTCCTTCTCCACATTATAGGCTACTGGGATGCAAAAGTAGTAAGTCAGTAGATACCTGGAGTAATGGGCAAATTTGGTGTTGGAGTATAAAATGAAGCAGGTAAAAGGCTAACAAGAATTTTGCCAAGAGAAAACACTGGTCATAGCAAACACCCTTTTCCAACATTCAAGAGAAGCTTCCACAGATGAACATCACCAGATGGTCAATACCAAAGTTAGATTGATTATATTCTTTACAGCCAAAGATGGAGAAGCTCTATACAGTCAGCAAAAACAACAGAGAGCTGACTGAGCCACAAATTATGAACTACTTTCTCCAAATTCAGACTTAAATTTAAGAAAGTGGGAAAAACCATGAGACCATTCAGGTATGATCTAAATCAAATCACTTACAATTATACAGTGGAAGTGACAAATAGTTTCAAGGGATTAGATCTGGTAGACAGAGTGCCTGAAGAACTATGGATGGAGTTGCATGACATTGTACAGGAGACAAGGATCAATACCATCCCCAAGAAAAAAAATGCAAAAAGGCAAAATGGAGGATGCCTTACAAATAGCTGAAAAAAGAAGAGAAGCTTTAGGCAAAGGAGAAAAGGAAAGATATACCAATTTAAATGCAGAGTTCTAAAAAATAGCAGAGAGATAAGAAAGCCTTCTTCAGTGATCAGTGCAAAGAAATAGAGGAAAACAATAAAATGGCAAATACTAGAGATCTCTTCGAGAAAATTAGATATACCAAGGGAACATTTCATGCAAAGATGGGCACAATAAAGGATGGAAATGGAATGAACCTAACAGAAGCAAAATATATTAAGAAGAGGTGGCAATAATACAAGGAAGAACTATTCAAAAAAGATCTTCAGGATCTAGATAACCATGATGGTGTTATTATTTACCTAGAGCCAGACATCCTGGAATGTGAGGTCTAGTGGGCCTTAGGAAGGATCACTATGAACAAAACTGATGGAGGTGATGGAATTCCAGTTGAGCTATTTCAAATCCTGAAAGATGATGCTGTGAAAGTGCTGCACTCAATATGCCAGCAAATGTGGAAAACTCAGCAGTGGCCACAGGACTGGAAAAGGTCAGTTTTCATTCCAATCCCAAAGAAGGGCAATGCAAAGATCATCCAAACTATGGCACAACTGCACTCATCTTACACACTAGCAAAGTAATGCTCAAAATCCCCAAGCCAGGCTTCAACAGTATATAAACCCTGAACTTGCAGATGTTCAAGCTGATTTTATAAAAGGCAGAGGAACCAGAGATCGAATTGCCAATATCCACTGGATCATCAAAAAAGCAAGAGAGTTCCAGAAAAACATCTGCATCTGCTTTATTGGCTATGCCGAAGCCTTTGACTGTGTGGATCACAGCAAACTGGAAAATTCTGAAAGAGATGGGAATACCAGATCACCTGACCTGCCTCTTGAGAAACCTGTATGCGGGTAAGGAAGCAACAGTTAGAACTGCACATGGAACAGACTGGTCCCAAATAGGATAAGGAGTGTGTCAAGGCTGTATATTGTCACTCTGCTTATTTAACTTATATGGACAGTAAATCATGAGAAATGCTGGACTGGATAAAACACAAGCTGGAATCAAGATTGCCAGGAGAATTATCAATAACCTCAGATATGCAGATGACACCACCCTTATGGCAGAAAGTGAAGAGGAACTAAAGAGCCTATTGATGAAAGTGAAAGAGGAGGTTGAAAAAGCTAGCTTAAAGCTCAACATTCAGAAAATAAAGGTCATGGCATCTGGTCCCATCACTTCATGGCAAATAGATGGAGAAACAGTGGAAACAGTGACAGCCTTTCATTTTGGGGCTCCAAAATAACTGCAGATGGTAACTGCAGCCATGAAATTAAAAGACGCTTATTCCTTGAAAAAAAAGCTCTGACCAACCTAGACAGCATATTAAAAAACAGAGACATTACCTTGACAACAAAGGTCCATCTAGTCAAGGCTATTATTTTTCCAGTAGTCATGTATGAATGTGAAAGTTGAACCATAAAGAAAGCTGAGCACCGAAGAACTGATGCTTTTGAACCGTGGTATTGGAGAAGACTCTTGAGAGCCCCTTGGACTGCAAGGAGATGCAACCAGTCCATCCTAGAGGAAATCAGTCCTGAATATTCCTTGGAAGGACTGATGCTGAAGCTGAAACTCCAATATTTTGGCCACCTGATGAGAAGAGCTGATTCATTTGAAAAGACCCTGATGCTGGGAAAGATTGAAGGAGGGAGGAGAAGGGGATGACAGAGGATGAGATGATTGGATGGCGTCACCGTATGTATGGGCGTGAGTTTGAGTAAACTCCAGGTGTTGGTGATGGACAGGGAAGCCTGGCATGCTGTAGTCCATGGGATCACAAAGAGTCTGACATGATTGAGCGACTGAACTGAACTGAATTAAGACATTCCTTTATAAATAAGTGGAATCATAGAAGAATGGTTCCTTCAAAACTTTCTGAGATTAACTCATGTTCGCATATAATGTGGACAACACTACTTCTAGTTTACTTCTAAATTTACAGATATATATTCCTTTAAAAAGTTATTAGTTGTCCTGGACCTTAAGAGGTCATGCCTACAGGTAAGGAAAAATATTGTGTGACGTTAGACTGAGTGTTCTTTCATTTTATAACAGCAGTTCCCTATAGTAGACTTACAGAAGATTGTTGTCAAAGAGGTGTATATCAAGAATCCTGACAGAACTCACTAATCTTTACTTCTTGGGGAAAATCTGCTAAATTTATATAAGCTTTAGTTGGCCAGTGAGAATATGACCAGATTTTTTCCAAAACCACAGTGGATGTTTGAGATTTGTGGAATACTGGAAAATATTGTAAGCTTGATAAAGAGATACATTTCCCCTCAAGGTCATCCCAGAGTACCAGGCGGGGTTCCTTGTCTTATACAGCAACTTCTCTAGAGGGATGGGATGGGTTAGGGGAGGCAGGCACAAGAGGGAGGGGTTATATGTATAATTATGGCTAATATGTGTTGTACAGCAGAAACCAACACAAATCATAAAACATTTTTTGATTAAAAAAAAATACATGTCCCCTACATTTCAACTTTTTTAAAATGTGATTCTGTTTTGATTTCTACTATCATACTGATATCCATTTATTAACATACCTATATGTAGTATATTTTGTAAACATATAATAATTTTATGTCTTATAGAAATATAAAATAAAACAGCAGGATACCCTAATATACAAACCATAATTAATTCTTATAAATAACAGTAGATAGTTCTAGAAACCCTCTGTATCTGAAAACTACACAAATACCCTTAGCCATTCAGAAATATATTCAGAACTCTATACCACCACCACTTCGTACACATATTATAAAATTCTATGAGTCTTCACCAATAAAAGAATTCAAGGTATCCTATGTGGAATATAATTAGTCAATACTAAAAATAATTTTTATTTTATATGATTCTGAAGTTCATATAGAATTCTTATTATATGGATGCCTCTCCTGTGGATTTAAATGTTAAGGAAAATCTTTTGCTTGTTTTGTATTTCATTTTTGGGTGGTCACTGTATCTATCATAAATCTTAAGGCCATTGAATATCAGTGCTATTAATAGAAGAATGTTTGCTTACATTTTAATAAACAGAAGCTAATCTGAAGATATATCAACACAATTGAGTGGATCCCTTAAAAAAAAAAGACAAGCAAAATCAATACTTAAATTTATGTATTCTATCTGAATAGTGTAATGGCCCATATAATATATTCTTTCATTTAACTGATTGTTAACTGGTGATTTAGGACTTGCAGTATACAAAGATTTTAGGCATTTACTTTAAAGTTTGGGATTTTAAAATATCCAACTTGGAATAAAATAATTTTATATATTTACTTTTTAAGCAAAATTTGAAATTAGTAATCATTTAGAAGATGGATAATGTTCAGCTCAGAGCATATACTCTAATGTGCTTCTTTTTCTTTATCTCTATTTTGCTGTATATTAAAATAGTTACATAGCATGTTTAAGTTTGGTGTTTTATGATATTTATTTTGCTACCTTTTACTATTTACCTGTCTGCCTTATTTTTAAGGGCTTCCCAGGTGATTCAATGGTAAAGAATCCACCTGCCAATGCAGGAGATGCAGGAGCTGTGGGTTCGATCCTTGGGTTGGGAAGATTCCCCAGAGGAGGGCAAGGTAACCCACTCCAGTATTCTTGCCTGGAGATCCCATGAGCAGAGGAGCCTGGAGGATTGTAGTCCATAGGGTTGCAAAGAGTCGAACATGACTGAAGCGACTTGGCACCAGCATGCACGTCCTCAGTTCACAGATCATTTCCTCCTCTATGTCTAGTCTGCTAATCCATCAAATGATTTAATTTCTTATATTGCATTTTTATTTATAGCATGCTAATTTGGATCATTTTAATAGATTTCTTCTTGCTGTTAAAAATAGATATTATCCATTTCCCCCCCTACATATCATCATAGTTGTTTCCTAGTTGCTGTACAGTATTATGTAAGTTTCAGATGTACAATATATTGATTCACAATTTTTAAAAGTTATATTCCATTAATAGTTACAATAAAATATTTGCTACATTTCCCATGTCATATGCTATCATATGCTATCCGTGTCATAAGCTATCCTTGTACCTTATTTTATATTTAATATTTTGTACCTCTTTGCTCTCTGCCCCTGTATTGCCCCTCCTCCTTCCCTCTCCCCAGTGGGGAACATCAGGTTGTTCTCCATGTCTGTTTCTTGTTTGTTGTATTTTTTAAAATTCCGCATATAAATGATATCAGACAGTATTTGTCCTTCCGTCTGACTTACTGTACCTAGAATAATGCCCTCCAAGTCCATCATTATAGTTATTTTTTAAGTCCCTTTTTGAAAGCTATTTGTACATCTGGCCAGTCTCCTAGTTTGTTTATTTATTTGGATGGTTTTCTTTCTTGAGACACATATTTTTTTTTTCTTCATGTAAATAGATTATATTTTCACCTGAAAGAGTTCACGTTCCTCTCAAGCTTCCAGGATGAAAAAGATAATCTTATTCTGTAATTAGCTTGGTCCGAGCTTTGCTATTTATTTAACTAGAATCACTCACCATAGCTTTCAAGTAATTTTAGCTCTGGGTCAAGATCTCCCTTCAGCAGAACTTGGGATCTGAGTCTGGCAAGAAGTAAGATATACTAGTCACGTGTATTCAGGAGCGTGGGGTTCATCACTCTACCTTATAGTCTGGATGCCAGTTTTGGGGGACTCGGGGCTGGTGAGGAGTCTGTGCCCTCTGGACCTGCCATGGTGGTAAGTCTTTTAGAAAATCTCTTCACCTCTTTTGCGCTTTCCTCAGACTCAGAATGGAGACTGGGTGTTGCAAGGGCCTCAGTGCCTCAGAGGGCTCTGCACACAGATCACTTCAAGTTCTGCACACTTCTGTTTCAAGGGGCCCTCTCGAAGCACTCCTCCTTCTAGTACTCAGTGAGAGCCCAGAAAGCTTCAGATAGTTAAACTTAGATTTTTGACCTGCTGTTAGTCCTTAGCCATCCCTGCATGTCTGGCTCAGTTGAGCAACATTTCTCTCAACTCCCCAGCTCTGTTTTCATTCTTCTGCTAGAAAACAGAGTAATAGACCATGACGAAGTTAGAAATGCAGATATGAACTATCTTTTCTTATGAGGCTTCTTGGAATTTTAAAACATCACGTGGCCTTTAAAACTTTCTCGTTTCTTCTTCTCTCCATTTATGACAGCTTTCTCTTCCTCTCACTGCTTCACCAAAGATGGAGTGGATCAGGTCTTTTCTAGGGTGGTAATTATAGGTTTTTGAATTTTAGTTCCTCAGTTCCCTGATGGATTTTAATAAAATTTTGTTTCTATTTTATCTGACTTTTGTCATTGTTAGGTTGGAATTAATACTTTTAGCAATCTTCTATATCCTTAACTGAAAGTGAATTCTCATCTGCTTCTTTGAAGTGTTTACTTTATCATCATGTTTTCTTTTTGTTGTACTAATTTATTGGGTGGTAAAGTTAATCTAATAATGAAATAATCACATATTTCTTCTATCCTAGCTATTTTTTTAAGTTAAAAAAAATGTCATAAAGTTGCTGCATGATATCATGCCTAAAAATGAACACAGGTTTACACTGAATATTTTAATCAATATGGAACACATAAAACACTCTTAGTCATTTAGTTTTAACAGATGCTATTGGCAAAAAACAATAAATGAACCAAGTTATTAAATTTAGAAGACAATTTAAATAACCTTACACTGAGTTTCTATTGAAATGTCATCTACTGTGGTAGAAAATCCACCAATACTTACCATAATTAATTATTGATTTATAATGATTTCTTGTCACCTGGTCCTCAAATGTGTGTTGCTATAACACAACTCTAAATTAGAAAATATTATGTACTTTTTTCTTTTCCAGAGCATTTATTACCTTGTTCTAAGTCAAAATTGATTTGACACAGATGAACCCTTGTAGCTGGCAATCCTTCACCTAATGCTTTCTAAAGCAGATGTGCTATCTTAACTTCTCAGGAGATGTTTCTATTTCTTTTGCTTTCTAGTAAGTGACCCAAACAATCAATTATTTCCTTATTTCATAATATTTTTTTTACTTATTTGAGATCACTTATTTTTGTCTTGGCACTTCTCTATATACTGTCATCATGTTAGTTAACAATCAATCTGTCAAGAGCAGCATTTTTCCAGTTTGTTGAAGTTACTACTCCATGAGAGAAGTTCCAAAGGGTAATTGATTTTATTTCATAGTATACAAAGTAGAAGGAGGGATGTCCTTGGACTTCTTTGGTGGCCTAGAAGTAAAATTTATTTATTTACTTGATTAATGTTTAAAAACTGATGGTATTGAACCATGACTCTAGTTATAGTTCATATTAAGAAACTGTTTCACCTTTATTCCAGTGTATATAACTTCTTATGTTAAAAGAATAACCTGGAAATTGGTGTCAAAGAAATTTTGCTCCTGAATTCCACAGCACTCTTAAGAAAAGAGTATTAGCATGGAGGGATGCTCTCTCTGTCTTTCTCTTCTAAGCTAGAAATAGTTCACAAAACTTCCTTCAACATATTGTCTATTACTCTTATTTTAAAGTCACAAATCTTAACAGCTTTTTATCTAAATTTAAAACTAGATATTTTATGATAGCAATCTAATTGTTTCCAACATTCTTTCCAGAGTCTTGGGAGCCATGTTGTTTCGGGGAGATAAACTTAACCATCAAGCTTCTCAAAATCATAACCATTGGCTCGCAAACTATTTTACTGAACAGATAGCTCTGAAGTCCTCACAAACATAAACAACAATATCTGCACACTTTACATTCTATTCTGAACATTTCAAATCTCCAAGCTTGTAAACCTTGAGGTTTTTGTTCCAAAGAGATCATAAAATTGCATAATATAAAGGGAGAGAAAAGGTATAGGCAATTTCAACATAGGGATAGTTGATACCACTTTTTTCATGACATTAGAAATAGAGAAGAGGGCTGGCTATTGATATTGAAAATACAGAACTAAGGGATAAAGAGAAAGCAAAGGCTGCCTGAAAAGTCTCTCGAAGTAGCTCATAGCAACAGAAAATAATGATGTCTATGCTGACTTAGTTCTACCCCCAAGCAAGAAGGGATTATTATAATTACTGTAGCCATTTCCTCAGGTATCTGCATACGCAATATAGTTTAACAATAAAGAGAGATTTAGCCTTAGTGTACTTGGTTAACTCTTTCCATACCAGTACTAACTTGCTATCATTCCGCTATTGTTTAGTCACTAAGTTGTGTTGGACTCTTTGTGATGCCGTGGATTGCAGCCTGCCAGGCTTCCCTGTCCTTCACTATCTCCCGGAGCTTGCTCAAACTCATATTCATTGAGTCTGTGATGCCATCAAACCATCTCATCCTTTTCTGCCTCCTTCTCCTCTTGCTCTCAATCTTTCCCATCATTAGGGTCTTATGAAGAGTCAGCTCTTCACATCAGGTAGCCAAAGTATTGGAACTTCAGCTTCAGCATCATTTCTTCTAATGAATATTCAGTGTTAATTTCCTCTAGGTTTGACTGCTTTGATATCCTTGCAGTCAAAAGGACTCTCAAGGGTCTTCTCCAGCAACACAATTTGAAATGCCTGCTCTCTTGGTTAGGTTTGTGTGTGTGCTAAATCACTCCAGTCATGTCCAACTCTTTTTAACCCTACGGACTGTAGCCTGCTAGGTTCCTCTGTCCATGGGATTCTCCTGCCAAGAATACTGGAGTGGGTTGCCATGCCCTCCTCCAGAGCATCTTTCTAACCCAAGGATCAAACCCAGGTCTTTTATGTCTCCAGCATTGGCAGGTGAACTCTTCACCACTAGTGGAATCTGGGAAGCCCCTTGTTTAGGTACAGTTTGTTTCAAATAGAAGTGTTGTATTTGGTAAATACAAGTGGATGATATTTTTCAGTGTTTGAAATGCTATATGCAGCTGCATAATATTTTAAAATATGAACTTGCATGCTTTTAGTCTCTCTATATTTTCAGATATTTTCTCCTCTGGAGAGATATATGTTGAGGTCTCAAGAATACACAAAGCAAGACCAAAAGCACTGTTCAAAACCCTGAAATTCTTACTCTCTCCTGAACATACAACACATGCCATTCCCAAAATCTAAGCTCTTAGTAAAATTTATATGATTGACTGATAAGATAGAAGTAAGAAAGGATGTGTGGAAGAAGTTAGCATCAACAAAAGGCATGTGGAAATGATTCCCTATAAAGCTAAAAAGAAATTTACTGTGGCCTTGCAGAATAAAGAGAGATATGTAACACCTGGGACAATTTAAGACAGCTCCAGTGCTGTTCCCCAGGAAGAGGTTGAAAGGGATGGCTACATAGTCATGGCCTAAGGAAACGGGATCATAGGTGCTTTTGCACTCATGAAAATACAATCACAAAATCCCTGAATACTGCTGATGCAGGGACAGTGGATATCTTGTAGTAAAATATGTTAACGGCTAGATGATCTCAACATTCAGAGAGCCCCATCTCTACCTAGGTCTATCCTTTCCTGTCTTAGTATTGCTTAGGGTTCTAAATCACTGACATAACTCAAGAAGAAGGAACAAAATGAAAATAAAATCAAGAATGGTTAAGATTGCAGCCCTGTGGATTGAGTGATCAGATCTTAAACTGGATTACCGAAAGTGAAAGTGAAGTCGCTCAGTTGTGTCCCACTCTTTGCGACCACATGGACTGTAGCCTGCACCAGGCTTCTCAGTCCGTGGGATTTTCCAGGCAAGAGTACTGGAGTGGGTTGCCATTTCCTGCTCCTGGGGATCTTCCTGACCCAGGGATCAAACCCAGGCCTCAGGGATCGAACCCAGGTCTTCCACCTTGCAGGCAGATGCTTTACCCTCTGAGCCACCAGGGAAGCTTACTGAAAAGAAATACCTATTTCTCACATAACTAACTTTGCCAAATGCAAATCAAAAACTCTGTGCATAATGGATACATGATATGCCAATGAGGCACTATAAGAATTGATTTCAGATCAAGTTTATTTTGTTGTTCCAATGAAATATCCACGTATTGTTCTTTAAGTAAATAAGTGGTCATTACTTTCAGATGCTAACTTGGGCTTCAGTATCATGCCAACTTCCCTTTCAATAAGCTAGTCCCCTCAAAGTGAAAAGATTTTTAAGAAATAAGTACTTTCAAATTGAGTCATGCTTCAGAGTGCCCTGCTGTCTATGTACATTTATACATAACTGCACATGGTTCATTGAAAGATAGATCAGATAAATCTATTAACTGTTTGACCAGTCTAGGAGATAGCTATATATAGAACTTGAAATTTTGAACAGTCTTTCTCTATATGTTCACGAGTTTGTGAAGGTAACAAGATTGGAGGATTGGAGGAGTTCCAAATTCATAGAAACGTCAGTGAAGGAGGATAATGCTAAAAGGGTGAGTTCAGTTCAGTTGCTCAGTCGTGTCCAACTCTTTGTGACCCCATGAATCACAGCACGCCAGGCCTCCCTGTCCATCACCAACTCCCGGAGTTCACTCAGACTCACGTCCATCAAGTCAGTGATGCCATCCAGCCATCTCATCCTCTGTCGTCCCCTTCTCCTCCTGCCCCCAATCCCTCCCAGCAACAGAATCTTTTCCAATGAGTCAACTCTTCGTATGAGGTGGCCAAAGTACTGGAGTTTCAGCTTTAGCATCATTCCTTCCAAAGAAATCCCAGGGCTGATCTTCAGAATGGGCTGGTTGGATCTCCTTGCAGTCCAAGGGACTCTCAAGAGTCTTCGCCAACACCACAGTTCAAAAGAATCAATTCTTCAGCGCTCAGCCTTCTTCACAGTCCACCTCTCACATCCATACATGACGACTGGAAAAACCATAGCCTTGAGCAGAAGGACCTTTGTTGGCAAAGTAATCTCTCTGCTTTTCAATATGCTATCTAGGTTGGTCATAACTTTGCTTCCAAGGAGTAAGCATCTTTTAATTTCATGGCTGCAGTCGCCATCTGCAGTGATCTTGGAGCCCCAGAAAATAAAGTCTGACACTGTTTCCAGTGTTTCTCCATCTATTTGTCATGAAGCGATCAGACCAGATGCCATGATCTTCGTTTTTTGAATGTTGAGATTTAAGCCAACTTTTTCACTCTCCTCTTTCACTTTCATCAAGTTCCTCTTCACTTCTGTCAAAAGGGTGGTGTCATCTGTATATCTGAGGTTATTGATATTTCCACCAGCAATCTTGATTCCAGTTGGTGCTTCTTCCAGCCCAGCATTTCTCATGATGTACTCTGCATAGAAGTTAAATAAGCAGGGTGACAATATACAGCCTTGATGTACTCCTTTTCCGATTTGAAACCAGTCTTTTGTTCCATGTCCAGTTCTAACTATTGCTTCCTGACCTGCATATAGGTTTCTCAAGAGGCAGGTTAGGTGGTCTGGTATTCCCATCTCTCTCAGAATCTTCTACAGTTTATTGTGATCCACACAGTCAAAGGCTTTGGCATAGTCAATCAAGCAGAAATAGATGTTTTTCTGAACTCTTTTGCTTTTTCCATGGTCCAGCAGATGTTGGCAATTTGATCTCTGGTTCCTCTGCCTTTTCTAAAACCAGCTTGAATGTCAGGAAGTTCATGGTTCATGTATTGCTGAAGCCTGGCTTGGAGAATTTTGAGCATTACTTTACTAGTGTGTGGGATGAATGCAACTGTGCGGTAGTTTGAGCATTCTTTGGCATTTCCTTTCTTTGGGATTGGAATGAAAACTGACCTTTTCCAGTCCTGTGGGCACTGCTGCATTTTCCAAATTTGCTGGCATATTGAGTGCAGCACTTTCACAGCATCATCCTTCAGGATTTGAAATAGCTCAACTGGAATTCCATCACCTCCACTAGCTTTGTTCGTAGTGATGCTTTCTAAGGCCCCCCTGCCTTCACATTCCAGGATGTCTGGCTCCAGGTGAGTGATCATACCATCATGTTTATCTTGGTCGTGAAGATCTTTTTTGTACAGTTCTTCTGTGTATTCTTGCCATCTCTTCTTAATATCTTCTGCTTCTGTTAGGTCCATACCATTTCTGTCCTTTATCAAGCCCATCTTTTCATGAAATATTCCCTTGGTATCTCTAATTTTCTTGAAGAGATCTCTATTCTTTCCTGTTCTGTTGTTTTCCTCTATTTCTTTGCATTGATCGCTGAGGAAGGCTTTCTTATCTCTCCTTGCTATTGTTTGGAACTCTGCATTCAGATGCTTATATCTTTCCTTTTCCCCTTTGCTTTTCTCTTCTCTTCTTTTCACAAATAGGAGGCTATTTGTAAGGTCTCCTCAGACAGCCATTTTGCTTTTTCGCATTTCTTTTTCATGGGGATGGTCTTGATCCCTGTCTCCTGTATAATGTCACGAATCTCCGTCCATCATTCATCAGGCACTCTGTGTATCAGATCTTGTGCCTTAAATCTATTTCTCACTTCCACTGTATAATCATAAGGGATTTGATTTAGGTCATACCTGAATGGTCCAGCGGTTTTCCCTACTTTCTTCAATTTAAGTCTGAATTTGGCAATAAGGAATTCATGATCTGAGCCACAGTCAGCTCCTGGTCTTGCTTTTGTTGACTGTATAGAGCTTCTCCATCTTTGGCTGCAAAGAATATAATCAATCTGATTTCTTTGTTGCCCATATGGTGATGTCCATGTGTAGAGTCTTCTCTAGTGTTGTTGGAAGAGGATGTTTACTATGGCCAGTGCATTTTCTTGGCAAAACTCTATTAGTCTTTGCCCTGCTTCATTCCACATTCCAAGGCCATATTTGCCTGTTACTCCAGGTATTTCCTGACTTCCTACTTTTGCATTCCCTTCCCCTATAATGAAAAGGACATCTTTTTTGGGTGTTTGTTCTAAAAGGTCTTTTAGGTTTTCATAGAACTGTTCAACTTCAGCTTCTTCAGCATTACTGTTTGGGGCATAGACTTGGATTACTGTGACATTGAATGGTTTGCCTTGGAAATGAACAGAGATCATCCTGTCATTTTTGAGACTGCATCCAAGGACTGTATTTCAAACTCTTTTGTTGACCATGATGGCTATTCCACTTCTTCTAAGGGATTCCTGCCCACAGTAGTAGATATAATGTCATCTGAATAAAATTCACCCATTCCAGTCCATTTTAGTTCACTGATTCCTAGAATGTTGACGTTCACTCTTGCTGTCTCTTTTTGACCACTTCCAATTTGCCTTGATTCATGGACCTGACATTCCAGGTTCCTATGCAATATTGCTCTTTGCAGCATCAGATCTTACTTCTGTTACCAGTCACATCCACAACTGGATATTGTTTTTACTTTGCTTCAACCCTTCATTCTTTCTGGAGTTATTTCTCCACTGATATCCAGTAGCATATTGGGCACCTACTGACCTGGGGAGTTCCTCTTTCAGTATCCTATCATTTTGCCTTTCATACTGTTCATGGGGTTCTCAAGGCAAGAATACTGAAGTGGTTTGCCATTCCCTTCTCCATTAGACCACATTCTGTCAGTCCTCTCTACCATGACCCACCCATCTTGGGTGGCCCCACGGGCATGGGTTAGTTTCATTGAGTTAGAGAAGGTTGTGGTCCTAGTGTGATTAGATTGACTAGTTTTCTATGATTATGGTTTCAGTGTGTCTGCCCTCTGATGCTCTCTTGTAACACCTACCATCTTGCTTGGGTTTCTCTTACCTTGTTCATGGGGTATCTCTTCACGGCTGCTCCAGCAAAGCAGAGCTGCTGCTCCTTACCTTGGTTGAGAGATATCTCCTTGCCACTGCCCTTCCTGACCTTGCATCTCTTAAATTTAATATAGTGCTAGTACTAGTGCTAAGTTGCTTTAGTCATGTCCATAGTTTTTCCCTACTCCATTTCCTGAAGATATTGATACTTTTGTATCCTTGAGGAGGGAAAAATTTGACTTCATTGTCATGTGTAATCTGGTGGTTTTGATATTTAATCTTTTCCTTATACAACTGTTAATCTCATAATTCTCTCATTATACTTCAGAGGCATTTTTTTTAAACAATCCACTCCAGCATACTGGCCTGGAGAATTTCATAGACTATACGTCTTATGGTCACAAAGAGTTGGATACCACTGAGAGACTTCAAAAAAAAATATTTTAGAGGCATTGTTTTTCAAATTTTGAAACTCAGAAATTTATATATTGTATATATTTAACTTTTATACATAAAAATAACTTTTGATGTATATAAATAGCTTTATATATATATGTAAATTACTGTATATATGTGAATCGATTTACTTTGGTACAAATTGACCACAGATATTATCTTTGTGTATGAGAATGTTTAAAAGGCACTATTTTATGTTTCAATAATGGTGAAATCTTAAATCACCTTAGACTTTGAATCTTTGAATATAAGACTTATCTCTGTATGATTTGTTAATATAGGTATAGCACTTCAAAAGTGACCTTAAGACCTGTTGAATATTATCTAAATGTTTGCTAATATCATTTAATTTTCTTTTTTAACTTTCTATTTTGAAATAAGTTTAGACTCATGAAAAACTTACAAATATAGTACAGAGTTTCCTCATACTTCCCTTACTAAACTTCCCTTAATGTTAACGTCTTACACAACTGGAGTAGAAGCATTGAATATAAGAATGATATTATCACTAATGGAAAAGTAATGACATTTGCTGTTAAAGCAAAGCACAGCCCATCTCATCCCTGCTCACTGACTGTATAACTGCACAAGCATCTTTGATCTATTGTATGTCCAAGTTTCTCATCTTCAAATTAGAAACTGAAGTGTCATTGTGTTATTTTCCAGACCTAAAGTAGATAATAGCTGCAAAGTAATAAGCTCTTCAGAGAGCCATCAAAATGAATGACTGTTTCCAAAAAATTAGGCAAAGGAAGCAGGACCCAGAGAAGACAGGCATAATCTAATAGCTCTTATTTGGCTTCTCATAGACTACATTTTAGGCTATTTTAGATAACTGTGAACTGGCTGTATTTCCTAACCTATTAATTGATTACCAATTATGGGTCAGACTGGGGGTACAAAAAAGATAACACATACTTTCCTCTCCTAATGGGATTATAGCCTGGTGAACTGTCAAACACATTCTCAAGATTGATTTGTGTGCAGAGTCAAATGTGGTCTTCCAGAAGGGTGATAGGTAGAGAAGAAAGTAAATCCGTCTGCATTTTGCAGACATGGAAACGTCTGCAAAATGGTAACAGCTTTCCACTGTTCACATTTTGAAGGAAAGTCTATACTTTTCAACCCGGAAATTTATTAATTTAGGCTTCTGAAAAAGTTACTTAATATATATGTAACAGCTCTGGGGCTATGTTTTACACCAATAGCCGCTTTTGAGTGGTGTTATTAAGAACAATTATCCAAGACTTGCTTAGTGTGGATTAAGGTAATAAGTCAAGATTATAATTGAAGAGTATACTGAAATTTACTAAAATAGTACTATGTAAAAGATTATGCAGAAATTTCATTAAAAGTAAATAGCAGTTTTTCAACAAATGGTAAGCGACCAACCAAAAGGATAGCAGATTAAGCCTATATATATTAAATCCAAACTTAGATCTGAAAGCATTTTAAATCATGCTTTAATCTATCAATCCTCTATCCATCTGTATGTTTATGTACGCTTGTATCATGTATGTATATATTTTTCTTATAACTGGGATAATGGATGAAGTAAAAATTAAAGTTAAGAGGGAAATGCATGTATCATTTACTTGTAAGCTTTCTTTCTCACTTTAAGTAATCATATTAAGGGTAATGTTTTTTCTAGATTAGCCTGCCGTAACAATACCATGAACTGAGGATTTAAACAATGTTTACTTTTCCACTGTTTTGGAAGCTAGAAGTTCAAGATCAGAATGTCATGACAATTGGGTTCTGATAAGAGCTCTCTTCCTAGTTTGCAAAGCACTGCCTTCTCCCTGTGTCCTCACATGGCAGAGACAGAGAGATGGAGTGAGTGAGCAAGCTGTCTGTGTTTCTTCTTCAGTTCAATTCAGTTGAGTTCAGTTACTCAGTTGTGTCCGACTCTGCAACTTTGGACTGCAGCATGCGAGGCTTCCCTGTCTATCACCAACTCCCAGGGTTGAGTAAGCCAATCATGTCCACTGAGTCGGTGATACCATCCAAACATCTCACCTTCTGTCAATCTCCTTCTCCTCCTGCCTTGAATCTTGTCCATAGAGTCGGTGATGCCATCCAACCATCTCACTTTCTGTCATCCCCTTCTCCTCTTGCCTTCAATCTTTCCCAGCATCAGGGTCTTTGCAAATGAGGCAGTTCTTCGCATCAAGTGGTCAAAGTACTGCAGTTTCAGCTTCAGTATCAGACCTTCCAATGAATATTCAGGACTGATTTAGGATGTATTAGTCAGATCTCCTAGTGGTCCAAGGGACTCTCAAGAGTCTTTTCCAACAGCAAATTTTAAAAGTATCAATTCTTCAGCATTCAGCTTTCTTTACAGTCCAACCCCCACATCTGTACATGACTACTGGAAAAACCATAGCTTTGACTAAACAGACCTTTGTTGGCAAAGCAATGTCTCTGCTTTTTAATATGGTGTCTACATTGGTCATAACTTTTCTTCCAAAGAGTGTCTTAATTTCATGTCTGCAGTCACCATCTGTAGTGATTTTGGAGCCCAAAAATATAAAGTCAGCAACTGTTTTGACTGTTACTCCATATATTTCCCATGAAGTGATGGGACCAGATGCCATGGTCTTACACTCTCCTCTTTTCCTTGCATCAAGAGGCTCTTTCATTCTTCTTCGCTTTCTGCCATAAAGGTGGTATCATCTGCATATCTGAAGTTATTGATATTTCTCCTGGCCATCTTGATTCCAGCTTGTGCTTCATCCAGTCCAGCATTTCTCATGATGTACTCTGCATGTATGTTAAATAAGCAGGGTGACAATATATGGCCTTGATGGACTCCTTTCCTGATTTGGAACCATTCTGTTCCATGTCCAGTTCTAACTGTTGCTTCTTGACCTGCATAGAGATTCCTCAGGAGGCAGGTCAGGTGGTCTGGTATCCCCATCTCTTTAAGGATTTTCCATAGTTTGTTGTGATCCACACAGTCATAGGCTTTGCATAGCCAAATAAAGTAGAAGTAGATTTTTTTATGGAACTCTCTTGCTTTTTCAATGATCCAGCGGATGTTGGCAATTTGATCTGTGTTTCCTCTGCCTTTTCTAAAACCAGCTTGACATCTGAAAGTTCACAGTTGATGTACTATTGAAGCCTGACTTGGAGAATTTTGAGCATTACTTTGCTAGCATGTGAGATGAGTGCAATTGTGCAGTAGTTTGAGCATTCTTTGGCATTGCCTCTTTTTGGAACTGGAATGAAAGCTCACGTTTTCCAGTCCTGTGGCCACTGCTGAGCTTTCCAATTTGCTGGCATACTGAGTGCAGTATTTTCACAGCATCATCTTTCAGGATTTGAAATAGCTCAACTGGAATTCCATCGCCTCCACCAGCTTTAATCATAGTGAGCTTTCCTAAGGCCCCCTTGACTTCACATTCCAGGATGTCTGGCTCTAGGTGAGTGATTGTGGTCGTGGTGAGATAACCACTGTGATTACCTCGGTCATAAAGATCTTTTTTGCATAGATCTTTTTTGCATCTGTGTATTCTTCCCACCTCTTCTTAATATCTTCTGCTTCTTTAGGTTCCTACCATTTCTGTCCTTTATTGTGCCCATCTTTGCTAGAAATGTTCCCTTGATATCTATAATTTTCTTCAAGCAATCTCTAGTCTTTCCCATTCTATTGTTTTCCTCTATTTCTTTGCATTGAACACTGAGGAAGGCTTCTTTTCTCTCCTTGCTATACTTTGGAACTCTGCATTCAAATGGGTATATCTTTCCTTTTCTCCTTTGCCTTTCACTTCTCTTCTTTTCTCAGCTATTTGTAAGGCCTCCTCAGACAACCATTTTACCTTTTTGCACATTTTTTTCTTGGTGATGGTCTTGGCCATTGCCTCTTGTACAAAGTCACGAACCTCCATCCATAGGTCTTCAGGCACTCTGTCTATCAGATCTTGTCCCTTAAATCTATTTCTCACTTCTACTGTATAATCATAAGGGATTTGATTTAGGTCATACCTGAAAGGTCTAGTGGTTTTCCCTACTTTCTTCAATTTAAGTCTGAATTTGGCAATAGGGAGTTGATGATCTGAGCCACAGTCAGCTTCCGGTATTGTTTTTGCTGACTGTATAGAGCTTCTCCATTGTTGGCTGCAAAGAATATAATCAATTTGATTTCAGTGTCGACCATCTGGTGATGTCCATAAGGAGAGTCTTCTCTTGTGTTGTTGGAAGAGGGTGTTTTCTATGACCAGTGCATTCTCTTGGCAGAACTCTATTAGCTTTTGCCCTGTTTCATTCTGTACTCCAAGGCCAAATTTGCCTGTTATTTCAGGTGTTTCTTGACTTCCTACTTTTTCATTCCAGTCCCCTACAATGACAAGGACCTTTTTGGGTGTTAGTTCTAGGAGGTCTTGTAGGTCTTCATAGAGCTGGTCAACTTTGGCTTCTTAAGCATTACTTGTCAGGGCATATACTTAGATTACTGTGATATTGAATGGTTTGCTTTGGAAATGAACAGTGATCATTCTGTCATTATTGAGATTGCATCCAAGTACTGCATTTCAGACTCTTTTGTTGACTATGATGGCTAATCCATTTCTTCTAAGGGATTCCTGCCCACAGTAGTAGATATAATAGTCATCTGAGTTAAATTCACCCATTCCAGTCAATCTTAGTTTGCTGATTCCTAAAATAATGTTCACTTTTACCATCTGCTGTTTGTCCACTTCCGATTTGCCTTGATTCATGGACATAATGTTCCTGGTTCCTATGCAATATTGCTCTTACAGCATAGGACTTTACTTCCATCACCAGTCATATCCACAAATGGGTGTTGTTTTTTCTTTGAGTCTGTCTCTTCATTCTTTCTGGAGTTAGTTCTCCACTGATCTCCAGTAGTGTATTGAGCACCTACTGACCTGGGGAGTTCATCTTTCTGTGTCCTATCTTTTTTGGCTTTTCATGATGTTCATGGGGTTTTCAAGGTAAGAATAGTGAAGTGGTTTGCCATTCCCTTTTCCAGTGGACCACATTTTGACAGGACTCTCCACCATGACACATCCATCTTGGGTGGCCCTATATGGCATGGCTAATAGTTTCATTGAGTTAGAAAGACTGTGTCCATGTGATCAGATTTGTTAGTTATCTGTGATTGTGGTTTTCATTCTTCCAAGGGCACTAATCCAATAATGAGGGTCCATTACATGACCTTGCCCAAACCTAATTATCTCCCAAAGGCCCATCTGCAAATACCATGATGTTTTTGGAGGAATTCCAAATTTGTAAGACCTTCCTACCTAGTCTAGGCTATGAGTTTTAAAAGTGTGTAATGGTACGTAGCATGAATTAAAGCTTATATTTGTGTTGATATAGATGAGTGTTTTTAGAAAGAGTTAAGATAATGGAAAATTGTTGCTAATCAAGGCTATGATCTTCAATAGCAACATCCTCTTCTAACAACACAAGAGATAACTCTCCACGTGGCCATCGCCACGGACTCTCATAGTTCATACTGAAATCAGACTGAAATTCAGCCAAAGATGCAGAAACTCTATATTATCAGCAAAAATAAGACCAGGAGCTGACTGTGGCTTAGATCATGTATTCCTTATTACAATATTCAGACTTAAAGAAAGAGGAAAAACCACCAGACCATTCAGGTATGATGTAAATCAAATCCCTTATGATTATACTGTGTAAGTGACAAATAGATTCAAGAGATTAGACCTAATAGATAGAATGCCTGAAAAACTATGGATGCAGAATTGTAACACTGTACAGGAGCTGGTGATCAAAACCATACCAAAGAAGAACAAATGCAAGAACAAAAACTGTCTGAGGAAGCCTTACAAAGGGCTAAGGAAAGAAGAAAAGGGAAAGACAAAGGAGAAAAAGGAGGATATATCTATTTGAATGCAGAGTTCCAAAGAATAGCAAGGAAAGATAAGAAAACCTTCCTCAGTGATCAGTGCAAAGAAATAGAGGAAAACAATAGGATGGGAAAGACTAGAGATCTCTTCAAGAAAATTAGAGATACAAGGGAATATTTCATGCAAAGATCCACACAATAAAGGACAAAAATGGTATGGATCTAACAGAAGCAGAAGATATTAAGGAGAGGTGGCACGACTACACAGAACTATACAAAAAGATCTTCATGACCCAGAAAACCAAGATGGTGTGATCACTCACATACTGGAATGCAAAGTCAAGTGGGCCTCAGGAAGCATCACTGCAGACAAAGTTGGTGGAAGTGATGGAATTCCAGCTGCTGCTGCTGCTGCTGCTGCTGAGTCACTTCAGTAGTGTCTGACTCTCTGCAACCCCATAGATGGCAGCCCATCAGGCTCCCTCGTCCCTGGGACTCTCCAGGCAAGAACACTGGAGGGGGTTGCCATTTCCTTCTCCAATGCATGAAAGTGAAAAGTCAAAGTGAAGTCACTCAGTTGTGTCCAACCCTCAGCGACCCCATGGACTGCAGCCTTCCAGGCTCTTCCGTCCATGGGATTTTCCAGGCAAGAGTACTGGAGTGGGGTGCCATTGCCTTCTCCAATTCCAGCTGAGTTATTTCAAATCCTAAAAGATGATGCTGTGAAAGTGTTGCACTCAATATGCCAGCGAATTTGGAAAACTCAGCAGTGGCCACAGAACTGGAAAAGGTCAGTTTTCATTCCAATCCCAAAGAAAGGCAATGCCAAAGAATGCTCAAACTACCACACAATTGCACTCATCCCACATGCTAGTAAAGTTATGGTTACAATTCTGCAAGCTAGGTGAAAACAGTACATGAACTGAGAACTTCCAGACGTACAAGCTGGATTTAAAAAAGAGAATTTCAGAAAAACATATTCTTCTCTTTCATTGACTATGCTAAAGCCTTTGACTGTTTGAATCCAAATGAACTGTGGAAAATTCTTCAAGAGATGGGAATACCAGACCATCTTACCTACCTCCTGAGAAATCTGTATGGAGGTCAAGAAGCAACAGTTAGAACTGGACATGGAACAATGGACTGGTTCCACATTGGGAAAGGAGTACGTCAAGGATATATATTGTTACCTTGCTTATTTAACTTATAGCGTACAACATACAAAGTGCTGGACTCAATGAATCCTAAGCTGGAGTCAAGATTGCTGAGAGTAGTATCAACTACCACAGAGATGCAGATGTTACCCCCTTTAGGCAGAAAGTGAGAAGTAACTAAATAGCCCCTTGATGGGCTTGAAAGAGAAATGTGAAAAATCTGGCTTAAACTCAACATTCAAAAAACTTAGATCATGGCATCTGGTCCCATCGCCTCATGGCAAATAGTTGGGGAAAAAGTGGAAGCAGTGACAGATTTTCTTTTCTGGGGTTCCAAAATGACTATGGAATGTGGTGACTTGTTGTTCAGCTGCTAAGTCGTGTCCAACTCTCTGCACTCGCATGGACTGCAGCACATCAGGTCCCCCCGTCCCTCACTATCTCCTTAGAATTTGCCCAAGTTCATGAGTTGATGATACTATCCAACCATCTCATCCTCTGCCATCCTTTTCTCCTTTTGCCTTCAGTCTTTCCCAGAATCAGGGTCTTTTCTAATGAGTCAGCTCTTGACATCAGGTGGCCAAAGTACTGGAGCTTCAGCTTCAGCATCAGTCCTTCCAGTGAATATTCAGGGTTTATTTCCTTTAAGAATGACTCGTTTGATATCCTTGCAGCCAAAGGGACTCTCCAGAGTCTTCTCCAGCTCTACAATTCAAAAACATTCACAGTGACTTCAGCCAAGACATTAATAGATGTTTGTTCCTTGGAAGAAAAGCTCTGACCAACCTAGACAGTGTATTAAAAAAGAGACATTGCTTTGCCGACAAATGTCCATATAGTCCAAGGTATTGTTTCTCCAGTAGTCACATATGGATGTGTGAGCTGGGCCATAAAGAAGGCTGAGTGTTGAGGAATTGATACTTTTGAATTGTGCTGGAGCAGACTCTTGATAGTCACTTGGACTGCTGTATGGAGATCAATTCAGTCAATCCTAAAGTAAATCAGTCCTCAATACTCACTGGAAGGACTGATGCTGAAGCTGAAGCTTCAATACTTTGGCCACCTGATGCAAAGAGATGACTCATTAGAACAGACTCTGATGGTGAGAAAGAGTGAGAAGGCAGTGACAGAGAATTAGACTGTTGGGTGGCATCATAGACTCAATGGACATGAGTTTGAGCAAACTCTAGGAGATGGTGAAGGACAGGGAAACCTGGCATGCTGTAATTCATGGGGTTGCAAAGAGTCAGACACGACTTAGTGACTGCACACAATATCAGAAGAAAAAAAATAAAATCAATATTGGAATATTTCAAATTTATATAAGGTATAAGACAATGATGATGTGGTAACACTGTATTTTTAAAAATAGTGCATTAGTCATCTGTTTTCAAAAAAATATGAAGCTAAAGTAATGTCTGTAAGACAGATATAAAAGTGTCAGATGGTAAAGAATCTGCCTACAAGGCAAGAGATCCAGGTTCCATCCCTGGGTCAGGAAGATCCCCTGGTGAAAGAGGGTCATCTACCTCCGTATGCTACCTAGTCCTGAACTCTTGCCTGGAGAGGTCTATGGACAGAGAAACTTGGTAAGCTATAGTCCATGAGATCATAAAGAGTCAGACCTGACTGAGCAACTAACACTTTCAGTTTCACAGATATAACAGGACTCCTAAATAAAATAAAACACAACAGTCATAGAAACAGGCACAATAAACCACAAAAAAATTAATAATAGTCAACTTTTTGCAGTCATGTCATTAATTAGTGAAAATCATCCAGTTATGTTTTGAAGGTGTCTTAGTAACTTTTAACCTATCTCCCACTCCTCGAAGGTTGGAAAGAGTTGGTCGAATACAATGGTAATAGTTGCTACATTGAGTACAATAGTGCACACTTGACTGAAGATGAATGCTCTATTGGCTGTAAGTCATCTTATAAACTCTCATGAAAATTAGCTGAAAAGACAGCATTACAGAATTTTCTCTTTTTTTTTTGCTTATCTTTTTCATTTCAATTAATTATCTAGGACCACAATCAACTTCACAGGCTTCTTTTAGAAATTTCTTCTCTGTGGCACTTCACCACAGAACAGAGAGTTTAACTAGATGGTTTTATTAGGATGCAATTAACACTTGGAGCTCAAAAAATACCCAATGCTTCTTTTATTTAGCTCAGTTGAAGAAGCACCATAGGAGGCTTCCAGGGCAAGGTTCTGATAGTCAAAGGAGTGTTGACAGCCCACGTCCTTTGATGACAAGAAATTGTAGTATAAAGAGATATATTTAAAATTATTATGTCTGAATATAAATCAATTTGGTAGCAAAAAATCCACAATTCACTTCTTTTAAAAACAGATGTAATAAAAGCTGTGGGCCTTTTATCCAAAGTTTTAGGGGTGAAATAAGGGCAAAGGACTTCTTTATGAGTTATCACAAAATATTACTCCAAACAGATTTGTGTTACTAAGAATCACATATTAGGTCTAAATGACTGTTTGTGGAAGAATAATCCTCATTTTGCTTTAATTAGGAAGTTTGTATTCTACCATTCTGAAAAATCGAGAATTTTATATAACCAGAGATTTAAAATTAAGTTTGTGAGGACAGAGTGAGTATCTATGAAATTTGCTAATACACATAGACCACATATGCAATATATTTTCTATCCTTTTTTTAAAAAAAAGTTTTCTTTGGTAAAACATGTTGTCTGTTTATTAAAGAAATATTGTTATGTTCATTCTTCATGGAGTAGCTAGAAGGAATGGGAATAAATTCCATGGGTATCATTGATAAATGTGGGTGGAGACCACAAAAACATGATAAATGAAACATCATTTTCTATCCACTGATTTATGTGGAAAATCCTGACTCCTGGTTACATTATCTAATAGAAGCACTATAAAGAGCACCCCCTCTGACTATTTTCCAAAACAGCTTATTATTAAACATGCTACCATTGATTAAAATTTTGATTTATTTGGAGCCTCTTTTCTTGTTTTTAACATTATTCTAATTTTCATGACAAAATCTTTTGAATGTTTACAATTTCCATCCTTCATGTTTTGCAGTTTATGTGAATCATTTCACTTGAGCAAATAAACAACCTTACAGGCTAGGTAATACTGTCAGACGATATTTTTTAAAAGAGTATACAGGCTTAGAAAGAATGTGACTGATGAGACCAGTGTTACATCTGATGTAGATTTCACACTCACATACACACAGACACACACACACAGTGTGTATATTCTGAAATATGAATTGAGAAGAGCAGAATAAATATTCTTAAATAATTCTGTAGTAGATTATTCATCTATTATCCTTTACTATTTCCCTTTTCAGTACCTCTCAGCTCCTCCTTGTTCACCATACCGTCCAAATATACAAATAATTCCTCTTAAAGTATAAAGTTTACTGTACAGTTTATTGATAGCACTGTCCAATAAGGGTCAATATGATTCATAGCTATGAGGAACTCATGTTGCTTTCTTTTTTTCTAACAGCTTTGAGCAAAAAGCCATAAATATTTGTGTAGTGCACATGAACAATATTAAACATTATTCACTCACAAATAGTGAAAACTTCTTCACTCATTCATCCACTCAAAATATTAATTTGAGCCAGGGATAATGGCAGACTAGGAATAATGCAAAGGAGAAGACAAACATGCTCCCTACACTCACAGAGCCCACCACTTTTATAAATTTGAAATATGCACTGATAATTACACATGTAGAATAGCAAAAAGGGAAGTTAGTGATGCTCTGGGAGAGAAAACATAGAAGCATATAAGCTTCTCTGGGAAGACAGGGAACATTTCCCTGAAGAATATGAGACTGAAATGGAAAAATTAATAATAAGAAAGAGTTTGGAAAAGAAAACACTGAAGGAAGAGTGGACCATGCAGGGAAAAAAAAAAAAAAAACAACCAGCATGCAAACAGCTTGTGCTGTCAATAGAGGAGCTACTGAAAGAATAAAGGGTATCTGTAGCTTAGGCAGCTACAGGAGAATCCTGCTTTAGAAGAAGGGAGGAACCAAGTAATGCCATTCCTTTTTAACTATGGCGAATATCCTGAGAATGGGATTCCACTGAAAGCTTTTAAATGGCGGTGGGCACAACTGATTTACACTTCGGTTGCTCTGTAGAGATTAGAGAAGAGCAAGAGTGGAACAAGGGAAAGAGTTATGAGGTCATTACAATAATCCAAGAAGGAAAGATGGTGGTTTGAACTGTGCTAATACAATACTGAAGAAACAGTGGAAGATAGAAGACTTATGAATAGCTTACTGAAGATGAAATGAGGAAGCAGTTGAGGGCCACTCTTAGAATTCAGGCCAAAGAAGTTAAGTGGACTGGAGAAGGCAGTGGCAACCCACTCAAGTACTCTTGCTTGGAAAATCCCATGGATGGAGGAGCCTGGTGGGCTGCAGTCCATGGGGTCGTGAAGAGTTGGGCACGACTGAGTGGCTTCCCTTTCAGTTTTCACTTTCATGCATTGGAGAAGGAAATGGAAACCCACTCCAGTGTTCTTGCCTGAAGAATCCTAGGGACAACAGAGCCTGGTGGGTTGCCGTCTATAGGGTCGCACAGAGTCAGACACGACTTAAGGGATTTAGCAGCAGCAGCAGTTAAATAGACCATGGTGGCAGTTAGTGTAGGGATGCTTCGAGAGGAGTAATTTTGAGTAAGAGGCAAGAAATTCACTATATAACATGTGCTTGAGATATTTACATGACATATAAGTGAAGGTGGAAGTAAGAACCTGGCCATAATAATCTGGAGTTCAGTAAATGTGTAGTTTCATTGCGGATTTAGCGATTATCAGCATATTGAGGAAAACTGAAAAATTACAAAATAGTATGTTTCTCTGGTGAGTTTATAGTGAAAAGACTACCTTGCTGAGTGCATGTGTGCATGTGTGTTAAGTCGCTTCAGTCATGTCCAGCTCTGTAACCCTGTGGACTGTAGCCTGCCTGGTTCCTCCATCCATTGGATTCTCCAGGCGAGAATACTGGACTGGGTTGCCATACTCTCCTCCAGGATGCTTAGTGCAGAGAGGAATTTTAATATTCAAGTGTTCCTTGGAGAAGAGTTTCTTTTAAAGGAGACAGAGAAGTGAAAAGAGGTAGACAAGAAAGACAGGAGTATGTGGTTCTATGAAGCTCAAATTCTCGGAAAGTATTAAAATAAAGTAATTTTCAATGTCTAATTATGCAAAGAAAGGCCAAATAATATAAGGACTGACTGGTATCCAGTGGAGTCATTTGCTTCTTTCAATGCTAATCTCTCATCATTTCCTAAGTGAATAATATACTTTTATTGGAATTAATATGATTACTTTCAGCTTCAATTTTGATAATTATTTTATCTAAATTTGTTAGGATGATAATCCATTGCTCTTAGCCATATAGCCATGGCAACTAGCAATTGGTTAAATATTTGACGCTTACCAGTTCATGCAGTTTCCTTATAGTGTATGTCAGACACAGTAGATGATATAGTGGAACAAAAACTATGATGTACATCTATTAAATCTGTAATATGGAATTTGCCAAATTTCATATGAGTCCCACCCTAGGGTTAGGAAACTTCTATGTGGGATTTCATGGCTTTAAAAGAGTCATATTATATACATACTTCCCTGGTGGCTCATATGGTAAAGAATTCAATGTGGGAGATTGAATTCCTTGCAATTCAATTCCTTGTAATGAGGGAGAGCAGGGTTCGATTCCTGGGTGAGGAAGATCCCCTGGAGGAGAGCATGGTAACTCACTCCAGTATTCTTGCCTGGAGAATCCACATGGACACAGGAACCTAGAAGGCTATAGTCCATGGGGTCACAAAGAGTAGTATACGACTGAGCGACTTTCACCCACTCATATACATGCTTTCCTTCTAGGAAGAAATCCCTACAGCCCAAATAATCTTCAGCATTCAAAAAATATTCTAATGATAATATAGTCATGGTAGACAGTTGGAAAGGCATTTTATTTATTGTTGGTTGGTGTGGCATCACTGAATTGATGGACATGAGTTTGAGCAAGCTCTGGGAGTTGGTGATGAACAGGGAAGCCTGGCATGCTGCAATCCAAGGGGTCACAGAGTCAGACATTACTGAGAGACTGAATTGAACTGAACTGAGTGTGTACTTGTATGGTAGAGGTACTTTCTGGAACCTCTCAAATTTCCCCTTCCTGAGAATAGCCCTAACTGACCCAGCATGGGAAATTGAAGGTGTTTTGACAGGAGCCTTCCCAGAACAAGATTATATTAGCGCTGGGTTAGATAGCCTCAGGGAATTACTCAAGGGCAGATCTCATGGAAGATTTGACAGGACCAACGCCATCAGTTTCGGATGCTGCCTTTGATGGTTTAATGAATGTTATAAAGGTGTATATTTTTGCATATTTTCTAGGTGCACAGCATAATTTATAAGCTGATGAATAACAATTGTTTAGACACTGACTTTTTAAAATTGAATGTTATTGCTCTCCTCTCTTTTAGCAGTGACTCTCCATGCTGGCTGTGCATGAGAGTCACTGGAAGGCTGTGTAAAATATACAACAATCCAGAAACCATCTCTGCAAATTGTAGTTCAGTATTACTGGAGTAACGCCCAGGGCACTGTATTTTTAAATGTTTCACATAAATTCCAAATGTATATTTTTCACTGGGAATCACAGGAATGCTATCAAAACACTTGGCTAATATCACTGATGGCTTGTTAGTGGCTGTTTCAGTGGCAGAGGTGCCTAGCAAAATTATCTTTTTACACATTGCAAGACTGCAGAGAAATACTTCCAGTACTGAAAATAACCATAACTTTTGGCTGTAAAAATGGCTCAATCCTGTCCCTTGGAGGCAAGATAATAAATCTGTATGAATTTGTCCCTGAGGAAAATTTTTCATTTTCAGAACACTTTGCCATTTTTATAATGGGAGAAAGAGCAGTAAAATGCTTGTGGCAAAACAAAAGTTCAGAACTCCACTTACTGACTTTTTTTGAACCAAAGTTGATGGTATCAGTGAAAATTGTCCCTTTCCTTTGGTAACCAAAGAGAGTGCAGTATTTTTTTCTAAGTGCAATGAAGATACTTAATCAGCTTCAGAAAAGAGACATATACAAAGTCTTAATATATCTATGCATCCATCATTCATTTTAATAAGGGAGTGACAACAGTTTATATTTAGTGATAGCATTCATAGCCTTTTTGATCATTCATAAATATGTTAGATATGACTCATTTACTGGTCCTAAGGCCAGGTAACCTTGATTACCTTCATTCAAAGAAATAACTTCAACACCATTTATAGGTATGTTTTGAACTGTAAATATTCATTTATACTTTAACTCAGATTCTTTATTTGGAAAAGGAAGACATTTGGTGATATTTTCAAATTGTATGTAATGTTTAGCATGTTCAGGTTTCAACAAACTAAAGGCGTCAGATCAAATATCATCTCAGTTCAGTTGCTCAGTCGTGTCCGACTCTTTGCGACCCCATGAATTGCAGCACGCCAGGCCTCCCTGTCCATCACCATTTCCCAGAGTTCACTCAGACTCACGTCCATTGAGTCCGTGATGCCATCCAGTCATCTCATCCTTGGTCGTCCCCTTCTCCTCCTGCCCACAATCCCTCCCAGCATCAGTCTTATCAGTCAACTCTTCACATGAGGTCGCCAAAGCACTGGAGCTTCAGCTTTAGCATCATTCCTTCCAAAGAATCCCAGGACTGATCTCCTTCAGAATGGACTCGTTGGATCTCCTTGCAGTCCAAGGGACTCTCAAGGGTCTTCTCCAACACCACAGTTCAAAAGCATCAATTCTTCGTCTCTCAGCCTTCTTCACAGTCCAACTCTCACATCCATACATGACCACGGGAAAAACCATAGCTATGACTAGACGGACCTTAGTCGGCAAAGTAATGTCTCTGCTTTTGAATATGCTATCTAGGTTGGTCATAACTTTTCTTCCAAGGAGTAAGCATCTTTTAATTTCATGCCTGAAGTCACCATCAGCAGTGACCTTGGAGCCCAAAAAAATAAAGTCTGACACTGTTTCCACTGTTTCCCCATCAATTTCCCATGAAGTGAAGGGACCGGCTGCCATGATCTTAGTTTTCTGAATGTTGAGCTTTAAGCCAACTTTTTCACTCTCCTCTTTCACTTTCATCAAGAGGCTTTTTAGGTCCTCTTCACTTTCTGCCATAAGGGTGGTGTCATCTGCATATGTGAGGTTATTGATATGTCTCCCAGCAATCATGATTCCAGCTTGTGTTTCTTCCAGTCCAGGGTTTCTCATGATGTATTCTGCAGATAAGCTAAATAAGCAGGGTGACAATATACAGCCTTGACGTACTCCTTTTCTGATTTGGAACCAGTCTGTTGTTCCATGTCCAGTTCTAACTGTTGGTTCCTAACCTGCATACAGATTTCTCAAGAGGCAAGTTAGGTAGTCTGGTATTCCCATCTCTTTCAGAATTTTCCACAGTTTATTGTGATCCACACAGTCAAAGGCTTTGGTATAGTCAATAAAGCAGAAATAGATGTTTTTCTGGAACTCTCTTGCTTTTCCCATGATCCAGCAGATGTTGGCAATTTGATCTCTGGTTCCTCTGCCTTTTCTAAAACCAGCTTGAACATCAGGGAGTTCATGGTTCATGTATTGATGAAGCCTGCCTTGGAGAATTTTGAGCATCATTTTACTAGCATGTGAGATGAATGCAATTGTGCAGTAGTTTGAGCATTCTTTGGCATTTCCTTTCTTTGGAATTGAAATGAAAACTGTCCTTTTCCAGTTTTGTGGCCACTGCTGAGTTTTCCAAATTTGCTGGCATATTGAGTGCAGCACTTTCATAGCATCATCCTTCAGGATTTGAAACGGCTCAACTGGAATTCCATCACCTCCACTAACTTTGTTCATAGTGATGCTTTCTAAGGTCCACTTGACTTCACATTCCAAGATGTCTGGCTCTAGATTAGTGATCACACCATCACGATTATCTGGGTCATGGAGATCTTTTTGTACAGTTCTGTGTATTCTTGCTACCTCTTCTTAATATCTTCTGCTTCTGTTAGGTCCATACCTTTTCTATCCTTTATCGAGCCCATCTTTTCATAAAATGTTCCCTTGATATCTCTAATTTTCTTAAAGAGATCTCTAGTCTTTCCCATTCTGTTGTTTTCCTCTATTTCTTTACATTGATTGCTGAGGAAGGCTTTCTTATCTCTTCTTGCTATTCTTTGGAACTCTGCATTCAGATGCTTATATCTTTCCTTTTCTCCTTTGCTTTTCTCTTCTCTTCTATTCACAGCTATTTGTAAGACCTCCCCAGACAGCCATTTTGCTTTTTTGCATTTCTTTTCCATGAGGATGATCTTGATCCCTGTCTCCTGTACAATGTCACAAACCTCCATCCATACTTCATCAGGCACTCTGTCTATCAGATCTAGGCCCTTAAATCTATTTCTCACTTCCACTGTATAATCATAAGGGATTTGATTTAGGTCATACCTGAATGGTCTAGAGGTTTACTCTATTTTCTTCAATTTGAGTCTGAATTTGGTAATAAGGAGTTCATGATTTTATACTGACTTAATTTTTGTACATAAAATTTTAGTGAAACACTGCCATGCCCATTCATTTACATGCTGCCTATACATGCTTCTACATCACAATAGCAGAGTGTAGCAGTTGTGACAGAGACTATATAGCCCACAAATCCTAAAATACTTTCTATATGTTAATTAATAGAACAAATTTTCTATCTCCTGTCTTAGACTGTTATACACTATATCCAGCTGAAAACTACTTTAACTCTAACGGATTGATTCATTCATATACCCAGGTATAGGTGGGTCCTTAAGTGAATATTTTTGTGTCACAACGATGTAATCCAGGACAAAGTGGTCTATAATATTTCTGTATGTGTTTGCAAAGTGACTTTAACTAGTTAAGGCAAATCATACAGAACTTATCCAGGTACAAAGAAAATTAATTTATATTTGATGTGAATCAAATTAGGGAAAAAAAATTTTTCCCCAAAAGCTTCTAGCAGACTAAATTTTGGTTCCACTGGCCATTATCTAGTTACATGAACATACCTAAATAAAACACAGGTAGAAGTATAGAATTACTGAAACTGACTTAGAGTCTGGGGAAGAATCATCTGTATACAATTGGCACTCTGTCAATAAGAGCAAGTTAGGGATGGGTGTGGGTTAGACATCCACCATTGTCTATCAGTGGGCCAGAGACACTCAGACTAGTATTTGGATCGGTGCTATCTAATTTCATAGTTGTATAACTAGCTATGGTAAACTTATCTGTCAAATGGTCATAGTGTCATCCTTAATCTGTTTGTGTAAAGTGAAAATGTGATAACATGTGCTATATTCCTAGCACAAGACTTCAACATTCCAACTTTCCCTTTGGACAAATGGTGTGAGCATGAAGGAACTATCCAATATTCTCATCTTGTCCTCAAATAATTCATGTGATTTTGGTACCTGCCTTCAGTTGAATCTCTATGAATGATGTAGAAATCCAATCATACAAGACTCTGTACTCTTGCATATGTTGGGTCAAACTTGAATTCATTTCACAAAGTGCTCTCTGAGAAAATTAGGTCATATTCCTTCCACATTGCCTATAAAATAAAGCTTCTTAGGAGTCATCTAAACTTCAAACTGTGAGCTTGCCTCAGAGAATTCTCTTTTAGTAAAATAGGCAAATGAGTCATATTCATATGTATACATAGATATATTTCTCAAAAAAATAAATGGTCTAAATGTTTACAGCTTCTAATTCTTTCTATAACATTTTTAGCCATGATTTCCTTCAAGAATGAATTTTAGACAGTCAAGGTACTATTCTGGTTTCTTCTTGGGTCAAGACACATTTAATTTATTTTTCTATTTACATTGCATTTTCTTAGGGGTGAAGAAGAATAACTTTAACACATGAATTTAAGGCAATGAAGGTTTTCTCTCTTTTTTAAAAAAAAATTATTTTTACTTTATTTTACTTTACAATACTGTATTGGTTTTGTCGTACATTGACATGAATCCACAACGGGTGTACATGTGTTCCCAAACATGAACCCCCTTCCCACCACCCTCCCCATAACATCTCTCTGGGTCATCCCCGTGCACCAGCCCCAAGCATGCTGTATCCTGCATCGGACATAGACTGGTGATTCGATTCTTACATGATAGTATACATGTTTCAATGCCATTCTCCCAAATCATCCCACCCTCTCCCTCTCCCTCTGAGTCCACAATGAATATAGTAAAGTTGCAGGATATAAAATCAACACACAGAAATCCCTTGCATTCCTATTCACTAATAATGAGAAAGTAGAAAAAGAAATTAAGGAAACAATTCCATTCACCATTGCAATGAAAAGAATAAAATACTTAGGAATATATCTACCTAAAGGTTTTCTCTTAAACACAGTTTTGTGGGTTAATTTTCCTGAATGATGTGTATTACAATTAAGATCCTGCCCAAAGTCATCATCAGCAGAAAGTACATTGTAACAAAAATAGAGATTTATATATAGTTAATATCTGCTGATACTAGATCAGTACAAGCATTTTGTCTAAGAGATATTAACAGATACACAGCCATTTTCAGCAGAAGTGTAATGCAAATTATGTTTCTAAATCTGTGTATATCTGATGCCTACATACAATTTTACAAAGTGAATACAAATTGGATAGAAATATCACATAATTTCTGATCTTACATTTAGATCTTTAATCCATTTTGAGTTTATTTTTGTGTGCGGTGTTAGAAAGTGATCTAGTTTCATTCTTTTACAAGTGGTTGACCAGTTTTCCCAGCACCACTTGTTAAAGAGATTGTCTTTACTCCATTGTATATTCTTGCCTCCTTTGTCAAAGATAAGGTGTCCATATGTGTGTGGATTTATCTCTGGGCTTTCTATTTTGTTCCATTGATCTATATGTCTGTCTTTGTGCCAGTACCATACTGTCTTGATGACTGTGGCTTTGTAGTAGAGCCTGAAGTCAGGCAAGTTGATTCCTCCAGTTCCATTCTTCTTTCTCAAGATTGCTTTGGCTATTCGAGGTTTTTTGTATTTCCATACAAATCTTGAAATTATTTGTTCTAGTTCTGTGAAAAATGTGGCTGGTAGCTTGATAGGGATTGCATTGAATTTGTAAATTGCTTTGGGTAGTATACTCATTTTCACTATATTGATTCTTCCAATCCATGAACATGGTATATTTCTCCATCTATTAGTGTCCTCTTTGATTTCTTTCAGCAGTGTTTTATAGTTTTCTATATATAGGTCTTTAGTTTCTTTAGGTAGATATATTCCTAAGTATTTTATTCTTTTCGTTGCAATGGTGAATGGAATTGTTTCCTTAATTTCTTTTTCTACTTTCTCATTATTCGTGTATAGGAATGCAAGGGATTTCTGTGTGTTGATTTTATATCCTGCAACTTTACTATATTCATTGATTAGTTCTAGTAATTTTCTGGTGGAGTCTTTAGGGTTCTCCATGTAGAGGATCATGTCATCTGCAAACAGTGAGAGTTTTACTTCTTCTTTTCCAACTTGGATTCCTTTTATTTCTTTTTCTGCTCTGATTGCTGTGGCCAAAACTTCCAGAACTATGTTGAATAGTAGCGGTGAAAGTGGACACCCTTGTCTTGTTCCTGACTTTAGGGGAAATGCTTTCAATTTTTCACCATTGAGGATAATGTTTGCTGTGGGTTTGTCATAGATAGCTTTTATTATGTTGAGATATGTTCCTTCTATTCCTGCTTTCTGGAGAGTTTTTATCATAAATGGATGTTGAATTTTGTCAAAGGCCTTCTCTGCATCTATTGAGATAATCATATGGTTTTTATTTTTCAATTTGTTAATGTGGTGAATTACATTGATTGATTTGCGGATATTGAAGAATCCTTGCATCCCTGGGATAAAGCCCACTTGGTCATGGTGTATGATCTTTTTAATGTGTTGTTGGATTCTGATTGCTAGAATTTTGTTGAGGATTTTTGCATCTATGTTCATCAGAGATATTGGCCTGTAGTTTTCTTTTTTTGTGACATCTTTGTCAGGTTTTGGTATTAGGGTGATGGTGGCCTCATAGAATGAGTTTGGAAGTTTACCTTCCTCTGCAATTTTCTGGAACAGTTTGAGGAGGATAGGTGTTAGCTCTTCTCGAAATTTTTGGTAGAATTCAGCTGTGAAGCCATCTGGACCTGGGCTTTTGTTTGCTGGAAGATTTCTGATTACAGTATCAATTTCCGTGCTTGTGATGGGTCTGTTAAGATTTTCGATTTCTTCCTGGTTCAGTTTTGGAAAATTGTACTTTTCTAAGAATTTGTCCATTTCTTCCACGTTGTCCATTTTATTGGCATACAACTGCTGATAGTAGTCTCTTATGATCCTTTGTATTTCTGTGTTGTCTGTTGTGATCTCTCCATTTTCATTTCTAATTTTATTGATTTGATTTTTCTCTCTTTGCTTCTTGATGAGTCTGGCTAATGGTTTGTCAATTTTATTTATCCTTTCAAAGAACCAGCTTTTGGCTTTGTTGATTTTTGTAAGATCAGAAACTATAAAACTCCTAGAGGAGAACATAGGCAAAACACTCTCAGACATAAATCACAGCAGGATCCTCTATGATCCACCTCCCAGAATGCTGGAAATAAAAGCAAAAATAAACAAATGGGATCTAATTAAAATTAAAAGCTTCTGCACAACAAAGGAAAATATAAGCAAGGTGAAAAGACAGCCTTCTGAATGGGAGAAAATAATAGCAAATGAAGCAACTGACAAACAACTAATCTCAAAAATATACAAGCAACTTCTGCAGCTCAACTCCAGAAAAATAAACGACCCAATCAAAAAATGGGCCAAAGAACTAAATCGACATTTCTCCAAAGAAGACATACGGATGGCTAACAAACACATGAAAAGATGCTCAACATCACTCATTATTAGAGAAATGCAAATCAAAACCACAATGAGGTACCACCTCACACCAGTCAGAATGGCTGCGATCCAAAAATCTGCAAGCAATAAATGCTGAAGAGGGTGTGGAGAAAAGGGAACCCTCCTACACTGCTGGTGGGAATGCAAACTAGTACAGCCACTATGGAGAACAGTGTGGAGATTCCTTAAAAAATTGCAAATAGAACTACCTTATGACCCAGCAATCCCACTTCTGGGCATACACACCGAGGAAACCAGAATTGAAAGAGACACATGTACCCCAATGTTCATCGCAGCACTGTTTATAATAGCCAGGACATGGAAACAACCTAGATGTCCATCCGCAGATGAATGGATAAGAAAGCTGTGGTACATATACACAATGGAGTATTACTCAGCCGTTAAAAAGAATTCATTTGAATCAGTTCTGATGAGATGGATGAAACTGGAGCCGATTATACAGAGTGAAGTAAGCCAGAAAGAAAAACACCAATACAGTATACTAACACATATATATGGAATTTAGGAAGATGGCAATGACGACCCTGTATGCAAGACAGGGAAAGAGACACAGATGTGTATAACGGACTTTTGGACTCAGAGGGAGAGGGAGAGGGTGGGATGATTTGGGAGAATGACATTCTAACATGTATACTATCATGTGAATTGAATCGCCAGTCTATGTCTGACGCAGGATGCAGCATGCTTGGGGCTGGTGCATGGGGATGACCCAGAAAGATGTTATGGGGAGGGAGGTGGGAGGGGGGTTCATGTTTGGGAATGCATGTAAGAATTAAAGATTTTAAAATTTAAAAAATAAAAAAAAAAGAAATATCACATAATTGTACCTTGGTCTTCTGTGTACATAATGTTTTTTCTAGCCTTAGTCAACTTAAAGTCTAAGCTATGGAGCAAAACAGTTTCATGATATGCCACACAATAATTTCTGTATATGTGTATATAGAGATATAATTTTATATTTATATAATACAATTTATACATATACACACAGTACTTTTATATGGTTTGAATGATTTTTTTTAAAAATTTTAATCAAAGGTTCAATCCTTAGCAGCCAAGATAGGGCTATTAAATTATCCAATACAATCTGCATATATACGTTTATTAAGAGAGACTATAGCATAGTGATGAAGAGTAAGGACTTTGAACTTTAAAGATATATTTCACATCTGTTTGTCAGCTGTGTGGTCTTCTTAACTCCAGTTCTTTATCTGTGAAATTGGATTTTGGAGCCACCACATGGAGTTGTAAAGGTTGAATATGCATATAAACTACTTAGAATACCTGGCATAGACCTGGTGACCAATAAAAATAAATTGATACCACTCATTAATATTATCACTATCATTATTCTTATAATGCAATGCTGGAGAAGCAAAGAATAAAATGAGCCCTAATGGGAATTCAAAATGCTAGAGACAATAAAATGTTTGTTCAAAATGCATAAGGATAAATCAAAACCATTAAAATATAGAAAAGATAGAGGAAATAAAAGTAAAAATATTCATTTTATTAAATAAGTTGTTTGGTTGCTATGCTGTTAAATCATGTCCGATTCTTTTGTGACCCCACAAGAAGCTCCACTGTTCGTGGAATTTCCCAGGCAGGAAAACTGGAGGGGGTTGCCACTTCCTTCTCCAGGGGATTGTCTCCAACCAGGGATCAAGCCCATGTCTCTGGAAGTGGCAGGCAGATTCTTTACTGCTGAGCCACCAGGGAAGCCATTTATTAAATATATGTATGTATAAATATGTAATGAAGTACTGATATAATACCTATAAAACCAGTAGATTATTATACTAATATGTGTGCTCAGCCCAGTCTGACTGTTTGTGACCCCATGGACTGTAGCCTACCAGGTTCCTCTGTCCATGTAATTTTCCATGCAAGAGCAGGGAGCAGGTAGCCATTTTCTACTCCATAGGATCTTCTTAACCCTGGAATCAAACCTGTGTCTCTTGTATCTCCTGCTTTGGCAGGCAGATTCTTTATCACTGCTCCATCTGGGAAGCCTTATTATACTAGTACATATATAAAATAAAAACACAAAGATGAATTTAAAGGCAAGATAGACACAGCTGTGGAGAGAATTACCATGAACACAACCAAAGGGATAATGATAAGTAAAGAGATGAGGCTGAGAGGCATGGGAAATAAAAGAGAAAGATCTAAGCAGACATCTAGTAAGATTTCCAAAATAAGGAAATAAAGAGAATTGGGATAATATAGAGAAAGGAAGTAATTAGGATAAAGATTGAGATATTGAATAAATATAAGACTGAAATGATGAAATAAAGTGAATCTTCACATTCAATAACTATACCATGTAAAGTATAAACAAAAATTTAATGTAAACAAAATAGCTTATAATACATAAATAGCATTGTAAATATGAATATGAATGCATTTCAAAAACACGTTGGTGGAATTAAAACAAAATTATCAAAAGGGCTCTTCTAGTGTTGAGTCCCAGTCATATAAATTTAAAACTGTGCTAAACAACTGTTTATGAACATAAACAAAACGTAAAGGGAAAAACTCCTCTATATTTGTATTCATATAGTTTAGAGATATAAATGTGAGGCAAAGTTTAAATCCATATTTGGAAATAATATACAGTGGATTTAGTATAGGTGAAGGGGGTATGAGATTTAAGTTATATCTCAAATATTTTATGCCTTTAAAAAATAATTTAAAAAAGGAACTGAAGCCAACATAGCAAAATAGTGATATCAGTTTATTGGTCGTTGTTGGTGTACAAGGATATGTTATACTTTTCCCTGTGCATTTAGAGTAATTTTTAAAAATTTAACCATTGAGCCCTGATGAGATCTAGTATTTTATAGAAGACAGTTCTTGAGAGAAAATACTATGGGGAATTCTTCATTAATTAGATGGTTAACACAGATTTTTGGGAATAGAAAAAAAAATTTCCCCCAAAACCCATATAAGCTGAACTACAAGGAATGTACCATATCTCTCAAAAAATTAGGGAGCTATATCAGTCTTGCCAGGAACTGAAACTGGTTCCAGAGAGTCTAAGAATTTCAGAACTGATACATATTCTACTAAGGGTCATTTCAAGAGACATTTATAAACTAGATGCTCCAGATTCAAACTTTACCAACACAATTATAAAAAAAATGATTTAATATAGAGGATCCATAAACATTTTTACTTAAAATTAAAAATGTTTTTACTGAGACATGAGCATTAAAGTGGAAACAAGGAAACAATGAAAACACATGCAAAGTGAGAAACCCAAATCACACAAATGTTCTTTCTCTATGCTTGAAAGACAGCATTTGTTTCCATAAAAACAGAAAAAATATTCAAGCTATTGTCATATATGCAAAGATTTCATTATATTTTCTGTTTACAGTGTAGTTAAGATTCAAAGATTAAAGCAATTTTATAAGGATAAGGGGTGTGTGGAATATGATATCAGAATGGCATTCCAGGGCCTCTCTGTTTTCGATCCTCTCTCTGTTCAGTTCAGTCGCTCAGATGTGTCTGACTCTTTGCCATCCGATGAATTGCAGCACGCCAGGCCTCTCTGTCCATCACCAACTCAAGAAGTTCACCCAAACTCATGTCCATCGAGTAGGTGATACCATCCATCCAGCCATCTCATTCTATGTCATCCCCTTCTCCTCCTGTGCCCAATCCCTCCCAGCATCAGGGTTTTTTCAAACGAGTCAACTCTTCGCATGAGGTGGCCAAAGTATTGGAGTTTCAGCTTTAGCATCAGTCCTTCTAATGAACACCCAGAACTGATTTTCTTTAGAATGACTGGTTAGATCTCCTTGCAAGGGACTCTCAAAAGTCTTCTCCAACACCACAGTTCAACAGCATCAATTCTTCAGCGCTCAGCTTTCTTCACAGTCCAACTTTCACATCCATACATGACCACAGGAAAAACCATAGCCTTGACTAGACAGACCTTTGTTGGCAAAGTAATGTCTGTTTTTGAATATGCTATCTAGGTTGGTCATAACTTTCCTTCTAAGGAGTAAGCATCTTTTAATTTCATGGCTGCAGTCACCATCTGCAGTGACTTTGGAGCCCCCCAAAATAAAGTGTGACACTGTTTCCCCTGTTTCCCCATCTATTTCCCATGAAGTGATGGGACGAGATGCCTTGATCTTCGTCTTCTGAAGGTTGAGTTTAAGCCAACTTTTTTCACTCTCCACTTTCGCTTTCATCAAGAGGCTTTTTAGTTCCTCTTCACTTTCTGCCATAAGGGTGGTATCATCGGCATATCTGAGGTTATTGATATTTCTCTAGGAAATCTTGAGTCCAGCTTGTGCTTCTCCAGCCCAGCGTTTCTCATGATGTGCTCTGCATATAAATTAAATAAGCAGGATGACAATATACAGCCTTTACGTACTCCTTTACCGATTTGGAACCAGTCTGTTGTTCCATGTCCAGTTCTAACTGTTGCTTCCTGACCTGCATATAGGTTTCTCAAGAGGTAGGTCAGGTGGTCTGGTATTTCCATCTCTTTCAGAATTTTCCACAGTTTATTTTGATCCGCACAGTCAAAGGCTTTGGCATAGTCAATAAAGCAGAAATAGATGTTTTTCTGGAAATTTCTTGCTTTTTTTGACGATCCAGTGGATGTTGGCAATTTGATCTCTGGTTCCTCTGCCTTTTCTGAAACCAGCTTGAACATATGGAAGTTCACGGTTCATGTAATGATGAAGCCTGGCTTGGAGAATTTTGAGCATTACTAGAGTGTGAGATAAGTGCAATTGTGTGGTACTTTGAGCATTCTTTTGCATTACCTTTCTTTGGAATTGGAATGAAAACTGACCTTTTCCAGTCCTGTGGTCACTGCTGCATTTTCCAAATTTGCTGAAATATTGAGTGTAGCACTTTCACAGCATCATCCTTCAGGATTTGAAATAGCTCAAGTGGAATTCCATCACCTCTGCTAGCTTTGTTCATAGTGATGCTTTCTAAGGCCCACTTGACTTCACATTCCAGGATGTCTGGCTCTAGGTGAGTGATCATACCATCACGATTATCTGGGTTGTGAATATCTTTTTTGTACAGTTTTTCTGTGTATTCTTGCCACCTCTTAATATCTTCTGCTTCTGTTAGGTCCATACCATTTCTGTGCTTTATCGAGTCCATCTTTGCATGAAATGTTCCCTTGGTATCACTAATTTCCTTGAAGAGATCTATAGTCTTTCACATTCTATTGTTTTCCTCTATTTCTTTGCATTGATTGCTGAGGAAGGCTTTCTTTTCTCTCCTTGCTTTTCTTTGGAACTCTGCATTCAGATGCTTTTATCTTTCCTTTTCTCCTTTGCTTTTCTCTTCTCTTCTTTTCACAGCTATTTGTAAGGCCTCCTCAGACAGCCATTTTGCTTTTTTGCATTTCTTTTCCATGGGGATGGTTTTGATTCCTGTCTCCTGTACAATGTCACAAATCTCTGTCCATAGTTCATTAGGCACTCTATATATCAGATCTAGTCTCTTAAATCTATTTCTCACTATCACTGTATAATCATAAGGGACTTGGTTTAGGTCATACCTGAATGGTTTAGTGGTTTTCCCTACTTTCTTCAATTTAAGTCTGAATTTGGCAATAAGGAGTTCTGAGCCACAGTCAGCTTCCAGTCTTATTTTTGCTGACTGTATAGAGCTTCTCCATCTTTGGCTGCAAATAACATAATCAATCTGATTTCAGTGTTGACCATCTGGTGATGTCCATGTGTAGAGTCCTCTTGTGTTGTTGGAAGGGGGTGTTTGCTATGACCAGTGTGTTCTCTTGGCAAAACTCTATTAGCTTTTGCCCTGCTTCATTCTGTACTCCAAGGCCAAATTTGCCTATTACTCCAGGTATTTCTTGACTTCCTACTTTTTTGTTCCAGTCCCCTAAAGTGAGGAGGACGTATGTAAGGGGTGTTACTTCTACAAGATCTTGTAGGTATTCATAGAACCATTCAACTTCAGCTTCTTCAGAGTTACTTTTTGGGGCATAAGCTTGGATTACCATGACATTGTTTGGTTTGCCTTGCAAATGAACAGAGATCATTCTGTCGTTTTTGAGATTGCATCCAAGGACTCCATTTCAGACTCTTTTGTTGACCATGATGGCTACTCCATTTCTTCTAAGGAAGTAGCCCACAGTAGTAGATATAATGGTCATCTGAGTTAAATTCACCCATTCCAGCCCTTTTTAGTTTGCTGATTCCTCAAATGTCAACATTCACTCTTGCCATCTCCTGTTTGGCCACTTCCAATTTGCCTTGATTCATGGACCTAACATTCCAGGTTTCTATGCAGTATTGCTCTTTACAGCATTGGACCTTGCCTCTATCACCAGTCACATCCACAACTGGGTATATTTTTTTTCTTTGGCTCCATGCTTTCATTCTCTCTGAAGTTATTTCTCCACTGATCTCCAGTAGCCTATTGGGCACCTACCGACCTGGGGAGTTCCCCTTTCAGTGTCCTATCATTTTGCCTTTTCATACTGTTCATGGGGTTCTCAAGGCAAAAATAGTGAATTGGTTTGACATTCCCTTCTCCAGTGACCACATTCTGTCATAGCTCTCCTTCATGACCAGTCATCTTGGGTGGCCCCACACAGCATGGCATTGTTTCATCTAACACAGCAGAACCTTCATAGAAGCAGGAAGAGTGAGCAGTGCCATATCATCTTTCAGTCATAATGTTAGGCTCTGCTCCCTTCTGCATGATTCTTGTGACTGATGGAAGAAGCTGAGCAAATTTTAAACATAATTACACTAGTGGTACAATAAAGAAGACAGAGATTGGGAACTAGCTCTCCATGTATTTACAGTGCTATTTCCTTTTTTAAATTTTTGTTTGAAATTATGCACACACACATATATTCATTTTAGAAAAACTGTAATGTGCTTAAGCATATCCATGTCTATATCTGTATCTATTTCTAAAAGCTACAATCTCTTCACTCAGAAATAATCATTATTAATGTTATTAATATACATACTCATATAGATCTAAGACATAAAACCCCCTATTTTCCAATTTTGTGATTTTTTTTTGTTATTTTTGGCATAACAATACCAGGCAAATGTCTTTCTAAGCTTTCTATTGAATTTTAAGGTCTAGGGAGTTCTGAACATTCTTGTACAAATATGGAATTGCAGATCTTACAAAATGAGTCTATGTATTAATGAAAACAAAATCTGATATTTCAAACCAAAACTTTGTTTCTCTGACTTTGAAGAGATGATCTTGAAACTTAGCAGGACACTGTGGGGCCTTCCTGGGGATAGATCCCCACATCTACTTCCTGCTCCATATCTTCTGCCTCTTGTTTGTTTAAAAAAAGGAAAAAGGAAAGAAAACGTTAGCTTCCCAGGCCTTTTCCAAGTTCAAAAGAACAAATTTAATCAGAGGAGTAAGGAAAAGCAGTAACAAAGGAAAAGTCAAGTAAGACAACATAATAATAGTTTAACTATAAAATAAAGTCTTCCCAGGTGGAGCGGTGGTATAGAATCTGTCTGGAATACAAGAGATGCAAGAGACATGTGTTCAGTCTCTGGGTTGGGAAGATCCTCTGGAGTAGGAAATAGCAACCCACTCCAGTATCCTTCCTGGAAAATTCCATGGACAGAGGAGCCTGGCGGGCTACAGTCCATGGGGTCAAAAAATAGTTGGATATGACTGAGTGCACACACATCATAAAACAAATGCAAGGCATGGACATTTTGTTCCTCCTCAAGGCTTATAGATAATATCCTGAGCCATATTTTTGTGTTGTTTTACAGATACTAAAACTCCCACCAGATGGAAGAAGCTAACTGCATGATGACCATGAAGACTAGCCCCCAGAGGGGTGGAGCCTGAGGGCTGATAAAGCTGACCACAGTGACCTCACATGGTTACCTCACTACCAATCAATCAGAGAACTGTGCATGAGCTGGTCACATACTGGTGACCCTCTCCCTCACTCTGTGTTTAAAAACCTTTTCCTAAAAGCCATGGGAGAGATTGAGTCTTTTGAACAGAAGTTACCCATTCTCCTTACTTGGCTCCACATTACAGTAAAAGCTATAATTTTCCTCACTACAACCTGGTCCCAGTGGATTGGCTTTACAGTGCATGGGCAAGCAAACTTAAGATTGGTTCAGTAACAGTCTGGAAGTCAAACCTCTATCATATTCTTTTAAAAAACATTACTCCAAGTCCTTTTACCTGGACAAACAAATTCTAGACACTAAGAAGTCCCCAATTCTGAATTAATAACACAACATTGTACTGATGTATTTTCAGTAGCTTACAACTGCATGCCAATTTGAAGAATTGAGCTCTTTAAGTAAAAAGATGATAATGATGATGATCATTATTATGATATATTGATCAGTCAGTTCAGTTGCTCAGTCGTGTCCAACCCTGCGACCCCATGAACTGCAGCATGCCAGGCTTCCCTGCTCATCACCAACTCCCGGAGCCTACTCAAACTCACGTCTTTCACATTGGTGACGCCATCCAACCATCTCATCCTCTGCCGTCCCCTTCTCCTCCCACCTTCAGTCTTTTCCAGCATCAGGGTCTTTTCCAATGAGTCAGTTCTTCATATCAGGTGGCCAATGTACTGGAGTTTCAGCTTCAGCATCAGTCCTTCCAATGAATATTCAGGACTGATTTCCTTTAGGGTTGACTGGTTGGATCTCCATGATATACTGATACTACTGTATAAAACATTGAATCTAGGTTAACAGATTGTGAATTTAGTAGGTATTAGAATTGAAATAATATTCTGTGGGTTTCATTCAAATAGATAAACTCAATGCCTCCATTTGAGGGTCTTATTTAAGGTTCATAAATAATAAAATCAAAAGATTATACCTTAAACTCATTGGCTATTTATGTACATGAACACTTGTGAAAATATAAGTATCCCTTACAGAGCTACTTTTGCAGCACAACAGGTCATGGGAATAGTTGCAAAACCAAGAAATTGTTGAATTGATGTATTACAGGAGTAAAAATTAATACTACTTATTTTTCTACCAATTCTTACCAAATTTATAGATATTAATCCACTTTTCTATGATAGATAATATTTAAATTTCTGCATGTGTATTTTTACTTGTAAAACAAAGACTTCTTGTGCTATGTGCTTGCATGTTAAATCACTTCGGTTGTGTCTGATTCTTTATGTCCCTATGGACTGTAGACCACCAGATGCCTCTGTCCATCAGATTCTCCAGACAAGAATACTGGAGTAGGCAGCCATGCCCTCAGTTGTCATAAAAGTTGACCTTTGCCTGTTGTCTTAAGCAAGATCTACTATACACGATGTGAATGTAGTTGAAGAGGATCTTATGTTTTAACAATAAATTTTATTAAAATAAGTAGATAAATTGAAAACAGTTAATAGTACAAGCTGCTTTTCCCGCTGTTATTGAAGTCATATAAGAGTGATGTTAGGAACAAATCTGTTGAGAAAAGCTGAAAGAGACAATATTTTTCACCCAAATAGAAAGCACTGCCCAGACCAACAGTGCTCTGCACAATATCATACTCTATGTACTATATTATCAATTACAACAGATGGTATAATTGGAAGGACAAAATAATCATTAACTACAAAGCACTTTTCCCCAGGCTTTCAGAAATAAAACATGCACTGTAGGGAGTATACTTATGTTGTCTCATCCAGTATTCATGAAGTTCAGTTACTCTTAACCTAAAAAGAATGACAAAATATTAACCCTGTCATTATAAATCAGCTCTACTACAAATATCTTTCCCACTAAAAGAGTAAAATACTTCTTACAAAACGATGATCAGAATCAACAAATTTGCAACTAGTTGCTGCTGGTTTAAAGTTTAGAGCTTTGAAATTAAACATTTAATATCAAGCTATGATGGCATTTAAACAATATTTTGAGGTTTTCTTTTTGATATCAACAACATTCACCAAGCATCTGCTCTGTGCCAGGCACAAATATGGTGTTGATACACATTAGTGAGGAAGAAAGACACAGACTCTATTCTCTTGGAAGTAATAGTAAAGATGGGGGTTAAAAAAAAAGAATAAGGAAATAAGTACAAATACAATAAATGCTCTGAAGAAAGAAAAGTGAAATAAAAAAAAGAAGGAAGGAAGGAATGCTACATAATATGTAATGAGGAATCTCTACTGAGATGATGCCACGGATGATCTGAGCAATATACAAGGGCAAAGAAACTAGGTATATGATTATCTGGGGACATAAGTTTCATACAAATCACATGGGCTGTACCATCCCTGAAGTGACAGTGAGTGTGGCTAATTTAAAATAAAGTAAAAATAGCTAACATGACCAGAGGTGAGGTTAGAGTGGTCAGCAGGACCAGGACATATAGGGCCTGAACACAATAGATGAGCTCAGGTTTTATTTTCAGGGAACAGAAAGCCCTTTGAGGAATTTAAGTAGGAGATAATAATACAGCCTGATTCATATTTTGACTATATCACACTGACTGTGTGAGGTAAGTGTTAAAGCAAAGGCTTGTCATCCATTTGAGGTGAAAGACAGTTCAGAAAAGTGTGACAGTAGTGGAAGGGAGGAAGGAGAATGGATGAGAGATATGCCCTGAGGAATGAGTCAATAGGAATGAGATTCAGAGTGATCAAAGATGATTCCTAGTATTATGTCTTGAGAAATCTGGGAGATGATGATGCCATTTTCTAAGATGGTAAAACCTAGGAGAAGAGATGAATTGCAAAGTTAGTAAATCAAAACTGTTTTGGATACTTGAAGTTTGAGGATATCTATTATAGTTGCAAGAAAAATACCAAGTATGGAGTCTGGAGCTCAGGGATGAAGCCATGATTGGAAATGTGAAAATGGGTGCCATAGATACAAGAAAGTATGTAAATCCAAGGGACTGGAACCACAGATTTCAATATTGTTGCAACAATATGAACATATAATAGGAAATAAGGTTCATGTGAGGCCTTATAGGTCATGTCAAAAACTTTACTTTCACCGCAAAGGAAATGGGAAAAGACTGAAAAGCTCAAATAGAGGATTGATAGGTTTTGTATTTTTAAATACCCTTGCTGTGGGGAGAGAGCATGCTGAAAGGAGTAAGATCGAAACGTGAAGACCTGTAGGATGCTATTGCAGACTCAGGTGAAAGTATAGCTAACAACTGGAGTACATACAAGTCACCTGATTTTACATATATTTTGGGAGTAGAGACAAGAAGATTGCCTGAGAGATTAGATTCAGAACCTGAGACAAAACGGGCTTCCCTGATGGCTCAGACGGTAACGAATTCATCTGCAATGTAGGAGACCAGAGTTTGATCCCTGGACAGGGAAGATTCCCTGGAGTAGGGAATGGTTAACCACTCCAATACTTTTGTCTGGAGAATCCCCACGGACAGAGGAGCCTGATGGGCTACTGTTCATAGGGTCGTGAAGAGTCAGACACCGCTGAGAAACTTTCACTGAGACAAAATGCTGTGTCAAGAATGACTCCCAGGTTTTTTGATCTGGGCATCTTAAAGGACACAATGGCCATCACCAGAAAGGTAGAAGGATATGGGAAAAGTGTATGAGGGTTTTCCCGAGAAATAGACCTAATAAAGATATATATATATATATATATATATATATATATATATATATATAATTTTACAAAATATATGTAAAATCAGACTTGAGAACCAGAGGAACTAAGGGTGAGTGTAAGCTCCAGTGAATTGGAGAAAATGTGATGAGATGTCTCAGCTCAACTATCTGAGGCAGAAAAAAGAGGCAAATTCCTTCGTTCTCTGCCTTTTGTTCTATTCAGGTCTTCAGTGGGTTGGATGATGCCCTACCACATGGAAAAGACAATCTGCTTTACAAAGCCCATCAATTTAAATGCTTATTTCATCCAGGAACATCAGCATAGACTCATATGGACATAATGTTTAATCTGAGTATCCTATGGCCTGTCAAGCTGACACATAAAATTAACTTTCTCATACAGGATTGCATAAAATATGAGGAGTTCAGTTTTTATGTGTTCACTTTAAGGAATGTGTCTAGATTACCAGGTGGATATTGGTATGCTTATGAAATTGGCAGAAGAGAAAACGGTAGTCCCAGTGGGTTAGATACTGGCTAAGAATCATATTAGTCTACCAAGTTTAACATAAATTATACCATATTTCACTTATATTCATCTTAAGTACAGGGGCTCTTCCATGAAAGTAGTCAGTTACCTGATTATTCTATTTAGGTTTTCATTTTAGAAATGTGTATAGGTATTCCCTGAGAGATTTAGAGACTTGATCTCTAAATTTCATAAAGTTTGACAGCCATAGTCTGTGAAAGAGAATTCATTTCAGCCACCATTATCTCTAATGGTGTCTCTAGTAAAGATAACTATTTAATTACTGTCAATAGATGCACACAATCATATTATAATTTTCTATATGCTATTTGGTGAATAACACTAATCTTGTAAGAGATTTTATCCTATGTTTTATCACTGACTTTCTATTTTATATGTTCCTATATTCAAAATATATATACTGTTGGGATGCAAATGGTGATTTTCATGGGGTGGAAAGAATTTTCAAACATGAGTAGGTGCTATTAAAAATGATATTAAAATCATTACATTGATTTGTCTTAGAATCTCAGGTTGGTCTTCTATTTTTATTCTTAAAAGTAAACAAGTGTGATTTAGACTGTCACTATTCTTTCCTGCATTCCACCAAACAATAATTCTTCACAAGCTTATCTTGACTTTCAATTTTATTGGACAAAGATTTGATTCCATCCTAATACATTAGCCAGAACAAAACAGCCATATGGGACACATTCGACCTTGAGACAAATAACTCTGGAAAGCTTCTTAATTGATATTCTTCTTTCTATATTCTGTTTAAAGTTTGTCTACTAGATAAAAAAACTTCAAGTAAGACATAGCAATCTATAGGTTGGGTTAAGTTCAGTTCAGCCAAATAAAATGTTAAATAACTTAGTTAAAGCTTATCTACAACAAAGCTGCCAAGTGAGAAAAACTGAGCCCCAGAGTTCCCATAAAGCAGACATTCTGGTGGGATTTCTGGTTCTTATTTCCTTATGACTTTAGGATAATCTGAGAACAGCTTTCTGTGTCTTCTCTGCAAAGAACACATGCATAGTGGCTTGATTAAAAAGAGAACTAATGATGATTACTATTTTTGGCTCTCAATGGGTTTTCATTCAATGTTCCAACATACTTGGTTTATACATTTAAGAATAGAGGACAGTTAGTAGAAATAATCTGTGTGTTTCTATTTATGTTGTTCAAATTTATTGCTTTGTATTAAATCTAAGGGGATCTCTAAGGACACCAACATTTTTTGTGATTTGCATTACATCTGCTTGAGAATGAGAAAAATTATCTTCACAAAAACAAAGAGTGAAGCCTTAAGTTCCATACTATTTGCTCCATTTATTATGTCCAAGCTTATCTTTACAAAGTAATTTAAATTATTTCCACCAAAACTGTATGAATACTCAATTTTATATCTTAACTGCAATAGAGAGCAAGTGAATGAAACTTAGTCCTGTCCAACTCTTTGCGACCCCACGGACCATACAGTCCATGGAATTCTCCAGGCAAGAATACTGAAATGAGTAGCCTTTCCCTTCTCCAGGGGATCTCCCCAACCCAGGGATAGAACCCAGCTCTCCCGCATTGCAGGCGGATTCTTTATGAGCTGAGCCAAAACAGCGGTACTATATAATGGGGTGAAATAACAGAGTTCTGCATTTTTAATGCTTTTACTTTTGATCAATAATGGCCTTATAAAAACTCTGTGTTCCATATGCTTTTCTGATGTTCCCTACTTTAATGTAGAGGAATATCAACCTCTTTATTCAGTGAAAACATGAACTTTTCAGAAATCACTAAAAAAGATGAAAGTGAAAGTTACTCAGTTGTGTGACTCTTTGTGACCCCATGAACTATACAGTCCATGGAATTCTTCAGGTCATAACGCTAGAGTGGGTAGCCTTTCCCTTCTCCAGGGGATCTTCACAACCAAGGGATTGAACCCTGTTCTCTGCATTGCAGGCGGATTCTTTACCAGCTGAGCTACCAGGGAAGCCCAAGTCATAAAGATAACTAAAAACAGAAGAGAATAACAGATACTACCTATTCATTTATAACTTTCTAAAGATCACTCCAAAGAACAGGTAAGTTTATTGGGTAAACTCCCTACATTTTTTCCTTCTTGAAATTGAAAGTGAAAGTCACTCAAGTCCTGTCTGACTCTTTGTGACCCCATGGACTATACACTCCATGGAATTCTCCAGGCCAGAATGCTGGAGTGGGTAGCCTTTCCCTTCTCTAGGGGATCTTCCTAATCCAGAGATGGAACTCAGGTCTCTCACATTCCAGGTGGATTCTTTCCATCTTTCCTACAAAAGAAGCCCTTTCCCTTCTTAACTCTAACTAAAGACATACTGTAGATACTCCATTTTTTTCCCCAACATAAGAAACAACAGTCTTATCTAAGCTCTGGCAAGTTACTATGAGAAAAGACTATTTCTTTTGTTCTCCTATAATTCTTGATGTCAACTGCAGCTTTTCCTCTTAATTGTAAATTCATATATATTAAGAAAGAAATATGTAATAACAAAGGGCACAAGGCAGACAATCTTCACAGCTCTCCCTTAAGCTTCCTATCAATTTATAATCATTGTGAGACATATATAAATAATTTTTCTATATATATTAGAGAGAGAGAGAGAGAGAGAGAGAGAGAGAGAGAGAGAGAGAGAGAGAGAAACAAGTAGAAGATAAAAGGCATACATGATCACCTACCCAGAGAATACTACTGTTCACATCTCAGTGTTTGTCTTCCAGTAGCCATTTTGGCTTTCTAATAATACACACAAAAACACACACTACACAGAAAGAACATACATTTCTCTTGTCACAGGCTGAAGAAAGCAATAACTTTATCTTTCATTATTTTCCCGTGTCTGGGATTCATTTTTGTCTTGAGTTTTTCATTTATTCTTGGAAATAATTAGATTCTGGCTCATGTCACTCTGGGACCCTCAAAAACATAAGGGGATTTTTTTAATCTAATTATCTAAGCACTCCATGCCAAAAGGTATGTTACACTCCTAGAACATCAATGAAGTTGCTGGGTACTCTTTTTTTGGAGAAGACTGCTTTGGACACTATTACTCCATGGACTTCCCCAAGGAAACAAGATGTACATTCTTTTTGTGCTTAGCTATTCAAACATGTCAACTTACTCTATAATCTCTCCCTGATACTTGAGGTTTGCAGAGAGGTGGGGTGTGGGAATGGGGACAAATTGCTGGGCCTCTCAGTTTACTCTTTTCCCCTTCCCAAACTCAGTTTATCAAAAAATATTGATGTGGTAGCATATACTAACACTTCTTATAGACTCTACAGTTTGCTTTGCAACATTTTAAGGTTTAAAATTTTAAATTAAAAAAAAATAGGTTCTGCAACAGAATTTTTTTCTCTTTGTAATAACTAATAAGTTCAAAGACTGCCTAGAATTTTAATGTCATGAATTTGCTTCTTTCATGCTAGTATATCTTGGAGAAGGAAATGGCAACCAGCTCCAATATTCTTGCCTAGAGGATCCCTTGGACAGAGGAGTCTGGTGGGCTGCTGCCCACAGGGTCACACAGAGTTGGACACGACTGAAGCAACTTAGCATGCATACATGCATTGGAGAAGGAAATGGCAACCCACTCCAGTATTCTTGCCTAGAGAATCCCAGGGACAGAGGAGCCAGATGGGCTGCCATCTATGGGGTTGCACAGTCAGACATGACTGAAGTGACTTAGCAGCATCAACAGCAACAATACTAGTATATCATACTTATCATCCTTTCTCCGTAATATCTCAGCATCATCTTCTAGTTTAGCTGTTGGTAGGGGAAAGGTATGTGGGTGATTTAGATAATCAAGAACTATACGTTAGAACATTTTGCAAAATATTGTCCTTATATTTAGTCTTTATGTATTGTGAGTATTTTAATTTGTGGACAATTATTTGAACAGCTGCCTTTTGTAACATGTTTTTATGATTTAACCATGTTTTATGAATATCTCTCTTAGATACTTTCATAAAGGCTACACCTAGGTATCAAACAAATATGTGTAGATTATAAATAAATACATAAATATCAGAGGGCTTCCCAAGTGGTGCTAGTGGTAAAGAACCTGCTTGCCAATGCAGAAAATGTTTAACAGACATGGATTTGATCCCTGTGTCAAGAAGACACAGCATACCCACTCCAGTATTTTTGCCTGGAGAATCCCATGAAGAGAGCTACCTGATTGGCTACAGTCCATGGGGGTCACAAAGAGTCGGACATAACTGAAGTGACTTAGTATGCATATACATATGATTTTCATCCTTTGACCTAGATTTAAATCAAGTTTGATGCCTTTTATTTAGGTAAGCTTCTATAAAAATTTTAAGAATGTACTTAAAAATATTTATGTGTTTTCTTTAATAATTATCATATTTCACCCTTATGAGTCCAGCATTTTAAAAATAAAGTTACTGAAAACATTTTAAATAAAAAGTAAAATCACTGGAACATTCTAAAATTACATATGTGCTTTACAAGTAAATCTATTGACTAAAATAAAATTTGTTTATAAAAAAAGAGAAAATAGTTTGAAGATATATGAGTAAGAGCACATGAAGATACGAGTCTCATCATCAGATGGTTGACATTGATATTAATGATACTAATAATATACATTCTTGCTCATTTATACAGCATTACTTTTGCTCTGTTCCTAGATGTTTGAAAAATGCATAATATGTGACACTCCTTGAATATAATTATCATATAGTAAGCTCTTAAACTTATAGCATAGTGAGAATGTTTATGATTATGTGTAACTTTTTCTGTGGCAACAGGTTAATCTGTGCTTTATTTTTAGACATGCAATATTTGCCACAGTTTTCATTTTTTTCTCCATTGAAAATCTGAGAATTTTCATTTTTAGTGATTCTAGTTGAGCTAAGTATTCATTTTGATTGTAGTCATTTGCTCCATCTCTTGAAAGATTATATGTTCTTCAGGGTAGCAGAAACTGTTAATGAAGGCTTTCACTGTCTTTCTTTGCAATGTTCATTAAAGTTCAATCTTAGTTTTCCAAAGGAATAAAAGTAAGCTCCCTTTTCTTATGGTTCTGTACTTTACAAGGCCCCAGACACACTCTTCAAATGGTGGAGACTTTCCATATCTCGGTACAATTTGCCTCACAGCATTTGGTAAATATACTTTTTTTTTTTTTTAATTTAAGGTCTTTTTTATTTTCCTCCACACTGGCAAAAGTTCCGAGGGAGCTTAAAGTTCTGTAAACATCTTAACTGTCCCTCTTCCCCACCCCCACTTGTGAATTTACAAAGCAAAGGAGAGCAGGAGCCCCAGTTTTTAATGGTTCCCCATCTCCTCATGCTGTTTGATCCAAAAACTATATACAAGTTTGTAGCAGTCTCTGTATAGTTATTGTACATGTTTAGGAGGGAGGGTGGCCAAAAGGGATAGGGAGAATGCTGATCCAAAAGAATAAAAACAGAAACCAAATAGAATCATCCCAAACCAAACTGCTCTCAGAGCAACTCCAGCCTTCCTCGGGCCATGATGTCAGAAAGGGAAGGCGCTCGACCAGGAGCCGCCCAAACCACAGCACTTCTTGCGCTGGGACGGATGGTCCGGTGGCTGCAGACCAAAGTGTGATTGGCAATTTCAGGTGATGTTCTGTGGGGGTTGGCGGAGGCAGGAGGAAACTATTTGCAATATAAATAGGGCATGATACATTATATTTGCAGTGAAGGGGTATTAGGAGGCCACGATCGAAGTTATATAATAGGCTTCTCCCTCCCCAGGGAATATACCTGTTTAGTGGTTTCCACAGATGAAGGTCTTAAAAGATGGTCAGGTTTTGCATGTTCTCTTTTCAGAAAAGGCAAGCCAGCAACTTGCCGCTCCAGAATCTTTAGACAAAACCTTTCGGGGCCACAGCAAGACACACACGCAATGCTCTGAGGAACCAGATGAAATTCCGGGCTTTTATCAGAAGCAGTTTATCCCTATCCAAAATGAAATTATACAAATTCATACATATGGTAAAGATCCTAACTGCCTCTTAAAACGAGACAAATTTTCAGCAGAAAGGCCCAAAACAAACTGGGACATTTATTGGAAACAAGGCAGTTTTATTTGCATTTGAAATCTCTTCTGTCAGATGTACTTTTGGGATATGAAGCATTTTTTTTAATGGATACTTGTGCACAATTATATGTTATCACCCTTATTACTGTGAAGATAGCAGGTCAATGGATAAATGAATGGGTAGTCTTGAATATCAATAATGGTATAATCCATTTTAGTGATCTTTGTCTCCTTCAGAGACAGTGTCTTATTCTCAATAAGTCAACACATTTACCTATTCTTACATATTTTATCAAAAGGAGAACTATCTTTCTGTTTACTAAGTGCTTTGAAAGGCATGAATGCAAGTAAAATAATTCAACATTAGTATAATTATTACTCTGTTAATGAAATAGTTCAGTACTTAGCATGATAAACTTGGTAAACCTTGAGAAAAATTAACTGATTTTACAAGTTTATTAGACTTACTTTAAAAACCATAAATGAATGTTATTGCCTTTTTAATGGAAAACATAAATTCTCTTCAAATTGGCATTTGGTTAGGAAAGATAAAACTAATTTATTTCCATTTTGTTGTCACAGTTTTAAAAATTATTTATAAACTATATTAGACAATGCACAAAACAAATCATGATACCTATATATACTTTTCCATCTATGTATATATATGCTATCAGATAACGAGACCATTCTTGGATAGTTATATAATAGCTGCTTATGTTTATAAAAGATAAAATACCAGAGAATATACCTTATAAAATATAAATTAAAGTACACAACATTACATTGAAAGTTTTTGAAAATCATCTCTGTGTACATATGCTTAGTCAATTTGCCATGCATAACAAATTCTATATTTGCTACAACCTGCAAATAATGTCAAGTGAATAATTTTTTCTAGTTCATTTTATTTGACATGGAGTTTTTAAAATAAATGTAAGCTTTGGGCTCATAAAAAGTTCAGAATTCAGTTATAATCAATAGTGTGCCACTTTTTTTTGATTAATCCAGCAAAAACCATAGATGGAGAAGAAGTATAACAGATTTCGCTGTGATTTTTCTGGAAGAAACACTTTGAAGAAATGAAAAGTGGGGAAGTGGCATGACAGTGGACTGATGGGTGCTTTTTAATAACAAGTGAAGTCGTGGGTTTTCACTTCTACCTGCTCAAACAGCTCCTCTTACTCATGTGTACAGATATTCTTCAAGGTTACCTTCTCACTGAGAGAGGAGAAATATTCTCACAATGATCTTTTAAGAATAAATTTAAGAAAAATAACTTTTGAATGATTAAAAATTTGGAATTAATCTGTGAAAATTGGGATAAAAAGGGATGGTTGGGGAATGTATTTTTTAAAGGTAAGAAGAAAATTACAGAAAGTATAAAAGGAGGGATGATTTCTTTGATATCTTTTGGGTTTGGATATTCTGTAACACCTTATTCATAAATTCTAAGCAATAAATGGCATAACTTATGAAGATTTTTGATGTGTATGTGGGAGTGAAGCGTCTATCTGTGAATTCTAATTTGGTATCTAATTTTGCTATCTACTGTTGGTCTAAACCTTTGTTAGTGTGGAAAACTCAATTGTTTTCTAGTGTTGCTAGAGGCTCAATTGCAAAGAGAAATACTCAGAGCCAAGATTTACCTTGTGTGTTCACAAGTGCTGGCGGGTGTGCGTCCTGTCAGAGCATACTCCTCCTTCTGTTTGATTGCATAGTCAACTTGGTTTCCTTCATGTTCTTCAGACTAAAAATTCTACTCTTTTATAAGAAATTTGGCCATTTCTTGAAGGTCAGAGTTTGACAGATATTTAGACCAATAACCAGCCTTCCACTCCCATAAGTTTATTTTTTCTAGTGGCTTCCCAGGTGGCACTAGTGGTAAAGAATCTGCCTACCAATGCAGGAGATGTAAGAGACATGGGTTTGATCCCTGGGTTGAGAAGATCCCCTGAAGAAGGGCATGGAAACCCACTCCTGTATTCTTGCCTGGAGAATCCCATGGATGGAGGAGTCTGGTGGGCTACCCTCCATAGAGTTACAAACAGTCTGACACTTCTGAAGCAACTTAGCACACATTGGAATAATGAGAGTAAAAGACACTTACTTCTTGGAAGGAAAATTATGACCAACCTAGATATCATATTAAATAGCAGACACAGCACTTTGTTGACAAGAGGTCCATATGGTCAAAGCTATAGCTTTTTCAGCAGTCATGTACAGATGTGAGAGTTGGACCGTAAAGAAGGCTGAGTGCCGAAGAACTGATGCTTTGGAATTATGGTGCTGGAGAAGACTCTTGAGAGTCCCTTGGATTGCAAGGAGATCAAACCAGTCAATCTTAAAAGAAATCAACCATGAATATTCACTAGATGGACTGATGATGAGGGTTCAATACTTCGGCTACCAGATGTGACGAGCTGGCTCATTGGAGGCAAAATGAGAAGGGGGCAAAGAGGATGAAATGGTTAGATAACATCATTGACTCAATGGACATGAATTTGAGCAAACTCTGGGAGATAGTGAAGGACAGGGAAACACCTGTCCTGCAGGTGTGCTGCAGCCCAGGGTATGACAAAGAGTCAGACACAATTTAGCAACTAAACAACAGTAGGAATAATGAGAATTTGCTGAGTCTTGCAGGGAAAGATGCAGTTTCTGATTATAGATCCTAAGTACCTCTTGGGAGAAAATCAAAGAAAATGCCAAAATATAACTGAGTTAATACTATATGCATCATTTAAAAAAGGAAAATCAGAGAGAATTATTATAGAGGAAGGATTTCATCAAATTAGGAAATATCTAGTTTGCTATATTTTATTTATGATTATACTTGAACTGTCATCTTTTCTAATTTTAAATGATATTTTTCCCTTAAGATCTACATTATGTAAATATGAAAAATCTCACTTGCTCCATTTGAGAACTTAGAAACACTAAGAATTGTTTAAGTTTGAAATAACAAAAATGAAGATATCTGACATATCAAGAGAAAGATTCTGTATTGTTTTCTATACATTCTTTTACTATGAATTTATCTAAAACATTTCTCCACCTCTTAATTTCCATGTCTGTCTTTTTTATCTTCATTATAAAACCTCTCTGCTTTCACTCTTCAGAAAAAATTGTACCACTCTTGCTAAATATTTATTGATAAAATTATCTCTGCCTTTTAGAAAGAGTCAATAGTTTAAGCCAATAAAAGGAAGACATGTAGTTTAATCATGTAGACCAAAGAACATGGTATACACAGGATCATAGTACTAACTTTGTTACTTGAAGGCAGCCTACTTATTTTCATTTCTGTTTTAATGTCTTAATCTGAAAAATGGAAATTGTGTGTACATTTTGAGCTTAGGGTATGACAGGTGGGTACATATGCATGTGCGAGTGTGTTTTAGTGTGTGCTTGGGCACATGTGGGAGATATTGCAGGATAATGCATGTGAAGTACATGTGAAGAGTTTTGTTTGTTTACTAGCAGATGTTTACTGAATTCAGATATAATCATTAAGTTACTCCTATTTTTCAGAATTCATCCAATTCACATATTACTCTGCTGGACTTACATTACTATGTTATGAAGAGAGCATTAAAAATAATTAGAATTAAACTACAATCATAAATGCAAATGAAAAAATTATACTGATACATGAATAGTGATTTGTATAGTGCTTTCTCTGTTGATTTAATAATTTCCAGTGGTTTCTTGGTTATTATGGACAGTCACCTTGGCTCCACTCTAGAAGAACATAACTCTTCCCCTGAGAGGACTATCACAGATGTTCCTTCACTTCCCATCCCTAATGTAGTCTGAACAACTTGCTACATATTACCCCCTAAACAAATTTACAGTCATCACTGTATTCTCAGTGTGTTCATTCTTGGTCTGCAGAAATAAATTTTGCACTTTCTAGCCATCACCTGGGAGCTATAGACCATACTATGTGATCTAAGATATGAAATAATTATTGCCTTAAATCTCCTCTTTTGAAGGAATATACAAAGAATATATAGCATTTAGCTAAAAAGTAGAAGCATATCTTGGGAAATGCTCTCATCTAGAGTCAAGGCACATGTATCGTGTTTGCAATCTTTATATACTTTGTGCTAGCAGATCAGTTTTTATCCTTTAAAGCTTTTTAGAATAACACATGGATACACATTATAATAGTGTAAAGTATTAGAGAGTTCTACTTTCTGTAGTTAAAAGAAATCTGTGTTAACAAGTGACTTCTTATTATTGCAGATCATTTTAACTTCTCATTAGAACTGGCCAAAAGTGACAGATGCATAGTGGCATTAAATAGGATAAAATGTGCCTCACTGATGGATTCTTATATATGCAGGCATTGTACTTCTAGCTACGTAATTGCAGTTTCCTTTCTCCTCACATTATATAGCCTAGCCATTTACACTATTTTTTAGTGAAGAGGTTAAGAGAAGGATCTTGGCTGGTCTGAGTCTAAGACAGTATTCTACTGTTTTCCAGATCTATTACTTATTCTCCAAATGTCTCAGTTTTTCAGGCTTGAAATAGATGAAACAATGGTAAATGAATCACTGAGTCAGATTTTATGTTTGCATTATTTAGTATAGTTTGGCATATAATAAGTACTTAATAAATATTACATTTTGGACTGATTGACTATGATAACAAGTGTGATGATATGACTACCTGAAAACAAACAGAAATGAAGCAACTGAAAGTAAAGGATTATAGTGTTTTGAATCAGATTTGCTAGTCACCTGTCTTCAATACAGGCAGAAGATCCAAATCATGATTAGTGCACTATCATTATCTAGGTAGAAGGGAAAAAACAACCATTCTAGTTCCCCCTTCTCACTGATTTCTAAAATGAGGATATGTGAGCACTGTTCTATATTTCCTGTCTCACAGATCAAAATTGAACTCTACATAGGATGACTTCCCTCTTTCTGGAAAGATCTGATGACAGGAGCCTCTCTTTTTGGCCCCAAGTTTATTTTGTAGGCCTGAAAAAATGATCTTTTTCCTTACTTCGGAGGTGGAGGAAAAAGGTCTGAAGTAATAAACCTTGCATGGAGAGATTTTTAGGCATATTCTCTGATTCTTCATTAGGTCAATGATGTTGACAATTAAGTAATAAAGCATTCCTGTTGCTGAAAAAGAGCTAAGTAAACATGGTGGAAGCTGTTTTCCTGTTGCTCTTTCAAAGGCAATTTAATTAGCTGATCGTCAGCTCTCCAAAGTCAAAGCTAGATAATTGGGCTGGGGGTGGAGTAAACTGACTTCTTTGACAAGCATGCTTATTTAGAGAATTACTGTAATTCCTCTGTTCATTACAGGGACCCTGTAACACCAAGCAATACTGAGATTTCATGGAGATGCAAATAATTGCTCTGATTTATTTTTATAAATCTGTCTTCAGCTTCATACCCATTTTTTAGTCTTTTGTGTGCTTGAAGTATAGAGATCTTATGTGTATAAAATAATTAAAATAAATCCAAGGTAGCTTTTATCATTTGTGGCATATAGAATTAGTCTGACCTGTTTTAGGGCAAATTATGGATTTTATTGTGGTAGTTGATTTTATGGTCTTTAGGAGAAAGTAGTTCCAGTATCCTAACCAACATTAAATTAAACTTTGTTCTCTTTTCGGTGTCTCTAACTGTTGGAGTAAGACAAAAACATAATTTTCGCTGCCCTAATCAGTTAAGTGAATGTCAATATTTATGTATCTCTTCATTTGATCAATATTACTGCATCATTTTCAGGACAAAACACACACACACACACACAAAAGGAAACAAAAAATGACAACTGGAGAAATTTTAACATGGAAAGTTTAGTAAGACATCTTAATCCTTCAGCAGGAAGAAAAATAGAAAACTGAATTAGCACTCAATTATCAATTTGCTATGGTGTGCAATAGCAATTAACAATAAACAACTATACCTGAATTGGCACAACAATTGAACAAAACTCTTGTTCTTAGATCTCTTAACATAAAAAAGCAATAGACTGGAGCAACCTCTAAAAAGAATCATTAGTTTCTAGATTGGACAAAATTAGTGTAACATACTTGAATTGTCAATATATTCTTAGTATGCTTTTATCATACTCCATAAATAAAAAGTATATTATAATATCTATATGCACTCATTGAAGATGAGAATAATTAGAAAAGAGAAATAAACATTAATTGAAAGTATACTACATGTAGTAATATTACTTGATAATAGAATATGATATTTCTATTTAGGGACTCTTGTCTTGATGAAGTAGAAAGTAAGCAGATAAATTGTAACACAACATGGAAATTTTACCAGGATACTCGTGAACCAAGTGATGGGTGAACTGAAGGGAGAAGCAACTCATTCTGCTACTCAATAGCGCCCTATTCCTCTGGTGTTCTGACTTGGCAGAATCTGAAACTCTGACCAAATTATTGATCAGTTGATCTAAATACATCACTAGAAATCTAGTGTTTGTGTTTTAAAGTAGAGATAAAATTTCATCTAAACAAAGAATGTATATTATTGTGTTCCAAACCCCTACTGCTTTTATTGCATTGGTTTGTGATTAATTAAGAAGGGTGCTTCCAAAATCTCTTCTTATCAATTCTGAAAAAATTAATAGATTCAAGTATTTTAGGAAATGTAAATTGATTCACGGGAAAATCTGAGTGTATGAGTAAAACATGCTTGTGTTAAGTACTCTGTCTTTATATACGTATATATTTATCATCATCTCCTCCATGGCTGGTTAGTTTGAAACATCATGCTAATAAGGTCAAAGTCATGGATGTGAGTTTCTTTCATTTTGTTTCATGGCTGCAAATTTATTTTACATCTCTTCCAGGCTTCTTGCAAATATCTGCTTTTGATGACAAGGAAAGTACTTTAAATAAATCAATGCAAATCCATCAGCCGTGCTTACACCTGTCATTGAATAAGTCACCCAGATAAACTTGTTTGCAAGCAAAATGGGATGAAAAGAATGTCCTACACATTCGGAGTATAAGTATTTTCAAAATAGTTTGCAAACCATTTGAGGAGAGGGTGTTGTATTACAGTTTCATGGCTTCTACCAGTGTAGTATGATACACAGCTGCTTTTTTGATTGTTGAATGCATGACCATAATACAAATTTCTGTACTTTGAAATAAACTAAAATTAACAGTGATCACCTTAAAACCTACATTTTTGAGTCCAGAGATGAATATTCACATAAATTATTTGAATATCAAAGGAATGAATTTGAAGGAACATACTTTCATTGAAAAAGAAAAAGGAGAGAAACAATTGATTGCTTCTTAAGTATGGCTTGAACAAAATAGTCATCACTAAAGGAGCTTTTATACTGGCAGTGGGGTTTGTGCATATGTAAATACAGTAGCACAGGAATATAATCTAGTATTACAATCTTGGTAACACAATCCTATCTTTTTATTGAACCTACATTGTACAGTGAAAAAGAAAAGCTTTGTGGTTTAATTCATATTTGGTTTCTATTTTTCTCTCTGACATTTTGGTATATTCTTTAGTTAGAGTTTTTGTTCTGTATTTTTATTTACCATCTTTATGAATAGTACTTTGTAAAACAGACATACTTTATAATAGCCTTTAAAAATGAATTATTAGCATTCCAGCTTTAGCCTCAGACTTCTTTGTGCTTCATAAATTATCACCTATTACCTAACTTATATTAGTTCCTCTCTCTCTGAATTTTTTTAACACATTTTTGTCAATGTAACTAACAAAAACTCTTCTCTGACTCTGTCCCACTAGAGATTGTCTATCTCTCCCTTACTTTCACTTCATAGCTTTATTTCTCAAAAGTGTAATTTAATTTCTTTTTATTTTCTTGCTATATTTATACAAATTGAGTGGATCTCCTCCTACTCCTTTAAAATGACTCTTGGTAAGGCCACCAGCAAATCTTCCATTTGACATATTTGTAGAGAAATATTGCTTCTTATCAGATCAAACTCTGTTAAAAACATCTCATTTTTTAAAACTACCCCTGTCTCAGTGAAACTATTTCTCTCTTCATCTGTCTTTTCTCTAAATGTTCCTTCTTCATCTTTCTCTGACCCCTTGATATTTTCTAGGGCTCCTTAGATCTATGCTGTTTCACGGTCTACCTCACCCTTCTCACTATATAATCTTTCCATTCATATGGCTCCTAACTCTTAAGATAAGCTGGTGGCTAACCATTACATATCTACCCTAGATTTTGACTCTTAAAATCTACACGTTTTAAAATTACATACTGGACATCTCTACTTGGCTCTCCAGTGTGCAACAGGAATCAGTATACCTGATTTAGTATACCTAAAACTTCCTCCTGAAAGACCATTCTTATTTTTGAGTAAACTCATCAAATGTAGAAACTTAATTTCTCTAATTATTGTAGGATTTACCTATTCCCTTTATAACTTCACTACTTAATGGATTATAAGTCTTTTGGTCTTACCCTCCCCCCAATAAATGCCAATTATAATCTTTCCCTTTTATTAAAAAAAGTATAATTTGTTCTTATACTTTGTCTTAGAGAAGTTAATGATTGCAGGCCTTAGATGTAAAATGGCTGATCAATTTGACTATAATACAGCTATCAAGTCTGTGTTTGAAACTTCAATGTGTAATTTTTCTTCTATATAAATTTTTAACTGCTTTTAAGAGTATGGCCTCTGGAGGAAGATTGGCTTGTTGTGAATCTTGACTTTGTCCATTTATGACTTTGCAGAAGTTACTTTTCGTGTGTGTCTCAGTGTCTTCATTTGTAAAGAAGAAGTAAAAAACCATCTACTTCTTTAAGTCATTTTGATAGCTACATTTAATACATGTGAATCTCTTATACCAGTATCTGGAACATTGTATATACTTGAAAAATATTCACATGTATTTTTCTAAGGGCATGCTTCAAAGAATGAATGAGCTGTGTTTTGTTTGATTGTTTGGTTGGTTTTATCTGGAGAAATCTCAGATCCTGAATGACTGCCTACATTTGATGTGTGTGGATAAAGCAGTCTCTAAACCATTCTTCAAGCCATTAAATTGTCCTTTCCCAAATTCCCTGGTCAATCCAGTGCAGGAATCAGAAACATACGCAGTGAACCATATAGGAGAGAGGAATGGACTACAGACTCTCTTTAACCACATTTGGTCTACCTGGCCCTGCCGCCACCACTCCCTTCCCAAGCCAGTGCTACTGTTGTTGCGCTTTCAGGAGTCTGAAGTATTGTACATTTCCTGCCCATGTGTGAATAGATGACAACTGAAAGCAAAATTCTCTATCTCCTTTGTCATCAGAATTCACTGTAAATTTCCTGGACTAGATCTCAAGAAGAATGAAAGAACTTGCTTGTAGCTTTTAGCTAATAAGAAATCCGTATTACTCTCTGAAATAAGAAAACATTAATGTTATATAAATTAATATACTTATTTAAAATATTCCTCCTTATTTGTTCCAACTGTCTTATGGCAAAGCTCAAATCCTTAGCATTAGATGGGTCATTCATAATCTACCCTGCTATTTCCAAGAATCATTTTCTATCTACTCACATGTACTCCATGTTCTAGAAATAACAAATACTTACAAATCCCATGGCATACCATCGTTTTTCTCTTGCATACCTTGCATATTTTCATTGCCTGCATTTTCCCACACCTCTTCCTCTGCCTCTACTTACTAAAAATGCATATAGTTTTAATATCAAAATATAGTTTAAAATTAAGCTCCTCTGAGAAACTTAGAGTCTTGTTCCTGGATAAAAGTCCACTTTGATAGATATCTTTTGGGTCAAACCAAGTACTTCTTCCTATCTACCACTTGACCTTTGTATATACTACTGTTACAATAAAATTGATGACTGACATTTACATGTAGCTCCTTTTCTTGACTAAGAGAACCTGTAGACCTAGGACCTTGTTTGGTTTAAAGTTTAATCCTCACTGCTATGTATGGAGTCCACAAGGTAAGGACTAGGTTTATATCCATAAAACCTATATCATTGCCATAGTGAAGAGAGAAAAAGTGATTATTGAGAAATTAAGAGGACTACAAATATTGAAAATTGAGTACATTTATCTTGCTTAGTTGACTCATTGGACAGTATAGGAGGGCATTCTCCTTACTTTCTGTATGTCTCGTGTAGTTTCTGTCATGTGTGTGAACATCTTGTGATGCATAGACTGCTTTTATTTTAACCATATTTTCAAACATGTTTGTAAAGCAAATAGCTTTGGAAGATAGAAATAGTCTCTCCTGGTCAAATATACTGTCCAGTATAATATAAATAATGCCTTTGTTTGGGACAAAGGTCAGAAAGGTTATTTTTCAGTATAAAAGATTTGAGTTCCTTAAATGCAGACTTGCCATCCTACAACACAATTTTGTGTGTTCAGGTGTTCCCTGGACTAATTTTCCCTTCATGTATCATTAAAAAATAAGACCTAGATAAAATAAATACTCTACATTAAAATGTGTTTTATTTTATGTTAGTGAAAATAGTACTATAAACTTGAAATGAGTTTCTGAAATAGGCAAAAATCTACACTCAGGTTTACTATCTTTTTCCTCATTGTGGTCCAGAGAGTTACCACTGAACTTATTATTTGAATGTCTATTTCTTTTTTCTTTATTTGAATGGGTGTTCAGGAAAAAATAATAGCATGATTGGATATGGATATTATCTTGTTAACCCTTATAAACTTTTATTCCTTTTTGAGTACCCTAACATGTTAACTTGTATTTCCTTTTGCAAAGCACCTTTCATAATCCCAACCATACTCCAAATAATAGCAAACAAGAAAAGGAAGAGAGGGACTTCCCTGGTGGTCCAGTAGTTAAGAATCACCTGCCAATGCAGGCGACACAGTTTCAATCCCTGGTCTAGGAAGATTCCACGTGCTGTTAGGCAACTAAGCCTGTGCATCACAATTACTGAGCCCTAGAACTCTTGAGCTACAACTACTGAGCCCATGTGCTGCAACTACTGAAGCTCATGCTTCTTAGAGTCGCTACTGCACAGTAAGAGAAGCCACCACAATGAGAAGCCCTTGCACAACTAGAGAGTAGGCCTCACTTGCCACTACCAGAGAAAGCCTGCATGCAGCAATGAAGACCCAGCACAGCCGATAATAAATAAATAAGAAAAAGAAAAGAAATATAAACCAAAAACCATGAAGTATATTTTCTGCAACAGATATGTTTGTAGTTATTTTATATATTAATAACAGTTCATTTTAATAATCTCATAAATCCTATATAGTTGTAGCAAATATTCCCATTTTATGAATAAAAAATTGACTTGGATTGAACAAATACACCCAAGAAAAAAAGAGCCCAGTAAGGAAGCAAGTGGCAGAAGCCAGGAATGTTAGACCTTGAAATTCAAAAATAATTTTAAGAATTTCATGTTATCCTTAGGTCTTCCAAAAATATTCCAGTCCAGCTTTTCCTTGTCATTTTTCACTATAAATATTTAGTCACAGGGACCAACTCCTCTTGCCTTCTAGCCAAAATTACTTTTATCTCTCTACATTTTATATTCTCTTTTACCCTTCACTCCTTTGTTCTCATGTAAAGAGTTTATATTTGAAATATAATACATCCATAGGCCACATTAAGCATAAAGCAACCTATGGAGGTATTATATTTGCTCAGCAGAACATTTTCAAAATTGGACATTTTATGAAAAAGTTTAGGTTTAGAAAATTTTCTTGAAGATTCACAAGATCTAACAAGACTGCACCCACTTTTCTGCATAATATCTGCTTAGGCTGAGCAGTGGCAGTCCCCTTTAAACAGCTCAGTCTGAAGTGTGCGGTAGGCTCAACTGCCTCCTTTGTCTCACACCTGGATGCTTCTTCGTTTATGTTGTAGGCCACGACCCACATGCATTTGCATTTTTGATGTCTGATTCATACAGTATTAGTTAGCTGTGCAGATGGCTAGGCACTCTGCCCTGTGCCAAGGAATTATTAAGACACATAGCATCACTTCATTGAAGAGATGTCTGGTTTCAATGGAATACAACTCCCCCTTTATGGTCTATTAAGTGATGGGAAAGAGATCGTTATTGTTGTGAGAGATGCTATTGACTAGCATTTAATTTTTGCGGACTTACTAAGAAATATGCAGTATTTTTTTCATTACTGTCCAACACTTACTTCAGTGAATAAATTGTATCCTTTGGGATTTACCTAACAAGAAATTTGACAAGCCATTTATCTTTTAGGTAATTTTAAATGTCTGACCACAGGCTCTAGCAAAGAAAAGCAACTTTAGTGTTACAGATGACAAATCACATTATATAAACCCAAGAGCCTCCCCAGCAAAGTTTACGGCAATGTCATTGATTTGTCTCTGTGGTATAGCTTGTATGGAACATTTAACATGTACAATGACTTTCTTAAGTTGCTACTGAAAGAGAAGGAAAGAATTTTATGTGTGTTTAAACTTAATCAATGAGATTAAATTTAATAGATTTTGTTTTAACTTTTTTTATATATAATTAATTGAAAATGATTTATTTCTTCATTATTACATTAAGATAATTTAATCTTATTTGAATTCTTCACTATATTAAAAAAGAAAGATCACAGAAGTCCTTAAATGCAATATTTAGTCTCTAAAGCCTTAATTCAATACTTAACAAAAACATTCTATAAATAAGTATCTTTCATTATATATCACAACTTAGAGGTTCACATAGAAATAGTCTATCTACATTAACAAATTTTTCCTGAAATCAGACAAAAAAATAAAATGTGTTTATAGTTGTATTTCTTACTTCATAACGATTCATCAAATCTGATGTGAAATCTATAATATTAAAGGGGTTCCAAATTTATTTTGGGCAATATTACTTGCACAACAGAAAGTTTTGAGATTGTGTGTTAGGATTATACTCCCATATTGATTATAGGATGTGGTGAGGGCCAAGAGTTTAGAATCAAGTTGATCTGGATTTAATATTCTGGCTATATTGCATTTATGAGTTCAATCTTTATTTATTTAACTTATCTTGTCTCTATTCTCTCCTCTCATTTTATTTAAAAAGTAAATAATTACTTTTATCTTGCAGGATTTTACCCAAGATAAATTGAGTAATGAATTCATTGCTTAAAACATAGGAAATTCTCAATAATTGGTCATTAATTCATTTTATTCATGTTCATTAAAATATCAGAGAACATAGCTTTAGAAAAAAGAACCCAAACGTTAACAATTAAATTACTGAAAACAGGCAGGACCACATATAGGAAATGGTTGTATTTAATTTGAAAATTTAAATTTTAGTTAAATTAAGATGTAACTAAATCCTTCAATAATTTTAGAAATAAAATAAATCTTTCTATATAATTTAATAAGCATAGAAGATATGGAAAGCTTAAAAAATTCTAAACTTACAAATAATATGTGAGACATTTATGTGATAATTACAAAAGAGCTGAAATACATGAAGGCATATATCCATGTTCATAGGAATATGATGTATCAGTAAAGATTAATTTTTTACTTGATTTATAATATGATAGTTACAAAATTCTAATCAAAATTTCAAAATAACTTTACAGTTCTTGACAGCAAAGCCATGAAAGAGCCAAAACATTTTTGAAGCAAAAGATTCATGAGGTTGCCATAAAGATATAAACATCAAAATCAAACTAAATTAATAAACACATGATAGTACTAACACTAGGCTGTGTTGTGCTGTGCTGTGCTTAGTCGCTCAGTTATATCCGACTCTTTGCCACCCCAGGGACAGTAGCCCACCAGGCTTCTCTGTCCATGGGATTCTCCAGGCAAGAACACTGGAGTGGGTTATCATCCCTCTTCCAGGGAATCTTCCAAACCCAGGGATTGCACCCAGGTCTTCTGCATACCAGGCAGATTCTTTTCCATCTGAGCCTTCAAGGAATCCCCAACACCAGGTTATCAAGTAGCAAATATCATATAATAGATCCAGGGTGAATATTAACAAGTGATAACAGATAGTAAAAAACAAAAGAATAGAATGTAACATAAACTCATTAGCAAATCAGTGCAAACATAAAGAGACCCAATATATGACAGCAGTGAGGTCAATGGAGAAAGATAATTACTCAGTAATGATGCTGGGGCAGTGCTTACCCTATATGGAACAATGAAATAGGATTTCTATTACATAACATACTACACATGAAGGAAATACTTCTTTGTGAGATATAATACTATAATGCTTTTAAATAAAATAGAGAACAAAAAGGGAAACATTAATAAAACTGATTATATTAGTTTTTCCACAAATAGAAAGGGTGAAAGTAAAAAATGGGAGAAGATATTTGCCACATATAATTAGCAATATACTAATACAGAGCATGTACAACATTTAAAAAAAACAATTTAAAAAGCAGAACAATTTAACAAAATATAAAAAGAGGTATTTCCTAGAAGCAGGATTATGGGTACCTAATACAAATAAAAAGAAAAGGTCAACCTTTTCAGAAATTAAAGAAAAGCAAATTAAAACCATAGCGAGGAGCCAGCTGAACCACTTAATTGTAGAAAAAAACCCTGAAAAGTCTGAAAAAGCCGTGGCTATTGCTTACAACAATTTGAATTTCTTTCAAACAGTTTGTAAACAATTTGGAATTATGTACGCATTTTAAAAATGTGCTTATACTAAGGCACAACTATTTTCTTCATATATATATATATGTTTGTTTGATAAAATATTTATATACTTACACCAGGAGACAGAATAATGTTGTTATCAACATCATTTTCAACAAGAAAAGAAGTAGGAACAACCGTAATGTAAAATAACAGGAGGATGGATTAAAGCAAACAACATATTGCAACAGCGGGAAAGAATGAGACAGGGAATTAATAAACTACCACAACATGTATAATATGTTTGCATTTCACCAACAAAATACTGAGAGAATAAAGCAAATTACAGAATTAATTTAACATGGCATCATTATTTGAATTTCAAAAATTCATGAGATTAAATGGTATATTATTAGCATATATTATTGGTAGCAAATTATATTTAAAAACTAGGGAATGAAAGATATAAAATATACTAGTTCTGTATTCAGAAATATTAAACACAATGAGAATGAATATGATTTACCACCTACTTATTTGGCAAAATTAAAAATTTGGATAACTTCTCAATTTCCAGGTTTGGTGAAAGTATGTTGTTTTTTAACACTTTGGTAAAAAGCATGATGTCTTTTATACAGCAATTGCTAAATCTATAATCTATAGTTACAATCACCCTAAGCAGTGAGATTTATACATTAATATTTATTATGGCGTTTAATAGAATATTAACTGGAAATAATCTTCAAAGTCAATTATTAGGATATAATTTATGTTCGACGTAGGAAATAGAATACTATGAAGTCATTGGAAAGAATTAGGTAGATGTATATGCATTCCTATCAAGAGATAAACAACCTATATTATTAATTTTCAAATACAATATATATATATAATATTATTCAAGTACTCATTTTTTTTAATTTGTTCAGAGTACCCTACTCTCCTTTTTAGTTATTTTAAAAGATTTTCTTACTTTTTAAAGATATCAGTGAGGTAAAACACATGTTCTAAACTTGTCATTTTGAAAGAAAAAATCTATTATTTTAACATTTTGCTAAACAAAATATTTTAAAGGCATGAGTAAACACATTCAATATAATAGCTTCAGATACAAAGATTCCATAAGAAGGAGTTCTCAAGAAATATAATTGGCAACAGATTCCAATTTACATATAAAATGTATCTACACTTAGATTTTAATGAAAAAGGATTTGAAACTAATAATTCATCAGTAAGACCTGGCTAATTATTCATGGTATGAAATGGAATATTATGCATCTAATAAAAATTTAAATGTAGATATTATATCCACTTCTTTGTTGTTCAATCACTAAGTATTGTCCAACTCTTTGTGACCCGATGGATTACAGCAGTCAGGCTTGTCTGTCCTCTACTGTCTCCTGGAGCTTGCTCATATTCATGTCCTTTGAGATGGTGATGTTATCTAACCATCTTATCCACTGTCGCCCACTTTTCCTTTTGCCTTCAGTCTTTCCCAGCACCAAACTCTTTCCAGTGAGTTGGCTCTTCAAATTGGGTGGCCAAAGAATTGGAGCTTCAGCAACAGTCCTTCCAATGAATATTCAAGGTTGGATTTCTTTAGGATTGATTGGCTTAATACCCTTGCAGTCCAAGAAATTCTCAAGAGTCCTCCAGCACCACAATTTGAGAGTTTCAGTTCTTTGGCACTCAACATTCTTTATGGTCCAACTCTCACATCTTTACATGACTACTGGAAAAACCATAGCATTGACTCTGCTTTTTATTAGGCTATCTAGATTTGTCATAGCTTTCCTTTCAAGGAGCAAGCATCTTTTAATTTCATGGCTGCAGTCACCATCTGCATGAATTTGGAGCCTAAGAAAATAAAATCTGTCACTGCTTCCAATTTTTACTCTATTTGCCATGAAGTGATTGGACTGGATGCCATGATCTTAGTTTTTTGAATGTTGAGTTTCAAGCCAGATTATTCACTCTCAGTTTTACTCTCATCGAGAGGCTAGTTCCACTTAACATTCTGCTATTAGAGTGGTATCATCCGCACATATAAGGTTGTTGATATTTCTCCTGGAAATCTTGATTCTGGCTAGAGCTTCATCCAGCCAGCATTTAACACAATGTATTCTAACAGAAGTTAAATAAACAGTGTGACAATACTGACATACTGACATATTTGACATACTCCTTTCCCAATTTTGAACCACTTCTTTGTTCCATGTCTGGTTCTATCTGTTGCTTCTTGACCTGCATACAGGTTTCTCAGGTGGCAGGTAAGGTGGTTTGGCATTCCCATCTTGTTAAGAATTTTCAACAGTTTCTTGTGATCCGTATCAGTTCAGTTCAGTTCAGTTCAGTTGCTCAGTCGTGTCCGACTCTTTGTGACCCCATGAATCACAGAACACCAGGCCTCCCTGTCCATCATCAACTCCCAGAGTTCAGTCAAACTCATGTCCATTGAGTTGGTAATGCCATCCAGCCATCTCATCCCCTGTGTCCCCTTCTCCTCCTGCTCCCAATCCCTCCCAGCATCAGGGTCTTTTCAAATGAGTCAACTCTTCACATGAGGTGGCCAAAGTACTGGAGTTTCAGCTTTAGCATCATTCTTTTTTTTTTTTTTTACATGATAGTATACATGTTAGAATGTCATTCTCCCAAATCATCCCACCCTCTCCCTCTCCCTCTGAGTCCAAAGGTCCATTATACACATCTGTGTCTCTTTCCCTGTCTTGCATACAGGGTCGTCATTGCCATCTTCCTAAATTCCATATATATGTGTTAGTATACTGTATTGGTGTTTTTCTTTCTGGCTTACTTCACTCTGTATAATCGGCTCCAGTTTCATCCATCTCATCAGAACTGATTCAAATGAATTCTTTTTTATGGCTGAGTAATACTCCATTGTATATATGTACCACAGCTTTCTTATCCACTCATCTGCTGATGGACATCTAGGTTGTTTCCATGTCCTGGCTATTATAAACAGTGCTGCGATGAACATTGGGGTACATGTGTCTCTTTCCATTCTGGTTTCCTCGGTGTGTATGCCCAGAAGTGGGATTGCTGGGTCATAAGGTAGTTCTATTTGCAATTTTTTAAGGAATCTCCACACTGTTCTCCATAGTGGCTGTACTAGTTTGCATTCCCACCAACAGTGTAAGAGGGTTCCCTTTTCTCCACACCCTCTTCAGCATTTATTGCTTGCAGATTTTTGGGTCACAGCATTCTGACTGGTGTGAAGTGGTACCTCATTGTGGTTTTGATTTGCATTTCTCTAATAATGAGTGATGTTGAGCATCTTTTCATGTGTTTGTTAGCCATCCGTATGTCTTCTTTGGAGAAATGTCTATTTAGTTCTTTGGCCCATTTTTTGATTGGGTCGTTTATTTTTCTGGAGTTGAGCTGCAGAAGGTGCTTGTATATTTTTGAGATTAGTTGTTTGTCAGTTGCTTCATTTGCTATTATTTTCTCCCATTCAGAAGGCTGTCTTTTCACCTTGCTTATATTTTCCTTTGTTGTGCAGAAGCTTTTAATTTTAATTAGATCCCATTTGTTTATTTTTGCTTTTATTCCCAGAATTCTGGGAGGTGGATCATAGAGGATCCTGCTGTGATTTATGTCTGAGAGTGTTTTGCCTATGTTCTCCTCTAGGAGTTTTATAGTTTCTGATCTTACATTTAGATCTTTAATCCATTTTGAGTTTATTTTTGTGTGCGGTGTTAGAAAGTGATCTAGTTTCATTCTTTTACAAGTGGTTGACCAGTTTTCCCAGCACCACTTGTTAAAGAGATTGTCTTTACTCCATTGTATATTCTTGCCTCCTTTGTCAAAGATAAGGTGTCCATATGTGTGTGGATTTATCTCTGGGCTTTCTATTTTGTTCCATTGATCTATATGTCTGTCTTTGTGCCAGTACCATACTGTCTTGATGACTCTGGCTTTGTAGTAGAGCCTGAAGTCAGGCAAGTTGATTCCTCCAGTTCCATTCTTCTTTCTCAAGATTGCTTTGGCTATTCGAGGTTTTTGTATTTCCATACAAATCTTGAAATTATTTGTTCTAGTTCTGTGAAAATGTGGCTGGTAGCTTGATAGGGATTGCATTGAATTTGTAAATTGCTTTGGGTAGTATACTCATTTTCACTATATTGATTCTTTCAATCCATGAACATGGTATATTTCTCCATCTATTAGTGTCCTCTTTGATTTCTTTCAGCAGTGTTTTATAGTTTTCTATATATAGGTCTTTAGTTTCTTTAGGTAGATATATTCCTAAGTATTTTATTCTTGTCGTTGCAATGGTGAATGGAATTGTTTCCTTAATTTCTTTTTCTACTTTCTCATTATTCGTGTATAGGAATGCAAGGGATTTCTGTGTGTTGATTTTATATCCTGCAACTTTACTATGTTCATTGATGAGCTCTAGTAATTTTCTGGTGGAGTCTTTAGGGTTTTCCATGTAGAGGATCATGTCATCTGCAAACAGTGAGAGTTTTACTTCTTCTTTTCCTATTTGGATTCCTTTTATTTCTTTTTCTGCTCTGATTGCTGTGGCCAAAACTTCCAGAACTATGTTGAATAGTAGCGGTGAAAGTGGACACCCTTGTCTTGTTCCTGACTTTAGGGGAAATGCTTTCAATTTTTCACCATTTAGGGTAATGTTTGCTGTGGGTTTGTCATAGATAGCTTTGATTATGTTGAGGTATGTTCCTTCTATTCCTGCTTTCTGGAGAGTTTTTATCATAAATGGATGTTGAATTTTGTCAAAGGCCTTCTCTGCATCTATTGAGATAATCATATGTTTTTTATTTTTCAATTTGTTAATGTGGTGAATTACATAGATTGATTTGCGGATATTGAAGAATCCTTGCATCCCTGGGATAAAGCCCACTTGGTCATGGTGTATGATCTTTTTAATGTGTTGTTGGATTCTGATTGCTAGAATTTTGTTGAGGATTTTTGCATCTATGTTCATCAGTGATATTGGCCTGTAGTTTTCTTTTTTTTGTGACATCTTTGTCAGGTTTTGGTATTAGGGTGATGGTGGCCTCATAGAATGAGTTTGGAAGTTTACCTTCCTCTGCAATTTTCTGGAAGAGTTTGAGGAGGATAGGTGTTAGCTCTTCTCGAAATTTTTGGTAGAATTCGGCTGTGAAGCCGTCTGGACCTGGGCTTTTGTTTGCTGGAAGATTTCTGATTACAGTATCATTCTTTCCAAAGAAATCCCAGGGTTGATCTCCATCAGAATGGACTGGTTGGATCTTCTTGCAGTCCAAGGGACTCTCAAGAGTCTTCTCCAACATCACAGTTCAGAAGCATCAATTCTTCGGTGCTCAGCCTTCATCACAGTCCAAATCTCACATCCATACATGACCACAGGAAAAACCATAGCCTTGACTAGAAGGACCTTTGTGGGCAAAGTAATGTCTCTGCTTTTGAATACGCTATCTAGGTTGGTCATAACTTTCCTTCCAAGGAGTATCTTTTAATTTCATGGCTGCAGTCACCATCCGCAGTGATTTTGGAGCCACAAAAAATAAAGGCTGACACTGTTTCTACTGTTTCCCCTCTATCTGCCATGAAGTGATGGGACCAGATGCCATGATCTTAATTTTCTGAATGTTGAGCTTTAAGCCAACTTTTTCACTCTCCTCTTTCACTTTCATCAAGAGGCTTTTTAGTTCCTCTTCACTTTCTGCCATAAGAGTGGTGTCATCTGCATATCTCAGGTTATTGATATTTCTCCCAGCAATCTTGACTCCAGCTTGTGCTTCTTCCAGCCCAGCGTTTCTCATGATGTACTCTGCATATAAGTTAAATAAGCAGGGTGACAATATACACCCTTGACATACTCCTTTTCCTATTTGGAACCAGTAGTCAAAGGCTTTAGTATATGAACAACGCAGAAGTAAATGTATTTCTGGAACTTCTTGCTTTCTCCATAATTTAATGAATCTCAACAATTTTATCTCTGTTTCCTCTACCTTTTTGAAACCCAGCTTCTACATCTGGAAGTTCTTGGTTCACAAACTGCTGAAGCTTAGCTTGATGGATCTTGAGCATAACCTTACTAGCATGTGAAACAGGCGCACTTTTATGGTAGTTTGAATATTCTTTGTCATTGCTCTTCTTTGAGATTAGAATGAAAACTGACCTTCTCCAGCCCTATGGCCACTGCTGAGTTTTCCAAATTTTCTGGTATATTGAGTGCAGTGCTTCAACAGCATCATCTTTTAGGATTTTAAGTAGTTCAGCTGAAATTCCCTCACCTTCACTAACTTCATTCTTTGTAATTCTTCCTAAGACCCACCTGACTTCATACTCCAAATGTCTGGCTCTAGGTTAGTGACCACACTATCATGGTTATCTGGGTCATTAAGATCTTCTTCTTCAGTATATTCTTGCCACTTCTTCTTAATCTTTTCTGCTTCTCTCATGTCCGTGTGGATTTGTCCTTCATTGTGCCCAACCTTCCATGAAATATTCCCTTAGTATCTCCAGTTTTCTTGAAGAGATCTCTAGTCTTCATTATGCTGTTTTCCTCTATTTCTGTGCATTGTTCACTTAAGAAGGCCTTTTTAAAATCTCTCCTTTCTATTCTCTGAAACTCTGCCTTAAGTTGGGCATATTTTTCCCTTTCTCTCTTGGCTTTTGCTTTCTTCTTTCCTTAGCTATCTGTAAACCTCCTCAGACTTTTATATATATATAAAAGTGAAAAATTTGTTATACATACATTATATAATCTTAATGAGAAAGATAATGCATAAAGGATAAAGGATTTAAAACAAACCACTCTAGAAAATTTTACTGTAGAATTTATAAGAAATTTTATAGAAATCTTTATAGTTTGATTTATTTTTTATGACTATTACTTTTATCAGTTCAGTTCAGTCACTCAGTCATGTCCAACTGCGACCCCATGGACTGCAGCATGCCAGGCCTCCCTGTTCATCACCAACTCCCAGAGCTTACTCAAACTCATGTCCATTGAGTCAGTGATGCCATCCAACCATTTCACCCTCTGTCATCCCCTTCTCCTCCCTTATTCAATCTTTCCCAGCATCAGGGTGTTTTCCAGTGAGTCAGTTCTTTGCATCAGGTGGCCAAAGTACTGGAGTTTCAGCTTCAACATCAGTCCTTCTAATGAATATTCAGAACTGATTTCCTTTAGGATGGACTGGTTGGATCTCCTTGCAGTCCAAGGGACTCTCAAGAGTTTTCTCCAACACCACAGTTCAAAAGTATCAATTAAAGCATCAAGTCTTTGGCACTCAGCTTTCTTTATAGACCAACTTTCACATCTGTACATGACCACTGGAAAAACCATAGTTTTGACTAGTTGGACCTTTGTTGGCAAAGTAATGTCTCTGCTTTTTAATATGCTGTCTAGGTTTGTCATAACTTTTCTTCCAAGGAGCAAGCATCTTTTAATTTCATGGTTGCAGTCACCATCTGCAGTGATTTTAGAGCCCCCCAAATAAAGTCTGTCACTGTTTCCACTGTTTCCCCATGTATTTTCCATCAAGTGATGGGACCAAATGCCATGATTTTAATTTTCTGAATGTTGAGTTTTAAGTCAACTGTTTCACTCTCCTCTTTCACTTTCATCAAGAGGCTCTTTAGTTCTTCACTTTCTGCCATAAAGGTGGCGTCATCTGCATATCTGAAGTTATTGATATTTCTCCTGGCCATCTTGATTCCAGCTTGTGCTTCATCCAGCCCAGTGTTTCTCATGGTGTACTCTACATATAAGTTAACTAAGCAGGGTGACAATATACAGGCTTGACATACTCCTTTCCCTATTTGGAGCAAGTCTGTTCTTCCATGTCCAGTTCTAACTGTTGCTTCCTGACCTGCATACAGGCTTCTCAGGAGGCAGGTCAGGTGGTCTGGTATTCCCATCTCTTGAAGAATTTACCACAGTTTATTGTGATCCACACAGTCAAAGGCTTTGGCATAGTCAATAAAACAGAAGTAGACATTTTTCTTGAATTCTCTTGCTTTTTCAATGATCCAACAAATGATGGCAATTTGACTACTTTCATAGTCAATAAAGATTTTTTAATTTATGAAAACAAATCTTAACACTTATACAAATAATACTTTACATACTCAAATTTTAAATAAATATTGTATAATATAGAGAATATGAAAAAGGAATTGCAAAATATAAAAGAATTTTCACTCAACATATTGCTTCTACTCTAAGTTTTGCTCTCCTGTTGCACTGATACAGCAAGCAGTGCATCAAAGGATGAAGGCTGGGGTTATGGGGAAACAGAAGACAGTCTAGTCTCTGATAACTGGTTTGTGTGCTTAGTCGCTCAGTAGTGTTCAACTCTTTGTGACCCCATGGACTGCAGCACCCCCAGGCTTCACTGTCCATAGGGCTTCCCCAGGCAAGAATACTGGAGTAGATTGCCATGCTCTCTTCCCAACCCAGGGATTGAACCCAGGTCTCCCACATTGCAGGCAGATTCTTTACCACCTGAGCCACCACTGAAGCCCAATAACTGGTTTAAACCTGGTGCTAGAGAGACATACTGATCTGTGCCAGCACTATAGAGAAGCTGTGAGCAGATGTTAAGGTGCCCATTTTTATCGCAACTGTGTTAGACACCAGGCATATTCAACATCACCTTAGGGTTCAGTTAAAAGGATAACAGCACCAGGGAAAGGATCATTTTCTCTAAACTGTTAGAAAGTAGTTTTGGCAACATATGTTACCAGGACACATCATGGAAGAGGACTTCTTTGCCTAGTTAACAGCTTGAGGATATAGTAATTATACTGCTAAATATGTTTTTAAATTAAACTGTTAAATGTATCCTATAGACAGGCTCACAGAAAGGACAGGTCACCTTCAAACAATCTATTGAGAAAAGCAAGGAACCCAAGAGGGAACCTGGTCTTGTGGAAGGGCATGACAAAGGCTGCATGCTGTTTTTGATCCTCACTAAGACATATCCTGTGACTTGGGGAAAAAAAAAAAACTTTCCAAGAAGAAATTTGTAGGAAACTGAAATTCTAACATGAGCAAGCATGAGCAAGGGCCAGGAAAGCTACTTATGATTAATCATTTAGAGCCATGGGATGATGTGCCTGAGCAATGGGTTGGTTGCATGTGAAAGAAAGCAAAGAGAATTTTTCCAAAGGAAAGGGTTTTAGAAAAGATATATCTTAAATTTTAGCAGGGGGAGGGGTCACAAAACTAGCAGCATCTGTTTTAAGCAGCAATAATTTTGAAAATGTTGACTAGTCCTTTATTATATTACTTTAGTTTTAGTTCTTAATGACAACTGACATTCTAAATCTCTGACATATGTTGCCTCAGCTGTTTCCAAGTTACATAAGAGAGAAAGGGAAATTGGTGTTTTGATGCTTTAAAATATCTTTTTTTTTCCTAAACAACTCAACATTAATGAACATTAAACTTCCTTAACCAGTAAGTAGGGAGTCAATTACTTGCTGTCAGAATGTGAAGCAATACTTTCAAACATTGTGGGATGATATGATAAATTATCATGACATACTTCTAAATTATTAGGGCTTCCCAAGTGGCTCAGTGGTAAAGAATCCACCTGCTAAGCAGGAGATGTGGGTTTGATCTCTGAGTCAAGAAGATCCCCAAAGAAGGAAATGGCAACCCAGTCCTGTATTCTTGCCTGGGAAATCTCAGGCAAGGCTACAGTCCATGAGGTCGTAAAAGTGTCAGATACGACTTAGCAACTAAAAAACAAAACTTCTAAATTATACATTAGTTTACAAACATCCCTCATCACAATAATGCACTATTTTGAGGCCCTGATACGTACACAAACTTGTTCAGTACATAGTAACAAACAGTGACGCTGATACAGGGTCAGCCCATAAGACTGTGCTGTTCAATATGGTAGTCACATATAGCTATTGAGCTAGTCTGAATTTAGATGCATTGTTAATATAAATTTGACATTAGAATTTGAAAAGGCAGTGTCAAAAAATACATCATTAATGAATATTTTTACAATGAACAGTTGTTGAAATGATAATATTTTGGTTCAAATAAAACACATTTTTAAATTAATTCACTTGTTACTTTTATTGTTGATTACTATAACATTTAAAATGCAAGTTGTGGCTTGCATTATATTTCTAGTTGACAATATTTCTCTAAAAGATTAAAATCTCTAGTGACATCAAGATAATCATATCTCATCCTAATTATATTTCAAAAGTGGGCAACAAGAGATACTGAGACATAGCCAGTTGAAGTAGTCATGTAAACGTCTGGTATAGTATCCAGGTCTTTGGTGATTTGTCATCACTTCAGTTTACTGTGTCTTATATCAATTAATCTTAAAATGTCATTAGAAACAAATTGATTTAACTCACTTTCTTACAAACAAATTATTTCTTCTGTTTGGTTTTACACATACAGAAATAGACCTAGAAGCAGTTTCAATATGGTTGTTGTTAAGAAAGTTATTAGATTTTTTTAAAGTGAAATTATAACCCAAGTGGCTTTTATACCTTCACGATGATGTCTTTAAATCTAAATTCCAAGGAAAGCTGTTTCTTCCATCCTCTTTAGTATTTATTTAATACAAGAGACAATTAATGATATCTAAGGGTTAACATCCCTGTTTTCTTTGGAAATGGTTTGGCTGGTAATCAGTATTAGAGGATTCATTGGCATGCTCTGCTGTACAAGTAAATGTTGGCTAGAGAAGGATGCTGATTATTTAACACCAGCATTTGACAGAAAGCTTGTGTTTATAATGTGAAAAGGTGCAGACATAGGAGAAACCACATGTTCAGATGTTAGAAAGGGTCTTTAGGGAAGGGTCTTCTGCCAAATCAGCTTCTAAATGTTGAAATTGGCTTTCAAAGTATATACAGTCTATTGGGGTCTGTTGGCATGTCCATCACAATGTGTCACATGATGAGGCACAAACTAAGCCTGAAATTGGAGCTGCACAATCAGATGTAGTGCTGATGTGCCAGGAAGCATAGACCCCTTATCTATTCCTGGTTGACAGCCCCTTGCTGCTGCTGCTGCTGCTAAGTTTCTTCAGGCGTGTCTGACTCTGTGCGACCCCATAGATGGCAGGCCACCAGGCTCCCCTGTTCCTGGATTTTCCAGGCAAGAACACTGGAGTGGGTTGCCATTTCCTTAGAATAAGATAAATGCCAAGGTCTCTTAAAAAGATGAGACTGGGCTTAGAAGAAGCGCAATGACATGTAACATAAAGTCTATCTTATAATTAAGCTCCAGTCTACCTTTCCAGGGCTAATCTCCCATCCTACTATACTGTAAGGAAGTACTATAGTATGAAGGAAGAGATTTTGTCTCTTTATGTTAACTATGGCTATGTAATGGAACCTGGAATATAATTAGTTCTTAGTAATACCTGTCAGACCAAAATGATCTAAGTCTCAGAACTGACATTCTCTTTATTGTGTGTATCACCTTTATAGAGCTGGATAACTAAAGGGTACTCATAAGACCTTCTAAAATCTTCTGAAATGCCTAATAAAGATCAGTTAGCTATTTTTATTGTCATAATTTTTTTCTTAGAATCACATTAAGCTTTGTATGGGCTTCCTAGTTGGCGCTAGTGGTAAAGAATCTGCCTGCCAATGTAGGAGAAATAAGAGTTGCTGGTTCAATCCCTGCATGGAAAGATCCCCTAGAGTAGGAAATGGCAACCAACCCCAATATTCTTGCCTGGAGAACCCCATGGACAAAGGAGCCTGATGGGCTATAGTCTGTAGGGTCGCAAAGAGTCAGATATGACTGAAGTGACTTAAAATGCACCCAGACCTTATATAGCATGTGGTTGGGGTTTCTCAAGGTGGCTCAGTGGTAAAGAATCCACAAGACAATGATGGAGGTGCGTGATACACAGGTTCGATCCCTGGGTTGGGAAGATGCCTGGAGGAAGAAATGACAACCCACTGTAGTATTCTTGCTTTGAAAATCCCATGGACAGAGGAGACATGTGGGCTACGGTTATAGGGTTGCAAAGAGTCAGATGTGACTGAGCATGCATGTATGTGTATGATTCATCTTAAATATGGCCAGTTACCTGGTATGTTTGCTTTTATCTGGTGAAATTCCTGCATTCAGTAAGAAATTGTTATGCACATACCTTACAGTTGATCATAGGATAATTGTTTAAAACAGGGATTGATGTCTACGTTTATGGAAGACAACTCTTTTTTAGTTTTCAAGACAGTGTTCTGAATTTCTGATGTGTAAGTTTTCATCTGTATTACAAAGAGCAAGCTTAGGCTTTAGAAGGGTTACTTAAAATAGAATTATGTAAGTTTGTGGGTTGTTTAGTATTCTTATGACCATTGAAGGAATAATCAAACAAGGAAATGGGAAGGCATTGTTCCAGGGAAACTTTATGAGTCTGATAATTCTGTATTTTGTTTTGTGTAAGGAGTAGATGTCAATAAAACATATGAAACAGAATTTCACTGTTTCTAAAATCAGGATTATTTTTAAGAATGAAACTTTAGGTAAGTGGTTTAGAGTATTTTTCCCCTAAAGGCTGATAAGATGTTTTGAAGTACTTTCCTGAGTTATGTATTCTTATTTTATTGAAATCAGTTTGGCAAATGATTTCTAACCCAACCATGAAGCAAGTACTATGATGTACTTATTCAAAGATTAGAAAGTCATGATTCTTTTCCTTAAACATCTCACTCTCAAGCAGGAAAGGCAAACTCACACACACTCACTACACTCATGAACAACAGAGTGAGTGCTGAACTCTTTTGAGAACAAAACTTCATTAGGTGGACTCATAGACATGGTAAACTTTAAATTATGAATTTGAAATATAAAGAGAGTTTAACCTCATTTAGGTAGTCTGGAGGCTGGTGGTGGAGTTCCTGGCACAGAACATATACAGAAGCAAAGGTCAGATAAGTAAAAGGGTGTGATGGGTCTAACCATACTAGGGCAGTGCATAATTCTGGAAGGCAGGCTCTCATTGTAGTTCACATGAACGACTGTGTCTTGAAAAGCTCCATGGATATTGCTAACATAGTTTATACGAATATACCCACTAGAATTGTATAACACAGCAGCCCAGGGTTCTGTCAATAGTAAATTTTTTGGCATTTGTGATTACTTTAGGAGGAATTATGGGAAATGAGTCTGTAAATGCCTATAGTTTGAAGTTTACAAGATATAGAGCTGTTGTTATTGTTCAGTTGCTGAGTCATGTCCAACTCTTTGCTGCCCCATTGGCTGCAGCATGCCAGGCTTCCATGTCTTTCACTGTTTCCCAGAGTTTGCTCAAACTCATGCCAATTGAGTTGATGATGCCACCCAATCATCTAATCCTCTCTCGTCTCCTTCTCCTTCTCCCCTCAATCTTTCCCAGCATCAGGGTCCTTTCCAAAGAGTGGGCTCTTCACATCAGGTGGCCAAATACTGGAGCTTCAACTTCAGCATCAGTCCTTCCAATGAATATTGAGGGTTGATCTCATGTAGGATTGACTGGTTTGATCTCCTTGCTACTTGAGGGACTCTCAAGAGTGTTCTCCAACACTACTGTTTAAAAGCATCAGTTCTTTGATGCTCAGACTTCTTTATGAACCAACTCTCACATCCATATATGACTACTGGAAAAACCATAGCTTTGACTATATGGACCTTTGTTGGCAAATTGATATCTTCTTTTTATTATACTGTCTAGGTTTGTCATAGCTTTTCTTCCAAGGAGCAAGCATCTTTTAATTTCAAGATTGAAGCCCAAATTATTAATATGGAAATCAAGAAGATTAATTAGATCAATAAGATTAAAAAATAGGCAATTATAAATTATTGTGAAAATTGTAATACCAAAGCTAAAAATAGAATTTGAATTTATTCACATTGTTTCTTCAGGGTTTAGTCACCATTGAGCCTGAATAAACATTTTAGCACTTAACACAAAACAAGAGACAAATATGCCTAAGTATATTTGTAGGACCATCATGAGCATGGAGTTGTTATGATAAAATATTTAAAAATGGAAAAAAATAAAACAAAAATGGAAGTTTGAGTGTCTGTGTGAAATTACCAGGGGAATTACAGGATAGAGAGTAGGGAAAAAACAAGGCACAGAGATTTTAGGACAGTGTAATTTAAGATACATTAATGATAGTACCTAAGACTTTACAGGCAACCTTCATTCATTCGTTCCAATGTTTCTGTTTGTATTACAGCTCTTCCTCTCCTCCTCCATACCCTTTTCACTGGATTGGATAGTCTTTAGCTGCCTTCTAATTACAGGATGTGTGACATTCATCTATTTAAGAGAAAAATAGCAAGTTTTAAAGTAGCAAATATAATCTTGTTAGAAGTGGCAACCTGAGGCATTACTTATATGGTCAAAAGCATACCCTAACTAGGTAATTGCTGCCTGGTTACTTCTCAAATTGGTTGTGTGTTTGAAGCACTGTGTGGATTTTTGTCTGCTTGCTTTCAGATGAATCATTCTCCTAATGGACTATCAAGTACTTGGATAAATCTATCAGGAATGCAGACCATGGTTCCTGTAGTTATTGAAATGCCTTCAAACCAATTTGGTAAATGATACTCACTATCAAATTTAGATGACATGTGATAAAAGATCAAGCTTTTTGGTAAAAAATGTAATTTCTTTGAAAGTTTTATACCCCCCTTTTAGAAATAAGGCCTTTTGGAAGAGAAAATATACCTTTAATATGTACGTTGTATGTTATCTTAAATTTTACACAAACATGTACAGCATTTAGAAAGTTCAAGAATACATATAAGAACTGGATAAAAAGTTTTCTTTACTTGTAAGAAAGTACTTTTTTCCTCATATATTACTTACCTGCCATAAAGGGGCAGGTTTACACAGAGCTATAGTAGAAACAGAAGAATTTTTCCAGAGTAATAGCATCTATTATCTGAACATTTGAAAAATAAAACCCAAATTACTTTTTCTCTAGCTTTGAACTATACTTATGAAGTATATGTACTAAATTTAATATCAAAATAAAAATATGCTTGCACTTATTAGAGATTCCATGAGAGTTTACTTGGCAAAAATACACGTTCTAAGAACTATTTGTTAACCATGAGACATACAATATTAAAAAACAATTTGAAAAATTTGTGAGGTGGGTGCATGTTTCTAATTAGAAAAGTAATGTATGTTCAGAGAAAGAAACATTGGCGAATGCAGAAAAAATAGTAGTACATTTAATAGTCAGTTTATCAGGGGTTTTACTACAAAGTATAATTACTGTTTTTAAACTTCAACGTGAAGAATAACTTGCATTCCTTTATTAAGTCTTGTAGTAATTAAATGAAACATGATAAGAGATAATTGGTAAAATGCTCTGTCTCCTCAGCAGCTTTACAAGATACTTACAGACCTCTCCATCTACAAGAGGACTGCCTAGGAAATCTGTTTGGCTTTGTGAGAACTGTGTTAACCTCAGCAATCTGTGTTCTTATACCCATCATATTTTGCATAATGTCTTATTTTCTTTACCGTAGTAAATTGTAATGTAACTCGTGTCTACTTTCATTTTTGCATGAAAAAGAATATGAATTCTATTTTATTATCTGAACAAAGATAATTGGTAAGGTAAATATCTTTAGGTTTGAAAGAGGTAATTGGGGACATATTTTTGAAAGTGTTTGATAGAATATTTAAAATAACCATGCACAATATATATTGTCTTTTTAAAGCCTTCAAGTAGAGAAAAATCCTGATGCCCAAGATATCTTTAACCACAGTTTCTTACTACCCAGAAAGGATTTTAGACTGAAGATCTCAGCTAGAGGCTGAGAATTGTCTGCCAAGGGGATTGATATGAAATAGGCTTTTCATATTGGCTGGGAAAGGTGACAGCAATAGCCACAATAACACCAGGAAAAAGACACCAGCCAACAGTATGGACACTCTGATCTATTATTCCAAGTGTATAACTTGAGAGATTTAAGGCAGATCATGCTACAATTTTACAAACTTTGTCCAGCTTAGTTATTTTAACAAAATATATGAAGGGAGCCTACCACAACAATTTAACTAAATTAAAAGTTAAATTTAACAAAGTTAGATTTAAGCTAAATTTAAAGAGTTAACTAAGTTTAAGGTAAAAAGGTTAACGGTAAACTTTTAGACTGGTATCTCATTTCTACAGCTCTACCTTGGGGATGTTGGCAACAATGCTAAACATTCATTCAGTAATTTATGAAAAAGATCATTTATTTAAAAAAATCTGAAACCACATTATCTTTCAAAACAATTTCATAAATATACATTTTTTTTGGATGCAGAAGGATACTTAAGACATTATAATGAAGAGCTAAGAGCATAAACTCTGGAGTTAAGAATGGTAGTTCTTGAAACCTATTTCTGCCACTTACTAGCTATGGGAACTTGGATGAGTTAATTAACATTTCAGGGCCAAATGTTTCAGTTTCTTCATTCCTCAAGTTAACTGGGTAAGAATACTCACTTCATAGTGTTGTGAGTATTGTTATGATTTAACATGATCTTTTTTATTAAATTAAATATCCAGGCAAAGTAGCATATCTAGTAGTATGCTTTCATATGCTGGTATATATATGCATACTTTTCTTAGGATGATATACTAAAATTCTCTGATGGGAACATCTCCAGGGAATAGTACTGAGGAAATTGTTTCGATGGTGAGGGTGATTTTATGTATGCTTTTAAGCCTTTATGTAGAAATTTACATTTTTATTATATGTTGATTTATTTTTACATAAATATGTGCATTTGAAATAAGACATACTTTCAAAAGTTCCTATTTATATAAGACAAGCTAAGATGTGTATATATGGCCCTAAAATTGTGTGTGTTTTATCTCTTGACAAGGATAGGGTACATTTGTTTTTGCTTTTTATTTATGTTTGAGAATAAAAAACTCTGGAAGGAGTTTTTTTTTTTTTTTTCTGTTGAATAAAAGATATAGTGTCCAAGATTACAAATTGTTAAAATTTTATGGAGATGATTATTAAGTATAAACCTAAAACAATGGTTTTTTTCTAGACATCTCTCCTAGGGGTGAAAATTAAGATTCAGAACAGCAACAATAACAACAAAAACCCCACAGGATTATATCATACAGAATGGAAATAAGCATTTCCATAAGGACAAAAATAAGAACAAGAACAAAGGCTGTAGCTGTCACTTAATAAAGACGATCAATTTGCCCAGAGATTGTGTTCTGTGATCACTCAGTACTTATTTCAGGTTCTCTGTACCACTGAGGTTTGTACAACAATAACAAGTACACAGTTGGCCAAAGCATGGGCACAAGGAAACCAATGATGCATTTTAAGAAAGTTATTGTCCTATGTCTCTCCCTGGAGGAGGAAATGGCAATGTACTCCGGTATCTGCCTGGGGAATTCCATGGACAGAGAAGCCTAGTGGGGTACAATACCATGGGGTCACAGACAGTTGGACACAACTGAAGTGACTTAGCACAGACACGCTAGATAGATAGACCTTCTCTAGGCAGATTTATCTATCTAAATGTGACTATCACCTATTATGACAGAGATTTTAAGGAATTTTCTAGAAACACCATGTGTTACATGAGTATCCTTATAATCACATATACGGCTTCCCTGGTGGCTCAGGATCAAAGAATATGCCTATAATGCATGAGATTCGAGTTTGATCCCTGGATCAGGAAGATCCCTTGGAGGAGGAAATGGCAACCCACTCGCGTATTCTTGCTGGGAAATCCCATGGACAGAGGAGCCTGGGGATTACAGTACATGGGGTCACAAGAGTTGGACACAACTTTGTGACTAAACCACCACCACCAATTCATCCCAGGGAAGAATTAGGAACTACAATACGCATATTTTCCTTGAGAAGAGTGTAAACTCAAAATACAAGAATGTAATTTTATTGGATGTCATACAGACAATTGAAAACAATGAACAGGGGGATTCA